>NC_060140.1:904201006-904866209 GCF_021461385.2 Schistocerca piceifrons
CTTCTATATTTTCCCATCTGCAATAGAAAAAGAAAACGAAATAATACAAAACGAAAAAATGTAATAATTGTAATGAAAGGAAATAAAAGTATTTACCCGTCTCACTCTGATTGTATTGATCCGATTTGCCGAAAATGCAGAATATTTTTTCCGCACACTGGCAACCAGTACACCATTGCGTAATGAATACGAGCCGTGGTGAGCCTTTTCTGGCACACCATCCCTTGGGCGCGACTCTATCGATTACCCGGCTGTACTAGGATCTTTGCCCCTGTTGTGATCTCGCGGGTGTTTTCGCGCTCGGGGCAGTTGGTGTTCGACTCGCCAAGAGGCGCAAGGACGTGCTTGCGTGGACGAAAGAGGAAAACACGCGGACTCGGCGAGCAGCGGCACGGCGGGTCTACATCGTAAGCCGGTCGCGAGTTTGTGGTGGACCTGCCCGATGTCAACTCCTGGCGCTGTTCGTCGCATTGCTTTGGTGCCTGTTTTCCCGGAGGGACCCATCCCTGGAGACCATCTCGAACAACGCTCTCCATCGAAGGTGAAAGTGATTTTGGTGCTTTCGTTTCGTTGAACGATTTGCGTTGCAGCGAGTGTACTTGTTGCTTGGTTGCCTTAATGTACGTGTTGTTGGAGTAAGACCAGCCGCCAGAGTGTGTAACCGCATGGAGACCAGCAGCTACTATTTCCTTTTAAAAATCCACTGGTTGGATTACTATTATGAAGCTGATTAGCTTGAAAGTGTGTGTGTTATATTTTGGGTTTTTTTGGGGACAGTATCCAGACGTTTATGTATTGTCTGTATGAGATTTTCAGTGTATTTTGAGTGCCATCAAATCAACGTACCTTGTATATTGCTGTAAAATTTGGGTCACTTCTATTGAAAGCACTTACTCAGTTATTAGTAAAGACTCGTATTCTGTAAAGCTAGTCGTTTGTACGTAGTTCCTTTATATACGTGCATTTATTTGAAAGCACTCACTCACTTATTAGTAAAGGTTCGTATTCTGTAAAAGGCAATCAGTTGTACGTAGAATTTTATACGCGGGCATTTATTTGAATGGGAAGTGACTCCCGGTTGGGCCCCGCTGCTTAGGTGTTGTTCTGGACGGCTGGTCTCCTGCTTCCGGCATTTTGAGTTCAGTCACCTTTTGCCCAGGGCAGCCTGGCGTCACTGCCCGTTTGATAAACGTTTAACGTGTTTCATGTATATTTAAAAAAGTATAAGTTTTTTATTTTCTTGGGAATGAATTGTATTGAATTGTAACTTTTGTGCTGCTTGTGTTATTTGGGTTCTTAATGAACAGGTGTAAGTTTCATAAATCACTTTCATATTGCAAATTATTGCTCCTTTAAATAAATTATCTGTGCAACATTTCTTTAAATTACTTTCTGATTGTAATTTATTGTTCCTTTAAGTATTGAAATCTCTGTAGCTCATCTCTTTAAGTCAGTTTTCGTAACTGTAATTTGTTGCCTTGCTTGAGAAGCAAGCTATCCGTGATAGCTGCTTTATAAATTTTGTCTTTGAATAAATTATTAATTTATTGATTTGGTAGTTGTTGTGTTTAAGGACTGACATTATAGGGGTCATGACCTTCCATGCTAAGTGTACCCCTCATCCCGACTTCCTCAGTCACAGAATACTTAACAAATTTCTAAACGAATTATCAGAGATATATTAATTTGAATCCAAAGCTAGTTTAGAAAGTAGAATGTTTTCAGAACTTACCACAAACAGCACGAATTTCTACACAACAGCGAACACACCTGACAATGTTTTCCACTTTCCAACTCATACACCGAGTTCCAACAGTCACCGCTATGCAGCAGCACTTCCTGCATCGCTTTGTATGTGACGATCAGGTGGGAATTTGTAAAATTCATTTCGCGACCCGATTCGGCCGACTTTACCCTACGTACCAGCTATCCAGATAGTGAGGCGTCAGGAAGAGTTAACCAGCAACATGTTTCAAACGGGTACATGTTTCGAAAACATGAGTGGGTATGTGGAAAGCACAAGCTATAACCAAATCCTATCGAAATTAGTCATATGAAACTCTTCCTCCCCGCCACCAAAGGAAGTAAACTACATAACGTGCTCTCACTTCCCTATTCTCTGGAGTCTGAGGATCCATATCTCCCAAAATTGTGACTTCCAATCGTATTACCAACCGCGACTGCGGAGAAGTGCAAACCGTGGGTCACTTACTCTGGTGCCGTTCCTGCACGGAGGGGCTCCAAATGTTCTAGCGATTGCACGCTTGTGGTCACCCATGGTGTAATCTTCCACGCACATATATCCGAAGATGTTTACTTTAAGCTACCTGTCTTATGGATTGTGTAATTTATTTTTTGCGCTTCTTTGTACCGATGCTTCTGAAAAGAAAAAAAATCAGATATTAAGATTTAGATAATTTATCAAAGCCAGAAAGGCTACCCAATTTTTCAGCGACTGTATGTCATAATTGTTCCTATCATTTGCTGCTGTGTACTGCATTGTCCGCACCGCCTCCGTATCCTCTCTACTAAAAGATGCTTTCTTACGGCTTGTCGTCGTACCTCTTCAAGACCTCCGCTAACTCATAGTCTGTGTTTTGTGAGAAGATGCACACTCTCAATTTTTAACTTCTTTCGATGAAGTTGGGATTGTGATCACTCAACAGAACTGTCTCCGGATTATTATCTCATTTTATGGTAGACACTCAGCTTTTCATACGGGAAAGAAACTACACAAGCTATAATTGTTCCTTCCTCTTCAAAATGTCGGGCAGTGCCTTCGTATTTGGCCAAATTTGTCCACTGGAAAGATACCATATTCATACAAAGACGTGATTAATCTTTAGGAAGTAAAGAAACAGTCGAAGGCCAGAAGCCTTATGAGACGTTATGTATATTTCGCAACATTTTCGTAAAACTCCTCCTTTGACCAGAAATAGGAATCGTCATGCGCCTGGCGAACAGTGTATACAGGGTATTACAGGAGGAATAGTAAATATCCAGGGATATCACAGGAACGATCATTGAAGCGAGGAAGTCTAGTAAACATGGGCTCTAAAACGCATACCTTAAGATCTATAAACACTTCTTCGTATTCGTTACTGAGACACAAATCTCTTCTAATGAAAGGTGATAACTCTGAGTACGCATATTAGAGCCCATATTTACTGAATTGTTTTTCGTTTGGTCTATCCTGCCTCCTCCACAAAAATAGGAACTAAAGAGCTGGCAGTAGAAGAGATTTATTTCACAGTGCTGAAGATGAAGTATTCACACCTCTTAAGGTATACATTTTAGATCCCATATTTACTACTCGTTTTTTGCTTTGAATGTTCGTTACTGTCACTACCCTGAATCTTGATCTTTCCTCTTTGGGCAGCCTGTTTGTAGAACATAACGCAATAAAAGTGCGAAATAATCGTGAGCCTTAACTCCCACCGAACAACAAGTAAAACAGCGGAAAGCCACTACAAACTGTAGGCACCACACAATGGGCCTGTTGACTTCCAGCAGTTCGTAAACCCTGCAAACAATCATCACAGCACCTCATGTTTCTGTTCCTATGAGGACTGGGAAGCAAATATGTTGACATATAGCCCACTGGTAATTAAGGGTCTCCGGAACGCCCTATACTTGCAATGTTAAAATAACGCTTATAAATTACATCTTTCCTCACAAAGTATTTGAGGTAGGAAGTTGAACTTTTTACAGATTATTTATTGGAATATGGGCTATAACTTAACACAGGGATTTCACAAAATTTTAGTTCAGTTATTAAAGATGATTTTTTTCAATTGTAATGAAAATTCACAACATTTTTTTGCAATTTTTTATTTATATATTCAAAAACATACAGTTTTTTGGAAAAAAGGCTGTGTTAAATTATGCAGAAGGTACTGTGTAACATTTACTGAAAGTTTGAAACAAATATGTTTGGAAGATCCTTAGAAAACATGTAATTAGTATGAGAAAATAAAAGTTTTGGGAATCGAGCGACAAAGATTGGATTAACTTTTTAGTGCATTCCAGGTCCATAGGATGGATTATCTCCATCCTCTGCAAACTCCTCCTCCAGCTTCCTCTTGTTCCTCCTCCTGTTTACTCTTGCTTGTATTTCTAGACTCTTTACAGCCCTGTCTGCAGCCCGAAGGCGTTCCTTGTCTAAAGCAAGCATCGCTCGTACCATGTTAGAACCTATCTTCATTCCCATATTTCTAAATACCTTGCACCTTACAATGTTGCCATCATTGAAAGTCGCAACAGCATCATACACACCAAAGTGAAGTGTTTCTATTCCAACAAATACAGTCTTGGGGATTCTCGACCATATAACACTATTTACACTTTCATTGGGGTTTTGAGTTTTTCCGTGAATACACTTTTTCAACAGTTCAGGTGCTGCTAAGTCTCTGAAAATAGGTTTTATCACCTCCATTATTGCATGAGGCAGACTATGCTTATGAGTGTACACTTCACCAGTTAGCAATCCTTTGTTATATTTACACCAACTGTCTTCTTCTTTGGGACACAAGCTATGTTGGGGATTTTCATCGGTTGAAGAAATATGAAAAAAAGAGCTTGTAACGCCGGAAATGCATATCCTCCTATTTCCATCTATTGTACTATTATTTTTTTTCCTTGTTTTGTTACCTCAAGATATGACATTTCTGTTTCTTTATATATTGTAATTGCTTTACTGTTTGGATATATATATATTTATGCACTTATGTCGATGTATAATTGGTTTGTTTCGTAAATATTATTTGTATTTTTACGCTGGGTCTTGCCTAGGGAAAACTGCTATCGAACGATTACATCGATGGGTCGTGTGAAGAATCAAAGTGTGTAGGATCTTTGGTAGTGTTAACTCTGCCGCGTGGAGCGCGGGCAGAGCGGTGAGAGTCTGGGGAGTAGCGAGTGGAGCAGGTGTCGTGTGACGCTCCCGCGAGTTGCCGCGCTTTCGGGGTTTGGCAGCATGTAATTGCGCTCGACTCGCAATGATAGTTTCTGACATGGTGTCGCGGACGGGAAGCATTAGCTGGCGCACATCAAGAGCCCGTTTCGCCTGGTGACCGTGTCGAGAAGAAGGCGCGCCAACATCCAGCTTCTGCAACAGCGACGGCCGACAATGAGTGACTGTCGCCACCTCCTCGATCGACGGCTTCAAACCTTCAATCAACCAACAAGGAAGACTAAAAGCACGTAAAGTTTCAGAACTGTATGGCAGACCTCAGCTTTTCAAATTGTTCCATTTGCCTCGCAAAATTACAGCAACTTAGCATGAACCTTTGTTGCTCATTGTCCCAATTGCATTGCCAAGCAGGGTCCCTTCCTTTTCCGAAATGAACCCGAGTGTCGTTGAAATTCAAACGCCAGCATAATTCCATTTCACTGCTTTAATTTCAAAGTTCAACTCAAATTCAGCTGGCTACAATATTTAGATTGCACAAGCACAACTTAAGAGTGCGAGTTTTGTTACCGTATTTTAGTTACCTGTGACTGCAGCTCAGCTTGGTACGTACTAAATTTTACTATTGTTAATTGTTCAGAATCATTTAATTCAAGTTCAAAGTTAATTCTCTTATTTCTAAATTGCGTAGATTCAAGTAGCTTTTGAAATGATTGTTGAGGTAGTCCAAGACTAACCTTATTTTACTGAATGTCGATGTGCTTCAGAAAGAAAGCTCACTATTAACTTCAGTCACTAAATTAACTTTCGATTTTCCAGTTTTATTAATTCTTTTGCTAAATTAAGTCAGAGTGTAGCGAAATTTATTACTTCTGACAAACTTGCAGTTTTCACACTACACGTGTCAACCTTCAGTTGCCACGCTTCTAGTGCTAATTATATGTGTAATTACCTTTCTTTTTCAGTTACTATAGTAATTGTCCTTAGGACTGGCGACCGTAATTTCCCCCAAATCTCAAATATCTAATTACCGCTAGTTAATTGTTAACGTAACGGCCGCACATTTACTTTCTTCATTAACTTTACCCCTTTTCAAAATTAATTTCCACCAGTTTCATTTGCATTTTTCCTTTCATTTAGATGTAACCCTTTCCTCCCTCTTTACCGATAGATTAACTTCGGTGACGATTGCTTTTCCCAAATTTCCATTAGGTACACGCGGTTTAAATTTTTCACTGTCATTAAGGTCGATAAGTGAGGGGGGAGGTTACACGTGGCGACCTGGTGACAGGACAATCTTCGGATTTGAGGTTGTTCTGGACACGAATTTTGTATGTTGCAAATCTCGTAACAAAGTACTGGTTACGTACAGGCCGTTACGTCAGCGAGAATAAGTAGTGGGAGTAATCCTAATTATATTTGAGATTTGGCAGTTATATTGAAAATTATTAAAATGAGTGAAGGCAACAATTGCCAAAATTTGGTAGACTTGGATACGGAACAATCGGTCGAACAGTGGGAAACGCGCGCCGCGGTACTCATTGTTCAGGGGCAGGCGGCTAGCATGAAAGACGCGACCGCCGAAACGCAACAAAGAGCAGAAATGGAATTCCAAAGTTTAGAAAATGTTTCGGAATCAGAAGTGAAAATCAAATCTGAATCCCTTGATGACGAATACGGGGGGACAATTAAAGAGGAAGCCGCTACGGAAGTAAAACCGGTAGTTTCCGTGAATTTAACTGATTTATTGAATGGTTTGATTAACGAAATCAAGAGTCAATCGGCCAAGCAAGAAGATCAGGCTGCCAAACAAGAAGCTCAGGCTGCCAAGCAAGAAGCTCAGTCTGAAAAATTTGAACGGATGCTAGACAATCAGAACAAAGCTATTAACGTTGTTATCAACAATGTTGGAGTTGTTAACACAAAAGTTGATAAAATCAAAGAAGATATTGTTGTAATTAATACCGAAATCGGTAATCTTAAACAGGAAATGATAGGCGTTCAGGCGGAAATTGCGAGCATAAATACTCGTTTTGATTCCGAAATTAGCAGAATCGAGAAAAGTGTAGGAGACGCAGTTGCTCCGATCATCGAGAATAAGGTGACGGAACAAATTCAATTAGTGAGAAAAGAGGATCAACAGAAGGTGGAAACTTTAAAGGCTTTAGTATCCGAAGTAGATACCAAAGTGACAAAGCAGGCTAATACCTGCGAAGAGAAAAAGAGGGAAGTGGAAACGCTTGCGACAACCACTTGCCAAGTAATTACGAGAGTGTCGGAATTAGAAAAGAAACTTAACGAAAAACAGAGCTATGTGCCAATCTGTGCACACAGTTCGGAATTGTTGACGAAAGAGGATCGGTTCGACCCCTTGAAAAAAGGCGGTATACATGCGACGGATTTCATTAAAAATTGTGAAAGAGTTTTACCCAGATCATGGACTAATGAGAGAAAAATTAATGCGGTTATTGATGTGTTGGCTGGTGATGCCAAGCGTTGGGGCTTAAACCTCAACATTACGAACCTGACTTTTGACGAGTTTAAAAATTTGTTTCTGGCTGAATACTGGTCAGAGCAGAAACAGCAAGGTGTCTGGCGCGAATTTGTCGTATCGAGGCCTTTCGATGCGAATTCGCGCGGTTCGATGAAGGAGTTTTGTGAGGGCTGGATCCGCAAGTTGGAATATTTGCGCGATCGCCGCACGGAATCCGAGATAGTCTGGGAACTCTACATGAAGCTTCCAGATGATACAAAACGCTACGTAGGAAGCAATTACAGGACAATCAATGATTTCCTGGAAAGAGTTGAGGACGAGGACAATTGGCGCAATAATCGCGACAGTGGTAGAGGCCGTGGTAACAACAACGGGTACCACAGCAACCACAACAACGATAACAATGGGAATAATGCATACCGCAACCATGGCAGCAATAACAAAAATGGTTCGGACCGTAATAACAATCGGTACAATGCAAATAATAACAGGAATGACGGAAACCAGTATCACACTAACGTGATACGGGCTTCACAGAATAGTAATAACGCCAGAGGGTGTGACCAGCCGCCTCAGCAGTATCCGGGGAGCGTATCTGCTGGGACGAGACAGGGAAACCATTAGCCGCGCCGGTGAGGGGCCGACCGGGCGTGGAGAAATTTTGGCGGCCCAATAACAGGAGAAAACCCAGGTGTCGTCGTTATGAAAATTCCGTATGGAATAATCAACGGCGGGAGAGTGTGCCAGTGTTAGGAGAAAGGAGTGCGCCCACAAGTAGTAGATCAGCTGTAGACACGGCAGTAGGAAGTACATTCGCTGTCAGTGAGAACAATTTAAGTAGTGTTCCGGAAATCGATTATAAAGTGGCAGCTGTAATACCCACAGCGGAACTGGAGATTGAGTTCAAGAATGATTCGCAAGTGTTGAAAGAAGATCAGATGTCGGATAAAACGTCCGTCATCGAGCGAGGAGATGCAGAGAGGGATGAGGTCTGGTTAAGGCAGTTCGGTCGCTTATACGACGAACTAAGAGATTATAGGGGCCTGTACGGGAGAAGTGTTTATGGGGAGCGCGGGCAGGATTTGCCGCGTCTCGTCCCGCAGGAAGATAGTGATTGTGAAGTGATAGAAAGTTCTGGCCCTAACCGGCAGACTTTACTAGAAATAGTTGATGTTAATGGGGAGCACGAGCAAGATGCGTCGTGTTTCGTCCCGCAGGAGTTGAATGTTGAAGTAGTAACGGAAAGTTCTGGCCCTAACCGGCAGACTTTACCGAAAGTTGTAATGGTAGAAGTAGCCGACCCATCCGACGCGAACATCCAGTTTAAACATTGCGAGAGTATTAAGGAGAAAGATTACGAAAATTTTAGTGATAGCCGGACACGATTGGTAAAAAAACCACGTAGATTACAGTGTGTATGAGGTTAGAGCTGACGTTATACGGTCAGACGATAACAGTGTGGGTTGCGCAGATCTAGAGGAAGTAATTGCAGATACTACTGGGCACATTCCTCCAGGTAGATTGGCAGATGGGATCAATCTGGCCAAAGAGGAATCAACGAAGGTGACAATTAGTGAATCGATAGCAATGCAACACTCACTAGTTGACGAATTACAGGAAAAGGTTTCGGTATTGGAGGCGAAGCTACAGACTAAGCCTCAGGACAGACGTGTTGAAATTAAAACTGTATGTGAACAGAGGCTGAAAAAGCCGCCAGATAAACCGGATTTAGGATCAAAGCCGGATGGTTTTTTGTGGAATGACCTGGATATAGACGAGGATTTACTGTGGGAAAATAAAGAAACAGTCGAGGACAAGTGTAGACAGATAGTAGTGTCTGTTAATATGCACGAACTACAACTAAACGTGTTGATTGACACTGGTGCAGAATTGAGTGCTGTATCTGGGAAAATATTTGAGTTACTGAAAGACAGACCTGGCATCGTAGTTATGCCAGTAACAGGAGTGAAAATTATCGGTGCTACTGGGAAGGCCAGTAAACCGGTCACAAAACAGATTTTTGTCAACTTCGAGATATGTGGGGCACGATTTGAACAAGAGTTTGTCGTCGTGCCAGACTTAACTACGGAAGTAATTATCGGGTTAGATTGGCTATTAAAGTACCGTGCAGTGATTAACTGCGAAAGCAAAACTTTGACATGTACGTCCCAAGATAAAACAATAGTAGTTAGTTTTGACGAGGCAGGAGACGGTGTGCATAGGCAATACCAGCCTATACACATTGTTAACTGGCCGAATGGTATTGACGTAGGCATGAATTTGAACTACTGTAATGTGAGGAATCTCGGCATTGACAAAAGTGTAGAAAGTGAATTGGAAGAGATAATCAAATTCCCTCCACGGATTAACATTAGTATTGGTGTGAAAAAAGATCGTTTGCGAGAAGTAATGAAGCTTAAAGCCGATGCTCGCATACGTCGTCATGACGCTAAAGCGCGTTTTGCTAAGTTTGCGATCGGAGACTTAGTACTTGTAAAAGCTCATGAGAAATCGAGCGAGATAGACAATGAAATCTCTAAATTTAAGTTTGTTTATAATGGACCATATAAAGTCATTGGTATACCTCACACAAATGCTTATTGCTTAGAGTATCCAAGCTCTGGAAAGCTATTAGGTATACGAAACATAGTAGACCTGAAATTGTACCAACCAAGGATAGATTAGTACCACAGATAGGGTAATTTGTACAGTATGTAGGTGTAGAGTGTAAGATTTAAGGATGTGCCATGTGGCGATACTTTTGCCTGACCTAGAGTCATTAAAGAAGTTGTAATTAATAAGTAATTTATGTTGATTAAATGATTTAAGAGTTACTGAATATTAATCAATTTAAAAATCCAAGCTGCTAGTTTAAGTTTTCAGCTGAGTCACAGTAGATTAAGGAATGTAAATATGATTTGTAAATAGCTGTAAGATTTCATAAATACGTGATTTACTAGTCATTGCCGATGTACTTAGACGCTGTTTTAAGTTTCAGGCTAGTACATGCGTGTGATGATGGACAGTGTTGAGTTATCCACTGTGATAGTGTTTATGGACTCCTTGAGATTACTCGGGAGTGAGTTTTTCCGAAAGAATTCAGTGAAACGGACGTTCTGGAAACGCCGTCACAAGGGCGAGTGAGATCAAGCGTGCCGCACACGCGGGCGCAACAATACTGGCGAGGCGAGCCGCTGTCGGCTCTTGTGCCGCTGTTGGCTCTTGTGCCGCTGTCGGCATTCTTTGTATTTGCGAGTACGGAAGGTGGAATTGTTTTTCTTCCTGGACAACTGAAAGAATTCTGCTGTTAATATTTATGTTTTTGTCGATCTGCTGTACATTATTTTCTTGTTTAGCGTTAAATAGATTCTCGTGACGAGAATATTAATTATGAAAAGGTTATATAAAATGTGTAGTCTATTTAATTATTTATTTGCGTATTTTGATCCACCTGTTTTTATGACCATGCAATCTGATTAATTTTGTAAATAGTATTCCATTTCTTAATACTGTTGGGAATTTAGATTTTTAGAATAGGTAAAACATTTTCTATGTTTTCTATGAATTTTGATATGTTGTCAACCTGTTTTATTTTGTGCAAGATGACAGAGTGGAATACGATTAGGAGTGTCTCCACTCAATTATTATGGTCTAAAAATTGATTTATGGTTAATTAGACGAATGCTAAATTTTGTTGATGTTTTGAGCATATGCATTTCCGCTGTTTTTTTTTTTTTTTGGGACATTTTCTGAGTCTGTTTACGTTACACGAACATCCTCAGACAATGTGGGGCACGTGTAACGCCGGAAATGCATATCCTCCTATTTCCATCTATTGTACTATTATTTTTTTTCCTTGTTTTGTTACCTCAAGATATGACATTTCTGTCTCTTTATATATTGTAATTGCTTTACTGTTTGGATATATATATATTTATGCACTTATGTCGATGTATAATTGGTTTGTTTCGTAAATATTATTTGTATTTTTACGCTGGGTCTTGCCTAGGGAAAACTGCTATCGAACGATTACATCGATGGGTCGTGTGAAGAATCAAAGTGTGTAGGATCTTTGGTAGTGTTAACTCTGCCGCGTGGAGCGCGGGCAGAGCGGTGAGAGTCTGGGGAGTAGCGAGTGGAGCAGGTGTGTTGTGTGACGCTCCCGCGAGTTGCCGCGCTTTCGGGGTTTGGCAGCATGTAATTGCGCTCGACTCGCAATGATAGTTTCTGACATGGTGTCGCGGACGGGAAGCATTAGCTGGCGCACATCAAGAGCCCGTTTCGCCTGGTGACCGTGTCGAGAAGAAGGCGCGCCAACATCCAGCTTCTGCAACAGCGACGGCCGACAATGAGTGACTGTCGCCACCTCCTCGATCGACGGCTTCAAACCTTCAATCAACCAACAAGGAAGACTAAAAGCACGTAAAGTTTCAGAACTGTATGGCAGACCTCAGCTTTTCAAATTGTTCCATTTGCCTCGCAAAATTACAGCAACTTAGCATGAACCTTTGTTGCTCATTGTCCCAATTGCATTGCCAAGCAGGGTCCCTTCCTTTTCCGAAATGAACCCGAGTGTCGTTGAAATTCAAACGCCAGCATAATTCCATTTCACTGCTTTAATTTCAAAGTTCAATTCAAATTCAGCTGGCTACAATATTTAGATTGCACAAGCACAACTTAAGAGTGCGAGTTTTGTTACCGTATTTTAGTTACCTGTGACTGCAGCTCAGCTTGGTACGTACTAAATTTTACTATTGTTAATTGTTCAGAATCATTTAATTCAAGTTCAAAGTTAATTCTCTTATTTCTAAATTGCGTAGATTCAAGTAGCTTTTGAAATGATTGTTGAGGTAGTCCAAGACTAACCTTATTTTACTGAATGTCGATGTGCTTCAGAAAGAAAGCTCACTATTAACTTCAGTCACTAAATTAACTTTCGATTTTCCAGTTTTATTAATTCTTTTGCTAAATTAAGTCAGAGTGTAGCGAAATTTATTACTTCTGACAAACTTGCAGTTTTCACACTACACGTGTCAACCTTCAGTTGCCATGCTTCTAGTGCTAATTATATGTGTAATTACCTTTCTTTTTCAGTTACTATAGTAATTGTCCTTAGGACTGGCGACCGTAATTTCCCCCAAATCTCAAATATCTAATTACCGCTAGTTAATTGTTAACGTAACGGCCGCACATTTACTTTCTTCATTAACTTTACCCCTTTTCAAAATTAATTTCCACCAGTTTCATTTGCATTTTTCCTTTCATTTAGATGTAACCCTTTCCTCCCTCTTTACCGATAGATTAACTTCGGTGACGATTGCTTTTCCCAAATTTCCATTAGGTACACGCGGTTTAAATTTTTCACTGTCATTAAGGTCGATAAGTGAGGGGGGAGGTTACAAGCTCAACCAGCCTTCGTCATTTCGTCGACACTTTGTGTATTTTGCCTAATAGCCATTCCATAATAGTTCTGTATTTTGTCAATTACACTGTCAGTTAACCTTCCCTTCCCATCCAACCCTTTACCATCACTGAGTTTTTGTTTTTTGTACGAAGCTTTCAGTCGCCGAAGTCTTGTTCCCATTCGCTTCTGTACGTGTGCAATACACTCAAATTTCTGCACTACAACATCATCACCATAGGGCTTCAGTCCTTGAACATGTTTGAAACTTTTAGAATCACCGTCACCAAGGTAATTAACATATCGCACTTTATCACACGCCTCAGAACGCTGGAATATACTGGCAACACCAGCCACTTCCATTCCTCCACTACTGCCACTATAGTTAGCTTTGCAATTATTTTCATGTGTGCCTTTATATTTTTGTGGACATCTACAATACTTTGATATTACTGCTACATCTAAAACTTTCCCTGTATACATACTGGTGGCAGATACTACACCATGAAGAGATGTGTGTCCCCGTTTATGCCAGGTACCATCGAACGCTGCAGTCAAATCTCTGTTACCATTATTTTCCATTACTGCCTCTTCCACAGCGTTCTTCATAGATTCTATACAGACATCATCTACTTTAGACCCTATTAATTTATTATAGGTCGTAAACTTGGTTGGGGGATTTGGAAGATTCATGATGCCACAGAAAATTGCACCTGCAGTAGCACCCTTACCAACTGAACGCAAGGAATAAACAAATCTAATGTTGTGTTCGTAGATTTTGCTACCATTTTCTTCAGTTGCAGTTACTGCAACACTGTTCCAAAAGGTGGTCATGTATGAACACTTATCACATTTCAGTTGTATTTCACTAGCAAGTCCTACGTGCTTTATTATGGAGAGTTCCAGACCAATTTCACTACAATGAATACATCTTACACAGTTTGAAAAAATTCCTTTGAGAACCGACATATCAAATATTTCATTCACATCCGATTCGCCCATAAAACATTCATAGTTTTCACTCATTGAACCAAGCTTCTTCTGTGAAGTATTTTCTTTCCCACTTTGACTGCTATGGGCAGGTGTACTTGAGAGGTTAGGTTCACTTACTTGGTTATCGTCTTTATTGTTTACAGTAATAACACATACCTTTGGCTTTCCAACATTTCTCCTTTTCTTAAAAGCCTTCAGAGGATTTCTAATAACTTTACTTTTACTCATTATTATACTTCAACAAAACAGAGACTCAAGAAACAGAATTAATTACGAGTATTTTCGAGATAACGACAGAGTAAATAAACATGAAACAATCGACAATCACACCAGCGATATATATTGAACCATCACAGGTTAGCCACAACACATACTTTATCTCACATCACTAAAATGTACCTGATGAACACGGACGTTAATAATAACACCATTTGACAGCAGTTTAACACGCCACAGTGGGTCACGCCCATGTAGAACACATTTCAAAAAAAATTTAAAAATAGTTGTAGTCTTCGGAATTGAATAAATTATATATCTATTAAAAGATAATAGTCTGCAGATTCAGAAAACGCAAAAAAGTTAAAATTGAACTTTTCATGATTTTGAGCCTTTCTGGAGCCCCTTAAGGGTTAAGAAGACGGTTCGTAAACGACGTGGTCAGATCAAGTTATGGGTTCCTTCCTCTCTGTCAGTGCACAAGTAAAACGAATAGCTCAAGTAGACAAGAGAGCAAATTTCAGTGGCTACAAGGCAACAGTTTTCTTGAGTCACAATGCTTTGCAACTACAACGCCTGCTCTTTTGCATATCTACTGCAAATAACAAATTCAACATAGAATTCCGGTACCGTTATTGGCAGCTTTCAAAGTATATCCCAGCAGCGATGTGCTCGCATTAGACAGGTGTTATTCAATTAGAAACTTCCTATACCAAAAGTATATGGTATGCAATAGACGGTATATGAGACAGACGAAATACTCACGGGCTTTACGAAGAAAGTCACATTTCTAATTTCCTTTGTTAAGTAACAAACATTACAGTAGCCTTTAGACTATTCAGTCTCGCGAGTTAACAGCACATTCAAGCAACTATCCAACTTGAGACAGTAACGTTTCTCTGAAACACTGTAAATAATCTAAATAAATTCTGTTACTACTAACTTCGCACATCTGTCTTTCGCTTCTCCGATAACTTCACTCTTGGAAAAGAAATCACTTGGATACAGCCCCAGCACCAGCTTGTACATATAACATTCACCACGTCCACACAGCTTGACCATTCCATCAAGAAACCTTCAGCATACTCCGAGAACTGTAAACTCACCTGCGCCATTGTTGACCAGACTGACAATAAACAAGCGAACACCAGATCTATTTCTCTCCAATGCAAAGCGTTACAAACAAAAGAATATTTAACCCTCCGACAGTATCTGTGAGATACATCACCTACTTTTTCTCTAATATTACCGCAATGAACAGTGGTAACGGTTTGCTGGCCCACGACATCTTGTGTCATACCTTTCTTATTGCTTTACAGGAATTTCAATCTTATCCCGATACTGACAAGGTCATAAATGAGTCAGGTGTGGGAACGTGTACTGCCTGTATCTCTCAAATACAGCGCGCCTACTCGGGTAACGCTTTGTCGCCGCTAATGACTGCAGCTGTTGCATTGTTTGCAGCGTACGCAAGTCGGCAGTTGCGTTGTTGTCTTCTAAATGAAGCAACGTTTCGTTGTAGCTACGTGTACTCTCTTTCAAAATGAGTAAACGATATGATCTAGAAAATCCTAAGGATTTGGAAGAAGTGCATCGCCTTCTTCTCGACGACGAGGTATCCATTGAAGATGAAGATGATCTTGCAGAAACTGATTCAGAAACCGAAGATATACTCGAAACAAGATCTGTAGACTCAGATACAGATCATGAATTTGATGAAGAGGAAAATAATGAAGCGCAGGAAACTGATGAACATTACTATTTTGGTGAGTAGAAAAAAACAATGAACATGCTTTCAGATGTAATAATAACAATATCTAATAATGGTGTAATGAACTTATTTTTTTATTTTAGGTAAGGATGGACCTAAATGGAGGAAAGTGCCTTGGAAAGCAACACAGACACGGCCTCATAATATACTAACCAAACTGCCTGGGGTAGTTGGAGACGCAAAGAAAATGGTAACTGAAATTGACTGCTGGAGCCTATTCATCAGTAATGATGTCCTAGATCTAATTGTGGTCAACACTAACAGGCGTATAGCTGATCTAAAAGGAAACTTTGCTCGCGAGAGTGACTGCAAGGACACAGGCGCAATCGAAATAAAAGCCTTCCTTGGCTTGTTATATCTTTCTGGTGTGTTCCATGGTGGGCGACAGAATGTTCACGACTTCTGGACAGCAGATGACCTTGGTCTGAATATTTTTAGAATGACCATGTCCGAAAAACGTTTCCTGTTCCTAATAAGATGTGTTCGTTTTGATGATGGAGCCACAAGACAAGAACGGCGCAAGACAGACAAATTAGCAGCCGTGAGGGAAATGTTCACCATGTGTTTGAATAACTGCAAGACACATTAGTCCCTCGGCCAGAACGTCACAGCTGATGAGCAGCTACCAGCATTTCGAGGCCGGTGTGGATTTCGCCAGTTCATACCATACAAACCATATAAATATGGCATCAAAATTTTCTGCCTATGTGATGCCGAGCTTTATTATACTTACAACATGGAAATATATTGTGGATTACAACCAGAAGGACCCTTTCAGAAAAACAACTCCGCCAAAGAAGTAGTTCTGAGACTTGCCGAACCAATATATGGGACGGATAGAAACACTACAGCAGATAACTGGCTCACCAGTTTGGAGTAAGTAAGAGATCTGCATAAAAGGAGACTGTCGTTTGTAGGCACAATTAGAAAAAACAAGAAGGAACTGCCATCGAATTTCGTAGCACCAAAAAGTAGACTGCAATATGATAGCGTATTTGGCTACAGCAAGAATGAAACCCTTGTGTCGTATGTCCCGAAAAAAGGGAAAACTGTAGTCCTCCTTTCGAGTATGCATGTATCGTCAAGTGAGGTTTCGGAAGGTTTAGAGAAAACACCAGCAATTATTCTACACTAGAATGACACCAAATCTGGAGTTGATGTAGTTGACAAACTCTGTGCAACCTACAATGTAGCTAGGTCAACAAGAAGATGGCCTATGGTGATTTTTTTCCACCTGTTGAACATTGCAGTCATCAACTCAAGAGTAGTTTTCCTGGGCAACAAGAATAAATACTCAAATCGGCGCGAGTACCTCAAAACTTTGGCTCTGACCCTACTGCAAGATCATCTCAAAAGAAGAGCTCTTATTATGACTCTACCTGATGATATAAAGTCAATGCTAGTAAAGTACAAACCTAAAGGAAAAGAGCAAGAAAATGCTGAACAATCCTTGGAATCAGAAAACAAGAAAAGAGAAAGGTGTCAGTCATGCTACAGCGAGACAAAAAAGACTTGTCTCAGCAAATATACATGTGAAAAATGCGGTACACATCTTTGTTTGCAAAAGCACGCAAAAATAATTTGTGAACAATGTCTTTCTGTAGAGGGCAATCAGTAAAAAGAGACATGCTTTGATTAGTTCAATAATTTATTTGTATCTATAATAAAATCAGTTTTTAAAAGAATTTCATGTACTTCTCCATTACAAAATGTCAAATATTTCTGTTAATTTGAAAGTGTAATGAGCCTGATGTTCACTTCTGTATTTGTAAAATCTGTAACAATAAAGGTAACTCCAATTTAAAACAAAAACAAAAAAAAGAACCTGTAAACAAACAAAAAACCACAAAAATCGTCGCATGTACCCACGAGATACATCGCGACTAGGGGCGTCATGAAAGTTGAAGCTCCTGCTGGAGGGTTAAAGCAAGGAGTATACCGTTTTAGATGACAGGAGACGTATTCTTGTAGCTGGGATACACATTTGCAGGTCACAAGCGTATAGATTATAGTTAAAACGAATTATAATAGGTTAGATATCGCTGGATAAAGGAGAAAACGGAGTAGGCAAAGAACTAAACCCTGTGTTACGCTTGGAGGTATGTTTATGTAGGACAATTCTTCTGTCCTACAAACAAGTTGTCCAGATATCTGTCGAACAACACGATTGCAATGTTTGGAAAGTTATCGATTCCATTTTTAAAAGGAATATGTTGATGAAATTAAGTCGGATCAAAACGTTCCCTTCGTGTCCGTTCGCGGTACACCTGTTAACAGTTTGCTGTAGTTAATATGGGCCTTCGCACAGCAGTCCTTTTATTGCCGAAGTGTAGTTGGGCATTTGAATGAGATTTAGTAGGGAGATATGTGGTCCCAGCATTGTGGATCTTGAGCCCTGCGGTGCGATTTGTTGATACTGTTTTCGTCTCGCAGTCTGCCCAGCGGCCTTTAGCAGCGGATGGCCTTTGTGCAGCCTCGGACATGGCGCTGAATGTCAACAGACCGCACTGCCCACTGCCGCTGCATTGCTAACGGCCGTAGCGGCGCCTCTGACCAATGGAGGGAGAGTGCAAGGGCCGGAAATCACGATGTCACAGCCCGGCCGGCAATGTTGAGTCCTCCGTCCCATCTACTGCTCTCCTTGTTGGAGTAACAAATAGATGCACTTTGTACGTCAACTACATACCTATTATACGTGAATCGTAAGACTGGAGGATGTTAAAGTGTCATCCATTAAAGAATAGGAGTGGAGAGCGAAGCTCACCTCGTCACATTTAATTACGATTCACCAGCCAGCGCATCAGGACGGACATATAGCTACTCGCAATATGACGTTTTAATGGATTATTCCGTGACTGCTTGGCACAAAAATTTCATAACTGTGGATGTTGCAAAGTTATTATTTACCTTGTTAGCAGGGTTCAGGCTTACAAAGTTGGGCCTTTCATTTTGCAGTGGAATTCGCGCAGTTTTTGTAACTTTTTGACCGACACACAACCCCAGAACCAGCAAAGATTCAAAAAATTTCCGGCCAGAGTCCCGGTGCGGCATAAAGTTTTCGTTTCTTAAATACTGTCCTTAAAGATCATCTTCAAAGAATCATCACTAAAGGTGCATGTTTGTTCTCTATAAAATTACTTAGCCTGACCATTCTTATAAGCATTGCGCTTCAGCAGGATTTATTTAATAGTTACTGACAACAGCGCGTTTCACAGAAGCGCGATTTACTTTTTGTTCACACAGAGCTAAGTGGTTTATTACGGGTGGAGTAAATCTCCTTGGGAACTAGAGTTAATATTACGTGTGGATGCCGTCACTTTTTTCTTGTTGGCCTAGCTCATTTCATTGTGTTGTCGGCGGTTATAGTGCATGGAGATTGATTCTTGGGAGGCTGTCTCACCATGTTGGTATATCCCGAGTGAGGTAACATACTCCAAAGTTTTTGCACTTGCTGAAATCGCAAATATTTGCGCAATATGCTTAAAGCAGAGCATAGCATATCTTCAATACGCAGGTAAGGATTAATTTCAGAGTCATGACGAACTATCCTTTGGCGCGTGTGATTTATCTATTCCTATACAACTCTGAAGTGGCATTAGTAGCGCTACGTAGTTGTTACTTCTATATACTTGCATTTATTACAATTCTAAAGTATCATTAGCAAAGGAACATAGTTATTCCATATCTCAGTTAATATTAAGGTGTCTTGATTGATGCTGAGCAAGTTGTTTGAGCGAAGTGATGTTCAAACCACTAATTATGAAATTCAAGGAACATATTACAAATCACCGTTTTCGATTGAACGTAATAAAGATTCACAGAATAGGTAATCAGATACTATGTCACGCAGTACTAGTTTCGGTACACGAATTTCGCATAATTCAGCAGGAGAATAGTAATCAGTAATAAGGTGTTGAATGAACAAGTCTCAGGTATTAGTTTTCATTCACAATAGCTAAGTTCTCCTCCATATTACATTTTGAGCGATGATTTCGAAAAGTGAGACTATTCCATATTTAGCAAGTGCTCAACAACGCTGCATTTACAAACGTGCAGTATAGAACATTTTACAGAAGCTGCAGTCTAAAGATCACATTACAGTCACAACTAGAAGTATAACACGAACGTTACACATTTACAAACCCCCACACACAAAGGTTACAATTTGAAAGGATGCTACAAAATTCACAAAGAGAAAGTCGTGTTTGACGGTGCAGTTAGAAAAGCAAAAAAAAGTAAAAACTAAGGACCGAATAAATCAGAAGGGAGAAAAGATGGATTATGGACAATGAGCCAAATTAGATTGTAGAGTCAAATCTAAATTTGTACCTTGCACATTACATTAGTTGGCCGCAGAGAATGGTCTGTGATGTGAACAGAAATATGCAAATCGCATCGGAAGAGACGGAGACTGTATGGAGGATGTGTAAGGGCTTCCTAGCGAAACTTCTTCAGCGCACTTGAAACAGGCTTGGCAACATCTGGGCGTGTCCATTTATATCGTTTCCTCCTCCCATTTTTTTCCGTGTTCCATTCACGGATGGCAGAATATAGGAATGACTCTCGGTTCCCCACTGCACAAGGCCGAATTTTCCTAATTTTTAGCGTCGTGGTCATTACATCAGTTATTTACTGGAGCACGTAACACGTTTCTTAACCATTTGTAAGTGGGCTGTTTATGTTTTCTTATTGGCAACGTTACGTAGCGCTCTGTATGAAAATCACTGGCTGTGCTGTGTGCAGTCTGTGGCTAGTTTGCATTGTTGTCTGCCATTGTAGTGTTGGGCAGCTGGATGTGAACAGCGCGTAGCGTTGCGCAGTTGGAGGTGAGCCGCCAGCAGTGGTGGATGTGGGGAGAGAGATGGCGGAGTTTTGAAATTTGTAAGACTGGATGTCATGAACTGCTATATATATTACGACTATTAAGGTAAATACATTGTTTGTTCTCTATTAAAATCTTTCATTTGCTATCTATGCCTATCAGTAGTTAGTGCCTTCCGTAGTTCGAATCTTTTATTTAGCTGGCAGTAGTGGCGCTCGCTGTATTGCAGTAGTTCGAGTAACGAAGATTTTTGTGAGGTAAGTGATTTGTGAAAGGTATAGGTTAATGACAGTCAGGGCCATTCTTTTGTAGGGATTTTTGAAAGTCAGATTGCGTTGCGCTAAAAATATTGTATGTCAGTTTAAGCACAGTCATGTATAATAGTTCTAAGGGGACGTTTCACATTGTGCAAGTTGCATTCTTGGAATTTTATGAGTGAGGCTCTCCACTATGCATGATGTCTTTCTTGCACCGCTTCGCAAGTCGTTGAGCGTTCCTGTGCCATTTGCACAGAGTTGAACTGTTTCAGTTCAACCGTTCAGCGCAACTGTTTCGAGTTCAGTGACTCGAACAGCAAAAGAAATGAAATATTTTTGAAGTTCTATGTTTCTATACTATTGACAGCCGGCGTGCACTAGCTTGGGGCTCGTTTATTTACAATATTACGCGAGTTGCGGTGTTTGGCCCTGTCCCGAGCGCATTTCTGGCAGCAAGAATACTTATTATTCAATGACACGGGTGCTAGACACCTGAGGCAGCTATATTTTATGTCAGAGAACGATGCTGATCAAGTTTTCTTGAGCCCAATTCTTACAAGTTTGAATAAAGGTAAAGGATGAGTGTATGAGTAGGTTTATTTTGTTTTCGAGTAGAACAGTAAATTTCATTTCATTCTTGTAAGTTCATTAAGTGTCATTTACACTTTTTAAGTGTAGGTTGACTATCCCATTGTGATATAGCCACCTATTTTCTTCATCGAAAACTTGCCATACTTAATATATGGTTCTTCCACTTTATACTCGTATCTGTACACATTGTTGCTGCCAAATACTGATTAGTTGTGACTTAAAGGATGTCGCGCTATGATGTTCGATGGAGTGCACAACTTTTATATTCCATACGTTAGAAACTACACTCCTGGAAATGGAAAAAAGAACACATTGACACCGGTGTGTCAGACCCACCATACTTGCTCCGGACACTGCGAGAGGGCTGTACAAGCAATGATCACACGCACGGCACAGCGGACACACCAGGAACCGCGGTGTTTGCCGTCGAATGGCGCTAGCTGCGCAGCATTTGTGCACCGCCGCCGTCAGTGTCAGCCAGTTTGCCGTGGCATACGGAGCTCCATCGCAGTCGTTTAACACTGGTAGCATGCCGCGACAGCGTGGACGTGAACCGTATGTGCAGTTGACGGACTTTGAGCGAGGGCGTATAGTGGGCATGCGGGAGGCCGGGTGGACGTACCGCCGAATTGCTCAACACGTGGGGCGTGAGGTCTCCACAGTACATCGATGTTGTCGCCAGTGGTCGGCGGAAGGTGCACGTGCCCGTCGACCTGGGACCGGACCGCAGCGACGCACGGATGCACGCCAAGACCGTAGGATCCTACGCAGTGCCGTAGGGGACCGCACCGCCACTTCCCAGCAAATTAGGGACACTGTTGCTCCTGGGGTATCGGCGAGAACCATTCGCAACCGTCTCCATGAAGCTGGGCTACGGTCCCGCACACCGTTAGGCCGTATTCCGCTCACGCCCCAACATCGTGCAGCCCGCCTCCAGTGGTGTCGCGACAGGCGTGAATGGAGGGACGAATGGAGACGTGTCGTCTTCAGCGATGAGAGTCGCTTCTGCCTTGGTGCCAATGATGGTCGTATGCGTGTTTGGCGCCGTGCAGGTGAGCGCCACAATCAGGACTGCATACGACCGAGGCACACAGGGCCAACACCCGGCATCATGGTGTGGGGAGCGATCTCCTACACTGGCCGTACACCACTGGTGATCGTCGAGGGGACACTGAATAGTGCACGGTACATCCAAACCGTCATCGAACCCATCGTTCTACCATTCCTAGACCGGCAAGGGAACTTGCTGTTCCAACAGGACAGTGCACGTCTGCATGTATCCCGTGCCACCCAACGTGCTCTAGAAGGTGTAAGTCAACTACCCTGGCCAGCAAGATCTCCGGATCTGTCCCCCATTGAGCATGTTTGGGACTGGATGAAGCGTCGTCTCACGCGGTCTGCACGTCCAGCACGAACGCTGGTCCAACTGAGGCGCCAGGTGGAAATGGCATGGCAAGCCGTTCCACAGGACTACATCCAGCATCTCTACGATCGTCTCCATGGGAGAATAGCAGCCTGCATTGCTGTGAAAGGTGGATATACACTGTACTAGTGCCGACATTGTGCATGCTCTGTTGCCTGTGTCTATGTGCCTGTGGTTCTGTCAGTGTGATCATGTGATGTATCTGACCCCAGGAATGTGTCAATAAAGTTTCCCCTTCCTGGGACAATGAATTCACGCTGTTCTTATTTCAATTTCCAGGAGTGTAGTTGCCAGCCTTTGCACCAGGGCGATATTTTGCCGAGGTACAGCTGGATATTACTGCATGTCCACCGCCACTGAATAAAAGACCATAACTAACGCACTATTTTTTATAGGCGGAAATGTGTTTTAACTTCAGGGTTGATTGCTGGAAGTTCATATTGTTAATTCATCGTGAGTCCGACGGCTCAGTGGAGCGTGTCGCTGGGAAAAACAGCCTTCGAGGCCCTCTGCCCACAACTTTCAGCAGATGCGCCCTAAAGGGGGAATACCGTCGAAAAACACACACTGTTTAAAAGGTGCAGCAAAGTAACAACTTTGAAAACACGGCAATGAAATATTGTGCCATGTATTAAATGAAATTAACACATATACTGTTAATTTTCTCGTATTATATGTAATTAACGTTTTTATGGAATTAAAAATTTTATTTTCAAAAACTAATATATGTCCCTTTTTTTCGGAAACTATTAAAGATATTTCCACAAATTTTTCTCTGTTTAATCGCTTTGCTTCTCTCATGCGGTTTTTTGAATATAGGGAATAGGAGATTTTTATTAATTTCGTAATTAGTATTCTGTACGTATAATATAAAATTCTTGCAAAATTTCGAGCACTTTGCTTACGCTCAGAAATTCAAAATTTTCTCTTGAGTCAATATTTATTGGGTTTATAGAGAAAAGTGTACAAAATGTCATAATTCTACTCTTCATAGATTCTGACAAAAAGGTACATAAATATTACAAAACAGATTTTTCAGGAAATGCAATTTAAAGTTCAACCCAACGTTTTTCTTATGTCACCACTTTAGAATGTCCCATATTTGTGTTCACGGTCTTCTTTTCCTTCAAGAATTCTCTTCTGGATTCTTGTTTCCTGCTTTATTTCCTTTATCAGGTCTTCAACTGACTTCTAAGCTGCAGAAAGGTGCTGTAAATCTATTTTTCTGAAGATGTCTTGAGTCAAACTTTCTATCTTGATGCCCTTTGTTAAATACAAGAACTGAATTACAAGTTACAATTCTGACAATTGTAGCAAATGAAAATGTGATTTTAGGGCATCGTTTCCATATGGGTGAGTTTAGAGACTGATTTGGATCCTGAGTCTTGCCATGAGCACAATTTTTTTTAGAAGTTCAAGAGTATACATCACAGCCTTCTGGACGTATCACGTGCAAGTTTGCTTGAAAGTAATCCACGGAATTGTCGTTCATTGAGACAGTGTTGAAGTGTTGCTTCCGAAAGCAGGCGGTGCAGGATGGCTGCGTCACAGATTTAATTATTTTTTTAGGCACTTCGGATGCGATTTCATCATTAAAACTATGAAAACTTTTTTCCATGAGTATATAACACTACCGGTTCTTACTAAATTAGCAATATACTGGTATCGTTGCTCCTGTGAAAGACTATTAATTTTACCATGACTGTGAATAATGGTAAAGCCATCGGACTATTTTCGTCTCTTTAATTATTGTCATTGAAAGTAAAGAACAGCAAAACAAATGGGAATCGAACCGAGGTTCTGTTAGTATAAAGTCAACTGTAATTACGTAGAAAGCACAGTTTTACCAAGCACTACCATTCTTCATAAAGAAAATTAACTGTCGGTATTCACTTCACTCGATACTGAAATACTATTTTCGTTGTATATTGGACAGGAGACCGTAGTACACTTTAGTAGCAAACCATCAGTGGTTTGGCAACAGGGATATTAAAACGTTTTGTCAACAATCGGCTCACAATAGCACTTACTGTCTGTATAGTGAAGCAGCAAGGTAATGACCAATAGTAGTAAATGATCTACCTATAGTGCAGCACTACCAACTTGGACATGAGGTTCTTTTATCTGTTTAACTATCGGAAAATACAGGCTTTGGTACGTTTTTCAGATGAGTATATCGTTTGTACTGATCATTATTTGTATTCTCAAGGAGCATTCACTTCCTTATAGTTTTTAGCTCAAACGGATGATACCGTAATCTAGTGTAGTTTGAATAGTTCTAGCTATTTGCTTAATGTAGTGCCCACAAGTTATAAGAATGAAAGCTGCACTTACTGAGTACTGTTATTGTAATATCAAATTCAAATCTCGCTGAACTATTAGCACGATAACCCAGAAACTAATCTATCAGTAGGCTCAGATCACGTCCTAACATTTTAGTCACAACACAGTATCAGAAACCCTATTACCTATACACATGTGAAATTATAGACTCTGTTACTTTCAAATTTAGACAATAATTTAACTTTGCGCTGGCTCTTCTGATATACTAACCAGTAACTAATATGAATGATTAATTTTTGCATGTAACTATAATACTGAGCTGAAGTTTCAGTAAGAACAATCTTTAAGCTGAATAATTCAAATCTTTTCATGGCGGTTGTATTTTGGTGAAACTGTATTCTTTTATGAGAAATACGTGTAGTACTTCAAAACTGAGACTCACTAAATAATTAGGACGTTTACTACTCCACGAAGTTTATTAATTGTAGTGAAAGTTTACTGAAATGACACTTAAGCTCAATAAAATAGGATACTCGGAAATATCGTACCACTTGTGATAGGACCCTGTCTAAGTAGATAACCAAGGCTAAAATACAGGTGCTCAACGCAAAGTTTATAGAACCTAAACTTGTTACTGAAAAAAAATCCTGCGACTGGTCCATGCCGTTGTACAGTACTCAACTGATACTTTGAGATGACGGTGGTGGCAGTATCGATTTCCTGTGGCTACTCAAAAAAGGCCGCAACAGTATCCATCGCTCTTGCTGCATAACTAGCTCTGAAAATTCTCAACGTCGAATTTTCATAGTGCAGAGCTAACCAATACATACAGTGAACAATAAGCGAAATTACTCCCGCATCAGAGGCTATATTACATAATCTTGCTGTTCTTCTCAGAGGAAGAGGGGCAAGTAGCGCTGGGAATGTTTTTTGTTTGTCTTTCAGCACTGACAACTCACGGGCGTGCGTCATTCGTACCGATCAGCGGTTATTGTATAAATTTTGATGCGGAAGTAACGTGGATTCGTGAACATGCATGACAGAATTCGAATGGAGTGCATATTTGCAGCGAGAAACACGAAATTCAGGTAACGAAGGAGGGAATATCGGTGTTTAACGTCGCGTCGACACCGTATTAATTATGGACGAATCGCAAGCTCGGAATGTTTCAGGGATGGGGAAGGAAGTCGGCCGTGCCTTTTGAAACTAGCCGTCCCTGCGTTTGCCTGGAGCGATTTAGGGAAATCACAGAAAATCTAAATCTGGGTGGCCGGTCGCAGGTCATCCTCCTCCCAAACGCGGGTCAACTGTGTTAACCGCTGCGCCACTTCGCTCGTGAAATTATATTAAAGCTGTTCTAATCCAACGCAATGAATAGAAGAAAAACGACATTCAGAACATTTAGTAAACATTTGTGATCGAGCCTCATATTGCATAATGCATTTAAATATATATGAAATTACCGTTATTAGTCAATTAATTATCCTCTCACGCAGAAAACACAAGAATATTTTGTCAGGCAATTACAATATCACAACCCTGCGGTCACGGAGTGCGGCAACAATTTGAAACATAGTCTGCACGAAGTACTCGAATGGTGTAGACTTTTAACGTTCAGTAGTTGTGGGCCGGAGGAACTCTTATCGCATCATTACTATAGCTAACCTGTTGGGCTCATAACATACTAATTCATGTACGTTATCAATCAACAATAATTCGGTACATATGCGGCCCGAGGTGCTATCCCAAAAGGTATTTATTGGCTCTTGAGCAAAACTGTTTGACGACCACTGCCTTAAAGTAAAAGGCCGAAACGATCTGGAACAAATAAAATACATCGCAGCAAGAAAAAGCCTTGTTTTTATTAATAAAACTTATATTACCCAACATGGTTTTGTGAGAATAACGTCGTACCTCTTCCAAAAATTTCGTTTCAAGTTTATGAAACGTCTTTATTTACTTCAGGTTAGCGCCGATGCGTATATGAACAGATACATCAATGGATATCCGCTGTAATACTTATTTTGCAGATAAAAGCTCACAACGATGCACGCATCCGCGGGTACCTACGGATGAAGGCAATAAAAATTAGGTTATGGATAAAAGTTGAAGAACAGTGTTTTTATTACGATTTTCGTCTTTTTAGGTTACATACATGGAAGAAGCCTGGAGATACCGACAGGTTTCAGATAGATTATATAATGGTAAGACAGAGATTTACGAACCAGGTTTTAAATTGTAAGACATTTCCAGGGGCAGATGTGGACTCGGACCACAATCTATTGGTTATGATCTGTAGATTAAAACTGAAGAAACTGCAGAAAGGTGGGAACATAAGGAGATGGGACGTGGATAAACTGACTAAACGAGAGGTTGTACAGAGTTTCAGGGAGAGCTTAAGGGAACAATTGACAGGAATGGGGGAAAGAAATACGGTAGAAGAAGAATGGGTAGCTTTGAGGGATGAAGTGGTGAAGGCAGCAGAGGATCAAGTAGGTAAAAAGACGAGGGCTAGTAGAAATCCATGGGTAACAGAAGAAATACTGAATTTAATTGATGATAGGAAAAAATATAAAAATGCAGTAAATGAAGCTGGCAAAAAGGAATACAAACGTCTCAAAACTGAGATCGACAGGAAGTGCAAAATGGCTAAGCAGGGATGGATAGAGGACAAATGTAAGGATGTAGAAGCTTATCTCACTAGAGGTAAGATAGATACTGCCTACAGGAAAATTAAAGAGACCTTTGAGAAAAGAGAGCCACTTGTATGAATATCAAGGGCTCAGATGGCAACCCAGTTCTAAGCAAAGAAGGGAAAGCAGAAAGGTGGAAGGAGTATATAGAGGGTCTATACAAGGGCGATGTTTTTGAGGACAATATTATGGAAATGGAAGAGGATGTAGATGAAGATGAAATGAGAGATACGATACTGCGTGAAGAGTTTGACAGAGCACTGAAAAACCTGAGTCGAAACAAGGCCCCCGGTGTAGACAACATTCCATTAGAACTACTGAGAGCCTTGGGAGAGCCAGTCCTGACAAAACTCTACCATCTGGTGAGCAAGATGTATGAGACAGGAGAAATACCCTCAGACTTCAAGAAGAATATAATAATTCCAATCCCAAAGAAAGCAGGTGTTGACAGATGTGAAAATTACCGAACTATCAGTTTAATAAGTCACGGCTGCAAAATACTAACACGAATTCTTTACAGACGAATGGAAAAACTAGTAGAAGCCGACCTCGGAGAATATCAGTTTGGATTCCGTAGAAATATTGGAACACGTGAGGCAATAATGACACTACGACTTATCTTAGAAGCTAGGTTAAGGAAAGGCAAAGCTACGTTCCTGGCATTTGTAGACTTAAGAGAAAGCTTTTGACAATGTTGACTAGAATACTCTCTTTCAAATTCTGAAGGTGGTAGGGGTAAAATACAGGGAGCGAAAAGCTATTTACAATTTGTACAGAAACCAGATGGCAGTTATAAGAGTCGAGGGACATCAAAGGGAAGCAGTGGTTGGGAAGGGAGTGAGACAGGGTTGTAGCCTCTCCCCGATGTTGTTCAATCTGTATATTGAGCAAGCAGTAAAGGAAACAACAGAAAAATTCGGAGTAGGTATTAAAATCCATGGAGAAGAAATAAAAACATTAAGGTTCGCCGATGACATTGTAATTCTGTCAGAGACAGCAAACGACTTGGAAGAGCAGTTGAACGGAATGGATAGTGTCTTGAAAGGAGGATATGAGATGAACATCAACAAAAGCAAAACGAGGATAATGGAATGTAGTCGAATTAAGTCGGGTTATGCTGAGGGAATTAGATTAGGAAGTGAGACACTTAAAGTAGTAAAGGAGTTCTGCTATTTGGGGAGCAAAATAACTGATGATGGTCGAAGTAGAGAGGATATAAAATGTAGACTGGCAATGGCAAGGAAAGCATTTCTGAAGAAGAGAAATTTGTTAACATCGAGTATAGGTTTAAGTGTCAGGATGTCGTTTCTGAAAGTATTTGTATAGAGTGTAGCCATGTATGGAAGTGAAGCACGGACGATGAATAGTTTGGACAAGAAGAGAAATGCGGTGCTACAGAAGAATGCTGAAGATTAGATGGGTAGATCACATAACTAATGAGGAAGTATTGAATAGGATTGGGGAGAAGAGAAGTTTGTGGCACAACTTGACTAGAAGAAGGGATCGATTGGTAGGACATGTTCTGAGGCATCAAGGGATCACCAGTTTAGTATTGGAGGGCAGCGTGGAGGGTAAAAATCGTAGAGGGAGACCAGGAGATGAATACACTAAGCAGATTCAGAAGGATGTAGGTTGCAGTAGGTACTGGGAGACGAAGAAGCTTGCACAGGATAGAGTAGCATGGAGAGCTGCATCAAACCAGTCTCAGGACTGGAGACAACAACAACAACAGCAGGTTACACTTGATCGAAAGTAATAATCATGTCCCGGACATGGTAAATGCATTGTTGATACCGAGCGAGGTGGCGCAGTGGTTAGACACTGGACTCGCATTCGGGAGGACGACGGTTCAATCACGCGTCCGGCCATCCTGATTTAGGTTTTCCGTGATTTCCCTAAATCACTCCAGGCAAATGCCAGGATGATTCCTCTGAAAGGGCACGGCCGACGTCCTTCCCATCCTTCCCTAATCCGATGAGACCGATGACCACGCTGTCTGGTCTCCTTCCCCAAAACAACCAACCAATCAACCATTGTTGATATCTTCCATGATTAAAGATGGCGATATTCCCTCCTTCCTGCTTTCCCACACAATGACGTGTACAATATATTTCCGTTTCAAATTTGCCTGATCATTCGGAATACTCATTTCCTTCCGTCACATTCCTCTTTTAGTAAATCGCGACGTTTATCTTTGCAACACTTTAAGCAAGCCTGCTATAATCAGTTTCAGTTACTCGATATAAGCACTGTAGCAACAGCTTTGCATTGTCACTGAACCAGTTTTGCACCTTTGGGGAATCAGTTTGTTTTAGATCACTGGGAATCGTCCGCGAGTTGCAGGCCACGAGCTCCTTTTGTTTGAAAGAGTATTCGCCATTCTACGTTCACTTACGTGTTCGGCTAGGTGCTAGTTTCTGTTGCTCTGTTTGGATGAGATCTGTGCTGTGAAAGGGAGGCTGCCTTTGTCTGGTGGACACCCATGCTTTTGTGAGGATTCTACAATGAATTTGGGATTGTGTGCGATTAAATTGACTAAATATTACTCCGCGAGCAGATATAGGGCCACGTGATTGAGCGTAGTAAAATGTAAGCTCACAGGTTGCTCTTTCTTGGTTGAATGAAAACTTATTACAGCACAGTGCATTATCTCTTCACTTCATCTTGCTGTAAATTCAATTTAGTTACCCACTCCTGAAGTACAAAATAGTTTTTGCATTGTACAAAACAGTGAGATGAGAACATAATGTTCCAATAGCTTGACATGAGTCTAAATATAGCACTACTTGTATATCTGAGTACTGATGTAGGCTTGTAAAATAACATCCATGTATTTAGTCGCAATATAATCGTCTATCAGTCTACTTCTTTCGGATTTATTTTGATATATAGCTTCTCATTCTTTGTTATTAAGACATAAGATCGAACCACGTTGCACGGCTGTCATATTGTTATACGTTGTGGATTCGGCTCACGGTCCATGAAGATTCATGAAGCATCGGGAATCACGTAGTCAGTGGCAGTCATGAGTCATTACATTGAACTGACTAAAGTCATGGGATACCTTTTCGTCTTTGGAAGTCCCCTGCAGAAATTTTGAGCCGTGCTGCCTCTATAGCTGTCCATAATTGCGAAAGTGTTTCCGGTGCAGGGTTCTGTGCATGAACTGTCCTCTCGATTACATCCCATAAATTTTCGATGGGATTCATATCTGGCGATCTGGCTAGCCAAATGATTCGCTGGAACTGTCCAGAATGTTCTTCAAACAAATCGCGACCAATTGTGGCCCGTGACATGGCGCACTGTCATTCATAAAAATTCCATCGGTTTTTGGGAGCATGAAGTGCATGAATGGTCGTAAATAGTCTCCATGTAGCCGAAAGTAACCATTTCCGGTCAATGACCGGTTGACTTAGACAAAAGTACCGAGTCCATTCCATGTAAACACAGCATTGCGGAACCACCACCGGCTTGCACAGTGCTATGTTGACAACTTGGGTTCGTGGTTTCGTGTGGCCTGTGCCACACTCCGACACTACCATCACCTCTTGCCAATTGAAATCGGAGCTGATCTGACCAGGCCGCAGTTTTCCAGTCGTCTAGGGTCCAATAAATATAGTATTGTATAGTATTGTATTGTATGTTAACCAGGGACCTAGAAACGACGGAGAGGCTCCGTCCCCGCCGCAACCGCAGTGGTCAACAACCCCACGACGACTACTGCAGTCCACTTCACCCCTCCTCCGCCCCACACCGAACCCAGGGTTATTGTGCGGTTCGGCCTCCGGTGGACCCCCCAGGGAACGTCTCACACCAGACGAGTATAACCCCTATATCTGCGTGGTAGAGTAATGGTGGTGTACGCGTACGTGGAGAACTTGTTTGCGCAGCAATCGCCGACGTAGTGTAACGGAGGCGGAATAAGGGGAACCAGCCCGCATTCACCACGGAAGATGGAAAACCGCCTAAAAACCATCCACAGACGGATTCGTGCCGGGGACCAGGCGCTCCTTCCCGCCCGGAAAGCCGTGCGTCAGACCGCGCGGCCAACCGGGCGGGCCAACAAATATGGTAATGAGCCCAGCGTTCCGCAAGGTAGTGTCATAGGCCCTCTGCTGTTCCTGATTTATATAAATTATCTAGGTGATAATCTGAGCAGCCTCCTTAGATTGTTTGCACACGACACTGTAATTTACCGTCTAGTAAAATCATCAGACGATCAATTCCAATTACAGAATGATCTAGAGAGAATTTCTGTATGGTGCGAAAAGTTCAATTAGCAGTAAACAAAGAAAAGTGCGAGGTCATCCACATGGGTACTAAAAGAAATCCGATAAATTTTGGGTGTGCGATAAATCGCACAAATCTAAGAACTGTCAATTCGACTACATACACAGGAATTACAGTTACGAACAACTTAAATTGGAAAGACCACATAGATAATATTGTGGGGAACGCGAAAAAAAGACTGCGATTTGTTGGCAGAACACTTAGAAGATGCGACAAACCCACTAAAGAGACAGCCTACATTACACTTGCCCGTCCTCTGCTGGAATGTTGCTTCGCGGTATGGGATCCTTACTAGGTAGGATTGACGGAGGACATCGAAAAAGTGCAAAGAAGGGCAGCCCGCTTCGTGTTACCGCGCAACAGGGGTGAGAGTGTCACTGATATGATACGCGAGGTGGGGTTGCAGTCACTGAAACAAAGGGGGTTTTGAAACTTCCTGGCAGATTAAAACTGTGTGCCGGACCGAGGCTCGAACTCGGGACCTTTCCCTCTCGCGGGCAAGTGGTAGAGCACTTTAATCTGACAGGAAGTTTCATATCAGCGTACACTCCGCTGCAGAGTGAAAATCTCATTCTGTTAAGGGGGTTTTCTTTGCGGCGAGATCTATTTACGAAATTTCAATCACCAACTTTCTCTTCCGAATGCGAAAATATTTTGTTGACACCCACATACGTAGGGAGAAATGATCTTCATAATAAAATAAGAGAAATCAGAGCTTGAAAGGAAAGATTAAGGTGTTCTTTTTTCCCACGCGCCATTCGCAAGTGGGATGGTAGAGAAGTAGTATGAAAGTGGTTCGATGAACCCTCTGCCAGGCACTCAAGTGGGAACTGCAGAGTAACCATGTAGATGTAGATGTAGCAGAGGCTCTGCAGGCGATGTCGTGCTGTTGACGAAGGCACTCGCGTCGGTCGTCTGCTGCCACAGCCGATGAAAGCCACACTTGGCCACACTGTCCTAAAGGATATGTTCACCGTACATCCTATAACCATATCTCTGCTATTGTAATTTAGTATGCTTTTACCCAAATAACAGAAAACCTTGCCTCTGTGTTGCCACGTACACCCCTCTTACTAAATTTAGTTTAGTTTCCAAATAAAGTACACTACTGGAGGCTAGTCCTCTTAATAGGAATAGCTAATCGATAGGGTTACCCCCTTTACAGGATTTGACCGTGTGTTGTGTCTAATGGATAAGTAAATCAGACTATTCAATTCTTTTCCTGAGATCTTACCCAGCGGTTAGAAACAAACGGAGAACAAATAATATTATACTGAAGCTAGGACAACTCAATTCCAAGTTTATTTTGGGGTTTAAATTATGTACTAACTGTCGCAGCCTATCCAGGCAATGAAACTGTGAATTACTGGAGAAGCAGAAGCATGAATTTTGCCTACTTTCTTGCTACTGTTTAAGTTGCTTCTTCAGGTAAATATTACTGCACGTAAACAATGTTGGTGCAGACACTGGAATTATTTGACTGCCACACTCTTATGCATTCCGTGTTAAAAGAGGAAAGCCCAGTAGATAACTTCTAGCAAGCTAAACAAATTTGGCCGGGGGGCGGGGACCTTTAGAAAAGCACTTTTCATAACCAACAAACTGAAATACTGAAGTACTTAGATACTAAAGCACACACATTTTATACTGAACTTCTAACTCTTTGAACTAAATCTGTATAGTCATTTGACAGATTCTAGTACCTTTGCCTCATTCTAATTGAATATTACGTAAGCAAACTTTTACTGTCACTCTTTGCAATAGTTAAGAAAACTTTTGAAACAAGAATATTTTGACTTTATTTCTTTTTAATATATTAAAGCATGGACGTGTTATTACTCTAATTAAAATTTTCATTACGCCTTTCAGTTAAACAAACTAAGATAACTTTTCTTTAACTATTGCTCAAGATGAAAATATTTATGAACTCTAACCTTATGGTGCAAAATTACATTTAAATTCACTCTATTCAATTTACACTCTTCCACTACTGAGACGTAATTTCATTACTACAGGATTCAGCCCCTCACACATATATCTCATTATTTAAACAAAAACAATTTAAATGGTGCCTGTTTACATTAACTAGGCACTTCATAAGTCTGTAAAACAGGATACCGGGGTTCATCAAACACCAGGAAGGAATCCTATATAGTTATATGATTAGGATATCCAGTTTCTTTAAAGTTCAAAAATGATTATTCACTAATAAAACACAGTTTACATGGTTCACGCTGTACAAAAGTAGAATACCAAAAATGTCTTATCTGGTGGCTGTAGGCTTGAGTGTGGCCAACAATTACGGTGGCTACACTACCCACACTACATCCTGCCAGTATCTTGCTGTATGGGCTCAATTTCTGTTCTTGGCGTCGTTCAGTTTTACCTGCAGTAGCCCAACAACTCGCGGCTATGCCGTAACCCGTTTGCAGTCTTCATCCGAGGCATTTTTGTGCAAATCTGCAGGCAAAGCTTCTTCTGATCCACACTGGTGTTGACTCAATCACTGCCGCCTACAGACTGTGTGACTTACTTCCCGCGCTCGCTCTAGGTAGCGCGCCAATTCGCCCTTGCCACCTTTTCCACTACCCAGAACCATTTTCGTTTCAAACAAAAGCACACTGGCTTTTATATAACACCTATTTCTTACCTAAGCGTGACCATTTATTACAATTGTCAAATTTACATCAACATGAACAGTTTATACACACACATATTTTGAAATACAAAATGTCATCAGAAATTTATTTGACGTAATAAACAATTTACATTGTATTTCACATACATTACTCACATACAATGCAAAGAACTTCAACTTCCAGTATAGTATTCTTTACTTTAGATGTGCAGAAAACATAGTACCAATGCGCTAAAATTTTAAAGCAAAAATTATAAAAAGTTTAGATGAACCATAAACAAATAGTGTTTTACTCCCACATTGATTTTTGTTGATATTTCACGCAGCGTTGCTTCTCTGTTAGTACTGAAAACTCTACGCAAACGCCGCTGCTCTCAGCCACTGTGTTGTCCGTGGTGAGGAGTAATGCTTGAAATTTGGTATTCTCGACACGCTCTTGACACCATGGACCTCGGAATATTGAATTCCCTAACGATTACCGCAATGGAACGTCCCAAGCGTATAGCTCAAACTACCATTCCTATTTCTAAGTCTGTTAATTCCCGCCTTGCGACCATAATCATCTCGGAAACTTTTCACATGAATCAGCTGAGTACAAATGATAGCGCCGTCAGTGGTTCAAATGGCTCTGAGCACTATGGCACTTAACATCTGAGACCATCAGTCCCCTAGACTTAGAACTACTTAAACCTAACTAACCTAATGACATCACACACATCCATGCCCGAAGCAAGATTCGAACCTGCGACCGTAGGGGTCGCGCGGTTCCAGACTGAAGCGCCTAGAACCGCTCGGCCACACCGGCCGACCGCTCCGTCAGTGCACTGCCCTTTTATACCTTGAGTACGCTATAACACCGCTCGCTATCTGTCTATGTTCACAGCATGTGTATCCCGTGACTTTTTTCATCTCATTGTAGTAATAAATAGTTGTTCTTTGCACACTATCAGATTACGGGTGCTGATAAGGTAGGTCTACGGGAGCTGTTTAGCAACTGCTGTTTATCAAGTGTCGTGCGGAGTAAACGCGTACCCTGACAGATGTTACGTAAGAATGACATTGATAAATTACATTTTGGATTTGATGGTTTAATGGTCTTTTGTACTCCTGTGTCTTTGTGTGCGTGCGTGTGTGACTATTTGTATCAACCTTTACGAGTTAGTTATGACAGCTTGGAGATTTCAGGGATTTATTATCACGAGTTATGGACGGAGTCGTTGCTTTTTATGACCAAGCACGTCTTTGACGTTCTACCAACAGCCGTCCCTATGTCCCAGCTATTCCTGTTTCGTTTCTATTCACAGCTGTCAGTTACGCAATCACCAATAGCTGCGACAAAGCGAATTGACGGCTATTTCAGTACACTCCATCCTTTGGAACCTTCGCCCAATGATCCGGCACCTGTTTGTGTTTCACACCCAATATATATCATTACTATGATGATGATTTATAGCTGAGGGTGCTAAACAGCAAGATCATCAGCGCCATATCATTACGCAGTGAAACCCTCGACGTTTATGTTAAATGTATTTGCAAGTACACGAAGAAATCTTTATCACGGTCTATTGACACACAGTCAACATGGGTTTAGAAAACATCGTTCCTGTGAAGCACAACTACCTCTTTATTCACATGAAGTGTTGAGTGCTATTGACAAGGGACTTTAGATCGATTCCGTATTTCTGGATTTCCGGCAGGCTTTTGACACTGTACCACACAAGCGGCTCGTAGTGAAATTGCGTGCTTATGGAATATCGTCTCATTTATGTGACTGGATTTGCAATTACCTTTCAGAGAGGTCACAGTTCGTAGTAATTGACGGAAAGTCATCGAGTAAAACAGAAGTGATTTCTGGCGTTCCCCAAGGTAGTGTTGTAGGCCTTTTGCTGTTCCTTATCTATACAAACGATTTGTGAGACAATCTGAGGAGCCGTCTTCGGTTGTTTGCAGATGACGCTGTCGTTTATCGACTAATTAAGTCATCAGAAGATCAAAACAAACTGCAAAACGATTTAGAAAAAATATCTCAATGGTGCGAAAAGTGGCAGTTGACTCTACATAACGAAAAGTGCGAGGTCATCCACATGAGTGCTGAAGGGAACTGATTTGCAGAGTATCCATGTAGATCTAGATGTAGACCTTGAGAAGTGTAGCACGTTAGATGATATAATATTGCGGTGAATTAGAGTAGATTTAATAAAGGTACTATATTACATCCGACATTGTTCAATATGTAAAGACTTCATTTCACTGTCCAGAATTCACAAAATCTGTTTAAGTAATTGAGTCATAAAACTGTAACTCATAGAAATGATCAGGATCTAAATGTGCTCATGATAGGCTTCTATGTTCGTAGCTGACGGAATGTAAATTACGATGTCCGGCTTGAGCAAACGGTAGGCCAAACGCAATCCTCCGCAGAGTTCTGGCGTGCCGAACTGATTAAAGTGGTTTACGAAATTGACATCCGCGAATGAGAATAAAGCATTTGCAGGTGCGGTGTGGATGTAGGTAGCATTTCTCTTATCTTCACAGACCTCTGTCTATTATATTCGTCGACTAGTCCTGTGTACACGATTTCGTTTACTGATAGACGGCGCTTTCCCAGAACGCTTCCAATAAATCCAAGTCTTGCCTCCCATTGCTGTTACAGTTCATACCACTTCGTAGTACTACCCCACAAACATTTAAACAACGTTACTTGCTGCAGCTGTTCACCACTAATCTTGTGTTCCGCCACTACTGGGTTCTTTCTCTTTGTTATAGGAATTGTACTTATCGATGGTCAAAGGTACGTGCCATTCATTACACCAAGTGAGAATTTTGACAAAGTCTTTTCGCCTGCGTAGCTAAATGGTTAGCGTCGCTGCCTTCGGTGCGGGAAACCCTAAGTTCAATTCCCGGCACCTCCTGAAATTCTTTCTGAAGTAGGGATATCTCGTACGGGATCCACTCAGCCCTTGTGAAGTCCAATGAGGAGCTGCCTGAATAAAGCAGCAGCCACGTCTTCAGGATGCACCTATTGATAATAACGGCTGGACGGATTGTCGACATGCTGGTCACTTGTCCCACGACCATAGATCGCTCCTCGTACTGCCCTGTAGCCAGCAGTCAGCCAGGCGGAATAGGTCTAAAGCCTAATCCTTGAGAGATGGTGGTCCTTCTGTATTTCCTCACGGTCGCCCAACACCGGTACGTTCATTCAAACAACTACATCGAGATCGAACACTCTGCTAGAGCAGCTGATCCTACCATTTGTGTATACTGTGAACATTGGAATTTATTTTATGGTTATTTGGGAGACGGCAAATGCTCTTTTCTTTTTTGTTGCACATTCGTCCTCCTGTATCATATACTGGTTTCTTTTAGTTAAAAATTCATCGAGCCATTCGAATATCTACGAAGATACTCCGTACGATTTTTATTGAACGACGATGTCGCAAAGAATCGAATGCCTTTCGGAAATCTAAAAAGACGGAATGTACCCATTAACCTGCACCTAGCTTTTGTAAGATATCCTATTTGAATAAAGCAATTACTTTACTTTTGATCAGGGGAACGGCCATGGGAACCAGGATGGCTCCGTCCTATGCCAACCTCTTCATGGGCCGCATGGAAGAGGCTTTCCTGAAGACCCAACAGCTGCTTCCCCTGGCCTGGTATAGGTTTATAGATGACATCTTTGTGGTCTGGACTCATGGTGAAGAAACACTCCTTAATTTCCTCCATAACCTCAACTCCTTTTCGAATCTGAATTTCACCTGGTCCTTCTACAAAACCCAAGCCACCTTCCTGGAAGTTGACCTTCATCTTGCTGAAACTCACATCCACAACTCTGTCCACATCAAATCCACAAACAAATAACAGTACCTTCACTTTGATAGCTGCCATCCATTCCACATCAAACGCTCCCTTCCCTACAGCCTAGGTATTCGTGGGAATCGTATCTTCCCCAGTGACGAATCCCTCAACAATGACACCAATAACCTGACCAGTGCTTTCCTCTCCCTCAACTATCCTGCAGACCTTGTCCACAAACAGATTTCCCGAGCAATACATTCCTCCCCGTCCAACAACAATGTTCCTACCCCCAGACCACACAGAAGCATCCCCCTTGTCACCCAATATTATCCTGGCCTCGAATACATCAACAAATTACTCCGCCTGGGATATGACTTTCTCACGTCAAGCCCTGAAATGAGATCATCCCTTGACAATATTCTCCCCACACCACCCAGAGTTGCCTTTCGTCGCCCCCCTAACCGCCGTAACATCCTTGTCAAATCCTACAATGTTCCCAGACCATCTTCTCTACACAGCGGTTCCTACCCCTGTAACCGATCCCGCTGCAAAACCTACCCCATGCGTCTCCCCACAACCACCTAGTCCAGCCTGGCTACTGGTAAAACATACACAATTCAAGGCAGGGCCACATGTGGAACAACACATTCATTTATCAGCTGACATGCCTGCACTGCACAGCCTTTTACATCGGTATGACGACAACTTAACTGGCTGAGCGCGTGAACGGTCACAGACGAACTGTCCGCCTAGGAGATGTCCAATACCCAGTAGCAGAGCATGCCCTCCAGCATAATTCTAGGTACCTAGGAACCTGCTACACCGTACGTGCCATTTGGCTTCTCCCATCCGACACCAGTCCCTCGGAACTGCGGAGATGGGAACTTGCACTCCAACGCATCCTTTCATCCCGCCATCCCCCTGCACTGAGCCTACGTTAACCAACCTCACTCCCATTTACTCTTCAGTCTTCTCCTCTTTCCCTTTCCTCTTTAGCCATTCACGCATCTTTACATCCTACATAGTTGCGTTTATCTTTATACTAAATACTTTTTTACTTCTGTATGCATCTTCTTTGGTTTGAACCTGGCACAGTACTTACAGTAGAATATCTTTGGCTTCCCTCTGACACCCATGCCTCCATCTTTGCTACCCTCCCTGTTTACCTTTCCCCTGTTGCTTCATATCCTGGGTTGTGAGTAACTTAATCCATTTTCCCTTCCTCCCCTTTTTTCCCCTCTCTCCTCCTTGACGTAGGAACAAAGTTCCGAAAGCTAGGATAAAAATTTTCTGTTCTGTTTTGTGTATCTATCGGCTGTACTGAGCTGAGGTAAGTACTGGCCAGCCCCTCTATCTCTTTGTTAAAATAAGAAGTGTTTCGTACGAGTGGTTTGTGCTGAATCAGCACTGGTTCTCTGCGTCAATCTTATTTTCCTGTTAGAACATCGTAATGCCTGACTTCAAAATAAGCTCCAGTATCCCGCAATAAACACACTCAGTGATATTGGGACGGACACTGCCCGTCTGTTGTTTTAATCTTTTTGTAAACAAGAGTGAGCTGTGCTCTTTCCCTGTCACATCGGCCTGATAGCCGCGCAAGAGATTCTTGACAAGTACGAGGTAGGGAAAGGAACACTCCGAAGGGCATCAGATTCTTCGCACTTGAACAGAGCTGATAAGGGTCCTTGCCCGACAGCTTCCTTACACCGATTACGTATGAGAATTTCAGGTCACATTAACTTCGGTTAATCCCTTTTCAATTCCAACACCTAATGTTCAGAATCTTACACTTCCCGTCCCGTAATTAAATTACTGGATAAATTAATGAAAGGAAAAATGAGTAATATTAGTTAAGTAATGTTAATTTCTTATTAACCTCACCGATGTTGAACATTTCGCTGATCATAGGATATTTGAATGACCATAAATTCCATTCAACATGTTTCACTTAACTCACGCTCTTTGCTATGAAAAGATACTGACCTAAATATGCGCTTGTCATAAGGGATGGTAGTAGCCGGCCGCGGTGGTCGAGCGGTTCTAGGCGCTTCAGTCTGGAGCCGCACGACCGCTACGGTCTCAGGTTCGAATCCTGCCTCGGGCATGGATGTGTGTGATGTCCTTAGATTAGTTAAGCTTAAGTAGTTCTAAGTTCTAGGGGACTGATGACCTCAGATGTTAAGTCCCATAGTGCTCAGAGCCATTTGAACCATCTGGATGGTAGTCAGCCGGCCCGAGTGGCCGTGCGGTTCTAGGCGCTACAGTCTGGAACCGAGCGACCGCTACGGCCGCAGGTTCGAATCCTGCCTCGGGCATGGATGTGTGTGATGTCCTTAGGTTAGCTAGGTGTAATTTGTTTCTAAGTTCTAGGCGACTGATGACCACGCTTGGTGCTGAGCACACGTTCCTTAAGATCGTTGTAAGTGATTTGAAATTGACTAAGAATAGCTGTAACTTTAGTAGTTACGGCCAAAACCTACTGTGAACCATACACAAACACACCATGACGGAAAAAAATCGCAGGACCAAGAAGGAGCTGTGCGACGTAAACAGAAATTGGTAGGCCTGTTTCTACATCTGAAACATGATGTCTATTCAACTTTCATGCCAGTTTCGTGGGAGTGGCTCACTGAGTTTGAACGAGGTCGTGTAACAGGGATAAGAGAAGCTAGACGATCCTTGGCAGGAATATAGTCAATGTACATGATCGCTGGCAGCGGTAGTCACGAGAGTTTACGGTCGCAGGTAGACCAGCTCCGGTCGGCCACGTGGCACTACTTGTTAGTAGGCTGTTTAGGTTTTTATGTTGGTAACGCCACGTAGCGCTCTGTATGAAAATCACTGGCTGTGCTGTGGGCAGTCTGTGGCTGGTTTGCATTGTTGGAATATTTGCTATTGTAGTGGTGGGCAGTTGGATGTGAACTGCGCGTAGCGTTGCGCAGTTGGAGGTGAGCCGCCAGCAGTGGTGGATGTGGGGAGAGAGATGGCGGAATTTTGAGAGCGGACGATCTGGACGTGTGTCCATCAGAAAGAGTAAATTTGTAATACTGGATATCATGAACTGATATGATCACTTTTGAACATTATTAAGGTAAATACATTGTTTGTTCTCTATCAAAATCTTTCATTTGCTAAATATGCCTATTAGTTCAAATGGCTCTGAGCACTATGGGACGTAACTTCTATGGTCATCAGTCCCCTAGAACTTAGAACTACTTAAACCTAACTAACCTAAGGACATCACACAACACCCAGCCATCACGAGGCAGAGAAAATCCCTGACCCCGCCGGGAATCGTACCCGGGAACCCGGGCGTGGGAAGCGAGAACGCTACCGCACGACCACGAGATGCGGGCTGCCTATCAGTAGTTAGTGCCTTCAGTAGTTAGAATCCTTCATTTAGCTGGCAGTATTGGCGCTCGCTGTATTGCAGTAGTTCGAGAAATGAAGATTTTTGTGAGGTAAGTGATTCATGAAAGTTATAGGTTATTGTTAGTCAGATCCATTCTTTTGTATGGATTATTGAAAGTCAGGTTGCGTTGCGCTAAAATTTAAAAAAAAATTAAAAAAAGTGTGTCACTTTAGTGTTGATCAGAATAAGTAAAGAGAGAAATGTCTGAGTACGTTCAGTTTTGCTTAGCTGTTTGAAAATCAAATAACGTAGAGGTTTACCAGCACAGTCTTTCATGAATTTTTCTAAGGGGATGTTTCATATTGAGAAGAAAGACCATCGTGTTCGGCATATGGCTCTGGCGCATCGCACTGGATCTGCAGCAGCAATTTGAGCAGCAGTTAGCACCTCAATAACAGAACGAACAGTTGCAAATCGGTTACCTCAAGGACAGCTCCGAGCCAGACGCCCTGTAGCCTCCATCCCACTGACCATCAAACCGCCACCAATTGCGACTTCGGTGGTGTCAAGCGAGAGTCCATTGCAGCGCAAGGTAGAGCTCTGTTGTGTTCTCCTTTGAAATCTGGTTCTGTCCCGGCGCCAGTAATGGCCGTGTGTTGGTTAGAAAGAGGATTGTTGAGAGCCTACAACCATCCTGTTAGCGTATTACACATATGGGAACTACATCTGGAGTTAAGGTCTGGGGCGCGATTTCATTTGACAACAGGAGCACTCTCGCGATTATCCCACGCACCCTGATTGCAGATTTGTGCGTCAATCCTGTGATTCGACCGTCGTGTTGACATTCATGAACAACATTCGAGCAGCACATGGTAACCTCGCGGTCTAGGGCGTCTTGTCACAGTTCGCGCGGCTCTCCCCGTCGGAGGTTCGAATCCTCCGTCGGGCTTGGGTGTGTGTGTCGTCCTTAGCGTAAGTTAGTGTAAGTTAGATTAAATAGTGTGTAAGCTTAGGGACCGATGACCTCAGTAGTTTGGTCCCATAAGACCTTACCACAAATTTCCAAATTCCAACATTCGAAGTGATGTTTTCCAATAGGATAACGCTCGCCTAAATACCGCTGTTGTAACCCAACATGCTCTACAGAGGGTCGACATGTTCTCTTGGCTTCCTCGTCTCCAATCGAGCACGTATGGGACTTCATCGGATGGCAGTTCCAGCGTCATTCAAAATCAGCGCTAACCGATCCCTGTATTGAGCGACCAAGTGCAGTAGGCATGGAACTCCATCCCATAAACTGACATCTGGCACCTGTACAACACAGTGCATGCACGTTTGCATGCTTGCATTCAGCAATCTGGAGGCTATACCGATTACACTAGCCAACAGTAAAAAAGTAACTGCGACGAAATAAATGTCTGTTAAATATTTAGATTAAACTGATAAATAAAACTACAACGAAAAATTCGAATTAGCCTTCGTTTTCATGTTAGAGGGAGGGGGTGCATTTAACTATAATTATACAGGGTGATTCAAAAAGAATACTACAACTTGAGGAATTTAAAACTCTGCAACGACAAAAGGCAGAGCTAAGCACTATCTGTCGGCGAATTAAGGGAGCTATAAAGTTTCATTTAGTTGTACATTTGTTCGCTTAAGGCGCTGTTGACTAGGCGTTTTTGGTCCCTTTTTCTTCGAAGGTGCTACTGTAACTGGACTACAGTATCTGGAGATGTTAGAGAATTGGCTGTTCCCTCAGCTCGAACAAGAAGCACAACAATTCATATTTCAGCAGGATGGAGCGCCACCACATTGGAACTTATCTGTCAGTAACTACCTGAACGTCAACTACCCGAGGCGATGGATCGGCCGCCAGGCAGCCCGTGACAGAGCACTTCATCACTGGCCTCCAAGAAGCCCTGATCTTACCCCCTGCGATTTTTTCTTATGGGGGTATGTTAAGGATATGGTGTTTCGGCCACCTCTCCCAGCCACCATCGATGATTTGAAACGAGAAATAACAGCAGCTATCCAAACTGTTACGCCTGGTATGCTACAGAGAGTGTGGAACGAGTTGGAGTATCGGGTTGATATTGATCGTGTGTCTGGAGGGGGCCATATTGAACATCTCTGAACTTGTTTTTCAGTGAAAGAAAACCTTTTTAAATACTCTTTGTAATGATGTATAACATAAGGTTATATTATGTTGCTTTCATTAAATACACATTTTTAAAGTTGTGGTATTCTTTTTGAATCACCATGTATTTTATTAGCTTTCATTATCAATCCATATAGGTACTGAACTCCCAATCAAGGCAGACAGAGTAGTGAAGTTTCAGCCAACTATAACTGCGTGTATTTTGTCGCTATTTTTAGCCGGGACTCATAGCAACAAGGGAAAGCGGAAGAGGCATGTTGTATTTGTGGTGTCACCGCCAGACACCACACTTGCTAGGTGGTAGCCTTTAAATCGGCCGCGGTCCGTTAGTATACGTCGGACCCGCGTGTCACCACTGTCAGTGATTGCAGACCGAGCGCCGCCACACGGCAGGTCTAGAGAGACTTACTAGCACTCGCCCCAGTTGTACAGCCGACTTTGCTAGCGATGGTTCACTGGCAAATTACGCTCTCATTTGCCGAGACGATAGTTAGCATAGCCTTCAGCTACGTCATTTGCTACGACCTAGCAAGGCGCCATCATCATTTGCTATTTATCTTGTGATGCATGTACCGTCAGACCGATGTTCACCAATTATGGATTAAAGTTAAGTATTCCAGAAGCTACGTACTCCTTTTGGCTACTATAAGACCTTGACCTGTTCCAGACCTCACGCCAGCCTGCGTGAGCTAAACGCGTGCCCTTTCGACTACCTACAACAGTATTTAAGCGTAGTTTCAATCTGTTACAAGCTGTGTTTTTTCGCGTGCAGGGACACTTTCCTGAAGTGTAGTTAATGCGTGTGGTCATCGTACACTACTGGCCATTAAAATTGCTACACCATGAAGATGACGTGCTACAGACGCGAAATTTAACCGACAGGAAGAAGATGCCGTGATAGGCAAATGATTAGCTTTTCAGAGCATTCGCACCAGGTTGGTGCCGGTGGCGACACCTACAACGTGCTGACATGAGCAAAGTTTCCAACCGATTTCTCATACACAAACAGCAGTTGATCAGCGTTGCCTGGTGAAACATTGTTGTGATGCCTCGTGTAAAGAGGAGAAATGCGTACCGTCACGTTTCCGACTTTGATAAAGATCGGATTGTAGCCTATCCGGATTGCTGTTTGTCGTATCGCAACACTGCTGCTCGCGTTGGTCGAGATCCAATGACTGTTAGCAGAATATGGAATCGGTGGGTTCAGGAGGGTAATACGGAATGCCGTGCTGGATCCCAACAGCCTCGTATCACTAGCAGTCGAGATGACAGGCATCTTATCCGCATGGCTGTAACGGATCGTGCAGCCACGTCTCGATCCCTGAGTCAACAGATGGGGACGTTTGCAAGACAACCACCATCACCACGAACAGTTCAACGACGTTTGCAGCAGCATGGACTATCAGCTCGGAGACCATGGCTGTGGTTACCCTTGACGCTGCATCACAGACAGGACCGCCTGCGATGGTGTACTCAACGACGAACCTGGGTACTCGAATGGCAAAACGTCATTTTTTCGGATGTATCCACGTTCTGTTTACAGCATCGTGATGGTCGCATCCGTTTTTGGCGACATCGCGGTGAACGCATATTGGAAGCGTGTATTCGTCATCGCCATACTGGCGTATCACCCGGCGTGATGGTATGGGGTGCCATTGGTTACACGTCTCGGTCACCTCTTGTTCGCATTGACGGCACTTTGAACAGTGGACGTTACATATCAGATGTGTTACAACCCGTGGCTCTACCCTTCATTCGATCCCTGCGAAACCCCACATTTCAGCAGGATAATGCACGACCGCATGTTGCAGGTCCTGTACGGGCCTTTCTGGATACAGAAAATGTTCGACTGCTGCCCTGGCCATCACATTCTCTAGATCTCTCACCAATTGAAAACGTCTGGTCAATGGAGGCCGAGCAACTGGCTCGTCACAATGCGCCAGTCACTACTCTTGATGAATTGTGGTATGGTGTTGAAGGTGCATGGGCAGCTGTACCTGTACACGCCATCCAAGCTCTGTTTGACTCAATGCCCAGGCGTATCAAGGCCGTTATTACGGCCAGAGGTGGTTGTTCTGGGTAGTGATTTCTCAGGATATATGCACCCAAATTGCGGGAAAATGTTATCACATGTCAGTTCTAGTATAATATATTTGTCCAATGAATACCCGTTTATCATCTGCATTTCTTCTTGGTGTAGCAATTTTAATGGCCAGTAGTGTAATTCTTATAATTTAATATGCCTCGCAAGTGCGTAAACATTGTTGAAAATTTTTGCCATATTTGCAGACAGGCTACATTGAAATCGCAAAGGAGACCAATGACGCCATATTTTTGGAAGGTATACAGACTGTAGTTTGGCTGTGAAATCGGGGACCAGGAAAGTATCTGGGCTGCTCATATGTGTTGCGTATCTTGTGACTCGAGTCTTCATTCGTGGTTGAATCGTAAAAGATTTTCTATGGGCTTTGCTATACTCATGCTATGTGAGAACCATTAGATCGTGAGAATGATTGTTACTTTTATATGACAACTCCATTAACACATGGTATTTCCAAGAAGAAAAGATCTTCCTTGACATATCCGAATACACCGTGGCTCCAAAAATGGCTCTAAGCACTATGGGACTTAACATCTGAGGTAATCAGTCCTATAGAGCTTAGAACTACTTAAACCTAACTAACCTAAGGACATCACACACATCCATACCCGAGGCAGGATTCGAACCAGCGACCGTAGCTGCCGCGTGGTTCCGGACTGAAGCGCCTAGAACCGCTCGGCCACAGCGGCCGGCACCGTGGTTCCGTCCCGCCTGATTGTGGTAGTGACGAGGGCGGTAGTGAAATTAATGCTGCACCATCACCTTCAAAACCCAGTTCTTCGAAAGAGTTCTGGAATTGCCGAAAGGCAAAGCTGAACGGTTAGCGTCAATACTACAACAATGGAATTGTCTTGAAAGAGAGTAAATGCGACTGCGTTCCGTAACCGCCATATGCCAATCCTTACATTTCTTGAAATTGGAAATATCTCGATGTTTTGTAGCGATGTCTAGGGACTGATGGCAACTTTGGGCAGTGACTATATCAGTGGAGGCTGTTCATCCGCCCCTCCAGAGTAACTCTGGAGCGTGTGCTACTGTAGAAAGGCAACTTGTCACCATCGATACCAATTGGGTATACAACTTACATGAAACAAACATACGATAACGTGAAATAGTTGTTATTGCGATTGAACTATGACAAGTTTAAATGCCAGATTTCCTGGAATCCGAAAGTCATAATCATATTACTTGGGCTACAACCAACGCCAAAGCATTTCATTATAAAAAGAAAGATTGGCCTAAGGATCAATCATTTGAACTGGGATCTCACAGTGTTATGTACGAAGCTCCTGTCGACTCCAAGAACATAATTCTCCCCGCTCTTCATATAACATTGGGCCTAATGAGAAAGTTATTTACGCCATGGACAATACTGGGGAAGCATTTCTCTACTTGCGCTAGAAATTTCCACGTCTTAGTGAGATGAAAATCAAAGAGGGGACTTTCGTGGGTCGTCAGATACGCAAACCGTACAAAAACGAGCATTTCAGTACCATCCTGACACGTGATGAAAAGTTAGCTTGGGATGCCTTTGTTCAAGTATCAACAGAATTTCTAGGAAATAAGAGGGCAGAAAACTATAAGGATCCAGAATGAGATTTTCACTCTGCAGCGGAGTGTGCGCTGATCTGAAACTTCCTGTCAGATTAAAAAATGTATGCCGGACCGAGACTCGAACTCGGGATCTTTGCCTTTCGCGGGCAAGTGCTCTACCAACTGAGCTACCGAAGCACGACTCACGCCCCCTCCTCACAGCTTTATTTCTACCAGTACCTCGTCTCCTACCTTCCAAACTTTACAAAAACTCTCCTGCGAACCTTGCAGAGCTAGCACTTTCCCGCGAAAGGCAAAGGTCCCGAGTTCGAGTCTCGGTCCGGCACACAGTTTTATTTTGCCAGGAAGTTTCATCTATAAGGATCGTTTGACAAATCTTCCGCACTGCTACAATAGACTGGGGAGAAATATGTTCTTAAAGCTACATTTCCTAGATTCCCGCTTGGACTTCTTTCCTGACAACTGTGATGCTGTAACCGACGAGCTTGGAGAACGCTTCCACAAGCAATTGAGATACCAGGGACAGTGGAGTGCATCAGTGTTTGCCGATAACGGCTGGACACTAATCACGGAATCACCAGCAAAAAAAAAAAAAAAAAAAATCAAACGCCAGGCAGAATGGCTGCGTCTTCAGTGACCTTCCTTCCACGGATAACGCCAAGGAATATACATTCATAAGCTTAAATAGACAGTAATGTAAAGTAATCATAACTTCAAAACAAGAACTGGCCTTGCATTTTGATTAACATTTTCGCTATCAGCACACAGTAAATTACAAAAATTCTTTTCAAGCCAGTTACAGAGAAAAAGTAAAATTTTGTTGGTTAGTGTTATTAATGTACCAGCATTTCCCATTTGTAATGGCTTATCTCACACTTGATTTAACCTTTGATCTTGCAATGTTAATCATTTAATTTGTTACCCAGACAAATGCGTTCCCTAAATTTCATTACTCTAAACTTTTTTTTTTGTGTTGCGATTTAGTCCGTCAGTATATATACTGTCACATACTGGAAGATTTATGTTCCCTCTCTGTATGTGTATGTAGACATGGACACCTCGGAAGAACGAATGAAAATTTTTGACGAAACAAAGTATAAAAATGGAACCGCGAAAAAGAATAAAACGTGGAAGACTTCCGAGAACCTGGAACCATTATGTTTATGACGTTACGCGCTCCAGTAACCTTCAAGCAGATGACTCAGTTGATAGGAAAAATGGATATAGAGAAGTGTGATAATGGAAAAACAAAAAATATAAATCTGGAGACTGTTATACATTATAAGGGAAAAAAACGACGTACTTCTAAGAAATTATCCCAACTGGACGGAAATCAGTACATGTGATACACATGTACCAGGTGTAGAAGAATGAAACCGGAATTTGGTTGCAATAATTACACGTCTGTTTTTTGAAACTTCTTTTGAAGCGAACGAGTCAGCGAGCCATTTTCGTACATTTTCATAAGAATTGAAGCGTTTTTCAGCGAGAGCGTGTCTCAATGATGCAAATAGATGATAATCGGACGGAGCCAAGTCTGGAGAATAAGCCGCATGGTCCAGTATTTCCCAACTGAAAGCCTCGATCGCGTCCCTGACCCGATTTTCTGTGTGTGATGGGGCGTTATCATGGAGAAACATGATTTTATGTTGCCTTTTCCCACATTCCGATCGTTTTTTATTGGTTGACACAGTTGTTAAACGTCCTCCTGAGGAATATCGTTCCAAATTCTTCCCAACTTCCCAACTAGCGCGTTAGATAGTCAAAATCCCGAGATGCCCGTAATGCTCCAAGCGTTATCAACTGGGGAGGGATCCGGCGACATTGCTGGCCAAGGTATGGTTTGGTAAGCACGAAGACAAGCGGTAGAAAGTCTCGCAACGTGCGGGCGAACATTATCTTGCTGGAACTTACTGAAATGTTAAGTCAGGACGGCTTGCCAGAAACGGCAACAAAACGGGGCTTAGAATACCTCCGACGTACCGCTGTGCTGTAAGAGTGTTGCGGATGAAAATCAAAGTGGTCCTTCCACGAAAACCAATAGCATCCCATACCATCACTCCTGGTTGTCAAGCAGCATGGTGCGCGACGTCAGGACGGTATCCCACCACTCTCCAGAGCATTTCGAGACACGTCTTCGGCGTGGAATTTTATTGACTGGGGTGGAATTTCTTCAGTGATAAGTGCCCTTTCAAACAGCCCCGATAACGAGCCAGCGTAGACGTGTCTGGAGATGAACGGACAGCAATGGAATATCAACGTCAAAGTCGCCCACCAGACTGCCTAACAATCAGCAGTGCTTATCTGGGGTGCCATTTCTGTTCATATCGAGACCCCTTTATTAGTCATCCGAAGCAACTTACAGCACAGCGGTATATTGAAGATAATCTGCGCCCCGTTTTGTTGCCCTTCGTGACAAACTATCCTGGGCTTACATTTCAGCAAAATAGTGCCCCCCGCACACAGCGACAGTTTCTACTACTTGTCTTCGTGCTTGATAAACCCAGCAACTTAGCCAGTAAAGTCGTTGGGTCCCTCGCCAATTGAGAACGTTTGGAGCATTATAGGCAGCGCCCTCCAACCATCTCGGGATTTTGACGACCTAACGCACCAACTGGACAAAAGTTGGCACCATATCCCTCAGGAGGACATCCAACAATTCTATCAATGCGAGGCCGAATAACAGCTTGCACAAGAACCAGAGGCAGACCAACGTGTTTTTGACTTGCTCAGTTTTTGAGCTCTTTCATTTGAATAAATCATCCAGTTTTTCTGAAATTGTAGTCGTTTGTTTATCTGTTCATGTACATCACATCCACCGATTTCCGTTCCATTCGAATAATTCCTACGTGCCGCGTCTTTTTTTTTTTTTTTGTTATTGTGTGAATATGAAGAACGCTATAAGCTCCATGTAATGGCCATTTTGTCTTAAGTGAATCTTCACTGTTAGACTGTGAGAGTTGATATCAAATGTAAACCTGTGGGAGACTAATGAGGAAAAGCTCACGAATTCGGCTACACGATAAATCAGTCTAATCTAAAAGCCGTAAATTCAACTTATTACCTAGGTATTAAAATTACGAACAACCTAAATTGGAAGGGACACATAGAAAATGTTGTGGGGAAGGCTAACCAAAGACTGCGTTTTATTGGCAGGACACTTACAAAATGTAACAGACATACTATGGAGACTGCCTACACTACGCTTGTCCGTCCTCTTTTAGAATACTGCTTCGCGGTGTGGGATCCTTACCAGATAGGACTGACACAACACATTGTTAAAGTTCAAAGAAAGGCAGCACGTTTTGTATTATCGCGAAATATGGGAGAGAGTGTCACAGAAATGGTACAGGATTTGGGCTGGAAATCGTTAAAAGAAAGGCGTTTTCGTTGCGACGGAATCTTCTCACGAAATTCCAATCACCAACTTTCTCCTCCGAATGCGAAAATATTTTGTTGGCACCGACCTACATAGGGAGGAACGATCACCACGATAAAACAAGGGAAATCAGAGCTCGTACGGAAAGATATAGATGTTCATTCTTTCCGCGCGCTATACGAGATTGGAATAATAGAGAATTGTGAAGGTGGTTCGATGAACCCTCTGCCAGGGACTTAAATGTGATTTGCAGAGTATCCATGTAGATGTAGAATCTACAGAAAAGAATATAAGCAAACTACACTCCTGGAAATTGAAATAAGAACACCGTGAATTCATTGTCCCAGGAAGAGGAAACTTTATTGACACATTCCTGGGGTCAGATACATCACATGATCACACTGACAGAACCACAGGCACATAGACACAGGCAACAGAGCATGCACAATGTCGGCACTAGTACAGTGTATATCCACCTTTCGCAGCAATGCAGGCTGCTATTCTCCCATGGAGACGATCGTAGAGATGCTGGATGTAGTCCTGTGGAACGGCTTGCCATGCCATTTCCACCTGGCGCCTCAGTTGGACCAGCGTTCGTGCTGGACGTGCAGACCGCGTGAGACGACGCTTCATCCAGTCCCAAACGTGCTCAATGGGGGACAGATCCGGAGATCTTGCTGGCCAGGGTAGTTGACTTACACCTTCTAAAGCACGTTGGGTGGCACGGGATACATGCGGACGTGCATTGTCCTGTTGGAACAGCAAGTTCCCTTGCCGGTCTAGGAATGGTAGAACGATGGGTTCGATGACGGTTCGGATGTACCGTGCACTATTCAGTGTCCCCTCGACGATCACCAGTGGTGTACGGCCCGTGTAGGAGATCGCTCCCCACACCATGATGCCGGGTGTTGGCCCTGTGTGCCTCGGTCGTATGCAGTCCTGATTGTGGCGCTCACCTGCACGGCGCCAAACACGCATACGACCATCATTGGCACCAAGGCAGAAGCGACTCTCATCGCTGAAGACGACACGTCTCCATTCGTCCCTACATTCACGCCTGTCGCGACACCACTGGAGGCGGGCTGCACGATGTTGGGGCGTGAGCGGAAGACGGCCTAACGGTGTGCGGGACCGTAGCCCAGCTTCATGGAGACGGTTGCGAATGGTCCTCGCCGATACCCCAGGAGCAACAGTGTCCCTAATTTGCTGGGAAGTGGCGGTGCGGTCCCCTACGGCACTGCGTAGGATCCTACGGTCTTGGCGTGCATCCGTGCGTCGCTGCGGTCCGGTCCCAGGTCGACGGGCACGTGCACTTTCCGCCGACCACTGGCGACAACATCGATGTACTGTGGAGACCTCACGCCCCACGTGTTGAGCAATTCGGCGGTACGTCCACCCGGCCTCCCGCATTCCCACTATACGCCCTCGCTCAAAGTCCGTCAACTGCACATACGGTTCACGTCCACGCTGTCGCGGCATGCTACCAGTGTTAAAGACTGCGATGGAGCTCCGTATGCCACGGCAAACTGGCTGACACTGACGGCGGCGGTGCACAAATGCTGCGCAGCTAGCGCCATTCGACGGTCAACACCGCGGTTCCTGGTGTGTCCGCTGTGCCGTGCGTGTGATCATTGCTTGTACAGCCCTCTCGCAGTGTCCGGAGCAAGTATGGTGGGTCTGACACACCGGTGTCAATGTGTTCTTTTTTCCATTTCCAGGAGTGTATGTCATGACATTCAGGAAGAAAGTCTGACTGTAGTGTTAGGGAGGTACTGAACTCCAATGTTATAGGAGTAAACATGGAAATCGAAGAAACCCCTGGAGGGGAACCGGTGAAAATAAACTTTGGTAAGACTAGAGAAGCTGAGCGGTCATAAGAAAAGTTGAAAACCTGTACCGCCATCCTCCGCTTCTCACCCTCGGAGTGGACAGCTAACAGCACAGAGATCTTTGGCGGCGAACTGGGGGAACCTGAGAGAGTTTGCACGGGCGACAAAATGTGCTGTGTGTTATCTCGGTAGTGCACAGAAGAATGGTCATGTTGCGCCAGGCGATACAAAATAATTGTGATGAAAATAATGTTAATATCGTGTATGTGTGTGATCGGTGCCATTTAGACAACCAGAAAAATGAGGTAATTAGTGAAACAAGATGCCATGTGCTCCGAGTAGACAGCAAAGATAACTCGCGCAGCGATAATTAATTGATTTATCTGGTAACAAGTTGTAAGTGAATGAAACACTGTTCCAGGAGAGTTTCATGAATCGTATTACTCATATATTGCTCCGGAACACGGTGTACAGTCACGTGAGTGTGCTGGCAATGCAACTTGTTAACGGTCACATGAGCGTACACTGGGCTGGGCGGGGTAAGGGAATCAGCTCTTGTTTAGTTTCACGGACAATGCGTACATTTGGTACTGGTCAGTATACATTACATGCTCTGGTTTACTTCAAACTGATACTGAAGATGCGAAGAACAGCACTGTGAAAGCATCACGGAGAGGTTCGCCCAGCTCCAATTCGTTATGATGTGGTTTACTGTATAAATTCCCACAGCATACTAACTTATAAGGGGTCAAATAATGTATTGCTGCTTCTTACATATATTTTGCAGAAATAGCATGATGGCAAGATTTGACCTTGCGGAGATAATTTTTCTTCCCGTATGTTATTCGTGACTCGAACAGTAAAAGAAATGAAATATTTTTGAAATTCTATATTTCTATACCTTAACCGGTTTCCGGGCTACCACGCTCATCTTCACATGGCTTATATTGCCACTTGCATTTATGTTTTGGTCATGCTACTGACCAAAACACCATTGTAACTGGAAATGTTAGCCATCTGAAGTTGTGCATGGTAACCCGAACTCGGTCCTGGCATTGAAATAAAGTGTTTTCAGATTATTTGTAGCTGGTTATGTTATTCAGCAGCAATAGATATATATGTCTGAATGTCAGGACCAGATGCAAATTCAGTTTGCAAAGATTTTATTCATAGGGATTGGGAGGGGAAGGGGGAGTCAACAGCCATCAGGCAGTCACATTATCTTGTTTCTGAAAGTGTCTTACAGTCAGAAGATCCTCAGATTATCTAAAAAAAATGGCTCTGAGCACTATGGGACTTAACATCTATGGTCATCAGTCCCCTAGAACTTAGAACTACTTAAACCTAACTAACCTAAGGACAGCACACAACACCCAGCCATCACGAGGCAGAGAAAATCCCTGACCCCGCCGGGAATCGAACCCGGGAACCCGGGCGTGGGAAGCGAGAACGCTACCGCACGACCACGAGATGCGGGCTCAGATTATCTGACTGCCAGTATGTGCTAGTTCATTTAGCGTTACCCATAGTGCACGTGTAGTGTTGTACTACGGACGCGAACTAGCCTTTATTGACCTCTCAGCAGCTTATGACACTGTGTGGAGAGAAGCCATCATGTACATAATTCTCTGAGTTATTCCTTGCACATCTATAGCACGCTTAATAGACAGCATGCTCAATGATAGGGTGTTCCAAATAAGTATGGACACTGACTACAGCTCCGTCAAAAAACTAAAGAATGGCTTACCACAAGGATCAGTGCTCGCACCTCTGCTGTTTAGCCTCTATATTGCAGACCTGCCGGAAAAACACTCAAGTAAGTTCGGGTATGCTGACGATTGGGCCCTCGCTACAAGATGTAGCACAATTGAAGCATCTGAGGAATACTGTGTTCCGATTTGGCTAAACAGCCCACATGTAAAAAAGGTGGATGTCCAGTTGCATAACACTCTAAGGTTGATTTCTGGAGTAATTAAACCCACTCCAACGCAATGGCTCCCAATATTAAGCCACATCCCGCCGCCACACCTGCGACGTACTGATGCCCTTGTACGTGAATACAAAAACATCGTGGGAAATCAAAGCCTGCCAATCCACCAAGACATTGAGGCTGCAAACACTAATGGACTTCGATCTAGGAACCCGCCAACAAGAACAGCAAGGACCTGTGTACAAGAAGGTTTCAGTATCACAAACGCACGGTCTGAAAAATGGAACGCATGGCTAAATCATAACATGCCTTGCATCACACAAAAAGCCACCTGGTTTTGACCTACCACGCAAAACGTGGTCCACTCTAAATAGAATTCGAACTCGTCATGGCAGATGTGCTTACTCCCTGTATAAATGGGGTAAAATAACATCCCCTCAGTGTGACTGCGGAGAAAATCTGACCATCAGCCACATTGTTGAAGAGTGTTCCAGAAGAACCTATAATGTGAGCACCGACGACTTCCTGCTCGCAACTCCAGAGTCGATAGAGATTTGATATTTGTTTATAATCCTTAAACTTTGTTATATTAGTGATGTTTGCTTGCAATTATTAACGTTTGTTATATTAGTGATTTGTCTGTTACTTTGTTATGTGTCTGTATTGCCAAAAGATAAATAAAATAAAACAATTATCTTGTTTAGTTGAATAACGTACCAGAACCTCCTTAAACTGCGGTTCGAGCGTTATTTCGTGTGCATACCCATTCTCTGTGTAACTGTGCAAAGTGTTATTACAGCGTGCGAAAGCGGGCGCTGAACGGACTAACGTGAACTTTGTAAGCGGATGGATATTCGGCATTTCCATCGTGCGTGCTTTAGTAGCGACGACCCGCTTACAATGTGACTAAAATATTAACAGCTTAAGGTCTTTTAGGGATGCCTTACTCTGCAACAGAAGCGGCAGAAATTAATGATAATTAGGAAACAAACATGGTTTAGCTTTTGAGAAATCTTTCACGCAGGAGGATCGTACAAACATACCGCCGTTTGAGTCTCGTACAGATTCCCGTATGGAGGACATAGTGATAGACATCCCTGGGGTTGTGAAGCAGCTGAATGGGTTGAAAATAAATAAATCGCCAGGTCCTGATGGGATTCCAATTCGGCTTTACAGAGAGTACTCTACTGCAATGGCTCCTTACTTACCTTGCATTTATCGCGAATCTCTTACCCAACGTAAAGCCCCGAGCGACTGGAAAAAAGCGCAGGTGACGCCTGTATACAAGAAAGGTAGAAGGACGGATCCTCAATATTACAGACCAATATTCATAACATCGGTTTGTTACAGGATTCTCGAACATATTCTCAGTTCGAATATAATGAATTTCCTTGAGACAGAGAAGTTGCTGTCCATGCATCAGCACGGCTTTAGAAAGCATCGCTCCTGCGAAACGCAACTCGCCCTTTTTTCACATGACATCTTGCGAACCATGGATGAAGGGTATCAGACGGATGCCATATTCCTTGACTTCCGGAAAGCGTTTGTCTCAGTGCCCCACTGCAGACTCCTAACTAAGATACGAGCATATGGGATTGGTTCCCAAGTATGTGAGTGGCTCGAAGACTTCTTAAGTAATAGAACCCAGTACGTTGTCCTCGATGGTGAGTGTTCATCGGAGGTGAGGGTATCATCTGGAGTGCCCCAGGGAAGTGTGGTAGGTCCGCTGTTGTTTTCTATCTACATAAATGATCTTTTGGATAGGGTACATAGCAATGTGTGGCTGTTTGCTGATGATGCTGTGGTGTACGGGAAGGTGTCGTCGTTGAGTGACTGTAGGAGGATACAAGATAACTTGGACAGGATTTGTGATTAGTGTACAGAATGGCAGCTAACTCTAAATATAGATAAGTATAAATTAATGCAGATGAATAGGAAAAAGAATCCGGTAATGTTTGAATACTCCATTAGTAGTGTAGCGTTTGACACAGTCACGTCGATTAAATATTTGGGCGTAACATTGCAGAGCGATATGAAGTGGGACAAGCATGTAATGGCAGTTGTGGGCAAGGCAGATAGTCGTCTTCGGTTCATTGGTAGAATTTTGGGAAGATGTGGTTCATCTGTAAAGGAGACCGCTTATAAACGCTAATACGACCTATTCTTGAGTACTGCTCGAGCGTTTGGGATCCCTATCAGGTCGGATTGAGGGAGGACATAGGAGCAATTCAGAGGCGGGCTGCTAGATTTGTTACTGGTAGATCTGATCATCACGCGAGTGTTACGGAAATGCTTCAGGAACTCGGGTGGGAGTCTCTAGAGGAAAGGAGGCGTTCTTTTCGTGAATCGCTACTGAGGAAACTTAGAGAACCAGCATTTGAGGCTGACTGCAGTAGAATTTTACTGCCGCCAACTTACATTTCGCGGAAAGACCACAAAGATAAGATAAGAGGGATTAGGGCTCTTACAGAGGCAGTCATTTTTCCCTCGTTCTGTTTGGGAGTGGAAGAGGGAGAGAAGATGCTAGTTGTGGTACGAGGTACCCTCCGCCACGCACCGTATGGTGGATTGCGGAGTATGTATGTAGATGTAGATGCATCTGGAACATTCCCCACTCAAAACAGAGTGAAGGTCACCTTTTAACATTTAGCAGAACGAAGACTTACGCTAGCAGTACGAGACAGCGCCTGTTTCCTTATCGCTTTCCGCAGGCCATTCGCGGAGCTCCCTGCGAGGAAGGGATCTTGCCGACGTGTCGACCGATGCCGGACGCGCAGTGTATCAGAAATTCAATTAGGGGGCCGCACGGCAGAGAGTTATTGCACTTGGTCCTAAGTTTTAATTAAGCGAATATTTTAAGAGCTCCAAGTTGTGATAACGGAATGCGGGGACGCGCTCCGCCACGGAATCGCCTGCTCACGGTACCAGCTGGCACGCGCCTCCACGTAGGCTGTGGGTCGTCCAACCGCGAGACTCAACTTTATTTGTCGATTTATTTATCCTGGCACAAGGCTATTTCTTACATCTAACCAGGCGCTCATCATATTTTACACTGCATTCAACGCGAAACACATACTACAATGTCAAGTCGCATAGTAATAGATATGATAGAAGTATAGTAGTGAAAACAGTAATAGCATTAGCAGAGAAGAAACGCAGTTTCTATTTGTAGAGCAGCAGAGATAAATTGTAAACAGGTGACTTCAGGCTTTGGGCCATAGCAACAACTGAATGTGAAACACGGCTGCTCTTGCACTGCCTTGTCTCACACTTTGCTCGACAGTTGCTAAGGAACAGAGACATTGACATCTTGGGTTATCGGGTGTTCTGCCGGATATCAGCGTCGTAATTGCACGATATTTCGGTAGCGTAACTCGTTACCTTCATCAGGTGCGACCTGATGAAGGTAAACCTGATGAAGGTAACGAGCTACGCTACCGAAATATCGTGCAAGTACGACGCTGATATTCGGCAGAACACCCGACAATCCAAGATGTCATTAGATCGCCGGAAAAGCCTGAAGAATTACAACAGAGACATTGTTGGAGAGGAATAAAAACAGGCGATGATGGACGAAATGAAACAGTTCGTACTTAACAGAGGTGAAGCGGTATACTTACAACGAAAAATGGTACAGATTTCACTGCATGGAAAAGCAGGATAAAAAATATAAATAACGATCATGTTTAAGGCAGGTAGGACTCCCAACAAAAATGTCTGTGTTGTTCTTCGGCACTGTCAGTGGAGGGAGATACGCGATCTGTTGATTTAAAACAGGTATAGATAAAAATCCTACGTCAATATCGCAAATTTTCTTTACTGATTACAAGTTTCGGCTGATTGCCAAGTCATCTCCAGATCAATTTAAAATGCTGTTCAGTTTGTGACACTTATTACACATCGTCGTATGTTTTAGCTCTAAGTCGCCCTAGGTAAATAAAAAACCCTAAAGTGAAAATCTTAGTTGGTTATGTAAATTGGCAACGTTAATCACTAATCAAATATTATTACACAAATGGGCACTGTAACAACATTTTTTCAGAGATTAATGTTGTCAGTTTGCATAACCAACTAAGATTTGCTATGGCGACGTAGCTCTAAAAGAAAAAAAGAAAAAGACGGTAGTGTGTAATGGGTGTCACATGCTGAACAACATTTTAGATTGATCTGAAAATGGCTCGGCGATGAACCGAAACCGGTAATCAACAAAGAAAATTTGCTAAATTGAGGTAGGATTTTTATCCACGCATGTCATATGCGAGGCGATATCGGACTCTCAGTGAGGAATATGCTATCTTCGGGCACTAGTACACATTTTGCACCTGTTGTTCATCCTGGCTACCAAACTGTGAGGAGACCTTGTGGGATATTGTCCCACCCCTTTCCCCGAGGTGTTTTTCAGTTCCTTCACGTTTTCGAGACGGGGTGTTCTCTGAGAAACACGTCTGCTAAGAGCATCGCAGACATGCCCTATAGAGGGCTCATCCAAGAATTGCGCCCGGTGGACGCGGCTGTGTCGCTAGTGTCGGCGTAGGAGCGAGAGAGAGAGAGAGAGAGAGAGAGAGAGAGAGAGAGAGCTGCGGAGCGAGTGCGACCGGACAGCACTGCTCTGCCTGCGCTGGACTGTCCCGCGGTCAGATCCAATGAAAACAAAATAGCAGCGTAAACGCAGCTCTGTAAAAGTGATCGATGAGCGGTAAACAAGCAAACCATTTACTATTTGGGTAACAATTAGGGTTCGTGTGGCAGAATTACTACGCAGAGCTTTAGAAAACAATATCCAAAACAAGAATCGAAGAACAGTAGTTTTCTGACCCACAGGTTGATTCTATTAGTATTGCACATGCACACTCGTCATATGTACAGTAGGCTTCTTCTGAAAGACATATCAGTCTCTTAAATAAACCAGTGTTTTACGTAAGGGATATAGTAGTTTAACAAGTCACGGCTGCAAAAAATTAACATGAATTCTTTACGGACGAATGGAAAAACTGGTAGAAGCCGACCTCGGGGAAGATCAGTTCGGATTCCGTAGAAATGTTGGAACACGTGAGGCAATACTGACCCAACGACTTATCTTAGAAGATAGATTAAGGAAAGGTAAACCTATGTTTCTAGCATTTGTAGACTTAGAGAAAGCTTTTGACCATCTTGACTGGAATACTCTCTTTCAAATTCCGAAGGTGGCAGGGGTAAAGCACAGGGGGCGAAAGCCTATTTACGATTTGTACCGAAACCAAATGGTAGTTATAAGAGTCGAGGGGTATGAAAGGCAAGCAGTGGTTGGGAAGGGAGTGAAACAGGGTTGTAACCTCTCCCCGATGTTACTCAATATGTATATTGAGCAAGCTTAAAGGAAACAAGAAGTAGGAACTAAAATCCATGGAGAAGAAATAAAAACTTTGATGTTTGCCGACGACATTGTAATTGTCATAGACAGCAAAGAACATGGAAGAGCAGTTGAAGGGAATGGACAGTGTCTTGAAAGGAGGATACAAGATGAACATCAACTAAAGCAAACCGAAGATAATGGAATGTAGTCTAATTAAATCAGGTGATGCTGAGGGAATTAGATTAGCAAATGAGACACTTAAAGTAGTAGATGAGTTTTGCTATTTGGGCAGCAAAACAGCTGGTGATGGTCGAAGTAGAGAGGATATAAAATATAGACTGGCAATGACAAGGAAAGCGTTTCTGAAGCAGAGAAGATTTTTAGTATCGAGTATATATTTAAGTGTTTTCTGAAAGTATTTGTATGGAGTGTAGCCATGTATGGAAGTGAAACGTGGACGATAAATAGTTTAGACAAGAAGAGAATAGAAGCTTTCGAAATGTGGTGCTACAGAAGAATGCTGAAGATTAGATGGGTTGATCACGTAACTAATGAGGAGGTACCGAATAGAATTGGGGAGAAGAGGAATTTATGCTACAACTTGACTAGAAGAAGGGATCGGTTGGTAGCACACGTTCTGAGACAGCAAGGGATCATCAGTTTAGTATTGGAGGGCAGCGTGGAGGGTAAAAATCGTAGAGGGAGACCAAGGCCTGAATACACTAAACAGATTGAGAAGTATGTAGATTGCAGTAGTTACTCGGAGGTGAATAAGCTTGCACAGGGTAGAGTAACATGGAGAGCTACATCAAATCAGTCTCTGGACTGAAGACAACAACAACAAACAGAGGTTATAGAGTTTCTTTCTCACCGTTAGTAGTTACAAGTAAATAATTTTTGTTGCACTTCGTGCCACAGTTTTTGCATCCCTTTTCATAGTTTAGACATCAGATCCTTAGTTTGCTGTTTTGAACGCAATAATTTTAATTGACGAAATTTGAAGACTTATTAAGAAAATAGAATTAAGACTATAAAGACCTTTAATCCTTACAGTCAACATTGTTAAAGAACACAATTAATATTTTACACGTTTTTCTTTGTAGAGGAAATGATTTTGTCTAGGTTGGTACAATACTCCGGGAGACCGCTAACGTCAAAGAACTAGTCAAACTTTTATCGCTAAGTAGTGAACGGTTCTTAGTTTTAACAAACTTTAAAAGGGAGAAAAAGCGCTCACAAATGTGAACCAAACATTGAGAGAACTTTTGCCGCGTGCTTGTGCAAAAGAGAATGCTTCTCTCGTGGAACACAGCTGTAAAAGTCATCCAAAGTTTTGCACGTAAGAAACCGTTCTTTCAGGCGGATATTGCACTGCAGGTCGATAAGCTCTAGTGGAAACACTTGTGAGACGTTCTCTGACCGAAGGGAAAAGGGCGAACAAATACATCTAAGGTAGGCTGAAGCTCTTATCTCCAAAAATCTGTTTTCAAACTCTTCTTGTAATTCGCAAATGATTTGAACATAATCTGAAAAATCCACATCCTCTTTAACGCTGTCTAATGCAAGCAAGTGTCCACAATTCTCCTCGTGCAACTATTTTTCCAACAAAATAGTATTTTTTAATGCTGCAATAATTTGCACTAAACAAACAGAGTGATTTTCGCCTTGGACTGAAATGTTCTAAGTATTTAAACGACCAGTTAAGTCACTCAAAAAAGCCATCGACTTGCGATCACGAAGTAATTCTTCTGGACGTCCCTTCAATTGCAAAAAAGTGTAGATTTCGTCCCTCAAGGAGAAAAACCGATGAAGCAGCTTTCGTTTGCACAGCCATCTTACTTCGGTGTGGTGGTGGATGTCCGGGTATTCCGCTTCAATATCAGCCAGAAATTCTTTAAATTGGGGACGTATGAGTCCATGCGAGCGTAGATAATTAACCGTTCGAACAGCTCTGGCCATAACAACTTTTATGCTGACAATCTTCGCAAAGAGTGCCTCCTGGTGTATCAGACAATGGACTGCCGCGAATAAGAAACATCTGAGTCAAGCCATTTTTGACCTGACGTGACCCAGGAATGCAATGCGTATCCCTCGTAGCGCAGGGGCCCCATCCGTTGTTACACTGGTCAGGTGTTCCCATTTTAAACCCACTGACTCGACCACGTTTTCCACGGCTAGAAAAATATCGAAACCGGTGGTTGTGTCTTTCGATGGCATATGGTCGAGAAATTCTTCTGTGACATGCAAATTGTCAGCGACACCCCGAATGAATATGACGAGCTGAGACATGTCCGCAACGTCCGTGGACTCGTCAAGAGCGATAGAAAATGAAACGAAGTGCCGCTCTCTCCATTAGTTGCCGCTCCCTATCTCAGGCCATATTTTCGACTCGGCGAGCAACATTTTGAGGCGAAAGAGCTATTTTTTCAAATTTTTCCGTGAGGTCTGCTGCACAAATACAAACCGCCGAGTCGACCAGGCAAACCTTGATGAGATTCCCAACCATAAAGAGTTTCCCTGCTTTCGCAATTCTCAGCATTTGTAAGTTGCGCGCAAATTTTTCCCACCTGTTTGTTGCTCGTACCACGGCAAAAAAAGAAAAACCCCTTACAATTAATTTTGTACAATTCTGTTTTCAAAACACTTTTATCATTTTAACAATTAATTGTTTGATTCATTGAAACCCAAATAAAAAACTAACAAAAAAGATTAGTAAAGGTGCGTTATCGCAACCCAAATATAAAAATTAACCGAAAAGGCCACTTCATAAGTTCAACATCTTCACTTCTCAGTGTGTCCAACACTTCATCGGTCCAATGTGAGCAGGCATTGTCGTGCACAAACAGAAAGTCGGGACCTACGGCACGATTAAACCGACGGACATAGTCCAGAATAATCTCCCTGCAATAACGCTGTGCTATAACGGTACCTGCGCAAAGATACGCAGCGGTGTTCGGACATTGTGCATAATGCCTGCCCACTCTATAACGCCTAAGCCACTCCAATGACGTTCATGAACATTGGTGGTCAGAACGACCTGCCACATTGAAGAGGGATTCATCAGAGAACATCAGCCTGGACCACTGTTGCTGACTCCAACCAATATACTCCCTGCACCAACGAACTCTTTCTCGACAATGGCGCGTTTGAAGTGGGATGCATTTAACAGGATTCCGAGTATGCAAACCAGCATGATCTAATAGAAACGAAATGGTTCTGGCAGAGACAACAGCGGTTGCAAGGTCTGCTGTGATCCGCCTAGGAGTGAGATGTCTGTTTCTTTTAGCTACTAGCGATACGTGTTGATCCTCTTGCAGTTTGATGGCCCGTCTGCGACCGCCGGCATCATTTCGCAAAGTATTTCCACCTTCAGTGGCCTTTTTTTAAATAACGAGATGACATGCTTGTCACACCCATTACTGTGGCCACAGTGGCGATGCTTTACCGACTTCGAGCGGTCCAACTGCTCGTCCAAGACCGTAAGCACTCAAATGATGTCTTGCGGAGATGTTGCCGTACCACAAGGAATGTCGCACTAGTCGGTACCACGACAACCTTCGTCAAACGCCGTAATGGATGAACTAGCGTATCCATACAGAGCGTTCGTGCACCAGACTTCACAGCAGTCGACACGTCCCGCCCTCTGCATTTCCTTTCACTACCAATGGTCAGGTGTTGTATAGCAACGTTGGTTGTTCCATGACGACTAGAGTTGTTCTTTAACAAGTATTAGTTGTTCCTTAGCAATTGTTAAGCAGTGTATTATGACCGCTCACGCGTCAAACGTTAAGTCACTTTGTAATCTCCCCACGGAAAATTACCCTCTACCACGCAATAATTAATAATGGTCAACCAAATCATCCACATGTATTTACGTTTGAAAAGTATCTGATCAGATTTTCTAGTAATATATGCGCCGACAGCTCGTCGACGCCAAGGTATTTTTCTAGCACGTTTATTCTTTGGAACAACAGAGGTACAGAAATGTATGCTCCATGGTTATTGTAGTGGGGTAAAGGAACAGCTTCGGAAGTATCGGTTGGAAGATTATCGGATTGCTAAAGGAGATTTATTTACTCTTCTTCGCGCTAAAGCGAGCTAGGATAGTTTGTGCCGCTAGCGTGATAGATAAACAGAAAACGAAACATGTACGGAAATGGATTCAATATACAATTTTCCTCAGAAATAAGGTTTGTGAACATTTTTTTCTAGAGTGAATGATGAATGAGTTCTCTGTCTGAATCACTGATGATTGTCTGGGCCCTGTAATTAATTGGGAAGTTTCAGCTGTGACGAAGAGAGCCTGCAATCTCTGAGTTTTTATAAATCGTCCAAAAAGGCTTCGTCCGCATCTGAAATTTTAGATCTGTCGTAAACTGAACGAATTGTTCAAACGATCGATTTTCCCAACTGAATGCAGCGCTTAATAATAATAACAAATGTAAAGATCTTTTCCAGCAAGCCAGCCGCTGAACATTAAGACGAAGGGCTCCACCAGAGATTCTACTAGGCTGATTTCACGTAAATAATACAGTTAAACTGTACATAGATAAAGGACAGAGAGAGAGAGAGAGAGAGAGAGAGAGAGAGAGAGCGAATGAAATTCCAGAAATTACTCAGAATCCTCCATTAGCATAATTGTTTGTCTGTCTTTTCACGGATCAGCCTAATAAGAAAACACGAAGCCCTGACTTTATTGTACCGATTTATGTGTGAGGGTGAAAGAGCGATAAAGGCGACAGATACACTTCTGCACAGACAAAACATTACACCAAGTTAGCGGCAAGCTGAATTCACATAGACTTTCATCATTTACAGAGTAGAATTCATTATAATGGCCAATCCGTGACAGGACACGTTTTTGGACGTTGTTAAAATAATTTTGTTCTCTGTTTCATGTGAACTACGACGAGACAACTTAACTTGGAAAAGAGAAGAAATACTCGCAGCCAAGATAGTTGGATCTACAAATAAAAGCAGCACGCTGGGCGCAGAAACGAGGCCAGATCTATGATTTTTTATTAAACCTTGCTAGTATTGAGGAAGTATACGTAGATTTGAACATTTACTAATTGTGTTCATGCCAGACGTAGTTTGATTGATCTGCCCTAGTTGCATTTACCTGTAGAACCGATCGCTACAGATAGCGCAATAGAACGCCCGGTAGACACGGCTGGAGATGTAACAGCAAGTATGCAACATGGATTAGATCCATTAGTAATTATCATGAGACAGATGCAGATGATAACCGAGAGCATGAATAATATGAAAACCGACATTAACGCGAAACTAGCCTCAGTTACTGAAGGGCAAGAAAATATGAAAATTGACATTAATGCGAAGTTAGCCTCAGTTACTGAAGGGCAGGAAAATTTGAAAACCGACATTAACGCGAAGTTCGCCTCAGTTAATGAAGGGCAAAATGATTTGAATTCGAAGTTAGCCTCAGTTACTGAGGGCCAAAATGATTTGAACGCGAAATTAGCCTCAGTTACGGAGGGGCAGGAAAATTTGAAAGCTGAGATTAAGCAGCAGTTACACGACAGTTTTTCCGAATTAGAGCAGCGGATAGAGGCGAAGACAAAGGAACCTAAAGATCAGGCCGAAGAGACGGAACGAAAATTAACTGCACAAATAGAATTGGTGAAAGCTCAATGTGAGGAATCTACTCACCGCGTACGTGTAGAAATGAAGGAGTATGTGGCGATTAAGATAGATACCGTACGAGAACAGATGGAAATGGTTCCGCAGTTAGTACAAAAGCAAGATGCCATGTCATGTGCAATTGCGCAACTTCCTGAATTGGCACGTACGCAGACGAACCTAAAGGAAAGTGTGGAACATCTGACAGAACGTCAGGACGTTATAGACCACCAAATTAATGTATTAACGGGTAAATTATCCGAAATCACATTAGAAAACAAAAGGCTAATGTGTGAAAACGTTGAGCAAAATGTTAAAGCAGCATTCCAGAGTCTATGTGGCAAACAGGAAGAGAATTTGTTTGCGAAAGGACTTGAGGAAGTGCGACAGCAGTTAGGTGCTGATTTCGAGCATTGGAAACAAACGATAGCAGAGTCGATACGCGTTTCACAACAAGGCTCAGGACAAATGAATACAGGCCAGCAGCAGAAGTTGGCAGCGACTGTAGAGCCAGTTACTGCACATTCGCACACGATACCGACTTGTGTGAGTAACTCGAATATCAAATTGCCACGAGCTAGTTGTTCGCGTGAAGTTTTATCTGACGGAGATTACGAAAGTGTTTGCCATGCTGAAGAAAAAATGATAAAGCATCGGCAATTTCAGATTTTTAACACTGACAAAAGGGGGGGTCCATCCGATTGTTTTTATCCGAAGTTTTAGAGGAGTGCTACCCAGAAATTGGTCGGAGTGGCAGAAAATCAGTTTCGTGACTGGGTATATACAAGGTTCGGGGGCGATCTGGGCCTCGGACATGACTTCTGTTTGCTCAACGTATGACGATTTTGAGAAAGCGTTTTTAGCAAAATTCTGGTCAGAAGGGGTACAGGAACGCCTAAGGCAGGAGGTGCTCTACCCAGAGCCTTTCTCTTTTTCAAAAGGAAGCCTTAGGAAGTATTTTGAAAAATATATAAACAAAACTAGATGTTGGGACAGACCTATGCCTTTGCCAGACATAATAAACATACTTAAGGCAAGATTACCAGCTAACATCCGGAATCAATTAATTTACGGGAACGATAAAGACTTGGAGTCGTTCCTCACGACGTTAGATCATATAGACATTATAGAAGAGAGCAACCAGAAAGCCCGTAACAACAGATTCCAATATAGGGAGATAGAACCTCCGCCAAATGGTAGGCAAGGGAACGCACCGAGATCGATAAATAGTGGAGAAACCCCTCAAAATCTCAACAATAACACCGGCAATAGTCTTGCGAGGGGCTATCCAAGGAACAACAGGAATGGGAAAAGATACAATCCCGTATGGGGAAACGAAAGGAATTTCAGACCGCAAGCCTGGAACAATAACGGTAATAGAAAGTGGAATCAACCGGGGGGAATAGATTCAAATAACCAACATCAGTGGGGACGGACATCTACGAATCAACCGGTAATTACCGAAGTGACGGACGATGTCAACCACCAGGCGAATCAAAATCCAACAAACTTGTAAGGACCCACTCGTGCCCCGGAGGAGCGGTCAACAATATGTTGAGGGGCAACAGGATATGTGTACCCACGCTAACGTATAATGATGGACGATTACTGGCAGATGAATTGACCGAGGACTTAGAACCCCAAGATGAGGATGAGGAACAGGTGGCAGTAGCAGAAGTGCAAGTCATTTTAGAGACTGTACCGATAATGGCGGTTTTGGACACAGCTGCAACTACAAATGTTATTTCGGAGGCTCTATTCAACAAGATCAGAAATATAAGACGAGTACCAATTTTTCCAGTTCAAAATTGCAGAATAATAGGCGCCGTTGGGGCTAGATCGGCTAATGTAAAAGTGCAGTCACTACTTAGTGTAGAAGTCGGAAATGTAGCAATATTAAGCACATTCCTTGTTGTAAAAAATTTGGTGGTAGATTGCATTATAGGAGTCGACAGCCTACGTCAATACGGATGCAGAGTAGATTTTAAGACAGGAAAAATTTGGTTAAATGTAAATAAACAAGAAATTGAGTTGGACTTGTTGAAAAAGGAAAGCCTTACCAGAAAATATGATAGTGGGATCAGTGTGCAAGTAATCAGGACTGCACAAAATTCTAAACAGCACGTAAATAATGAGTTCCAAGTCAAAGGAGACTTCGGTCAATTAGTGTATGAGAAGTTAAATGAATCCGACTGCATTATTGAAGAGCAGAAGAAGCAGCTCAAAGAATTATTATTAGTGTATGAAAACGTGTTTGACGAAAGGCCAGGAGTTATTAAGGGATACATATGCCATCTCTACGTTAAGCCACACGAAACGTATTGTAGAACTTTCTATCCTGTTCCCTGGAGGTTAAAGGCTCAAGTTCAAAAAGAAATAGATCGCATGTTGAAATGGGGTTTGATCGAACCCTCTACAAGCCCATACTGCTCCCCATTGTTGGTCGTGCCAAAAGCAAAATGAACGCTCGTAAAAAACATAACAATAAACTGTGGGTGTAGTGATAGAAACCTTTAAATTGAAATAGTTAAACAGTGACATAGAGTATAGAAATAGTGACTAACTATTATTATCGAGTGTTGTAAAGAAGATAGTGGAGATAGGCTTCACCTGTGGTTAGGGTGAACATAGAACTTTAGCATTGCTAATGTCATCAAGAATGATTAAGGATCTAACTGACCTTCAAGAAGAATGAAAAGTTTCCCGCAAATGACGCTGAATAATCTAAAGAGGTTCGAGTGAAGATTCATATATAATCTCATGTGAACGCTTACATGTGTAAACGTGTGAAGGGATGTGTTGTGGTAGTGAATCGTGAGTGACGGTTAACGCCGCAAAGATAATTTCCCGCGCAAAACAGTTGACGTCGGCGCGAGAATTAAAATCGATATAGACGATACAGATATGTTTTGTAAGAGACTCGCACCAAACGCGAGGATAAAATGATTCATGTTGAACTTTAAAAGGAATAGGTGTTATAATTAAAAGGTAAGAGTTTTTAATTTATTAATGAATGATTAAAGAAAGTAATATTCATAGATTCAGTAGTAATTTAATGATTCGTGTTCGTTTGGGAATTTTGCGTCAAAAATCCATTTCCATATATGAGCATGGATGAACGCCGTATGAATCAGAGAGTAAATGAAAGAAGTGAATCCGCATTCCTCAATGCTAATAACTTTTACATTTCAGCACACAAGCGAAGAAATATATGTATTTAGAATAAAAAGTTTTGAGTATAGCTAAATTATATGACTTATCAAGGGAACGTGGATGATGTCTTGGTATAAAATGAACTACACTTTCCATTATTCGATGATTTGAATCCAAAATCTATAGTAAGTTACATGAATCCTTTAAATTACGAAGAACAAATCAGTGATGGAAAATGTGTTAGAACTTTTGGACTTATAAGCACAAGTGGGGAGGCAAAGTCAAAAGGAGTATTCAAACGGGAGTAAATCGGATGATGCTTTTGGCAACATCATTAAGTAATGGTTGAATTCCTTGAAGTACGTCGTAACAAAAAGGATCCATGAAGCCATAAAGATTTTGCTTTCAAAAACGAGAATCTTGGACGGTGCAACCTAATCAGTTCTCTTACAGGAAGAGTTTCCCTTTTGGTCATTGCTAATTCTTTTGGAATGAATGTTGCATGTGAATTCGAGTATCCCTGTTCCTTCTACTCTTCCCATTGTGGGCCGCATATAAGATCAACTACAGAGGGGGCCGCGTAGAAGACCGACTACAAATGTGGACGTCGGGGACATGCAAGACCCGGGGGAGTTTAGCACTGCAAGATATTGTACCAGGAGCAAGATTGTAAAACGAGAATTCACGTTATTTATTGTAAAACGTTTTTTTTTGCTAGAGGCACAAACCACTCTTCTCCAAATCGTGATACAAATTGATCCCTGTTTTTCCTTTAGAGATCTATTTCAAAATTATATTTTTTTTCTTCTGTAGGCTTTCCTATCTTCTATGTACCGTAGGCTGGGGGTCTAGGCTTAAGAGGTTTTCCAAGGTTTCCCTGCTTAAGAAAGTTCCCGAATGGGTAGACCCTGACATCAGTTCATGAAAGATCATCTTCCTTGGTTGTGCACAGCAAATATAACACCTAGATGCACGTAAAAGCAATACAGCCGCGGTACCGGTCTCTTCATTTCTTCTGTCTTCAACATTTCTTTTCTTCGTCTGTCTCAAATATAATATTCTTTTTCAGTCGGAGGACTGACAATCATCACTTCCGGGTTATCCAAGCTAATAGATAACCCGCGAAGTGTGTTCGGTGAATCAAAATTGAGCTCACAAACTTCGCTCGCTGCGAGGGGCATTGTAATCTCCCCACGAAAATTACCCTCTACCACGCAATAATTAATAATGGTCAACCAAATCATCCACATGTATTTACGTTTGAAAAGTATCTGATCCGATTTTCTAGTAATATATGCGCCGACAGCTCGTCGACGCCAAGGTATTTTTCTAGCACGTTTATTCTTTGGAACAACAGAGGTACAGAAATGTATGCTCCATGGTTATTATAGTGGGGTAAAGGAACAGCTTCGGAAGTATCGGTTGGAAGATTATCGGATTGCTAAAGGAGATTTATTTACTCTTCTTCGCGCTAAAGCGAGCTAGGATAGTTTGTGCCGCTAGCGTGATAGATAAACAGAAAACGAAACATGTACGGAAATGGATTCAATATACAATTTTCCTCAGAAATAAGGTTTGTGAACATTTTTTTCTAGAGTGAATGATGAATGAGTTCTCTGTCTGAATCACTGATGATTGTCTGGGCCCTGTAATTAATTGGGAAGTTTCAGCTGTGACGAAGAGAGCCTGCAATCTCTGAGTTTTTATAAATCGTCCAAAAAGGCTTCGTCCGCATCTGAAATTTTAGATCTGTCGTAAACTGAACGAATTGTTCAAACGATCGATTTTCCCAACTGAATGCAGCGCTTAATAATAATAACAAATGTAAAGATCTTTTCCAGCAAGCCAGCCGCTGAACATTAAGACGAAGGGCTCCACCAGAGATTCTACTAGGCTGATTTCACGTAAATAATACAGTTAAACTGTACATAGATAAAGGACAGAGAGAGAGAGAGAGAGAGAGAGAGCGAATGAAATTCCAGAAATTACTCAGAATCCTCCATTAGCATAATTGTTTGTCTGTCTTTTCACGGATCAGCCTAATAAGAAAACACGAAGCCCTGACTTTATTGTACCGATTTATGTGTGAGGGTGAAAGAGCGATAAAGGTGACAGATACACTTCTGCACAGACAAAACATTACACCAAGTTAGCGGCAAGCTGAATTCACATAGACTTTCATCATTTACAGAGTAGAATTCATTATAACTTGTTTCTCAGAGAGCTTTCCTTGCTATTGAGTTCGTCTGCTACAGAGGCGTGTCTTTGCAGTAGATCGCATGATATGATTTGGTCACTCGGGAAGCTTTCACCTGTGATGGCCAATCAGGGCGCGAGCAGCCAAATTCGTTTTACAGAAAGTCGTGTGGTCAAACAAAACTTCACCCTATTGTCACTGCCTCTTTGTCGAATGGGTGAAATATAAACGCTCGTCCTGTATGTTTCGAGATGGGCGCATCAAGATACTGTACCTTCAGGATTTGGTGACGTCGCAGCTTGCTTCGTGCACTTGCGTTTCATTTAGGTTGATCAAATTTACATCTGAAAACTCAAACTAACTTCTCGTGTCGCTTTCCATTCGTGTCACTGAGAGAACTTAGAAATATTTGTGGTCCATTCGATTTCATCTGAGCACGTGGAAGCAAGTATCAGATTTTAGTTCATGAATGGGTGCGTACAAGTCACTAATTCTCTCTCTCTCTCTCTCTCTCTCTCTCTCTCTCTCACACACACACACACACACACACACGTAAAATCACGAAATTCAGCTTTGTAATACTATCATGAAATTGTCTTGGGCATTGTGAGTTAACGAGCATTTCGCTGTCATTTAAGTATATCGCCCAAAGAGACAGCGTTCAGGAATTGTGAAACGAACCCTGTCTCGCTGGACCATGTGCCACAAAGAGCGCAGATTCGCCACGAGATGGGGAAATTCACAGGAGTCTGTTGTCTATTGAGGCCTAAGCGCTGCAGTGTGCGAGTGAAACAGACGAGAACCTTCGTCATAGGGAAACCCAATAGAAGCCATTTGTGGCTGAGGAGACGTAGCAGTGCTAAATATGGCGGAGCTAAGATCGGCTGTAAAGGGAAACATTTATGAAAATATTTAATCAGTAGTAATGCAGGGAATCAAGACGCATTAATTTTAATCTGCCATCCTCCATAAATTTATATACACCCTGTGCTTCATTTTTGTATTTTTTGTGTTTAGGTAACTTTTGCAGTGCTACTTGAAAATGACCCTAAGGCCAAAATTGCAATAATAATAATAAATACAGTCAACGGCGACTATGATGTCTTTTAAGAAATATTATATGACTGTGAATCCCCACCATGAGAAGTTAAATATCTATAATAGTTTAGGATTTACTGTTAAAGTGAAATTAACAAGTTTTGTAACAAAGACCTGAACACTTTGGTCGATCTTAACGATCGACATTACATATAGAATAGCATCATTAAAATGACAAATGTTGTAAATATCAACTCTGCAACTTTACTTGTATAAAAGATATAGTAAATTTAAATTACCATTATTTTCTGTTAAGCATCAGATCATCATTTCCTCCACGCAAAACACATTGAACGATCACAGCATGACACCTTATTGGACCATTAGGTAACAGAATATTTGTTGTTAAGTTTAGTGCATAATAGTTAGCTTTGTTCTTTATTTATCAGAAAGCACATTGGTGCAAGGCTACTGGCCGTGGCATTCAATGCTAAGAAGGAAATTTTATTGGTTTCATGTAAAAGAATTTAACGTTTATTATGTATTGGATATTATTGTTACTTTATTTAGAACGTGAAAGTGGTCAAGTATTGATTATTTAAATATGTTACAATGCAAAATAATGTAGAATAAGCTGTAAGATGGACGGCTTCATGAAAGGGAACTGTCCTGGTCAGTTGAGCGAAGATGTTCGGCGCGTGGGAAACGCGGCCGGGGACGGGCAGAGGGACTGGTGGAGACGCGAAAGCGGACGGTCTGTCTTCAGGTGGCTAGGAAGTGAAACGACTTAGATTCCGCGTTGAGTGGTATCGCGGGACTTAGTCTCTCAGTGGTGAGCAGCCGCGCGCCTGCTGTTAACTCTAACTTCTCGTGTAGTTAACGAGGTGGAGTATTGGACCTGTAATTCAAGATGAGATTCTGAATGATCGAACTGTGTCAAATGGATATGCGCTCGAGTTGTAATAGTAATTCTAAATACGACCACTTTTGCTTTTAGTTTGCTTTCTGGATAAACATAATTCAAACCAAATCGCAACTGTGTGGCCTACATCATTTATGGGTGGTTAATTTAGCTCCCGATATTATTATTACTGTTGTTATATGTTATATTAAAGTGTACGTTTCATACAATTTCGCAAAGTTGCCATCAGCCAGACAATTTAACCAAAGGGTCACAAGTGTCTAATTTAGGGCATGTAATGCGACACGTGCGGTTCAACCTCTAGACGAGTTTGAGCCAAGACATTTCGTCGAAGAGGAACCGCATGTGAGCCCGAACATCTTTGGGATGTTAGCTCGCAGCATCGATATAAATCTGCGATATTAGACCTGCTGGTTGTGATGTAGGCTACTATATTCGCTCATGAGAGGTAACTCTTTCTGTAGAACCACTATCTGTTTTTCCAGTATTTTTAGTATTCGTAAATTCACTGCATTATCTTCTAGCCTTTATCTACGATTCCGACCACGTGTCCCTTACCCGCTCCTATGCATATTTATCTAGAATTCAGTCGTCGAAACGTGCCCCATTCACATACACTGTGCGATTCTCGTGGCCGCTGCACTTAATTATGCCGTAGTTTCACTGACGTCTTTCTTAGAATTTTCACAGCATTGCAAGTAAGACCAGGTGTTGCAGTTTCTGTGTAATATGTGGATGCAGAAACAGCGTCACAGGAATTTACTTTCTCCAGGGTACCTATTCGCAGTTGTTTTCTTGCGTTGTGAGTTAGAAATGGAAGGACATTTGTCCAGCACAAGCCAAATCTACGGCAATGCTTGATATACGATGATAGTTTGCTGCACAGTATTTGTAGTCAGTGTTCAAATCTAAAATACTTCAGTATCATTTCAAAATAGCCCCTCTGTTGCACTTCCGAAAGAGCTCTAGCACATCACAAATATTACTGTTAAAGTCAAATTACGTTTCCAGAGGTCGAGATTTAATAACTTTTGGGTGAATCTCAGGACAAACCACGTGCAGGAAGTTTCATGAGCATCCAGGTTTTAAGTTCCAGGATGTGGCGGGCATTCAGTGTGAGAGAGCAGATGGAGGACAAGAAAGAGGAACGCGCAGAACTCAAATAATAGAGAGAAGAGAAAAAAACGACGTGACTGACTGTGAAGTGAAAGAGAGGCGTAACTAGAAGAAAATCAGTGGATTGGCTTTGCTGTTTGATAGAGGTATTGGCTATGTACGTTAATTTTTTTAGGGAAAGGTTAGGAGGATGGCGAAAGGAACGCTCCAGCATGTTCTTAAATGCAATAGGGCGTTGAACTGTGCGTACAGTGCAGGGCAACTTGTTCAAGAGACTGACAGTAGCAACAGAGCTGGAGTTTGAGAATGTTTTTATTTTATGGTTGAGCACATCTACGATATTAGATAAGTGACACTTTGAGTTGCGATTATGGTGAGTAATACATACTTCATCGTGCTACAAAGCACTGGAATGCCTTCACACGGAAGAGCCAATGAAGTAGACATAGCGTGTTGTAGTCACGTACCTTATCTAGTCGCAAACATTCGAACTGGACAAAAGAAACAATGACATGGTCAAACAGACGGTCGTTGTGGACGCAAACGAGCACATATATTGGAAGATTGCTCTTTTCCCTAAAATCTAAATTCATTATTAAAGAGTTTCCATGTTGTCTACGACAAGTGATAGCATTTAACTGAACGATATGGCGCTGGAGGTCAGGAACTGGATTCGACGGAAGGGTCTTCAAATCCCTGTCCAATAATCCTGATGTATGTACTCGCTTTAGCAGCTTTCTAACTGTTTCAGGAAAATACAAGAATTGGTTATACAAAAAATGCATGAAAGAAATCAAACTACTTTCAATGCCATTATAAAATAAATATCAAGACCATGTGTTTGTTTAGCCAGCCCGAGAGTGTCATAAGAATATTCAGCAAATTGGATTGTGAGGCGCTAGAAGAAAGGAGGCGTGCGTTGGGGAACGTCATGCCCTCAAAATTTCTTAGCCCCAGATACCGCATTTACCGCAATGCCTGCAAACAGTAAACTCTGACAATGAGAGATAACAGATGATACATAAGCGTACCGAGTAACATCCAAGAGAGGCATTGGCACAAGCATTCCAGGGCTGCTTCAGATATTTACAGAGCACAAAAGGTGAATGAGGCTCATGGAAAGTTGACGATGGAAATAATGGCACTGCTGGCGTAACACCAGTAGAGGTATATAAATCCAGTCCTGGCGTGAAGGGTAAAAGGGTATCCTGATCTTCATACAGACATGATTGAAGCTGATGTCAGAGTAATATAAATGAACTTACAAATTCATTTACAGAATGTCCGTCATGGAAGACATCTCCCTAAATTGGAACAATGCTGGAATAATTATACTCCACGAGAAGGGAGACATAAAACACAACAAATTATACATTTATCAGCCTCGTCTCTGTAACCTACAACATATTCAACAAAATTATCAGCAGTTGCATAGAGAAGGTGTTGGTCTTAATAAGGCAAAACGACAAGCCGGCTATAGAAGAGGATATAGCACAACGCACAATTTGCAAGGCGTGAACAAAGTTATAGGACGGCTCAATGAACATGAATCGTCGCTTTGTCTGGGACTCATACATTCTGAGAACTCTTGACTTAGTTTCAACACAATCCGTACCGAAAACTCATGAGACAAATGATGATTCAACGTGTGCTAGCAGAGCAGACTGAGGAACATTCGCGTCATTTCTACAGTTTCCACTAGACTTCCTCGTTATACTGGAAATCCAGAATTAAGAGCGTTCAGGTAATGAAATTCCGTATCACCAAAAATATTCTCAGCAATCCTATAAAAAAATTTCAAATTCTTGAACTGGGAGATGAAGAAGGAATCCGTTTTAATAGGAACGGCTGTTGGATTTTTTGGAGACAATGTAGCGCAGATAACCTTCAACAGCATATGGAAGACATTAATTGAACAAGTGTGAAACTGACCTGGAAATCAACTACAGTAACAATGGAATTGTATCTAACGAGCCGGTACCAACGAAACTATTAGGTAAATTAACAACGAAATCATAGAACCAATGGGCAAATTTTCGTGTTTCGAACAGTTGAAGACAACGACAGAATGGACAGCAATAGAAGTAAACAGAAAGTAAAAATGGCTGATGCGCTTGTGGTAAACGAAATTACTCTTACAAAACCACACATTCGTTGTCTGTGAAACGGAAATTTGTAGTTCGTGTGTGTTACTAGTATAGACTCACGGCAGTGAGAATAGACGTTTAAACTTAAATTTATTACTGTTGTACGGAATATGTTGATGTCAGCGACACTATTACAAAATTTATAAAATTATTGCCCTGGTCCAGTCACTTTTGATTTAAAATGAAAAAGAAATTGTTTTATAAATTGATATTTAACACGGAAATCATGCAAATACCGTCGGTTCCCCTTCAAGCGACAGAGAAAAGCACGTTGAGAATGTACTAGGACAGATAGAAAAGCTAACAAGTGGATGAGGTTACAGATGATAGTCGAAGACCTAATTACAATTATAAATGCCAGGAAATGGAACTGGGTAGATGTTCTAGCCAGGCAAATGAATGAAAGATGCAAGAAATTTGTTTTCTGGATTCCACGAGATAATAAAAGCGTTGTTGGGCACAGGAGGTCAGAAAACATACAGGAGCAACAGGGATATGCATCGTTGAAAGCCGTAATGCATGAAATTGCCTAGTGGAGATCTTTATCGTGCCGTGAATGCGAAATAAGTAATGATTTTGACAACTGTTCTTCCTGTTCCTCTACTGGATGTACACACCAGGAAGACGACCAACATCCGCGCCCAAGATCATGCACCTCTCATAAACGTCCAGAAATATGCACAACATGACCGAAATTAATAAGATTAAAACTACATGAGATATTCTGAAACTAGAGACAAAACTAACAGTCAATGGAAAAGCAATTAAACCGAATGACAATGTAGTGACTGATAGTTAACATGTTGCGAGGATTTTCAACAATCACTTTCTCAACGTAGTAACAAAAACAGGATTAAATTGTTCAGTTGAAGAAGCAAGGAACATATATTTAAAAAAATATTATTCCACAAAACTTTAAGTAGCTGGAAACAGCACAACCATCCATTATTGAAATTAATAGAAACATAACTGTCTCAAAAAAAAATACCCCTCAGTGTGGCTTTGATGGATCTTCAAACAGAATCCAGAGAAGTTGTTATAGCTTAATTTGTGATGTCCTTAACGATACATAAAATGCATCTGGCAAAGGAAGTTTTTCAACAGATTAAAATACACTATTTTTAAACATCTTTATAAGAAAGGCGACAAAAATGTATTGCATATCATCCAGATTCCTTACCACCGCCTTTTTCCGTTTTTTTTTAAAAAAAAGGTAATGTACTCAATAGTAATCTCATTTTAATTGGTAGCACTTTACTTAACATATCACATTTTATAAACTAGAAAGGTTACTCAACCGAGAATATCATTTTTTAATTCACTCGCAGTCTCTTACAGTCCTTAAGTGACAAAATATCGTCATCAGGTATCTTTTTCCATCTGTTCAAGGAGTTAGATAGTGTTTTGTTCAAGGAGTTAGTTTAAATCGTGGTATCCTCTTAGAAAACCTTAAAATTGTTAAACAATATTACAATGAAAGCTGGAATAAATAACAAATGTTAGACCATTAAATGATTTTGGTCCTTTTGAGGTTTTAAATTTATTATGTAAAGTTAAGTTTAATTTATTTCAAATAACGTTAATCCATAATAGAACCAATCAAGGTTTGTGAAACTAGCAGCTTTACAAACAACTCATTTGATTGATACTATAACGTTCTGCTGAATAATTCTAACAATGTCCGAAGGAGAGAATTGTAGTGTTTGGGTTAAATCACGAAGGGGGTTACTAAGGACTCAATTTTGGGTCTACTTCTACTCCTTCCACGTGTAAATGACCTTGCACTTAACATTCATCAAGTAGAATAGGTATTTTTTGCAGAAGTTTATAGTGTTATTATAAATTTTATTTTAGAGAAAGTAATAGAAGAAATTGTTAATGATGTTTTCCAAATAATTATTAGGTGGTTCTCTGAAAATGGACTCTTCCTTAATTTTGAGGAAACGCATTATATGCAGTTCTGTACAATAGATGGTCATACTCAAAGCCTACCATATCATGGAATCTTTCAATATTCACAAGACATTCAGAATAAGTTAAACCTTTATTTACACCCCGAACAGGGATCCCCAGTAATCCAACCTAGCTCGGAAAAATCTTTACTGGTGATGACAGAACCTCTGCAAAGTGCATTGGAGTTTTCTGTGAAATATTTCTTTAGGACACAAATTAAAATATTTACAGCTTAACCAAGACTAAGAGTGTAGTGAACTTCGTCTTATAAGTTAAGCTGGCGGGGAGTAAATAGACTTACCGTCTGCCTTCTGTACTATTTACAACTTGAAACGCTAATGAGCAATTAGCTGTTGTAGTGGAACTGAATTTAATTAAGCTGCTGCTCTAAGCTGCATCTCTGGAACTGCATCTTATAGCATTACCTGATCCCTGCAAAATACTAAGAAAGACAGCTGGCTCATGCAATGCGAAATTTAACACGTGGCTTTCCTTCGAAACGGTAACACTAGAAACTGGCACCAGATTCCATGGTGGAACCTAGTATTAATGTGAACGCAGAGCACCACACGCTCTTACGTTTGGGCAAACTGACTTCTTTGATGCAATGAGTATGCATATGCAGAATGTGATAAATGAATAATATTATGTTAAAGAGAGTCGTAGGCAATGGGTAATCCTGTATGTCCAAATGCACCTCGTCAATAGAAGCATTATACAAGTTCACAAGCTATATGATTATTTAATGTGACCCAAAATAAATTCTATACTATGTTTCCCCTACGTCTAAGAGAGAGAGAAGTTGCGAGCCATTGACGTTCTCGTATGGCTTAATTATAAATGGATACTGCCTAAGGGCACCCATACTCAGGGACAGGGGTACCCCGTCCCCCACCCTCTATCCCAGGGGAAGAAAATATTTAGTGTAGTGAGGTTTTTATCTTTCAAGACTATGATTTAAAAGTCCATATTACGCATGTTTTTAACAGGATTGGAAATGAAACTCTTACTGAGCACCTCAAACAATTTCAGTTATTTTTGCTCTTCGTATAACCGCTAGTCTTGGAAAGAAACGAATCAACTTCCAAACATGTTTTGCATTTTTTCAACCAAGATTGTCATGGAATAATTTTCTTGGGTTACCCATCGCTTAAAAATAAATTATTGATTGCACAAAAACTAGGAGTAAGAATAATGTGTGTTCACCCACAGTCAGGTACCTTGTAAGTAGGCTGTTTATGTTTTCTTATTGGCAACGTTACATACCGCTCTGTGTGAGAATCACTGGCTGTGCTGTGTGCAGTCTGTGGCTGGTTTGCATTGTTGTCTGCCATTGTAGTGTTGGGCAGCGGCAGCTGGATGTTAACAGCGCGTAGCGTTGCGCAGTTGGAGGTGAGCTGCCAGCAGTGGTGGATGTGGGGAGAGAGATAGCGGAGTTTTGAAATTTGTCATGAACTGCTATATATATTATGACTATTAAGGTAAATACATTGTTTGTTCTCTATTAAAATCTTTCATTTGCTAACTATGCCTATAAGTAGTTAGTGCCTTCCGTAGTTTGACTCTTTTATTTAGCTGGCAGTAGCGGCGCTCGCTGTATTGCAGTAGTTCGAGTAACCAAGATTTTTGTGAGGTAAGCGATTTGTGAAATGCATAGGTTAATGTTAGTCAGGGCCATTCTTTTGTAGGGATTTTTGAAAGTCAGATTGCGTTGCGCTAAAAATATTGTGTGTCAGGTTAAGCACAGTCTTGTATAAATTTGTAAAAAGGGGACGTTTCATATGTCGACCCTTAGCCGAGGATACCTCACTGGAAACTTCTGATTTATTTCTTGTAGTTTGTGTAATTAGTGTAGCTTTTGTTTATTGCCAGCACGTAATTATAGAGAGAATTTCCATTGTAGTTGTCGTTTTTCATTGTTGTACAGTAAAACAGTTGTGGCATGCATGTACATTTGCACCAAGTATTTCGCAGCTGCGCTTGCAATTAAGTGGACATTATTTCCATTGCTATGTTATTTTATTTTGCTCTTCAAATTGTGCTTTTCTGTGTTATCGTGTGAAATATTGTGACAATTATGGCGTGTGAAAAACGTAATACTAGGCTCCAAAGTAAACTGAGAATTGACAGTGAAGACGAAAGCAGTGTGTTAGCGCTGCAGAGTAATGAATTAACTAATGTTCAAAGTAGTAATTTGGTAACTGCGCATAGGGAAATGGAGCGGGTTGCAAATAATGGTGTACACAGTGAAACAATTAGTGAACAGGGAAGCATTATCGATCGATCGGTCGGCAACAGCTCACCTCAGGAATCCGAAATGACAGGAAACAATCTCGCAAATACTGTAGATTCAGGTTTTGGGTCCTCACCGTTTTCTCAAATAAGTCAAGACACATTTTCTGCTTGTCAAAATGTGAATGTTGCCGGTGAAAAGGCACTGCCGAAAAGCATAGAGGAACAGATTCCCGACACTAATACATTATTATTCCAAGTAATGCAACAAATGAAACAAAATCAGAGACAAACACGGCAACAGTTAGACACAATGCAACAAAATCAGAGTCAAACACAGCAAAAGCTACAAAAGTTAGACACAATGGAACAAAATCTTCAAAAGTTAGACACAATGGAACAACACCAGAGACAAACACAGCAACAGTTAGATACAATGGAACAAAATCTTCAAAAGTTAGACACCACACTTGAACAAACACGTGAAGATTTAACTACTGAGTTACATAAAATCGAATCGAAATGTCAAAATGTCTGTAATGACGTAAAAACACAAATTTGTGAGCATTTCCAACCAATTTTTTCGCGTCATGAAAATGCATTACAGAATCACGAAGCAGCCATAAAAGAACTGCAAACTATTGTTCATGAAAATCACGACACCTTGCAAGCTAAAATTGACTCAGTTGCATCTGCCGATTCAGTTACACAACTTGCAAAAACTCAAGAAAACTTAAAGGACACAGTAGATACGATTTCAACACAAATGGACACTCTGAAACTTGGTTCAGAAAAACACACAGAGGAAATAATTTCATTATCGGATAAAGTAGCCGAACTTTCAGATCAGTTCACTAACTTATCTGCAAAGGTAGATGATGATCTGAATGAAACAAGACCTGTAGCCATCACTGACACAGAAGAGTATGAACAAATTAAGAAATTCAAACAAAATCAGAATCAAATTAATATGCAATACAAAAGAGAAATCCGGGAAGTACAAGATCAGTTGGCACAAGTAATACAAAAATTTCATATTTCAGAGGACACTCCAACACGGGAAGAGGAACTTAGAAATACGGATAAGCCACAAAATAATAACACAGGGCATTTCGGAAGTTATGAAAAAAATTGGCAATGTGCACCGAATTTTGAGATGGAACCGCCGACACGACGTAACAATGACCAACATGCGACTCGCCGACATGATGATTTTGACTATAAGCTGTTCATTACTACACATAAATTCAAAACGTTTAAAAATTCTGCCAACGACATTCATCCACAAGCATGGCTCCATCGATTCTCTCATTGTTTTCCTCCCAACTGGTCGTTAGAACACAGATTAGAATTTATGTGTGGCTATTTAGAGAATGAACCAGCTGTAAGAATGCGATCGGTCATTCACGATTGTCACAGTGAAGGAGAATTTTACCATGCCTTCCTCTCAGCATATTGGTCTCAAGCTACACAAGACCGAGTAAAACATAGCATCATGATGATGAAACACTTTGAACAATCTGAATTTTCCAGTCTTGTCAAATATTTTGAAGACATGTTGCATAAGAATCAGTATCTTTCAAACCCATACAGCCCCTCAGAACTCATCCGCATTTGCTTACTCAAATTGCCTGAACATTTACGACATATTATTTTAGCAGGACGTTGAAAAGACGACATTGAAGCTTTTCAGGGACTGTTACAAGAACTGGAAATTGGCACTGACAATCGCAGAACGCAAAAACAGGAGCACAACAATTACAGGTCACATCTGTCACAATTCCGCGATGAAAGAAATAATAACTGGACATGACAAGGCTATTCTCACAACACATATCGTGACCAAAACAGACACCACCCGTATGACAACCGTTGGCAGAGTAGTAATAATTACAGGAAAAGATCACCTCTCCACGGTAGTGACTATCACAGAGACAATCAGAGAAACAGACCAATTTGGGAACCAAAATAATTATTATCAAGGGAGACAGAATAACTTTAGACGCAATGGTCCAGCGCGCAGTTACGATTCAGGGAGAAATTCTCCACCACATGACTGACAAACAAGAAACTATGTGAACTACCGACAAAACGACAGACCTGAATTCCATCAGAACTGGCGAGCTTCAAACAGGGCAGGGCCTTCTCGTCAAGGTGAATTTGTAGAAGTTAGGTCTCCTAATCCCAACAAAGAGACAGACAATGACTCGCACCGCAGGCAGCCGCGTGCGCCGGCTGGCTCAGAGAAAAATAACATAGACGCTAACCTTGAGAAAAAAATTCCAGTATTCTTTACCGACGTATACCGTATGATAATTGCGTTCAAGTTGAAACTCCGTGTACTAGGAAGAGTAAAGGTTTACACCACATTTCACATGAAAAACCGTTTAGTGAAAGATAATCTGTTTTTTAACTTTGTCTTTGCCATATAACTTTTCACTTTACATTGCTAGTAGGCTTTGTCAGACTTATAATCTGTTAATATGCAACAATGTTTGAAGTTAAATATCCAGTCAAGAACCAAGAGAACTTATTTCAACAGAGATTATGAATGCATTGTTATAGTGAACAGACGACAGAATGTTGTTATTTGTACATTCTTGCTTGTTAGTTGCACGATTACGTAACGACTATAAGGCTCACATACTTAGAACATTTACCAGTACTGGTAATGAGATTTTAATGCAACATTTTGGTTTACTTGAAATTTGGTGTATCATGAGGTAAGTACATTGACTTCTGCAGAACTCAGCTTTCGGAGGACAATAACTACGACACTTCCACAGAGATTATCTTACAGCAAGACGCACATTTAGCGCTACAGTACACGTATTTGACTGATTAATTTTGTACTTAAATCATTTATTTTTAAAGATATTTGAAGTACAATGATACAAAGGTTTTCCATGACACATTTCATTCCATTGCTGTAATCTGTAACACGTGAGGGTATAATTACATGAATCCTCAGGGGGGTACATGCTTACTTTGTGTACCATGTGTTTGGCAAGCACAAGGAGCCCTAGCTAATATGGTATTTGCTTATACAACTTTACACATCGGTACCATATTCCTCTAACACACAAATTACACAGCTATCTGATCATTTAACTGAGAGATAAACGTTTTTTTTACTACGTCAGTGACACATGTTTACGCAATTACAGAGTTGGATAACTTCACACTTACGAAATTGTATTTTTGTCTGTACTTCGTGAATTGTTCATATTTTTTCGGAACCATTGTGATACTATAAGAGCTTTGAATGATGTATTTGGTATGGGATCATGAGTTTTAAAGTATGTTTGAGGTAGATGACGCTATTGAAATGAACAGAGAATTTTTTTTTAGGTTTTGAAATTATTGCAGAAAGCTACTACGATTTCGAGATTTGACTGAGGTGTTATGATGTTATTATTACGATGACTATGTGTATTATGCTGTTGCGGTATGTTTATGATCAGTAAGCTGATGCTATATGAGTTATTTGATTATGTTTCATATCTGTAATGATGAAATATTGAAGAAGTGTCGACGAATAAGGTAAGGAATAATGAGTAGTGGTTAGGGACTCTGGTTTGTGAAAAAGGTTGTTGGAAACCAAGAATCGTACTTTAAGAGTTATGAAATGTGTGTATATGCGTGAATGTATCACGATGCTGGCGAAAATTTTTTGGACGCTGTTATATTTATAGGATTTTGTTTCTACAGATGTGTAACCCAAATTCTTGACCTGTGAAATATTTTATATGAGACTGTCACTGTAGCGAAAACTGCTGTCGTAAATATTTCGGTAAGAAAGCTAAGTGACCTTGATGTAATGCGTTGTGGCGCCCAGCTGGGCCAGCCGCCTGGAGAAAAAGCCATTAGGTGCAGAAAAAAAGAGGCCATTAACCTCGCTTCTGACATTCCTTTGTAGAAAGCATCGCAAATACGACACGCTCATTACTTGGAAACATATCGTACTTTGTGCTACTTACTGAAATGCTTATGAATTGATGGGAAATATTCTTACATCTGCAAACCTGATAATGACAAGTGTCTATCTACGAGAATTGAGAGAATTTCTACTAACTTGTGAACTGCATCATGACTACTGAATGATTATTTTATGCTTTACTTTGTACATAGTTGCTTATTTCATTTGATATCTGGTTCCCAGCTGTCTTGCAGCATTGGTTTCATAAAATAAAATTAAATGCATTTGCTAATGTGAACACTTTCTGTCAACAGATCTATTAAATAATTATTTTATGACCCACATTCTTCGAGAAAGGAGCTCTTGCAATGGGAAGAACAATAAGAAGGGATTAATGACAGTAACTGCATATATCATTTTCTTTTCAAGTACTTGGTAATTTTTTTGGTAGAATAACTTCTTGTGGTGCACCACATTAATTACATAGACATTAAGATGTGATTATACATTTCCCTTGTCTGCATTGTTATCTTTAGTGTACTATTTTTTCTGCTTGAGCTATGTCATGTTTAGGTATAAGTTATTTCATTTTCTGCTGCTGTTTGCCAAGCATAGTGCTACTAAATTTCACTTTGTATTATTCTGTTAAGCCAGTTTTACTAATGATTTATTTTTAATGTTTGCTGCACATTGCCTTATATTAGTTGTAATATTGCAATTGCTTTGCTAATTTCTATAATGCTGCTTGCTTCGCAAATCTGCATTTTTTTCATTGCTGTTTGCGTTAATTGTTTTGTGCTGCTGCATTGCCTCGTCCCTTAGTTTAGCATCTGAGCTCAGTAGATTTAAGTTAGCTTAAAAGGGGGTAGACTATATAAGAGAATGAGTTGTGATGAATTGGAAGAAATGCGTTGAGAAGCTATAAGAATATGGATTGGCTAAAAAGTGTTTTGAAAGAGGATATGAACAAAAAAGTAGAGTTTAGAGACAACAAGTTTCGGTAGGATTTTCTTGGAAATAAATGATGTAAGATAATGGAAAATAAATAATGAGGTAAGAAATGTGTGAACAGAATACAGAAAGCATGCTTGGATAGGATGTTTTGGTGGAAACAAATGTTGAAATAAGACGAAAGATCTATGGAATGAAGTTTTGGGTTGGACTGCAGTACCAAATGTTACACTGAAAACAAACCCTGTCCTTTCCATTGTGTTATCCCCCTATGTGTTTGTGTACTCTTGTATATTTCTGTTTTTCCTGTCTTTATGTGTTTAGCTAATAAGAGTTATGTTGTAGAATTTTTCTAATAATATGTTATTTTTTTGTAAAGATGTTTAGACATTATTTATTCTGTTTTGTTTTAATGATCATGTGTGAAATTGATGTTTCGAAAGTTATTCTGATCTTTTATGTATGTACTTATGTCATAATTCCTGTGACACTGATGTATATGTCTATTTCTATTCTTTTGTAAAGCCTGTATTACTACAAATGTTATCTGTATTGTTATGTTCTTTAATGATGTATTTTGTACCTTTGTAATTGTATTATTCTGTTATAAAATTGTAATTGACACCAGTTCATCAAATTAAGTAACTTGTAAGTTCGATTTCACTGCACACGTTTCTGCTGGTCATAGTATATGGACAATATGTGAGAAGAAGGGACTGTTAGTGTTTGCACGTGTGTTAATAATTCAGCAAGAGACTGGATAACAGCATTGCTGGTTCTAAGGACATTTCAAACAAATTTTTTGTGAATGGACATGTGGTGGTTTATGGACTTGCTATATTCTCCGCAAGACTCTTCGATGGTGATTGTGCACCTGCACATTTGCAACAGATGGCAGCTGGCCGTCTCTACAAGGACTACAGTGGGTCTGCGTCTTTGCTGACTCACCAGTACCATTATTTCTACAAGGACTGCAGTGGGTCTGCGCCTCTGGTGGCCCACCAATATCGTAATCTCTACCAGGACTACAGTGGGTCTGCTCTGTGATGACCTACCAATACTCTTCAAAACTTCGATTGACTCTGCTGTGGGTTTGCTCTGTTGTGGCCCATTACTTGTCTGCATGTCAAGAGTCAGCACTGTCTTTCCATTGGAAGGACAACACTACTTCTTCAAGACTGCATGGAAATCCACTACTTCCGTGTGCATTTTATTTTACTGCTCAGACTTTGAGAAAAACACTGGAATTTTACTGTGATGAACAATCTGGACTGTCTTTATGGACTGTGAGAAAATTTTAGCTTTTGACCAACATTGTATGAATAAGTGTGCGCATTTGATATCTTTGTTATTGTAATTACGAAAAATTTTATCAAATCATTGTTGGCCACTGCCCAAAACAATTTGTAAATTTTTTTGTGGGGAGCATGGGGGCTATGTAAGTAGGCTGTTTATGTTTTCTTATTGGCAACGTTACATAGCGCTCTGTGTGAGAATCACTGGCTGTGCTGTGTGCAGTCTGTGGCTGGTTTGCATTGTTGTCTGCCATTGTAGTGTTGGGCAGCGGCAGCTGAATGTGAACAGCGCGTAGCGTTGCGCAGTTGGAGGTGAGCCGCCAGCAGTGGTGGATGTGGGGAGAGAGATGGCGGAGTTTTGTAATTTGTCATGAACTGCTATATATATTATGACTATTAAGGTAAATACATTGTTTGTTCTCTATTAAAATCTTTCATTTGCTAACTATGCCTATCAGTAGTTAGTGCCTTCCGTAGTTTGAATCTTTTATTTAGCTGGCAGTAGCGGCGCTCGCTGTATTGCAGTAGTTCGAGTAACCAAGATTTTTGTGAGGTAAGCGATTTGTGAAATGCATAGGTTAATGTTAGTCAGGGCCATTTTTTTGTAGGGATTTTTGAAAGTCAGATTGTGTTGCGCTAAAAATATTGTGTGTCAGGTTAAGCACAGTCTTGTATAAATTTGTAAAAAGGGGACGTTTCAACTTCCTGCAGTCGGTCTAACAATCGCATGTCATGGTCCTTCAACAAGGTTCCGATGACATTAAGTTTCCGCTCCCAATTGTTCGTGGCCATGCGCTTGGGATTCGCCCTTAACCTCAAGCCGAGTTGGAGTCTCTTTTCAGTTACATCTAACCAGTGCGCACCTGTTGCACTATTGTAAGAACCGAGATGAAGGTTCATTTGGCTACAAGAATGCGTATGTTTCTCCAGGTGACACATTATCCAAACCTAACATTTCCCGGAAGGTGGATCATTAGATATGGGCACTTTTCTTGGCCTTCAAGGTCCTCAGACCTTATCTCTTTGGATTTTTGCCTGCGGGGATGGTTGAAGGCGAAGTCTACAAATAAAAAGTAAACCCAAGAGCCGATTTGATCGTTCGGGTTATGAATAGTACAGCCCTCATACAAGAACGCAAAGACGACCTCAGTAAGGCTACACATGGTGTTATCAAGAGAAGTCAAATGTGCATTGAAGTTGCTTGGTGAATTTTTGAAAATCAACTTTGAATGTCATTTACCATCTCTGAACTCAATAAAAAGTGGACGCATTTATGTGGCATTTTTTTCGTCTGTACTACCACCCCTCCTGAAACACCCTGTATATGGATATATGTGTGGTGTCTGTTCTTTCGGACATGTCCGAAAGAAAATGCTTCATGGCATTCTGCAACGACCTTCGATCTAGTTGAAGGGGCTGACAGAGATTTCAGAGCTGCTTGGCTGTCTGAATAAAAGTAGATGCTACGATTTTTGTAGGGTCTACTCTAATTTTCCTCCGTGCACATGCTGACAGAAAAAAAACAACGTGTAATACTGTGGCCATCTTCCCTAAAGAGATTCTAGGCTGTACACCAGACCTGGTGCTTTCACATGTTTTCGACCTGTCGGTAAACCACTACATTATGTCTCCTGCACGGTGTAGTGGTTCGTTTTTCCACTGCTCCCTGCTTCCAACTGTTACATGTTATTGAAACAGCTAGAAGTTATTGTGTAGTTAGACAGCATTTCCCCAGCCATCGCCTTACTGATTTGGGATTCCGTATATTCTAACTATATCCAGTTATTTCCAATTTTTAGCCTTTATGTCCCTGCCGCTGCCTACATTTTAAGCCACAGGTGTAAGGCGGGCATGTCTAGCATAATATCCATTCCAAGAGTGGATGTTCTGCTAATTCCATCTGTTTGTGAAAGCAGGCCAGTCTCTGCACTTTGCCAGACTCCCTAGCAGCCACCTTCTGTTCGACGTTATTCATATTATAGGCCAATAAATTATCATTGGTCTTTTTGCAGGGATGTATATCCAGTACGTACTGGGTTTAGACCCCAGTTTACCCTACAGCTGCTTCTAGTGCTTATAAGATTATCTTTCGCAGTGGAAAATATTCTTTATGTGAGGTGTTCATAATAGTTTTCCATCCAGGGGTACCTCTAGATACACTACAACCCTCTCTAAAGTTTCATCGAGAAACATAATTTTTCAGTGTGTGTGCTGGACATGATTCCCCATAAATAATACTACACCAATTTTCGTGGGGCTTGTCTTTAAATACTTTTTCACAGTGTTAAGTGCACATAGGTTTAACAGTACTACCAAATTGTCTAAGTCTTACTGTGAATAGATCGTCTACTTATTCTTTTCAAGAGTAGTCTCCCGCATTCAGCTCATCTATGAGTTCTTTCACCACTAGGTTCTTCATCTCTAACCATTTACTCGAAGGTCGTATTACTCGACATCCAGGAAGAGACAGAGAGCATCCGGAAAGGGTAGTGCTTTTTCCACCTTCCCAACAAGTTGGTGAAGTGTTACTTCACATGATTTGCTTCGCAAGTATTATGAAAATGTGGCAGTTCATAGATAAAATTATGTATTCACAACAACAAAAAATATGTCGGCAGAAAACAAAAACGTGGCATTATGAATTTAACAGTACCTCAAGGTTTTCGCTTTGGCGCTAAGGGTTACTAAAAGAAGCAAGACGAATTTTGCTAGAGTGTTGTCTTACGATTCCCTCATAGAATTTGTATCTGCCTGCTTGTAGCTCTGCTACAAAACAATTAAAAATCTAGCTTCCAGCGAGGTTCGAAAGGCGAACAGAGGCAGCATGCACCTAACAGGCAAGCATGTTACCTACGAGCTAGCGAATAGGCGCGGTGTCTTCCACTTCCTTATTGACTCAGTAAGCGCTGTGGCAGATAAACTGCAACATAAGAGGCGACAGGAGTTGTATTTCCCATGTGGAACGACTTTCGTGGACTCAAAAGGATTAACTGACATCCTTATGTCACATCTCAAGCAAAAATCACTCAGTATTAAATTGAAATGACACGATAATATCAAGTGAATTTAGCAGGATAGTTCTGTGCCATCAAGGAAGTAACTCGTCGGTCACAGAGTTGCCAAACATATTCTGCGCTGTTGCCAAGTTTCAGTTATACCGCTAGGAATGATACCAGCTGATGTGTTCTGTGAGCGACCTTGGAAGTGACTAGAGCTTCGTTTCATAGTTGCGGGTGGCAAGAGCCGCAAGATCCTCATTATATGTCAATGCGTCTTATTCGCATTTCTGTAACTAGGTTTAGGGGCTAGAGTGCAATTACTTGTAATACATCGATGCATTGAATGCAAACTAAATGTCATAAATTAATGACTGCGGCAATTATTTGTGTTTTACTGACTTAATCGGACCGAAACCTTGAAAGCGTATTCGCCAGACGCGATTTATAGTTTTGGAGCTTCTCCAGTGGTTGAGTTGGCAATGTATATTTGCTGTACAATATTGTTATTGAGATCACTGTCATTGGCACATCCCCCAGAAGACAGGCATGGCCTGACTTATTGTTCTCAGCTTTCCTGACGGATATTCTGCCTTTGTTCGAAACGTGAAGACTTAGGGTGAATTCGAACATTTCATATGGCGAAAACTTTATGCTTCTATTCTTCCAGCTCTAACATTCAAATAACAGTTACAATAAGCGGCAGAAAAGCGCCTGTGAATCAACAGTTAATAATGCAATCATAATTAGTGGACAAATTCCATCTGTCATCTGATAATTGTGAAAAACTACTTTTTTCATCTTCACAGCACCACAGTATAAACTCAAGGGTTTCATAGGATACCTATACTTAATTTCGTTGTGATCATTTTCAATGACAGTACCGGAGGACCCAACTATCTGACTTGAAACTTACTTTTCCAGCGGGATTTGAATCTTTGGCTACAGCTGCAGTAGCACGTCCAGTGAGGTATCAAGAATGTGATCAATCGCTTATTGCTCATTTCCGAAAGAACAGACACTACGAATCGAAATAGACAGCCTTGTTAGTCAATTAAAGTTTGAAAGACTGATGTCCAGGCTGTCATGCGCATTAAAATAGAACAACGGCGTCAGATGAAAATTTGTGCCTGACCAGGTTCGAACCCGGATTCGTAGTGTCTTTTCTTTCGGACATTCCCGAAAGAACACACACCACACATATATCCGTATACAGGGAGTTATATGGCATTTTTTCTGCAATTTGTCTATACCACCACCTCCTACAATATTTACTAGTCCTCCTGAAACATCCTGTATAATTATTTGGGTCTCGACGGGTCATCGAAAGTTTTCAATGCTAGACGCACAGCATCGTCCGAACCCTAGCTGGAATACAGTGTGGCCGCGAGCGAGTGGAATAATAGCGGAATAGCGCCTCTGAAGTTCCATTTGCATTACGCCTAGGACGGAGAGAATCCTAAATTACAGTAATAGGTCACCCAGCGAAGAGAAGAGTCCACGTATTGTCTCAAGTTTTTGCAGTTTGATATTAATGCAGTTCCCGATAGTTTCACACTAACGGGTTCTTTTGGCTATCGGAATACTCATATGGGAATTATAAAAGTGTAATTGCTAGAACGCTCAACTACCTTAATAACACCACATTCTGGATTGTATACTACTCGGAAAGCGACGTTAATTAGACGTTTCCATCCATCTCCTGACGTCTTACTGAATGAAGTCCGAAGTGCACGTACAGTTGTGTTGCCTGCCGCATGGATTCTGTGAAGTGTTGTGGCAGCTGGCAGTCATTGCTGAATACAGACATTTGCAAATATCCCCACTGGTTTAGGGGAAATCGTCTTTGTTGCATTTTTTCCATACCGTAATTACCACAATAACATAAGGCTTGTTCTGCTGAAGAACTTGATGCCCACAAGTCCTTAAATAAGAATCTCCTAGCGCGAGTAATGCATGAAACGAGACAGACTGTTGGACAAAAGAATGGACAGCTCCCTGCTTTTTGCGTTTCCGATAGCGCCTATGATCAGAATCGGGTGTCATATTATGCTTCACAACCTTAAACTGTTTATTTTTTTACTTCATACTAAAACAAAAGTTATGATATGAGAAGAGGAAATGACTGATATGCTTCTCAGGAACTTCATTTTTTCGCGTTTTTTTTCTCACTTCATACTAAAACAAGGGCGTTAATATGAGAAGAGGGATGAAATATACGCTTCCAAGACATAATATTTCCTTGTGTGCTACTACTGCATACATGAAAACCTTGCAGTTAATTTTTGAATGTTGGATAAATTTTGACATCACTTCACATTCCTTTGTGAGAAGGCTCCTATTTTCTTGGGATTCAAATAGAGTGGACATTTCATCACTGGTTAATATTCTGATGACTAATGACATGATACCCGTTGGAATTGATCCATGGCACCCGTGAGTAGAGTCTTACGTTCGTTACTATAAGAACACGCAGGCAGTGATATCCGCTCACTGCAGTCAGAGCCAAGGTGATTTCTTTCTGTTTATGGCGAAGCGTCTGCTGCAGTGTCCACGCTCAGCCAACATAAACAAATCGCGGCGGCATTGGGCACTGCTAATCGCTGCACTTGTCGCGAGCCTCGACAACAAGAGCGCACTATCTCTGCTAACGATACTATGGAGTTAATACATCTTACTTAACGTAACGTAATATGCAGGTCGTGGGTTGGGTAAAAATTCAGTTTGCAACTTCCCAGCGCAATAAAATACTTTACAGTTATATTTGATGCAATATTTTTTGTTGGTTGTCTCTCTAATGTTAATAGTATTCATTCAGATTGTGCGTGGACACGAAAACACACACACACACACACACACACACACACACACACACACACACACACAAACACAAACAGTCATTGATTCCAGTGAGGGTGTGTGTTGAACAACACATGCACCAGTCAATTCCTCAGGTGGCGTCGAGTGGGTGAGATTTTTCAATTACCTTACGTTGCAATTATTGTAAGGAGGAGACTGAAAGTAAATGGACTTGTATCTAAAGAGCTGCGACAAAGCAAAGCTTGACCGATTATCAGATAATTGTCCACATGGGTTTTGTGGACGAGTATACTTTTAGCAACCAACCCACCCATCATCATTACGTAAGATTTCTCGAAGGCATAGGGGCATTGATTTCATTAAGTCGTCGACAGTGTAGCGTGATGGTTTACTTCCCACCATACGTTTTCTATATTCGTCCAAAGGTCGCTTGCATTTGAAGGTCCACATGGAAATGACCTTGTTACCTCTGCCCACATATTCTCTGTCTGGTTGATGTTCGGTGATCGTGGAACAAACGGCAACAGCTTTATCCTCTCTTGGCCCTGAAACCAATCTCGCACTGCTCTGCTATGATGGATGGGGCTCTGCTCTTGTAAATAAACTGTTATCTCGTTCGTTCATATATTTATATTTAAATAACATATTAGTAATAAGCACATTGTATTATTATTTTCCACAGTGTTTAAGAATTCAGGCCCTGTCAGAAATAAGTGATCTAGATTCAACCGTCCGATTAAGAATGTGGTTTACCCAGTCTATCAAATGATGAGAGTCGTATTCGGACATCCACATTAAGCCTGACTGGCCTACTCCGATTAGAACGATCTGGTATCGAAATGAAATTACAGAAATCTGATAAATCGAACGTCTGTATTGTAACAATGCTGCGCACATAAATTCCTATGATGGAGTAACAGGTAGCAACTGCCTAAGAAAAAGTGAGAAATATGTCTACTAATAGCAATGTAACGTAATTATAAGCCATATTTATGTGATGGAAATACTGAATCGAACAATGCACATCTATTTCAGTGGTGGGAAGATGCACCATATCGGATTTGCTGATGACAATGACAATAATAATAATAATTAAAATCCCGTGGGGCCGATAGGGGAAATCCTCCCCCATATGGGTGGTACCGAGGAAATCAAATACTTGGGGTGAACCCAATACTAACACAATCCTTAACGGCTACTCAATCCGTTGAACCCAAAATCCACGCACGTCTGCTTGAAAATCACCGCTACTCTGGTCACCGTCTGTTAGCTCAATGAGCTCGGCTGAAAATATTTGCTTCCAATGGCTTCAACACCCTCTGGTCCAGCCGGGTCCTGGTATCACCCAGGCCAAACCAATGAAACACAAGCAAACATGAACTGTGCAAACTGTCGACAGGCGGCAGTTGGAATTTCGGATTCTGTGGAGGCCAGGTTAGCACGGCAGAGAATATTGAAGATCTGTTGTCAATTTCCCTACAAGCGGAAAACATGCATTTGAAAACTACACGCCGCGCGGGATTAGCCGAGCGGTCTGGGGCGCAGCAGTCATGGACTGTTCGGCTGGTCCCGGTGGAGGTTCGAGTCCTCCCTCGGGCATGGGTGTGTGTGTGTGTTTGTCCTTAGGATAATTTAGGTTAAGTAGTGTGTAAGCTTAGGGACTGATGACCTTAGCAGTTAAGTCCTATAAGATTTCACACACATGAGAACTTTTTTTTTATAACAAAACATCGATACATTGATGCAAATACAAAAACTAAATAATCTCGCATAGTAAATCGACCGACAAAAAATTCTCATCATTGCTCTTCAAGAACTAACTGACAATGAAACCTTGCTTTACGGAAACCATTGCATCTTCAAGAGCAAAATGCAACAAAAGGTAGCGAAAGGCGTACCAATCTTCGGCGTGGCATTTCTCGACCACAGATCTATCATCAGTTCTGTCAAAGAAATCACACCCATCAACAATCGACTTATGACTATGCTCATTCAGAGCCCCAGTAAAAAATATACACTCATCAATGCACATGGCCCCTCCAACATCGAAAATAAGAAAAACACCAAAAATCCCGAAAAATTCTGGAACACACTCGAAAATACTATAAGCAAAATTCATCAAGATGACGTGAAAATACTAATGGGAGACTTCAACTCTCTATTTGGAGCAGAAAAACCTGTAGAAAAATCATTGGTACAAATTCAACACACCGAAACGCTTAGACCAACGGCACACGTCTGACTGACATTTGCCAACAATTCAACCACAAAAGGATGTCTTCCCACTTTACGAAAATACCATTTCTCAGGTAACACGCTTGGCTACCAAGTGCAAGCTGCTGTGGTTCGCCTTTTCTAGACTCGCTGACAGCCAGATTTTTTATTCTTTTGTCGTAGAGCTACAAGCAGGCAGATACAAACTCAATAAGGGAATCGTAAGACAGCGCTCGAGCTAAATACGCCTTGGTACTCTCACTAACCCTTAGTGTCAGAGCGAAAACCTTACGGTACTGCCAATTTCATAATGCCACTTTTGTTTTCTGCCGAAATATTTGTTGTTGTTGTGAATACATATTTTTATCTATGAAATGCCACATTTTCATAATACTTGCGAATGATACAGGAAATGAAGTAAATACAGATCTTTTCGAAGTCAAAAGTCGGTAATATCCTACTAATTCGTGTTAAAATAGCATAAATCGTCTTACAGACACTTAATGCTTCGCTACAGTCTGGAACTGCGAGACCATTACGGTTGCAGGTTCGGATCCTGCCTCGGGCTTGGCTGTGTGTGATGTCTTTAGGTTAGTTAGGTTTAACTAGTTCTAAGTTCTAGGGGACTGATGACCTCAGAAGTTAAGTCCCATAGTGCTCAGAGACCTTTGAACCATTTTTGAACTTAATGCTTTATTAAGATAGACTGCCGTCGTGATGTTTCTATAGTAAACTGAATTTAATTTGTATTAGTAAAGTGAATATTTTATTTGCATTTTCCATTAGTTTACTAAACGCAACAGTAATCATCAAAGAGAAATTAATCAGCAGCTGAATTTTCTTTCACGATATCTACAACAATCTGACTATGCTAAAGTTGTTTACAAATTCTACACTCGTAGAAACCTACTTGTTTAAACGGTGTCATTAAACCATAGTAGTTTTAAGAATATTTTCGTCTAGAAATGAATTGCCTTGACGGTTGATCGATCAAGAGCGGGAAAGGTAATATTTTACGAATGTATGACGAGAGGGACAAGTGAGAGAGGACTTCCCTATCAATACAAGTGTCTGAGAGACGACTTTCTTATCAATCTCCTGGATAGTTTTGTTTCTCAAATCAACAGAGTGAGTTATCATGCAGTAGCACAGGTGATGTAGTTTTGTTGCTCGACTTTCTTATACTGCGACCGAAAGGTGTCTCAGTTGTTGACAACAAATTCCAGCTGTGTTGCACACACCCCTTGGGGCAGAATTCGTAGCCCAAAACACACTTTTGGAGCTATCAAATGGAAAATATTATGTTCACACTACTATGAGCGACCTGATGACGTTCAGTAATAGTCACTCCTTTGATTTTTGTTGTTTCGAATTAGAGCATGCAGTACTCCTACACCATACTTCTGAACTTTGCCTGTTGAATGCAAATGTCGCATGATGGTAAAATGGTAAAATGTCACATATATCAGTATTCGAGACTTCCATAATGTGGAAAATCATTCATGCCATAACGATCTTTGTTGAAACAAGAATATCTTTTTCTGGCGTATTTTTCCCGAAAGCACTCGCTCCACGCACAGTTCAAATCTTTCTAGTTGCCTCCTCTACATTCACCCCTCTGTTATACGAAAAGTAAACGTTGTGTTGCAGATGTTACACCTTTTTCCACTTGCGACTCAATTTTACAATGCTTAACTGTAGTTCACGATTTTCAGGTATGCAAAATCCAATGCTTAACTGTAAGATGATAACTAGAACTTCAAATTCGAAAATGACGTTGATACATACACTGACAGCGTGGCGCCGCCTTCACATGGGCGGCGCCGGATTTCAGGCGGCGGGTGGCATCTGGCCGGTGGCCGGTAGCCGCTGCAGCGCGAGGAAACGCTCGAGCTGTCCTGCGGAATTGTTTCTGGAATACTTGTTATTGCGGGTGGGTAGAATGTTAAGCGAATTGTCTTCGATGTTCGATCAGACTCATAACTTTAGACCGAAATGTGGAAGAAAAAAAAAAACAAAAAAAAAAAAACAGTTGGACGCGAACATGCGACTGTAAGTTTAGAATGCATGACGACTACCGCAAGACCACGGGCTCACTCCATCCATTTCAACTCGTAAGTAGACAACAATGCCTCCTAACACTTCCGCATCTTACAGTGTTGCCAGATTGTGCAGATGGCCGGACTTAGAGTTGTCAGGGGCGGTCAGTTCTATTGGCCACCTTTAAGTAAACGACTCGGACTTAGTCTCTGTGGCGGCCGGCCGGCGGTCAGTTTTTATGTCTAAGACTGTACGTGTCTACACACCTATCGCATCACCTTATTGCTGGTTTAATGTTACCAGGAAATTTATTAAATTGTAGGCAAGATATAGCTGCCAAAAAAAATCGTCATCACAGCCTGGCTACAGTCTACTGAAACAGTTATTTCACGCCTTTTTGTAAGCTCTGACTGTAACGACGTATTGATATGCTTAACAGCGTTCTAATTGTAAGTCCGCAAGGATACTTAGCGAAAATAATGTAACGTCCTGTTCATTCGTTATGTTCCATGAAACAGTCGCAAATCCGTCAATCTCACCGCGAATTTGTGAAAGAATTTACTGGCCCAAAAATGGAATTTCTGTAAGTCTGCAAGCACCAGAAACACTTAAAACATGTAGCTGATACTTTGCGCATCCGCAAGGTTTCACTGGCTGTCATGCGTCCTACTGCTATGAGTGCATACAGCAGACAGACCAAGACCAATATATACGCATCACTAATACAGTTGCCAATAAGCCATTGATAAACTCATAAAAATACTTTAATTGTACATATTACTACATAAACAATATATGTAATCGCACTACACATTTCACACGTACATGCTGACACTCCTAACGTGTTACAGTACTCAATTTCACTATGATTCACAGGAAAATCTTGCACATAATCTGTCACCCATAACGTGAGAATTGTTATTGCGATTAAAACCTACACTGAAATTTATCGCTTTTTTTCCTATTTCTTTCCACGTTATTATGACCAGTCAATTAAAATTGGCGTTACTCTTTAATTAATTGTGTAAAGCTGAAAAATTATACATGTCTACAAATCAGTGTATCAATTTCTTATCACAGCCTGCCGTTATATTTATTGGTTTTCATATTATTTTCACTTATATTCGTCTTTTTAAACATCAGACTCAACATTACGGCTCATTATTCAAATTACATTTATTTAATATAAGTTCTGGTACTTCCTTTCCATAACAGTGGTCAAGCAGCTACAACCATCTCTTAAGTTTGGAAGTTACTTTAAAGAGATTCTTCAACATCTGTATCTAACAAACCATTACCCCTAAGAGTAGGTCTTTAAATGTACTTTCTGAGCTTGCTGTTACCTTTCACATTGCCTCTGACGTGGCTTTATAGGCAATGCTTTTTTTTTTCATCGCATCGGCACCGAACCGCCTTTAAACGGCCACTAGCCAGGGAATTACACACGAAGTAACCTTTCTGTTTATCCGCTGCCCTCAGGACAGCCATGGTTACTCCCACCTCCTTGGTAGCTCTGCGGACTCGCACGCACTGTTCCTTACGCCAGACTTGCGCGCAGTAGCCACGGTGCGTCGTCTAACCTAGTTTTTGTGCGTACTATCACTATTAGAAAACGTTGTTTCTGTATCGTTACTTGTTTATGAAACAACCACGCTTTTTCTCCTTTTTTTATTATTTCGTATGTAAACTGATCCAAACGTGTGTTGTAAAGCACAGATAAAGCAAATTCGTATCCATAACAGAGTCAGACACATTGTAGACTATCGAAAAGCTGAATTGAAGAAAGCTCCGCTACATACCAATATTTTTTTACGTTTTTTTTCTTATTTCATACATCAGTCCACTCACAATGCACCACACAGCAGACAAATCTCCTAGCCGGCCGGGGTGGCCGAGCGGTTCTAGTCGCTACAATCTGGAACCGCAGGACCGCTACGGTCAGAGCTTCGAAACTTGCCTTGGGCATTTATATGTGTGATAGGTTAGTTAGGTTTAAGTAGTTCTAAGTTCTAGGGGACTGATGACCTTAGAAGTTAAGTCCCTTGGTGCTCCGAACCATTTGAACAAATCTCCACTATATAATTTATTATGCAGTGCAGATTCATCTGCTCTTTGCAAGAGCACTATAGCACAACAGCACACATGTCCCACAGAGGAGACAAATCTGTGCTATATAATTTATTATAAAGCACAGATTTATCTGCTTTTTGTAGTAGAGCACAATAGCACGCATGTGAGTGAATTTTCCTATGAAATAATAAAAAACACAACAGAATATTGGTATACAGTAAGTTGTGGAACTTTTTTTTTCAGTTCAGCTTTCCTATAGCCTACGATGAGTTTCAGTATCTACTGTGAGTACAAATTTGCTTTATCTGCAGAACTGTTTTATTCATACTGGAACGATGTGAATTCTTAGCTGTAGCTTCATAATATGAATGGAAAGTTAGAACAGTTGCAAGAAGCTGGAAGTCAAATCCATATTCTTACAGAGGCCGCCGTCGTCTCACGGCAGAAACCCAAGCGTTCACTTTACGAGCGGCACCTTCCTTAGCCTGCCGAATGCACTGACCGCCCCAGATAACCACCACCTGGCTCGCTGTTGGAGCGGGCCCATTGGACTGCTGGCGCCAGTGCCGGAGAGGGGCTTTCTCACTGACTGGAAGCGATAGGCTGGCGCTGAATCACGGGACTACACGGGCTCAGGCGGAGGTTCCCCGGCCAGCGACACGGTCCTGGCACCGCGCCCAGCGTACTCGTCGTCTGCCCCCTCCCCCTCCCCCAACCCCTCACCCGACACCGATCCATCACCCCTACAACATTCCCCTTCAGCTACTAGTCAATTTGGTCGATTTGTGGGTGTGGATTGCAAGGCGAATTGTCCACACACTGCGATCTGCCATATCCGAAGCTACTGGAAAAATTATGGAACGAATATAAACACAAAGAAAAGAAGAAAAACAGTAAGACATGAAAGGATATAAAATTTTACTGAAGAAGACAAACTGAAATACGTAAGAGATCTTAGGTGCCTAAAAGTACAAAAGAAAGTAACTAGAGGTTCAGTAAGACATTAAATCGAAAATATCAACAGGAAAATTGGAGGATGAGAACTTTCTACAGCAGTATGTGAATTGGATTAAAGGAACTGTTAATGAAGTTTCTTTTATGGCTTTTCCTGCTGTACTGCATCGAACTTGCACCATGCAGACAAAAGTCAGGAAGAAGCTGTAGGCCCTTGAAATGTGAACAAGAGCGAGATTGGAAAAAAAAGAAATAGGTAGCACAGTGAAAAATGAAAAGGCGCTGAGGAGAGTGAGGGAAGTAGGCAATTAATACATTTAAACGAACTTGGAATTAAATATGGGTTGACGATGGATGGGGACTGTAATGACACATTCCTATGCAGAGACATACAATATCTTAAAAGCTGCGCCAAAGATAAATTGAGAGGCATGTATATTATAATCTTTGTAAAGTTCACATTGGATTCTCTTTTGTTTGATACTCCAAGGAGCTAAGGGACACTTTCGATTGTTGCCTTGTGGAGGATGGACGTGATTTTTGGACTGTGCGGAAAGGCAGCCATATGGTTGGTAATTATGGTTTGTGCGACGAGCACAGCAAGTCTTATTGTGTTGTGAATAAAAAAATAGTGAAAAGTATCGAAGTGTTACGAAAATTATTTATAGCGACGTAGCATAGTATTCCTTGGTTTCCACCGTCTTCGTGAAGTGAACCGATGCCGACTCATGATGGTAGACACGGTCAACAAAGAGAAGAACATCGAGGGCGACTAATGAATTAATATTGTGGCAGAAGGACTAATTCTACGTCTAAGGTGAGAACTCTGATTAAATCAACAATGACGTGGAATTTAAAATGTAAAATGTTTTTTATTTATTTCGCCACACTGGCGACCGCTGACAGGGACAGTGCTGGTGGAACAAAGAGTAAGTACTTCATTGTTGTGCTACAAATGTACTTGTACTAATTACTGTTTCTCTGTTACATGACGCACATGGAAAATGACGAATAAAGTGAAACAGTATTAACTGTATAAACGGATGGCACAATAACCAGAAGGAACAAGGACAAGGATTTACAAAACTAACGTAATCGTGAGTGATGCAGTTCAGTCGGAATTAAGGTAGGAAAGCGCAAACGCATGCAGTGGCTGCACCTTGGCTTAGCTCCACTTAAAGCAGAACCTTTTCCTGTCCATATTAAAATCCTGGTAGTGTTTGTGGCAACACACAATTACACTTTGATAATTACTTTTTATGTTCAACAATCGCAGAATTAGAAGACGTAGTGCGCCATCTTGTAAATTTCCGACGCGCAACAAATAACAATCGCGAGATATTTTTATTAATTCAACTGCGAGAGAATTTAAAGATTTAGATTAACAGTAAAGTACAGATAAAAATAATATCTTCACAATGGAATCGGAGAACTTTAATTTAACAAATGTTCATGGACACGTCACCGATTCTGACAATAGTGACGTAAATGATGACGCAATTAGTTTTTCAGCACAACATAATGTAGAAGTAAATACAATTCAATTGCACTCCACAGGGATTAACAATAATGAACCACTTGCAAATGAAACCTTGTGCACAGTCGATGAAGGATCGATTACCAGATCAGATGAAAATATTTCGCGTGAAATCAGTGAACCTAGCCCGGTTTCGATTCAATCAGACCGTGGCAGAGAAACAATGGCAACAAATAATGGCATAAATACAAACACACAAGCTTCGTCAGTTACGCTTGAGGCATTATATAGTCTGATGTCAAACGTGAGCGAGCAATTATCTGATTTAAAGATGAGTCACAACACAACGAACACAAAACTGGCGAATCTAGAAGTCAGCCACAACACAACGAACACAAAACTGGCGAACATGCACAGACATTTCGATCAACGCTTAAATAAACTCACCAATGAAATCGATCAAAAGATCGAAGACAAAGTCATCAAAACCGTCAATAGTGTATACAATGTATTGGCAAATGATTTAGAAAAGAAATTGTCAGATCTTACAAACAAACAGGAACAGGAACTGTCAGAAATAGTAGAAACACACAATCAAACACAAACCGTACAAAAAGAAATACATGAAAACGTACAGGCTATTCAATTAAATTTAACAAGAGTACAGTCCGCATGTGAAGAAATACCTGACCAAGTTAATAAAGTTAACGAAGAAGTCGGTTTTCTGAAACAGGAGACTCGACGTATCAACGCCGACATTATCAAAATAAATGAAACTTTAGAAAACGGTAATGTAAATGAATCAATAACTGACCGGGAAACAAAACTTTTTGAAAAATTAGGTAATGAAATCAAAGTAGCCGAGGACAGAATACGCAAGGAAATTGCTGGTAGACTGAATGTTTCAAATGACTTGCCTACGTCAAGCAACAAGCAGCGCGACACTTATTCGCCCGTGCCAGATTACGACGTAAATAACGCAGAACATCACGCGCCCTGTCCGGCGTATGTGCACGCACCGGCACAGACAAACAATGGCTATTCGCCAAACGCGGTGCTCCAACAGGCAGTAGGCGTGTCGCCTTGCATCTCGACGATTCTAGTCGATGAGAGCCTGTTGAAACATAGACAGTTTCCAGTTTTCTCCACAGAATCCAGAAAAACTCATCCAGTCGTATTTGTAAGAGCATTTAAAAATGTATTACCAAGAAACTGGACTGAGGCACAGAAGATTAGATATGTAGTAGGCTTCACACAAGGCGACGCACTTTTGTGGGCCACAGACATGGCTGAACAGTGCGTCACCTACGAACAATTTGAACGGGCTTTCTTGGAGAAATATTGGTCTGCTGGGGTCCAAGAAAGACTGCGCCGTGAGGTATTCAATCCACAACCGTTCAACCTCAAAAACGGCGGGTTGAGAAAGTATTTCGAAAAGTACTTGAATAAGACGCGCTATTGGAACAATCCAATACCGCACGTAGACGTTCTCAAAATTCTGAAAAACAGACTACCCGCGAACTTACGCGAAAAATTGGTAACCATACCGGAGAACGACCTTGAATACTTTCTTTCCGTGCTTGACTCAATTGATCTAATATACGAAGAGCCGAGCACAAGTAATCGGAATGAACACTCCGTAACCAATCAAAACAACGGTAACGGGAATCATTTTAATGGCAGTGGACAAAACCCACACAGTTGGCATCCGTATGCGACAAGGCCAAATAATGGAACCTGGAATTACGGAAATCGGAGGAATTCGGCGCCACAGAGACGTGAAGACCGAAGGTACAGTACAGATTACGGTCCACGCCGGTATGGAAATGATAGAAATCACGTGAATGATTGGCCAGGCCCGCGTGATGAAAGGCGGCACACAAATGAAAATTACAATAGTTACAGTAATAGGAATGACAGACCAAGGAGGAATAGCGACGACCGGTCGCAAGAAAATGTTGCACGCAGCGGTCCGGAAACTAATTGGCGACAGAATAACCACTCAGTACACTTTGTAGATGTAACGGAAAGTACTGAAGCAACGCCGTTGTCTCCCCCGGTAAACAACAATCGGTCGTAATGAGCCCCCACCGGCCGACCGATTTGACAACAGGGGGCACAAGCAAGCACACATTACATCTTGGACAATTATTTTTAAGATATGATCAGGATGCGACCGTAGAAGATGATCTATGTGAAGAAGAGATGAAAGCACCGGACAAGGTAAGTGACCTCGTGCAGGCTGTAATAAAAGCAAAGATAGGAACTATAATTACCAACGTAATTTTAGATACAGGCGCATCTACGAATATTATTTCTAACAGTTTATTTAAAGAAGTTTCGAAAGTATTAAAAGTACCAGTGTTGCCAACGGAAAATTGTAAAATCTTGACAGCTGTAGTAACAAGCCGAAAAGTATTAAGTGGCAGTTTTTGTATGATGGCCATTTCATTATAATAGACAAACCTCACCCAGGATGTTATCTGTTAGGTAACACACGAACGGGCAAGGTGAAAGGGTTATACCCCCACAAGGACATCCAAGGAATTTTTTCATTAAAGGTTATATGTTATTTTAGCAAAATTGAAATTGTACAACCTTGGATCACATAGTAAAATTGCTGTCATTAACCTAAGAAACTTGCGAACAACTGGGGGCATATGCCAGCTGAACAACGCATAGTTAACCACACCTAATGAAACATGTGTTACTGTGAGTCTTTAACACTATAAAATAAACCATACGGTACTTTTGTAGTCTAACTCAGTTATTTAAGAGAGGGGAACAAAGACAAATTAACGCGAAGGTCAGAGTTTGTTAGCTTGAGACGAGCAACAAACCACACGTCGAAGTTGCAATCCAACGCTCAGCTCATGAGCACGCGATAGCTGCATGTCAAGACGAGGTCATTGGCCGCGCTGTAGGCAGCGAGCCGGGGAGAAATCTTCCCCCCTTCCATGTCCGATCAGCTGAGCGTATACAAAGCACAAAGGCGCATGCGCGGTAGAGTCCAGGTGTCACGTGACTATTACACGATGGTGGCTATCACGAATGAAGTTCACCAACAATGCAGAGTTTTCCCCGCGCCTACAGTCCAGTCGTGGTACGTAAGCGCGCATGCGCGGAAAGTTTAAAAGTTTTGAGACCACTCTTACTATGAGACACAGAGACGAAAGTCATTCAAAAACAAGAAAGGAAAGGGTACACAAGTCTTGTAAATAGTAACTTAGAAAATTTAATTATAAGCTGGTATTACGTAATAAAAGTGAACATACAAGTACATACTGGTCATGGACAGTATTGTAATATTATATTATACTGAGTAAAATCTTAGCTTGTACGGAAGGAGAAAGAAAATAGAAAAATAAATAAATAAATAAATAATGCAGATATATAACCGGAAGAAAGGCTATGTACACGAGAACAACACACAATTACATATAGGGAAAAAGCAGCAAAGAGGAAATCAAAGGGATAACGCATACATTTACATTACACAGTAGCTAGCGATTTTCAGAATGAACAACAAGGTAAACGCGGGAATTTTTGTGACTAAGGAAAAGAGTGACACAAGCTTTAAAATAGGGTAATAATAAACAGACCTATGCAACGTGAGTAACGAACTGAATCGCCCTCAAAACAAATACCTAGGGTTTATAGAGGGAGAAACACATTAACGTTAGGAAACACCTGAAGCACTCAGCAAACAGCTTTGTAGAATATATAAGCTATACACGAGGGTACATGTACGAAAGCTAAAGTGTAAAGGAGGAAAATAGGGAATGTTGCGCATTAATGGACTGTAAGGCAGTTATGTATGTAAGAAGAAATATTTAGTTGTAAGTATTATTAGTATAAGGGACGATGCTCAGCACACCCTGAATTATTTTGGAATATTGAAGGAATGGTGCAGGGTACCGAAAAAGGGCCCCACCAGCAATTGTATATTATAGTGGTAGATATTTTTTTGTGTATAAACGTATGTATGAATGTGTGAAAGGCGAAAGAAGCTCTGTACATGTACGGAACTTAAACAACGTAGAAGTGTATAAGGAAAATTAAACTGTAAGACAACCTCGTATAAACAGGTATACCTAACGTCAAGAAACAACTTAATTAAAACCGTAAGACTCTACGAGTTTACGAGAAAATGCGAAAACCCTGATACAAAGTGCAACATTAGCGATGCTTCACTCATGTATGCAAAAGGAAGGTATGAATTACTTTACCCACTTGAAACATGAAAGGAAAAATCATGTTAAAATTATATCTTTTAGACATATAACAATTTACAGTCACAAGGAATGAAAATGATATCGCCGCTATACGAGAAACAGGTAAGTAGTGTGATCGACGACCTGTAAGCAAAGGAATCGCCTATAAAATGAGTTATGAACAAAAACGTCATAAAGAATTTCATGCTGCACTGAAGCTATGAAGGTCTGATTATTCGTGTACATAGATTTTCATGACAACCGATGCATTAAAATGTCTATTTTTTTCTCCCATGATAACACAAGACGCCTATAAGCGCACTTTAATTGAAAATGATACACGCACACAAGGGCGTGCCGCTATTATGAAACACTGTACATATTAATAGTAGCTACACCCTGAACTTCAAGATTGTATGTTTATATGTCTATGTTAATGTAGGAAATTTTATTAGAGGTAATGATTTACAAGCACACCAGAACGTGCTTAAGCACAAAACACTGTACATATTAGGGTTATGCTGCATATAAATGATTATTTCGTGCATTTTCAGATTTTATACGCAAAAAACCGTAGCATACACGTAGTCGTTGCCACTACCCTAAGTAGAAGGTAGAAAATTCCCTTCCCAAGCTTCAGTGGAGCGGCTACAGCTGTATTCTCTGCATGCTGATGCATGTCGTTGCGTATGAAGAATACGTAACGGAGGTAAACCTTAACTTATACTCGAGTTCAAGAAGGAAAACAAAGGACTTGTTCCTTCTAACAGATTAATGGAAAAAGGCGAGTGTGTGTGTGTGTGTGTCAGTAAAATCCAAGACGAAGAAGCCACTATTAGTGGTCAAAAATTTTTTCAATTTTAGTCGATAGTTTTTCCTGCAGTTAATGTAAACAATGTATTGTATGTATTATATGTTATTCCATTGTATGTGATGTATTTTGTATTTCATGCCAAGTCCCGTGACTTACAAATTATGTACATTGACCAGAAGTATTGAGGGGAATGAATCTCAGTACAATAGGTAAAAGGGGTTAATGCGAAGAAAAAAAAAAGTGTAGTGAAAAGGAAGTTTCGATCGCAATACTCGCGGTTAAAGTGGTGTGTGTGTAGAAATTAAAATTGTGCAAAGTAGTGCTACGTTGCAAGTGTCAGAGAGCCTAAACAAGTGACATCGAAAATTGAAGCTTGTATCGTCAAACGACACATGGCGTCACAATAGGAAAGGACAATGCCAAACAAGTTTGACACGGTCCGCTTCTTACCAGGAGCTGCATCGACGGGATCGTCCTCCGCCTCGCACATAGTGTGGTGTGTTCTTCGGGGCACATATTCCAATGCACCTCGTCGTATCCAGTCTAAGTACTGGAAGGAACTACAAAAAGCACACGCATACTGAGGTTCGGAAGTCTCGACGGTACCCGCACGTCGGTGTATATTCAGTGCACTGTCGCGCGCATTCAACCAACGTCGCCCGCTAACGGACGACCAAACAATCAGGCGCGCGTATCACCCGCCCATATTCAACACGGGCTAGCGAACAAAGCTCGTCGCCCCAGAATAAATACAGAAAGCATTACAAGGACTTAATTTTCACCTCTGATGAGGAAAGAAACATTTGTATGTAACGTTGTATTCAGTGTATATTTTATTGTACAAACTTTACTACATGATGTCATTTTCTCAGTATTAACCAGAACTTTGTATATTAGGATTAAGGTTTGTAAATATTAGCACAAGTATACCAAAAAACTGACACACACTCAGAAATACCAAAGAATTCACAGTGCCATGAAAATGAGACAATAAAAATGAAAGTTGTAAATAAAAGACACCCAAACCTATCAATTGCAAGGTCGACTACTGTATCCTGTCAATCAAATAAAATTTTCTAGTGACAGTATACAGTAGGGGGGCAGTTGTAATGACACATTCCTATGCAGAGACATACAATATCTTAAAAGCTGCGCCAAAGATAAATTGAGAGGCATGTATATTATAATCTTTGTAAAGTTCACATTGGATTCTCTTTTGTTTGATACTCCAAGGAGCTAAGGGACACTTTCGATTGTTGCCTTGTGGAGGATGGACGTGATTTTTGGACTGTGCGAAAAGGCAGCCATATGGTTGGTAATTATGGTTTGTGCGACGAGCACAGCAAGTCTTATTGTGTTGTGAATAAAAAAATAGTGAAAAGTATCGAAGTGTTACGAAAATTATTTATAGCGACGTAGCATAGTATTCCTTGGTTTCCACCGTCTTCGTGAAGTGAACCGATGCCGACTCATGATGGTAGACACGGTCAACAAAGAGAAGAACATCGAGGGCGACTAATGAATTAATATTGTGGCAGAAGGACTAATTCTACGTCTAAGGTGAGAACTCTGATTAAATCAACAATGACGTGGAATTTAAAATGTAAAATGTTTTTTATTTATTTCGCCACAGGACTCAGGTCACAAATGATCAGTTTAACGGATGTAAATCCTCTCACCAGACGCAATGTTGGCCATCCTCTTAAAGAAGCACAGCCGACGCCCTGGAGCGCTGTAGACTGTGCAGCACATACCAGGTGGTTATGCGAACCCCACCGCTAATTTCAAATCATGGCGGTCAAGTGATCAGCGCTGTCAGTTTGGCGCTTTTAAGACTATATTTAGCATGTTTTCAAATAATGTAGTATGGAAAATTTCAGTTTAGTGTGGGGTACAATTTTTAGCAGAGTTTCCTGGTAAGTCGACAATTGCAAACAAAACTGCATTATCAGGAGCATTTTAACACAATGTAACATGCGGTTTTAGTTTCAACTTTCCACTGCGTTGTTTCTTCGACATTTGATCTCCTATCTAATGTTACAATGTCATACTTGTAGGACATCCTATATCGTTAGTTGTCATTGGATAGGGGAATCCCTCAATTTCTGGGCCGAAACATTACATTTACATCACGTTAAAACTTGTTCCGTAGATCATGACCACGACATTTCGTAATGATGTGCAACGTGCCATTTTAACATGTTTTCTCTACACAAAATAATGAATTTCTTTCTTACAGTTACTACGTCATATCTAAGAATTCATCTATTGTGTAGAAGGAGTTGTCATTCAGAAATTCTTTTAATTTTCTTTTAAACGTTGGTTGGCTATCTGTCAGTCTTTTAATGTTATTTGGCAAATGACCAAAGATTTTTGTGGCAGCATAGTTCACCCCTTTCTGTCCCAAAGTCAGATTTCACCTAGAATACTGAAGATCGTCCTCTCTTCTAGCGTTGTAGCTGTGCGCTTCGCTATTATTTTTGAACTGGGATGGGTTATTAATAACAAATTTCATAAGTGAACATATGTATTGCCTAGGTACTGTGAATATCCTGAATTCCTTAAATAAATGTCTGTAGGGTCATCTTGGGTGTGCTCCAGCTATGATTCTGATTACACGCTTTTGTGCAATGTATACTTTTTCTCTTAATGATGAATTACCCCAAAATGCGATGCCATACGAAAGCACCGAATGAAAATAGGCATAGTACGCTAATTTATTGATATATTTATTACCAAAATTTGCAATAACCCTAATAGCATAAGTAGCTGAATCTAACCATTCCAGCAGACCATCAATGTCTTTTTTCCAGTTCTACTTCTCATCAGTGCACACACCCAGAAATTTTGAATATTCTGCCTTAGAAACAGACTTCTGTTCAAAGTTTATATTTATCAGCGGTGCTGTGCCATTTACTGTAAGAATTGTATGTACTGTGTTTTTTTCAAAAGTTAGTGAGGGTCTATCTGCAGAGAACCACTCAATAATTTTCTGAAAGACATTACAGTTGCCTCAGCTAATTGTTGTTTGTCAGGTGTGATTATTATACTTGTATCATCAGCAAAAAGAACTACCTTTGCTTCTTCATGAATATAGAGTGACAAGTCATTAATATATATTAACAAACATTAGGGATTCACGACAGAACCCTGTGGGACACTGTGCTTGATACCTCCCCAATTAGAGGAGTCTGCTGAATTTCTGTTAATTTTAGCCTTCTGCATTCTTCCAGTTAAATATGAATTAAATCATTTGAGTATTGTCCCACTCATATCACAATACTTAAGCTTATCTAGAACAATTTAATGGTTCACAAATTCAAAAGCCTTTGAGAGATCACAAAATATGCCAATGGGTGATGTTTAGTTATTCAGAGCATTTAATATTTGATCAGTGAAAGCATGTATAGCCTTTTCTGTTGAAAAGCTTTTCTGAAAATTAAGTTGATATTTTATTAGCACTTCATTTTCACAAATTTGTGAAACTACTCTTGAATACATTACTTTTTCAAGCATTTTAGATAAAGCTGTCAGAAGTGAGATTGGGTGGTAGTCGTTAGCATCAGACTTATCCCCTTTTTTATGCAGTGATTTAACAGTGGCATATTTCAGTCTATGTGGAAGCATTCCCTCTGTCAGTGAGCTACTATATATGTGGCTGAGTATCCTACTTATCTGTTGGGACCAGGCTTTTGATACCCTGTTGGAAACGCCATAAATTCCATGTGAGTGAATTCATTATTTTCCTAATTTCAGTAGGAGAGGTGGGTTAAACTTCAATTTCATCAAATTGCATAGGTATTGCCTCTTTCATATATAGTCTTGCATTTTCTAATGAATAGCTGGATCCTGTTTTCTCTACAACACTTAAAAAATGGTTATTAAAAATGTTTTCTAGTTCTGGCTTCTTGTTATCAGACTTTTCGTTGAATTTGATAGAAATACAGTCTTCCTGTGCACCCAGTTACCATATTCCCCTTTTAACAATATTCCAAATTGTTTTAATTTTATTATCAGACATAATGCACATACTTCTAGACTTTTTAATAACTTCTCTTAATACAGTGCAGTAGTTTTTATAATGTTTGACTGTTTCTAGATCATTACTTCTTCTCGGTAAAAGATATAAGATACATTTCCCTTTTCCGTTTACAAGATATTTATATCCCTTTACTAAGCTGTAGCTTTTTAGATGATTTCTTACAATTGTGCTCCACTGTTTTGTTAGAGAAACGATTTTCAAATATACTCACAAAGGTATCATGAAACAGGTTAAATTTTAAATTAGCATCAGGATCCCTGTACAGCTCATTCCAGTGTAACTGAGGCAAGCTTTCCCTAAAATTAGCAATTGTTAAATCTTTAACTGAATGCATTGTTTTGCAGCACTGTTTTGCATTACTGTATGGGGCTATGTCATATACTGTAACTAGCTATGCATCATGATCAGACAGACCATTCTTAATAGGAAAAGTTTTTATTTAATTAAATTTATCTTTGTCTATAAAAACATTGTTTATGAGTGTGCTGCTTTCCTCTACAATTTGAGTAGGAAAATCAATAACTGACGTCAAACTGAAGGAACCAAATAATACTTCAAGGTCAAGTTTTTACCAGATGCATTCATAAAATCTACACTGAAATCCCCACAAACAATAATTTGCTCTCCTCTATCTGATAGACAGCACAACAAAGAAGTCAAATTTTTCAAAAACAGCTGAAAATTTCCCAATGGGGACCGATACACAGCTAAAATTATAAAAGTACCATTATTCAGTTTAAGCTCTCACATGCATGCTTGTATATGTTGCTTTACATAAAAATTTTTAGTTTCTAAATTTTTCACACTACGAAAAATTTTAACATATACGGCAAGTACCCCTCTCTCCATAGTGTCTCTACTTACATGTGCTGAAAGCTTATATCCACCTACATTTACCTCTTCCGTATTTGTGACTATTTGATGTTCACAAAGGTACAGTACAGCTATACCACCCCCAGTTACTAGATCTTTTTAACAAACAAGAAACTCATCTACTTTCTGTTTTAATCTCCTGGTATTCTGATGCAATATACTACCAATATTTTTCACTGTGCTTTTATGAGAATCTTGTGATGTACTAACATTATTTTTCACTGTACTTTCATGAGAATCTTGTGATATTTTAACACCTCTAGTACCTGCCTCTCTGAGCCTCTATTTAAGCTTAATTTCATTCAATGTTAAATCAGTAGACGCTGATCTTAGCCTACAAAAGAGGTACTCCTATGAGTTTCAGTGCCCTCCCCTAAAGATTTTGCTATAATCCCAACCAATCTACCCTTCCCTTTCCTACTGAGATGGAGGCCATTCCTTGTGAAGTCCCACCTACCAATAGCACCAACAGGAACCAAACCTCTGCCTGACAAAGTAGCTGCCTGGAGCAGCTGATCCAGTTCCATATTGACACTCCTGACATAGATGTTCAATTGGGGCTGATCATGTTGCATGAAAGTAGGAACTAGGGCAACATTTGTATGGTTCGTTGCAGACGCTATTTTTAACAGGTCACACTCAATATTGTAGCCCTGATCCCTATCAGTACTATTTCCCACTCATGATCCTGTTTTGTAAAACCCTAGCACAGTGATCGTGAATCCTCTATCACTTGGCTAAGACATGCACTGGGCTTGGAAGAACTTGTGACCTGATACCTGTTACCTGATTTTTCGTGTAAGATCTGGGCCACACCTCTTCCATTGCTACTCCCCCATTCCTCGCTACCACTTCCCACCTGTCTGAACCCTTCTCCCCCTTAACCTTATCAATCCTCCGCTAATACCATCCAATTCAGCCTTAAGGGCTCTAATCTTCCCTTCCTGTTCAGCTATTTTCCTGTCCCTTGAACATAATTTGCAATATTATGGAAGAGACTCGTTTACTTCCCTAATTCTCATGTCACTACATTCCCCCAATGTAAACATCTGTTACAACAGCTCCATAGAACGCCAGGACTATCTTTCCTAAGGCAGCTCAAACACTTCTCGCTCATGGTTGTTTACAATATTTTTATATCATTTATCTAGACAATAACAGTAAAATTCTACTAACTACAGTTCACAAGAGTCACTGCAGTCATATGGAACACTAATATATGTATATACTATTAATATAGTAACGTAATGCACTTAAAATAACGTTAAAGCTCAAAACCTGTATACCCGAAAAATTAGACCCAAAATTGCGTATGTGTGACATCGACTTCACGCGTTTTGAAAAGAAAGAAAAGATAAAACTTAAAACCTTTAATTACCTGAGTAGATACAGCACTACCAAATATATTTGCAACGAGAACAATCTAAATTCTTCACTAAGTACTCACGCAAACGTCTTGAATTTGAACGTAAACCTGCGTCTGAGGTTCGCTGTAACCAGCCCTTTGGCTTTTTTTCTTTTCTCGAGAAATACTTTGAAACGAGTGAAACCTTCAAGAGATAATACGAAATAGGCTCTAATTAACTGACAGTTATTATATAATTAACTAATTATCTTCATGAGCTCAATATTCACGCATGTGCGGTCTGCATTACATACAAATCCAGCGTGAAGATTATTTGTTGACTTTGTTGTTCGTACGCAACTAATTCACGTGTGATAGTGATGTCGGTTTAGTGATACAGAGTTAGAGTTCACTTGTAATATTTTGACAACGATTTCGAAATACAGTCGGCCTCATCGTTCAGCGTGGGAGTTGATGTCCGTCTTTAAAGAGTGGCTTTGACCAGTCGAAAACGACTCAACAAAAGCAAGATGTAAGTAATAAGTGTAATATTGTGGCTAAATCTGTTGGTTAAAAGAGCTTTCATCTTTAAAATACGTCAAAGTTTTGCAACCATTAAAAGGGCGAATAAATGCCGAGTTACCGGGAATAAAAACAAAAAAATTGAACATTCAAATGGCTGAAAGCACGTTAGCTATACGTATATTTATATGTGAGTAAGCTTCTATTTTAATAACTCACCATTTATCACAAGTGTGTAAAAAACATTAAGCATGTACTGTTTATCCATATTTTAATTAATTTTTAAATTTCTCAGTTGCTATAAAACAATGAACATGTACTGTTTATTCTTATTTTTAACCAAAAGCTTCATTAATGTTTGTTTCACATAGTTTTAAGGTACATTTTACGTATCACGATATCTGTCTTACCGGCGCACACGAATTAACATTTTCTGATCTTTTCATCGCATAATATATAGACGTGTGATAATAAAGTTCGGCTGTCCTAGTAGTGTTAAATTCCAGCGAAGCTGTATTTTGGTAATACAAAATTATAAGACTTTCGTTGCCACTTGTTGACAAACTGTCTGTTGGCTTCTGTCTCGGATTCTTCGGCCGACGTTCGTTTGATGATTTTGCTGACGTTTCACCAGCACGAGTGGCTGGCATTGTCGAAGCTTTTCCCTCCATTGCTGGTGGAAAACTGGAGTCGAGCTCGCGGCCGCAGATTCCATGTACTTGGAGCGCACAACGTCCAAGGGCTTTCCCGTGATCATTTCCGGTGCGGTTCTCCTCCTGCTCCTTGCAACGGTCGTTCGCTGCAGCACTGGAATCAAGGGCCCGTTCACCTTGAGGCTTTCTTCTTCCTTGTTCAAGTTATTGCCATGTTTGTGTATTTCTATAGCTTCTCTGAACAAGCAGTGTGATAGCTCTTCTCTACAGCCAGAACTTCCATATTGGCGGATTTTACTATACGTCGGCCTCACACAGCGCTTGCTCTGCCACGGAAGATTTCTCCACCTACCCCAACCCGCAATGCTGGTTATGTTCGGTGATCCTGGGGTTGACTGATCGCCCAGTCATTCCAACGCAGACTTTTCGGTATGTACATGGGTAATGCACTTAGTTCAGTGGTTGTCAGCTTCTTCATGGAACATTTTGAAGCAGAGGCACTTGACTTGCCACCCTGCAAACCTGGGGTACAGATACGTCGACAATGGTATCTTGAAGCCATGGTGAGGAACAGCTCAGAGACTTCCTAAGACACTTGAACAGCCTCCATGCCAACGTACAATTTACCATGTAGGTAGAAAAGGATAAACAGTTATCCTTCCTAGATGTCCTGGTCATGGGGGATGATGAAAACCTGGGACAAAGCGTGTATCGAAAAACGACACACACGGACCGATACCTGCACAGACTGTCAAATCACCACCTGAGCCAGAAAATAGGCATGACAAATATGTTCATAATGCGGGTAACACGAATATGTGAGTCGCAGCACCTCAGACCTGAGATACAACATCTGGAAGGCGTTCTCAGGAGCAAGGGGTACTCAATCAATTACATAAGATGTGTCGCAAAGTAAAGCGCTCGGCGACGAGAAGCTTCGCCTTTCTGCACACATTTCCAGAGTGACGGACAGACTTGGCCGTATATTGAGCTAACACGGCCTAAAGACTATGACAAACCGACAAAGATCAAAGATTGTCTCAGATCGGCAGAGGAGAAAAGGGACTCACTTGAAATGTCGGGAATATACCGTATCCCATGTCTATATTGGAATGCCTGGACGATCAATCAGCTCGAGGACCTCCGAACATAAGCAGCATTGCAAGCTGAGGCAGCTGGAGAAGTCGACCTTGGCGGAGCACGTGCTGTGTGAGACCGACCACATAGTAAAATTCGCCGACGCGAAAGTTCTTGCTGTGCAGAAAAGCTACTAGACCCGCTTGTTCAGAGAAGCTACAGAAATAAACAAAGATGCGTGATGACTGGGTGTTGTGTGCTGTCCTTAGGTTAGTTAGGTTTAAGTAGTTCTAAGGGACTGATGACCATAGATGTTAAGTCCTATAGTGCTCAGAGCCATTTGAACCAATAAACAAAGATGACAATAACTTCAACAAGAAAGAAGAAAGTCTTATGGTGAACGGATCCTGGACTCCCGTGCTGCAGCGAACGACTGTTGCAGGTAGCGCGTTGAGAACCGCACCGGAAATGACCACGGGAAAGCCCTTGGTCGTTGGCGCGTCGTGTGCATATAATCTGCGGCCGCGAGCTGGACTCCAGTTCTCCACCAGAAATGGAGACTGAAGCTTTGACACCGTCAGCCACTTGTGCTGGCAAAACGTCAGAAAGCTCATCAAACAAACGTCGACCGAAGAATCCTGACAGAAGCCAACAGGCAATTATTTGGGTAATGTTGGTAGATGGCAAAGTTACCGTGGAGTGCGATTTTCTAAAGATATTTAGTGGTACAGAATTTCCTGGTAAAGTTTTATTTACGTAGGTTTACGATTCTGTAGACATGTTAACGGTAGACTTATTGGTTGATTGTAAAAGTGGTGGATATGTTTGTGGTAGAGATTGTATTTGGTGGAGCTTCCCGTGGTGGAGATGCTTCTGGTAGTGTTTCGATGCGGCACGGCTCGTAAATGGTAGAGAAGACACTAAGTAAAAATAAGATTTGGTACAATTGTGTATTGGTGGAGTTATTTTTTTGTAGTTAAGGTAAATATGTTGGCATCTTTGACCATTTTCTGTAAACCTAAGTAGATTTTTTACATTTTCTAAACCCAGATTTAGCATAAATCTAGTTGGCAGCATTGGAAGTGATGCAGAGTTCCCAGTCAGTCGTACAGGATTAACGCAGTAAGATGAATCGACGTGGAGGAGCGACAGAATGGCGGAATGAAGCCGTCGTGTTTGGATGTGCGCTTCACCACATTCGCAATCAAGCTGTCCGACTTGTTGGTGTATCAATGTGAACTTCAGTGAGTCCAAAACGAGTTGTGTACGCCTCGCAACTAACAAGAGCCGCCGTAAAAATATCCTAACCGACAGGGACCGGAGAATAGTGTCGGGCCTTGTCAACGAAAATCAGTTTCAAACTTGACAGGAATTGCTGCTGGCGGTGAATGCAGGTGCATCTCAACCAGTTTCCGTGCGGACAGTGTAAAGTGAACTGCGGCGATGGACGTTTGGGCACGGATACCTCCCGGAGGCCGCTGCTCACAGCGGCACGCAAAGCTGCGTATCGTCGATGGGCCAAACAGGACAGGACCTCGACAGGAGCTGGCTGGAGGTGTGTAGCGATCCAACAAGCCTCGATATGCCGCTTTCCAGATGATGCCAGGCGTCGAGTGCCCCGACGGCCCAGTGCCTTTAACCTGCTGTGTGTTGAGGATATAGCTCACGCTGGTTGTGGCTATCTGATGTTTTTGGGGTGGGGTTCAAAAATGGTTCAAATGGCTCTGAGTACTGTGGGACTTAACTTCTGAGGTCATCAGTCCCCTAGAACTCTGAACTACTTAAACCTAACTGACCTAAGGACATCACACACATCCATGCCCGAGGCAGGATTCGAACCTGCGACCGTAGCGGTCGCGCGGTTCCAGACTGTAGCGCCTAGAACCGCTCGGCCACACCGGCCGGCTTTTTGGGTGGGGAGTGGGGAATGGGGAAGGGGGAGACACAGCAGGGAGGACGGTTAGCCGGCGCCTCTCGGTGGGACACGGCCTCTACATCTACATCTGCATCACACTCCACAAGCCACCTAATGGTGTATGGTGGAGGGTACTTTTGGTACCGCTATCTGATCCCTCCAACCCTGTCCCACTCGCGAATAGTGTGTGGGAAGAACGATTGTCGGTAAGCCTCTGCACTGGCTCAGATTTATCGGATTTTCTCCTCGTGGTCAATACGAGAGATGTACGTTGGGGGAAGTAATATGTTGTCCGACTCCTCCTGCAAAGTGCTGTCCCGAAATTTCAATAATAAATCTCTCCGTGATGCACAACGCCTCTCTTGTAACGTCTGACAGTGGAGTTTGTTTAGCATCTCCGTAACGCTCTCTCGCCAGCTAAACGGTCCCGTGACGAAACGTGCCGCTCTTCGTTGGATCTTCTCTATCTCCTCTATCAGTCCTACCTAATAGAGATCCCACATAGGTGAACAGTACTCAAGAATTGGGCGAACACGCGCCTTATAAGCCACTTCTTTCGTGGATGAGTTCCATTTCCTTAAGATTCTTGTGTTGAATCTGAGTCTGGTGTCTGCTTTTCCCACTGTATGTTTTATGTGGTGATTCCACTTAAGGTCACTCTGGATAGCTACGCCTAGCCGACCGGTGTGGCCGAGCGGTTCTAGGCGCTTCAGTCTGAAACCGCGCGACCGCTACGGCCGCAGGTTCGAGTCCTGCCTCGGGCATGGATATGTGTGATATCCTTAGGTTAGTTAGGTTTAAGTAGTTCTAAGCTCTAGCGGACTGATGACCTGAGATGTTAAGTCCCATAGTGGTCAGAGGCATTTAGCTACGCCTAAATATTTTACGGCAGATGCTGTTTCCAGCTGTTTGTCATCAATAGCGTAGCTGTACAGTAGTGGATTTCTTTTCCTATGTATGCGCAATATGTTATATTCATTTACGTTCAGGGTCAACTGCCAGAGTCTGCACCATTCATCAATTCTCTGCAGGTCATTCTCCAAATTCTTACTATCTTCTGGCGTTGCTACTTTGGCATGGACAACTGCATCATCCGCGAATAGCCTTAAAGAGCATCCGACGCTCTCTATCAGATCATTTGTATGTATTGTAAATAGCAACGGTTCTATCACACTTGCCTGTGGTACTCCGGATATTACCTTTACATCTGTCGATTTAGTTCCATTAAGAGCGACGTGATGAGTTCTATCTGCAAGAAAGTCTTGAATCCAGTCGCAGGTCTGCTCCGATACTTCATCAGCTCGTATTTTTTCCATTAACCGGCAATGCGAGGCGATGTCAAATGTCTCTCTGAAATGAAGGAACACGGCATCAACCTGGCCGCCGTTGTCCACTGCGCTGTGGATCTCATGGAAGAACAGGGGTATCTGGAGACGTTTAGAGTTTTAGTCGCCGTGTGAGTGAGTAGACGCTCGAGGTGGGATAATCCTGTACTCGCTTGTGGACGTAGCCTATTTTGGCGAACCCACTTGCCCTGGATGTAAGGCGAGGACCCTTGGTTCCTGCCCCCAGGGTGGCCCAAAGAGTAGGATGCCAGACGAGAGTGCGGCCAAGGTATCTATGGACAATTGTTTCGATCCGGAAGGCGGATCTGCCTTAGGACGCATGGTTTCCAGTTCGTGCACGGGACTTGGGGAGTAGAGCCTTGCCGAGACTGCTGTCAAAACCTTCTACACACTTATACGGTTATTTCGTTTATCCAGATCTAAATCTATAGTCCATAAGCCACTTTATGGAGTATGGCGGGTATCTCGGTAACAGATATTTATTTTTCCCTTCCCTGTACCACGGCAGTCGGTAAAACTCTGAACAAACTCTTATTTACCTGTGTTCCTCGCCGTGATCATTTCAAGAGACGTATATGGGAGGACGTAATATCTTGGCCGACTTTTCTCGGAATGTACACTCTCGGAATTTCTACAGCAAACCTCCCCGTGATCCACAATGAGCTCTTGGAGGTCTGCCGCTGTAGTTTCCTGAAGATTTCACACCGATTAAACATCCCCGTGATGAAACACGGCGCTCTTCGATAAATCTTCTAGTAATCCAACTTTGTAATGTATCCATAATGGTGAACAATACCTTAGAATCCGTCAAAGAAATGTATTGTAAGCCGCATCTTACAACACTCTCCCAATGAACTTCAGCCTGGCATGTGCTTTTCCCAGTACAGTTAACTCTCTATTATCCATGTGGGGGATTGTCCACTTTGCGGACTATCCACGACCTATTTCTCCCACTTTTTTCACCTGAAAATTTCCATTAACCGGAGAGAGGTCGCGGGTGAGCGGTAATCTCACGTTACAAGACAAGTATAGTAAACAATGTGCACTAGAACTGGACTGCATTTTGTTTCAAAGTACTGTTAAGCAATGTGAAATTTGAATTTTCTGTATTCGTTGTAAGTACCGAATTTTCACATATACACTCCTGGAAATTGAAATAAGAACACCGTGAATTCATTGTCCCAGGAAGGGGAAACTTTATTGACACATTCCTGGGGTCAGATACATCACATGATCACACTGACAGAACCACAGGCACATAGACACAGGCAACAGAGCATGCACAATGTCAGCACTAGTACAGTGTATATCCACCTTTCGCAGCAATGCAGGCTGCTATTCTCCCATGGAGACGATCGTAGAGATGCTTGATGTATTCCTGTGGAATGGCTTGCCATGCCATTTCCACCTGGCGCCTCAGTTGGACCAGCTTTCGTGCTGGACGTGCAGACCGCGTGAGACGACGCTTCATCCAGTCCCAAACATGCTCAATGGGGGACAGATCCGGAGATCTTGCTGGCCAGGGTAGTTGACTTACACCTTCTAGAGCACGTTGGGTGGCACGGGATACATGCAGACGTGCACTGTCCTGTTGGAACAGCAAGTTCCCTTGCTGGTCTAGGAATGGTAGAACGATGGGTTCGATGACGGTTTGGATGTACCGTGCACTATTCAGTGTCCCCTCGACGATCACCTGTGGTGTACGGCCAGTGTAGGAGATCGCTCCCCACACCATGATGCCGGGTGTTGGCCCTGTGTGCCTCGGTCGTATGCAGTCCTGATTGTGGCGCTCACCTGCACGGCGCCAAACACGCATACGACCATCATCGGCACCAAGGCAGAAGCGACTCTCATCGCTGAAGACGACACGTCTCCATTCGTCCCTCCATTCACGCCTGTCGCGACACCACTGGAGGCGGGCTGCACGACGTTGGGGCGTGAGCGGAAGACGGCCTAACGGTGTGCGGGACCGTAGCCCAGCTTCATGGAGACGGTTGCGAATGGTCCTCGCCGATACCCCAGGAGCAACAGTGTCCCTAATTTGCTGGGAAGTGGCGGTGCGGTCCCCTACGGCACTGCGTAGGATCCTACGGTCTTGGCGTGCATCCGTGCGTCGCTGCGGTCCGGTCCCAGGTCGACGGGCACGTGCACCTTCCACCGACCACTGGCGACAACATCGATGTACTGTGGAGACCTCACGCCCCACGTGTTGAGCAATTCGGCGGTACGTCCACCCGGCCTCCCGCATGCCCACTATACGCCCTCACTCAAAGTCCGTCAACTGCACATACGGTTCACGTCCACGCTGTCGCGGCATGCTACCAGTGTTAAAGACTGCGAAGGAGCTCCGTATGCCACGGCAAACTGGCTGACACTGACGGCGGCGGTGCACAAATGCTGCGCAGCTAGCGCCATTCGACGGCCAACACCGCGGTTCCTGGTGTGTCCGCTGTGCCGTGCGTGTGATCATTGCTTGTACAGCCCTCTCGCAGTGTCCGGAGCAAGTATGGTGGGTCTGACACACCGGTGTCAATGTGTTCTTTTTTCCATTTCCAGGAGTGTATTATGACGATTAAAGCAGAAATTATAATAAACACTCGTTAACAATTTTAATTACGATATTGTAATTAATTTTTATTTTAGAGCAACCCTGGCACATTCCTCTGTACTTGAATTGCTGATTATCCGCGGAATTCGATTATGCGCGGTTTTTAAGTCTCCAATTACCGCAGATAATCCGAAGTTTACTCTATTTGTATTCCGTGGTCATTCCACGTTAAATTGTGGCAAACGGTAATACTAAGGTAATTTACGACAACTACACTTTGCCGGCCGGAGTGGTCGTGCAGTTCTAGGCGCTACAGTCTGGAGCCGAGCGACCGCTACGGTCGCAGGTTCGAATCCTGCCTCGGGCATGGATGTGTGTGATGTCCTTAGGCTAGTTGGGTTTAATTAGTTCTAAGTTCTAGGGGCTGATGACCTCAGAAGTTAAGTCGCATAGTTCTCAGAGCCATTTGAACCCATTTGAACTACACTTTGCAGTGATTTTCCTCCTATAGCGTAATTCGAGAGTAGTGGTTTTCTTCGTCTATTTTCACTCAGTACTTTACATGTGTTTACGCTCAATGTCAACTGTCTGTCCCTGCACCAGGTTCTCTGAGAGTCCTCCTGCATTTTGGCTCAGTCTTCTGGCGCTGCAGCCCTCCTACAGGCAACAGCATCGTACGCGAGGAGCATCAAGGAGCCTCCGACCATCTCCATCACATCAAGGGCCTGCAGTTGGTTTCAGTTCGATCCACGGAGGAAACGCGTAAAAGGGCTCCAATTGTTTGACGACTGGGATTTCATATTTCACTGTCGTGTTTTATTTTTCTAAGCTTTCTCGAATGTCCGAATTAAAACAATGCAACTATGAAAGTTGATGTAGTTTGTAATGAGTTAGCTGCAACCAGCTGCTGCTACAGGCGTTCATTTTTCCGAGATGGCGTTTGAAGATGCATTCCACCTTCAGGTGCTTACATTTATTTACGTATTGTGCACATTTTTTTACTAACGGCCTTGCAGAATTTTGCAATGGAACTTTCTAAGACAGGTGTTGTAAAAACACTTTAGTAAAGGTACAATGTTCGCGGCTCGTAAATAAATGTAAACATGTAAAGATGGGATGAATATAAAATGATTGTACTCTCAAATACGCCTGTTTTGAGGCCTAATCTGTTGGCGTGGCGTTCCATTTACAACAGTGCATTACCCCATAAACATTAATGTCGCGGACACTACAGTTTGGAATTTATGCGTCGCGAGCTTAAGCAAGCATGAGAATCTGGCCTACAGGTCACGAAAGGGTTGTCCGTGTCTGCGTTGGTTCATTAATATAAATTCCCAACGGTAACGGTCCTATAACACTCCTTGGAGAACTCCAGGAATTAGCCTTGAAACTATCGATTTTGTTGCGTTAAGAACGATGTATTGAGTTCTATCTCGAAGGAAGCCCAGAATCCAATCAGATATTTGGTCCGATACTCGGTACTACTTTTATGTGGCCATAATGTCTGAGCATAGAAAATGCTTTAGGATCTTTGGAACAGACAGACGGTTGGTGTGTAAATTTGGGCATCCCATCTTGAACCTTTTTTGTTAGTCTCAAGAGGACTGCTCGCTGTTTATAAAAATGATCCAATAAAATCAAATGCTGCAATACCTTTATTTAAGAGATCTAATAGGAGTTTATTCGAGGCGTGATGCCTTGTTCGCTTTGAGTAACTTTTACCGTATTTCAGTTCAGAGTATATTTGTTTGTGGATGTCTTTGGAGCTCGCACTGAGCGAGCTGAATACCTTTTAAAATGAGAAATTTAATATTTCTGCTTTCTGTCTGCTGTCTACAGTTTCAACTTAATGGACTTCATGAGTTCGGTGCAGCATTGTAAGACGGATACGTTTCGATCTCCATGGCACGACGCCGCCGATCGCGTGGAAATGCCGTGAGGGAGTATTTTCTCACGCGCCCGCGCCGCTCCGGCCCGAATGTAAAAGTGCGCGGCCGGGCTGGCTGCTCCTCATACCTCGCGCCGCGCGCCGCGCTCCGCGCTCCGCCCACAAAGGCGGCTCCGCGGCCTGCCACAATTCTGTTAAAAGCGGACACACGCCTTTTTATTTTTGCGCTTCCGCGGGAAGCAATCTCGGATATCAGCGGCGCGGGGTGATGGGAGTGCACGGGAGCAGGCGGGGGGCTGCCGCGGTCGGTGACGTCATCCGACCTGCTTTCCTGTTCAAACACTCAGTGTGTGCCTCCGTGACGACACATTCTCCGTAGGTTATGCCGTAGGGTAGCGATGCCTATAGAGTGAGCGTGCCTACTGCTCTCTCACGTGACCGCCGTATAACGCCGTTGTTTACGTTTTGCAGTAAGGCTCATACTTTAATGTTACACGTACTTGACCGGTTTTTTTTTTCATATTCATTTGTTAGTAAGTCGAAACCAAGCCCCGGGAGTAGACAACACCATTAGAACTACTGGCAGCCTTGGGGGAGCCAGGCGTAACAAAACTCTATCATCTATTGAGAAAGATGTTATGATTGGTTCAAATGGCTCTGAGCACTATGGGACTTAACTGCTGTGGTCATCAGTCCCCTAGAACTTAGAACTACTTAAACCTAACTAACTTAAGGACATCACACACATCCATGCGCCAGGCAGGATTGGAACCTGCGACCGTAGCGGTCGCGCGGTTCCGGACTGCGCGCCTAGAACCGCGAGACCACCGCAGCCGGCAAGATGTTATGAGACAGGCGAATTACTCTCAGACTTCAAGAAGAATATAATAATTCAAATCCCAAAGAAAGCAGGCGTTAACAGATGTCAAAATTACCGAACTATCAGTTTAATAAGCCACGACTGAAAAATACTACAACACGAATTCTTTACAGACGAATGGAAAAACTGGTAAGCCGACCTCGGGGAGGATCAGTTTGGATTCCGTAGACATGTTGGAACACGTGAGGCAATACTGACCCTACGACTTATCTTAGAAAATACATTAAGAAAAGGCAAACCTATGTTTCTAGCATTTGTAGACTTAGAGAAAGCTTTTGACAATGTTGACTGAAATACTCTCTTTCAAATTCTGAAGGTGGCAGGGGTAAAATACAGGGAGCGAAAGGCTATTTATAATTTGTACAGAAACCATAAGGCAATTATAAGAGTCGAGGGGCATGAAAGGGAAGCAGTGGTTGGGAAGGGAGTGAGACAGGGTTGTAGCCTCTCCCCGATGTTATTCAATCTGTGTATTGAGCAAGCAGTAAAGGAAACAAAAGAAAAATTCGCGGTAGGAATTAAAATCCATGGAGAAAAAATAAAAACTTGAGGTTCGCCGATGACATTGTAATTCTGTCAGAGACAGCAAAGGACCTGGAAAAACAGTTGAACGGAATGGACAAAGTCTTGAAAGGAAGATATAAGATGATCATCAACGAAAGCAAAAGGAGGATAATGGAATGCAGTCGTATTAATTCGGGTGATGCTGAGGGAATTGGATTAGGAAATGAGACACTTAAAGTAGTAAAGCAGTTTTGCTATTTGGGGAGCAAAATAACTGATGATGGTCGAAGTAGAGAGGATATAAAATGTAGACTGGCAATGGCAAGGAAAGCATTTCTGAAGAAGAAAAATTTGTTAACATCAAGTATAGATTTAAGTGTCAGAAAGTCGTTTCTGAAAGTATTTGTATGGAGTGTAGCCATGTGTCGAAGTGACATGTGGACGATAAATAGTTTAGACAAGAAGAGAATAGAAGCTTTCGAAATATGGTGCTACAGAAGAATGCTGAAGATTAGATGGGTAGATCACATAACTAATGAGGAGGTATTCAACAGAATTGCAGAGAAGAGAAATTTGTGGCACAACTTTACTGGAAGAAGGGATCGGTTGGTAGGGCATATTCTGAGGCATCAGAATTGGAGGCATTAGTATTGGAGGGCAGCGTGGAGGGTAAAAATCGTAGAGGGAGACCAAGAGATGAATACCCTAAACAGATTCAAAAGGATGTAGGTTGCAATAGGTACTGGGAGATGAAGAAGCTTGCACAGGATAGAGTAGCATGGGGAGCTGCATCAAACCAGTCTCTGGACTGAAGACCACAACAACAACAACAACAGTAGGGAGCAAGACTGAATAATTGTACAAATTGAAATATCTGAAAGAAGGAAAAGAGGGAGCTTTATTGTCAGATCTCATACTATTTTGAATTAATGTGGCTTTGGAGGAAACAAATGTTGACAGAAAAATCCTATTCTGGACATCTGAAGGTTTACAAGACAACAGCTGGTTGTTACAAATGAACTGGAGCTAAGTAAATTCACAATTGTAAGATGTGAAAATTTACTAGTGAGAGACCAACTTTTACAAAGATAACAGCTCTTCCTTCACACATTTTTCTTAACGTAGTTTCATTCAATAAAGCCATGCGCTATCATTTTTGGGGAAACTCATCGAGTCAAGTTAAAGTTTTAGGAATTCTAAAACGTGTATTATGCATTAATTTTTATTTTAATATGAAACGTCTTGTAGAAGCCTGTTCAACAAAATCGGTATATTCAAATACGTATATTTGTTTTCCATATCCTAGACAATCTCCTCGCTGTTTCTCTACACCTAATCTAACCTAAATTTTGTAATTTACAAAAGTTTTAGCATGATAACGCCATCATCAATGAGATTTTTAGAGTTCTTCATCATATCATTTATTTACGTTTCAAGTTTCAGAGCAAAAACACCTTCAAGTAAATAAAAAACGTGATGTGAATAATTTGAAAAAGATGAGTACGCAGTCTTTCAATAAGATTGGAATTGTATATACTGAGATTTAGTCGAACGTTTTCGTTACCATTATCTAAGCGCCATATGATGAAGTTGTGCTGCCGCTAGTGACGTCACACAGTGCTCGAGGAAATCTCTAGGAGTTGATGATACACTTTCGGCGTTACTGATATTTGTGGGATGCTCAAGAGCTTGTCGGCTTCTTTGAGTTGATGACAATAATCGATGATACGGGTGACTAACCCTGAAATTTTCTGAAAAGCATTATCATCAAATTGCCAAATGGAGAGAATTCTCTAGACCTCTCGCCTTTTCCTTATGCTGAACTGCGAAGCCTTACTGTCTGTTACACAGCGTAACGAGTAAGGAAACACAGTGCTAGTAACATACGGGGTGGCAATTATTCTATACTGTCGTTTGTTGTTAACAATATAAGCTTATTCCCAAGAATTAGCAGCTTTCACTCAATTAATACTAGGCAGAAATCCAATCTGAATTTGGATCGAACTTCCTTGAATCTTGTGCAGAAAGGTATGCAGTATACTACTGCATCCATTTTCAATAAGGTACCACAAGAAATGAAAAATGCTGGCAGTAATCCACGCCTTTCAAATCGAAGCTGAAGAGTTACCTCATGGGTCACTCCTTGTATTCTGTCCCGGAGCTCCTTGAAAAATTAAGCTGATTCATTTTTTATATTGTTGACTGCGTTTACACAAACTTATCGCTTGTCTTTTTTCTGGGTTTATTTTATTTTATGTTTATTACTTTTGTTTTCTAATTTCATGTATTGACACGTTCCATTACCTTGGAGATTTGCTACTCAATTTGGTCCTACGGAACCAGACGCTTAAAATAAAAAAGACAACTTTCATTTCGATGGGTTAAAATGGTTCAAATGGCTCTGAGCACTATGCGACTTAACTGCTGAGGTCATCAGCCGCCTAGAACTTAGAACTAATTGAACCTAACTAACCTAAGGACATCACACACATCCATGCTCGAGGCAGGATTCGAACCTGCGACCGTAGCGGTCGCTCGGCTCCAGACTGTAGCGCCTAGAATGGATGGGTTCGTCAATAATCAAAATTGGCTCGTTTGTGGGACTGAGAATCCGAATTTCGCGATCGAGAAGTCTCTTCACCCATCCCCATTATCCAAAGTGACACTAATTTCGACAAAGTGTGGTTCATGCAAGACGGAGATAGACCCCATCGAAGCAGGAGAGTGTTTGATGTCCTGGAACAGCACTTTGGGGACCGCTTTCGGGCTCTGGAGTATCCAGATGTCACTGTCAAGGGCATGGATAGGCCGCCGTATTCTCCGGATGTGAACACATGCGACTCCTTTTTGTGGGACTATATTAAAGACAAGGTGTACAGCAATAACCCCAAAACCATTGCCGAACTGAAAACAGCCATTCAGGAGGTCATCGATAGCATCGACGTTCTGACACTTCAGCGGGTCATGTAGAAATTCGCTATTCGACTGCGGCACGTCATCGCCAATGATGGCAGCTATATCGTACATGTCATAACTTAAAACCGAATATCTGTAGTGCCGTTTCCATGTTGAGTAAAGTGTATGAACGCCGAAATTTTTTAACTAACTTACGTATTTTTTCATATAATTTAATAACATGATGCTGTACATACAGCACACGTGTGTCCCTACTATATTTTACAGAAAACGGAAAGTGCTTTTGCAGTTAGACCATAGGAGCAAACGAAAAACCAATTTTCAGCAAAAACAATTTAAAGGAATTCATGTTACCACCATAAGTTGCTTGTAAAGAATACTGAATAAAGCTTTGTTCTCTCAAAACAGCTAATGGTAGTGACATGCATTTCTTCACATATATAAAGGGGCGATGAAAAGTTTCAGTACGAAGACCGTAATATCGAGAAGCAGTATGTAAATCATGCAAAACTGCCGCGGGCATTGCGACAATCATACCTCCGACGCACCAGGTTGAAGAGATTCGTTTGGTAGAAAAGTGTGCTGCTGCGTGACAAAGTCCGGAACTGCTCACTTCCTCGTCCGAGAGGAATCCTCTATCCTTCAAGGCCTTTTTAAGCGACCGAAGGCGAGAGATCAGGGCTACGTGGTTGGTAGTCGAGTGTCTCCCACTCGAGGTGGCGCAACTTCTGCTTTACGACATTTAGGATACGGGGACGAGCAGCGGCACCCAGCACCCCTTGTCACACCATTCTACAATGATCGCTTTCGACCGACAGCCTGCCCCATATACACTACTGGCCATTAAAATTGCTGCATCACCAAGATGACGTGCTACAGACGCGAAATTTAACCGACAGGAAGAAGATGCTGTGATATGCAAATGATCAGCTTTTCAGAGCATTCACACAAGGTTGGCACCGGTGGCGGCACCTACAACGTGCTGACATAAGGAAAGTTTCCAACCGATTTCTCATACACAAACAGCAGTTGACCGGCGTTACCTGGTGAAACGTTGTTGATGCCACGTGTAAGGAGGAGAAATGCGTACCATCGCATTTCCGACTTTGACAAAGGTCGGATTGCAGCCTATCGGGATTGCAGTTTATCGTATCGTGACACTGCTGCTCGTGTTGGTCGAGATCCAATGACTGTTAGCAGAATATAGAATCGGTGGGTTCAGGAGGGTAACACGGACGCCGTGCTGGATCCCAACGGCCTCGTATCACTAACAGTCGAGACGACAGGCATCTTATCCGCATGGCTATAACAGATCGTGCAGCCACGTCTCGATCCCTGAGTCAACAGATGTGGACGTTTGCAAGACCACAATCATGTGCACGAATAGTTCGACGACGTGTGCAGCAGCATGGACTATCAGCTCGGAAACCATTGCTGCGGTTACCCCTGACGCTGCATCACAGATAGAAGCGCCTGCGATGGAGTACTGAACAATGAACCTGGGTGCACAAATGGCAAAACGTCATTTTTGCGGATGAATCCAGGTTCTGTTTACAGCATCAGGATAGTCGCATCTGTATTTTGTGACATTGCGGTGAACACACATTGGAAGCGTGTATTCGTCATCGCCATACTGGCATATCACCCAGCGTGATGGTACAGGGTGCCATTGGTTACACGTCTCGGGCACCTTTTGTTCGCATTGACGGCAATTTGAACAGTGGATGTTACATATCAGATGTGTTACGACCCGTGGCTCTACCCTTCATTCGATCCCTGCGAAACGCTACATTTCAGCAGGATAATGCACGACCGCATGTTGCAGGTCCTGTACGGGCCTTGCTGGATACAGAAAATGTTCGACTGCTGCCCTGACCAGCACATTCTCCAGATCTCTCACCAATTGAAAACGTCTGGCCAATGGTGGCCGAGCAACTGGCTCGTCACAATGCGCCAGTCACTACTCTTTATGAACTGTGGTATCGTGTTGAAGCAGCATGGGCAGCTGTACCTGTACACGCCATCCAAGCTCTGTTCGACTCAATGGCCAAGCGTATCAAGGCCGTTATTACGGCCAGAGGTGGTTATTCTGGTTACTGATTTCTCGCGATCTATGCACCCAAATTGCGTGAAAATGTAATCACGTGTCAGTTCTAGTATAATATACTTGTCCAATGAATACCCGTTTATCATCTGCATTTCTTCTTGGTGTAGCAATTCTAATGGCTAGTAGTGTACATTCTTCATTGTCCGATGGATGTCTACTAGTGTTTGTCCTTTGCCAGCCAAGAAAAGAATAACACGTTGGTCCTGTTGAGACGTGTTTGGTAATAACGTTGCCGTAGTTCCGTTTCCTCCTTTACCGTACGCACGTCGGAAATATTACTCCCTCACCTACATGTCGGAGCTAACACATGGGTAATCATCTAAAACTTGCATCTCAAATACTGAGGCAATGGAAAGTCTATTAATGTGCAGTTTTCCAAGAATGGACTGGTAGTCATGGGCTCGTATTCTTGGCCAATCCAACAGATTTTAATAATACTTAAGAAGTGTATTTTATGTGCAAATATACACTCATAAATAGAACAACGCCTGTGGGCATTAACAAACTAAAGTAGGACAAATTAGAACGTTAGAAGTGTTTGTTGCATGGTTCCAGTGCTAGTCTTTATGAGATATCGTATTTTGAAAAGTTTCCACACAGACACTTGTACAATGCTTGTGGTAGCACACACTAAAGAACAACACAGGTGCATCACTATTTATGTGGATTCTGACCAGCAACGAGACAACTGCCCATCACAGATTGTGTTCAAAATGACCGCCGACACAGGCAATACATGCTTCCAGTCTGGTATACAACGACTGCTGCACACGTGCTGGCATTTCCGCAGAGATGTCCGAGCAGGCTGCAGTAATACGTCTTGCATATCATTGATGTAGTTGGTGTGTCCTGGTAGACAGCGCTTGCAGCTTTCCCTAGAAAGAAAAGTCTACAGGCTACAAATCTGGGGAATGGGCCAGCCAACGTACAGGTCCCCTGTGTCCAATCCCACAATATGGAAACAATTCCTGAAGACATTGTGGCGGTCCCACCTGCTTAATGTCAGTAGCTTGTTCCATGTATAAAAGTGTATGTTTGCACAAAAAGTGCAATTTGTAAGTATTACTGTAATTCATTGATTGACTAAGAATAAGACTCTCTGACTACCAACCCATTCTGTGAGAACGGTACATCAGTAGCACTTGCCATTTCCGCAATATCTGCGATGCAAGTGATTGCTTCTGTAAACCCGCATCGGAGTCACGCTTCCTTGCATATCCCTACAGTAACACCCTCGGACGGAAACTATTTGATCATCCCTTATGTTAGAGCTGTGGAGGGCGCTTTACAAAAAACTATCACAAATAGTTTAACGAGAAGACTATTTTTATTCTGGCGTAACACACACAACGAAAACAGTCAATGAAGAACATCATAGCCAGTAATAATAACTTTCTTTCTGATATGCACTTGTTTGTACGACAGGGTACGGACTCATCAACTGAATTTCGAACTGCTTAGAAATTTTATTTTTCTCGCAACGTTTTAAGCTCTTTGCAACTGATATATTCTTTTCTATATCCCCGTCATCGAAGTTCCAGTAAACGATAAAACAGAAAGACTTGAGATTCTGCAGTTCGGACGTATTAGTCAGTTGTTTCTGACACGCTGGAATGAAATAGCACTTAAATAAAAAGTAGTGCCTTGAATTATATGATGGGATGTAAACGGTCGACAGTAATTAGGGCATCAAGTTTGTGTCATCTTGCTCACACCATATAGAGAAGACGAACTTCCAGTGGGTCAGTAAGCTGGCGATAATGATATATTAAGAGAAGGATGAGACAAAACCAATAAGAACATTTATCTATCGATATTAACATGATTCAATGACTATATACAAACCAAGTTATGCCTAAAGGCCGCCCTCATAGTTGTACTAAGATCGAGATAAATTTGTCCTAATGTTTCAGACTGTCAAACATTTACCCAAAACAAAAGCCCAAAGTCTTCCTAAGCCCACGTCTAAAACCCATTCTCAGGTTGGCTGGCGTAATCGAACCCAGCGACCAAGGTTGTATCCTCGAAGGCTTTCGCCTATCCAGTCCGACAATGTCCAAAACGTTAAGTCACGCGACCACACCACAGAAGTGTGGGTCCATTTTTCGAAGTAGAACAACACATGTCAGCCTCTGAAGATAATTTATACATCGGACCCTACTTGCTTCAAAAAAAGAGCGCGTTATCAACACATTCTATACTGCCACGCTTGCTGGACACGTACTAACATCACTTATTAGTTGGCACGGTAAACAAGAGAGATCCGTCTTTACACCCTTTGTTACGAATCACTAGAGGTCACAGAGACCCACAGTATTCGGAAATACCGTGTGAGATTTTCGCCCACTTGTTCTGTCAGACGCTAGGATGGTGATAATTGTTTGAAGTGGAGGGTAGACGGTGGTTTTCTCGAAAGTGAAGACTTCGTAGTAATTGTTTTCTGCATTAGTTTTTAATACATGGGATGATGTAGCAACTAAAATGTTAATTTAAATGTCATACAAATCCACTGACGTCATTTAGGTACCTTTTCAAGGAGTTAGGCCTTTTAACTGCACTGTCACAGTACATATATTCGCTAATGATATTCGTCATAAATACTCCATCACAATTAGAGAAGAACAGTTATTCCACAGCAACAACACCAGGCAGAAAAACGACCTTCATTACCCATTATTAAAGCTGTCAGTGGCGCAGAGACGAGTTCAATATACAGCAACAAAATTTTTTTGTCATTTTCCCAATAACATAAAATGTCTGACAGTTAGCGAAGCAAGTTTTAAACTTAATTTAATAACATTTACTCTGGGCAACTCCTTCTATTCCACTGAGGAATTCCTACTTAAAAACTGGTAGCCAGAAAAAAAAATTGAAATTTCACGAGTGGGGCTAAAAATAATGTGTTCATTGATGTTAACATTAATCATGTAGACATATAAACTGACTCGATCCACATCATTTCGATAAAAGAATCGTTCAAATGACCTACGGAAAATGTAACTAACTAATTGACGACCGAAGTTGATTTCTTGGCAAACTGGCTGCAGAATTTTCGTAGATTTTTACTGTACCAAATCCAAAACACAGCAAGCACGCTAGGGACCGGCAAAGGCAGCCATCTTTGCTGCAACTTCACGTAACGCTTATGGTGGCGCAATACTGTACTTGCGTGCCACGTGAGTAAAAACTTGATCTATTTTCCTTCAAGATGACACTAAGACTAAGTTTAGAAGTAGTATGAATAAGTTTGTACGAATTTTCAAAGTTGTAAAGTTCTTTTTGATACACCTGTATATGCAATGAAGATTTTTTATTAAAAAAAAAGAAAAAAAAACAAAGAATACGCTGACCTCTCTGCCATTTCATTACCACAATCAAAATTAATAAGGTTATTATTATTTTTGATACTAAACGTAGAGCTGTGACGCTCGTTGTCAACTTATATATCTCTGAATGCAGTCCGTAATTCGCGACATTAATATGCCGGAGCTAATTACCTACGAACATGTTATGAACTAGTCCCTTCAACCCTCACAAACCAAACCATGCGCACGAAAAAATGTCTGCACAAGTGGTTAAGACTCTTTTTAAGACAGGAAACTATTAAAGGCGGCTTTTGTGTGCTGTGAAGCAGCAGGCTAGACTGGCAGCTGCAGCTTGACACCGAGAAGTGATGACGTACGCTGAGTACTGAATACTTCGCCGCGTGGCTGACAAGCGCTGAGTCCGACAGAATAGACGGCACTCACGATGAAGCAGCTGAGACATGTAAACGAATAATTGTGGTGAAAGCAATGGAAAGGAAACGGAATAGGAAAAGAACAGGAAGGAAATAATGACTTCCAGCTGCACAGACCTTCGCGTACACCGAACCAAAGCACAGTGGCGTGTAACTCAGCAAGAGGGGTCGCACCTGACACGATCCTTTTGCTGCATCCGCCAACGTCACGCACAACCAATCAGGAGGGAGTGTACCTCCGCGGTGCGTGTGTGTTGGACCGCGCCCCGGCCAATCACGGCAGTTACGACGCAGCCAGCTAAGAGAAGTAGTCTGCTACAGATCCAGTACCACCTCGACCGCACGCCGCCTTCGCCGTCGTGCTTGCGGGCGTGTTCGTATTCTGTCAGACTCATATGGAAAGAGTAGAAATTATGAGCTCGTACTGATCGTAACTTACTTGTTAGTCTGGTCCAACGGGCTCCGCTCAGGAAGAGGGAGGACTTAAACATTTCGTAGTCAAACTAATGGACAAACTGACTGTAGAAGCCTCCATTATGTTGTTTCATCAACCAAGACTTGTACTCCAAGTAATTGCGTTTAGTCGTGAAGTTATCTCCGTATTAGTTACAAAGTTGGATACTTGTTTGTGACGTTTGTGTTGAGCTCATTGTATTCTTAAATATAGAGGATGAACTACATGCTCGTGTGTTTCTTGCGGAAGTATTCCAAGTCCAGAATACTTCAATTGGCGACGAGTATTTAAATCAACTTTCTATGCAACTCTTGCAGGTAGTGCCTGTGTCCAGACAGTTAAACCGTGGCAACTGCCGCAGAAACAAGTGGACTTAATCCACCCAGTGATCATTCTGCTGCAGAAGATGCAGCACACCAACGAACTCCTGGTGGAGCGATTTCCAGCAGTGGCCCAGTCGATGCTGGAGGTTGCTGGACAGTCAGCCCAACTGGGCGCCTCCATCCACAACGTCCATCTGCTACCACCGCCTTTTCAGGAATTCAGTCATAAAGTAGATCTGTCGTCGTGCTACATTGCACAGATGGAACAGCACTTCCTTTTGTATGACACCACAGGAAAGACACAACAACGTGCTTCCTTCCTGGTCAACGCCGGTCCACTAATTTATCAACTGCTATTGCAGTTTCACTTAGAGGTAGATCCCCACGTCCTACCTTAGAGTACGCCGCGATCTAGTCTAGTTGATTACTCTGATCCACAGATACACATAGCGGCAGCACGCTACTAATTTTTTAGTTATCTCAAACTGTCTTCTAACTTATACAAGGAATGGATAGCTCACCTCCAAGGACTCTCTAGTAAATTCCGTTTCCACTGCGCCCCCCCCACAATGGTTAAAATGGATCTGAGCACTATGGGACTTAACTGCTGTGGTCATCAGTCCCCTAGAACTTAGAACTAGTTAAACCTAACTAACCTAAGGACATCACACACATCCATGCCCGAGGCAGGATTCGAACCTGCGACCATAGCGGTCACGCGGCTCCAGACTGTAGCGCCTAGAACCGCACCCACAATGTAAGAGCTCTTACGCTTCTTCAATCGCGCGAGACATGATCCTTGTACATTCCCCGGGCGAAACGTTACGTCAGAGCTCTTGAAACTCAAATACCCGTCTCTGGAAGAATGTCTGCCTATCATTCGCGTCTTTGAGCAATCTTTGCGGTCCTCTGCTCTCTTTACAAGATCCACCATTGGTGTTTGCCTCCCGCCACAGCAACGTTCGTGGCACTCCTACTTCTCACCCCTGCCGGAAGTCGGTTAAGGTAGCGCTGCGGCCACGTCGGTCTGAAGAGCTCCCTTCATGCAGCCAGTGCTTTGTCAGTCGTCAGCGCCATAAATGTCGCCACCGACGGGCAACCTGCGTCGTCTGCAGAAAATTGACCCACAAAAGGGGCTGGCGCGGCAACTTGTCTACTGGAGGGGCATGGACACTGTGATAACCAATGTGGTTGCTGCCTGCTCCGATTGACAGAGCAAGCAAGCTACCCTAACTCGACGATACTTCCCATGGCTCACTATGACCACATGTTACTCCCGTATTCGTCTTGATTTTGCTGATCCTTCCTGAGTGCACCCTGGCTCGTCATCATTGTGTTTGTAATTAATATGGTCTCAACCTCTGTCACAAAGGCGATCAAGGTCTCCCTGAAACTATTGTCACGGACAACACACCTCAATTCATTTCCACCGAATTCTCTATCTTTTGTGCCGTGAATGGAATCTCTCTCATTCATATGGCACCATTCCATCCAGCATCCAATGACATCGCAGAGCGGTGTATCCGGACATTCAAGACACAAATGGCAAACCTGTGTCGTCATCACTCGTCGAATGACGTTTTTTGGCATCATTTTGGGCCACTTCCCAGGGGCCCTCCCGATGGAACGCTTACATGGTGGACCACATCATTCTTCTCTCTCCATCCTTCACTCCCAGGAACAAGGATCGCCCACCCCACTAGAGACAGCACCACTTCTCCTTGCAGGACCCAGTGTGGTCAACTCTGCTGGCTTCCTGCTACAGTGTCTCGCATTCTTGGCTATGCTATGCTGGAAATTACCCTACAAGACGGCTCCCGCAGTCGAAAATACATCAATCAGTCTTCTGTTCCAGACACCCAGCATGGTAACGAGATTACTGGGAATATCCCTTGATGCTTCTCTCCAGTGGAACGAGAGGCGTCCGATGTCATAGCCCGACACTCGAATAGAAGTCGATCCTACGCCGCCTTCACTTCCCCAGACGAGCCATGACGACACCAGTGACCTTTTCGGGGACTCCCACATCTGTCACCTTCGTAAGGGGAAGAGGAATAGCCTGTCGCAAAAGCCGTCAAGCGCCGAAGCCACACGGGAACACAGCGCCGTCGGATTGGTTGCCACCTCAGCCCCTACAACTACATGACTTTCGACACCACCATTCGCAGTGTGACCTGCAGAGAGCCTTCGCGTACACTGGATCAAAGCACAGAGGGTGTGTAAATGAGCAATAGAGGTAGCACCTGCCACGAACCTTTTGCTGCATCCACCAATGTTACGTGCAGCCTATCAGGAGCAGGAGATCCCGGGTTCGAGTCCCGGTCGGGGCACACATTTTCAGCTGACCCCGTTGATGCATATCAACGCCCGTCAGCAGCTAATGGTACTGATTTAATTGTAATTTCATGTCAGGAGGGAGTGTACCTCCGCCGTGCGGGTGTTTAGAACCGCGCCCGCACCAATCACGGCAGTTACGACGCAGCCAACCAAGAGAAGAAGTCTGCTCCAGATCCAGCGCCGCCTCGGCCACATGCCGCCTTCGCCGCCAATGAACCTGGAAACGTGCTCACGGGCCTGTTCGTATTCTGTCAGACTAACTTGGCAAGACTGTAGAAACTGTGAACTCGTACAGGTCGTAACATGTGTTAGTTTGTTCCAATGTGCTCCGCTCAAGAAGAGTGAGGACTTAAACAATTCGTAGCCAAACTAGTGGAGAACGAACTACGACTGCAGAACCTTTCATTGTGTTGTTTCCTCAACCAAGACTTGTTTTCCTAGTACTTTCTTTAGTTGTGAATTTATTTCCGTATTAGGAACTAGTTACAAAGTTGGTTACTTGCTTGAGACGGTCAACGAAGACAGTTTGTGTTGAACTCAGTGTGTTCTTAAATATAGAGGATGAATTACATGCTCGTGAGTTTCTTGCAGAAGTGTTCAAAGTCCACAAAACTTCAATTTTCCCCGTAAAAGTATTCTCTCACTACCGGTTTCTTGAGGATGTGAACATGTGGGGCATTGGTGAGAAAAGTCTGACGCTTTGCTGTAAGGGGCGAGCAAAAACCTTCTGTTCGAAGGTCACACTAACGACTTGCCTACATGTCGGTGCTTATACACCCACATCGGAGTCGCGCTTGGTTCCATATACGCTGCCGCAACGCTCTCAAACGGAGACTTTTGGACTCTTAAATCTGACTTGAACCTGCACAGAATGGTCGACAGACAAAGAGAGGAATTTGGTACTTACAGGGCACAGGAGTAACATAAATATTCATGTAGGATGACGGATGCCCGGAAGGTTGATACGCCAATAAAACCTGTGGTTATATGCATTAAACTTTACTAAAACCGCTTTTGTAATGCTTTAAGAAGAATATTAACACAGTATTACAAACGGCAGCATATTTAATACCTTGCTGGTAGCAACATGTACAAACATGCCGCAGCTGTAGCAGGGATAGCCGGCCGGAGTGGCCGAGCAGTTGTAGGCGCTTCAATCTGGAACCGCGTGACCGCTACGGTCGCAGGTTCGAATCTTGCCTCGGGCATGGATGTGTGTGATGTCCTTAGGTTAGTTAGGATTAAGTAGTTCTAAGTTCTATGGGACTGATGACCTCCAGATATTTGTAAGGTGTCAGGCAAATCCAACACCTTCCATGAAAACCATGACATGATAAGCAAATCCGGCAGTATGTCACATTGCTCCGAATAAATCCTGACAGTAAATTAACCAAAGTAATACGAATAATGAGTGAGCAAATGGAATACCACAGACTAACACAAGAATGCCTAAATGCATTTCATACCTTCCCACCGTGAGACAGATGCAGTTCCGAGAACAGAAACCGAGAGCAGAACCGTGTTAAGCTAGAAGGCCCTACGATAAGGGACGGACACCCACGTTGCCAGCTAACCGCTAGGACCACCCCCCCCCCAGCCCATATTAAAAGCTAGAGCCCTCCAGAAAAACAGTATAGATCTTACGATAACACAAAAAGGGCCACACCAGCCGCAAGTTTTAGCGTGAGACTTTTTCGCGTCTCTGTTACGTTGCAAACGTTAAAAACATTGCCCCACCACGAAAAGTAACCTCCAGGACCACCCCCCAGCCCATGTTAAAAGATAGAGCCCTCCAGAAGAACAGTATAGATCTTACGATAACACTAAAAGGGCCACACCAGCTGCAAGTTTTACCGTGAGACTTTTTCGCGTCTCTGTTACGTTGCAAACGTTAAAAATATTGCCCCACCACGAAAAGTATAACGTTTCTCATTGGATAGACAGAATTTTTGTAGGCGGAGCTTAAGGTTAACATTGAGCCCTGATTGGTCAGATGAAAACACAGCCAGATTGTTTTTTTTAAACCAACTTCGGTAAATTGTAGTAAGGAAAAGTTAGAAAGGAGTCGCTTCCGAGACGGCGAGCTGGATGGAGCTGCGTCGCCCGACGCCCCCTGACACTGCCTAACCAACGACAAGGTAATGAACGCACGCGATGCCGCATAACAGCGCATAAAGCTTCACTCAGAACTGCAGAAGTCTCATCTGTTACACCCCCGTTTTGCGTAATACTAGTGTCGATCGTCAATTAAAGCTCATGGTATTCACATTTGCTACGTAAGTTAAAATCTGATTTTTCTGTTATATAATTATTGAGAAGCCACATCAGCCACTGTAATTTACCACAAGTTAGATAAGTAATTAAAGATAATTGAGGGTCACTGTAGACCATTTTGATAGTTTTCTCTTTTGTGAAACTTAATTTAAACCTAGATTATATATGTGATATGGCATAGGTCATCCTTCGATCCATTGTAGAACTTGGAAACCCATTCAGGGAATATTCGCTCACATTTTTGTTGAACGCAGTTGGTTTTTATCATCCTGAATTAAAACATTTCCTTTTATCAATAGTGCAATTTATAAACAATGTTTTGTGAGTAGAATAAAATTTCCAATGGTAAACTCAACTGCTGTTTCGACGTTATTTTACCAGCTAACTAAAAATAGTAAAGCCTTGAACCCCTTCCACTAAATTTAGTTATTATTAAGATTCTTTTACAGGGAGTGCAGTGGAGCTGACGCTGAAATCATTAAGTATTTGGTTATATCATCGCTAGTCTCACTGAACTCATCCGAACTCTACATGTCATGTGTGGTCTGGCGTCTCCTTACCAGCAACAGGTCCCAGGTTCAAACTAGTCTATTCCCTAAAAAAACACGCTCAGAGCGTCGTTGCGCGAAAGTGGTGGGAAGACACGACTTAGAACAAACAGAAACCACGCAGAATGTTAGATGTTAACTCCCATAGTGCTCAGAGCCATTTGAACCATTTGTAGCAGGGATATAGATGTGATTTAAGCGACACCAGTTACCAAGACAGCACACCACACCGCCCCATACATCTTATCTTCAGTCCACAAAGCGTACTTGAGAAGTGAATGGCCACCATGTCTACTGGAAGTGAGAGAGACTTATGGGCAGATGGTATATTCTCCTCCATACGCACTTACTAAGGCGAATAGAGCCAACCAAAGGGCGGCCATCCCTTCGCTATGGTTATTTTTCGCTACTACTTTTCAATAATCTAGTTTTTTGGTATCAGACTTGACTCTATCTTGTTGTTGTTGTTGTGGTCTTCATTCCAAAGATGGTTTCGAAGCGGCTGCCTATGCTACTCTGCACAAGCCTCTTCATCTCCGAATAACTCCTGCAAACTATATTCATTTGAACCTGCTTGCTTTATTGGTCTCTGTATACAGATTTTATCCCTCTCACTTCCCTCCAGAACCATCTTAACAGTTCCTCGATATCTCAGAGCGTATCCTGTCAGACTATCTCTTTCTATCTATTTATCGCTTGCGTCTTTGTCCCATATTTTGCGCGGGTTTGGCATGGTTACATCGGATATGGCATGTTAATGTGAAGGGGCAGCCGGATGCCCTTCCTGCCGCCACCTCGCACCCCTGGGACGGAATCAGAATACCCCATCTGTCTGCGTCTAGCGTAAATCATGGAAAAGTGCGGATGCGTTTGAAATGTCTGTGAGTCGTGTAACTAAGGTGGGACGTGGGGACCAGCCCGGTATTCGCCTAGAGGGATGTGGAAAACCGCATAAAAGCCACATCCAGGCTGGCCGGCACACTGGCCCTCGTCGTTAATCCGGCGAGTGGATTCGATGCGGGGCCGGCGCGCCTACCCGAGTCCAGGAAGCAGCGCGTTAGCGCTCTCGGCTAACCTGGCGGGTATCCTGTCAAACGATCTCTCCTTTTAGTCAATTTCTGCCATAAATTTAATTTCTCGCCAGTTCCGTTCAGTACCTTGTCTTTCGTTACGCGATCTACCCACCTAATCTTCGGCAATCTTTCACAGCACCACATTCCAGAAGTTTCTATTCTCTTCTTGTCTGAATTATCGTCCATTTTTCACTTCCGTACAGGGCTACACTTCAGATAAATACCTTAAGAAAAGTCTTTCTGACTCTGAAGCATAGCACGTCACTTACATTTGCTTTCGTTTCACTTTAAGATCAGAATCGGGTCATCAGACGCTATTACGGGACCAGTTAATTCGGTAATTAATTGTGCTGCACGATTAGGTGTATATCTTAAAGTTATTGACAACAATAGATTTTTGGGTTTGGTTGGTGGGTGAAGTTATTTTGCTGGCCGTAATATCGCTGCTGGAAGGAGCTGTGGAACAAACAGAGGTATTTTGCCTCACCAAGGAGAGACAAGCAATTCTAGTGGAGGCGGCGAGGCTCCATCAGCCAGGCACTGGAACGTCGTCGGCCGCACATTCTAAGGGCAACACAGGGCTTGCTGAACAGAGGCGCGCGAGAAGGCGTCGCGTCTGGCACACCACCAGGTTTGCATCAGCATGGCGTCTCGGGCGGTCAGCACAGTGCAAAGCTATTCTGTTGTGCTAGGCGGACTTTGTCAAATGGAGCCTGGGAGAATGTCGCCAGCTAAATTTTGTCGTCTGAACACAGGAGGAACTTCCCTGAGGTGAAACAGCGACGCCACATACCGTCCCCTTAGCTGGGCGACTGCTCACGAGGAAAACACTCTGTTATAAGAGAAGTGAATGCAGGTTAGAGTGGCGAGGGGAACTCTGTTGCTTCCACCGTGAGAACGGTCGCTTAGCAGAATTTTTAGGACAGCTATGCCATGTTAGAAACGATTCCACAGAATTGTATGGACGGGGATTTCCTGATACTAATGCGTGCGATTGGCGCAGAGATGCGGAATACCGCTCGCATTGGTGTTCTAACATTCTTCCGGCTGCTCCACGTGGAATAACGTCGAAATTTTACGGAGCGAACGTACAGTAAGGACGCTTCGCCGGTGAGCGGCGAGCTGTAAAGACAGTACGACCGTGGGAGGCGGAGAGTAAAACTTCCCCCGTGGACGTCGTAGAAAAGGGAGACTTCAGCCAGCAGAGCCAACGAGTAAAGATATCGGCTACGGGAGCCTACTTGGTCAGGTTCCTGAGCAACCAGCTATTTGTTCGAGATTACTTCTGAGACAACCCAATGTGCGATATATCAGCTGTCTTGCATCTTGTGTTGGGTGCAGGTGATATGCTCGCAAGTTAGGCAGAGTAATTTCGCAAAAGAGTTTGTTCACGCGTTAAGCTGAGCTGTTTTTAAGAGCTAGAGCTGCTGTACTTGCAAGTTTAGGGTGCCACCAACCAGTGAAGTTCAACCATTTTCACTTTTCTCTGTTGGACCCATATGGCCAGAGGACATCCACAAGTACGTACTTTTCAACTCAGTAAACTTTACCAACAGCCGCACACTTAAAGATGATGTCGTGGTCTTCAGTCCACAAACTGGTTTCATGCAGCTCTCCATGCTACTCTATCCTGTGCAAGCTTCTTCATCTCCCAGTACTTACTGCAACCCACATCCTCCTGAATCTTTTTAGTGTAATCATCTCTTGGTTCCCTCTAACATATTTACCCTCCATACTGCCCTCCAATACCAAATTTGTGATCCCTTGATACCTCAGAATATGTCCTACCAACCGATCCCTTCTTCTAGTCAAGTTGTGCCACAAATTTCTCTTCCCCCCAATTCAATACCTCATTAGTTATGTGATCTACCCATCTAATCTTCAGCATTCTTCTGTAGCACCACATTTCTAAAGCTGCTATTCTCTTCTTGTCCAAACTCTTTATCGTCCACATTTCACTTCCATACATGGCTACACTCCATACAAATACTTTCAGAAACGACTTCATGACACTTAAATCAATACTCTATGTTAACAAATTTCTCTTCTTCAGAAACGCTTTCCTTGCCATTGCCAGTCTACATTTTATATCTTCTCTGCTTCGATCATCATTAGTTATTTTGCTCCCCAAATAGCAAAATCCTTTTCCTACTTTAAGCGTCTCATTTCCTAATCTAATTCCCTCAACATCACACGATTTAATTCGACAACATTCCATTATCCTCGTTTTGCTTTTCTTGATGTTCATGTTATACCCTCCTTTCAAAACACTGTCCATTCCGTTCAAGTGCTCTTCCAATTCCTTTGCTGTCTCTGACAGAATTACAATGTCATCGGAGAACCTCAAAGTTTTTATTTCTTCTCCATGGATTTTTAATACTACTCCGTATTTTGCTTTTGTTTCCTTTACCGCATGCTCAATATACAGATTGAATGACATCGGGGAGAGGCTACAACGCTGTCTCACTGCCTTCCCAACCACTGCTTCCCTTTCATGCCCCTCGACTCTTATAACTGTCATCTGCTTTCTGTACAAATTGTAAATAGCCTTTCGCTCCCTGTGTTTTACCCCTCCCATCCTAAGAATTTGAAAGAGAGTATTCCAGTCAACATTGTCAAAAGGTTTCTCTAACTCTACAAATGCTAGAAACGTAGGTTTGCCTTTCCTTAATCTTTCTTCTAAGATAAGTCGTAAGGTCAGTATTGCCTCACGTGCTCCAACACGTCTACGGAATCCAAACTGATCTTCCCCAAGGTCGGCTTCTACCAGTTTTTCCATCAGTCTGTAAAGAATTCGCGTTAGTATTTTGCAGCTGTGACTTATTAAACTGATAATTCGGTAATTTTCACATCTGTCAACACCTGCTTACTTTGGGATTGGAATTGTTATATTCTTCTTGAAGTCTGGGGGTATTTCGCCTGTCTCATACATCTTGCTCACTAGATGGTAGAGTTTTCTTAGGCCTGGCTCTCCCAAGGCCGTCAGTAGTTCTAATGGAATGTTGTCTACTCCCGGGGCCTTGTTGCGATTCAGGTCTTTCAGTGCTCTGTCAAACTCTTCACGCAGTACCATATCTCCCATTTCATCTTCATCTACATCCTCTTCCATTTCCATAGTATTGTCCTCAAGTACATCGCCCTTGTATAGACCCTCTGTATACTCCTTCAAATGGTTCAAATGGCTCTGAGCACTATGGGACTCAACTGCTGAGGTCATAAGTCCCCTAGAACTTAGAACTACTTAAACCTAACTAACCTAAGGACAACACACACATCCATGCCCGAGGCAGGATTCGAACCTGCGACCGTAGCGGTCGCGCGGTTCCAGACTGTAGCGCCACAACCGCTCGGCCACCAGCGGCCGGCTATACTTCTTCCACCTTTCTGCTTTCCCTTCTTTGCTTAGAACTGGGTTTCCTTCTGAGCTCTTGATATTCATACAAGTGGCTCTCTTTTCTCCAATGGTCTCTTTAATTTTCTTGTAGGCAGTATCTATCTTGCCCCTAGTGAGATAACCCTCTACATCCTTACATTTGTCCTCTAGCCATCCCTGCTTAGCCATTTTGCACTTCCTGTCGATCTCATTTTTGAGACGTTTGTATTCCTTTTTGCCTGCTTCACTTACTGCATTTTTGTATTTTCTCCTTTCATCAATTAATTTCAATATCTCTTCTGTTACCCAAGGATTTCTTCTAACCCTCGTGTTTTTACCTACTTGATCCTCTGCTGCCTTCACTATTTCATCCCTCAAAGCTAACCATTCTTCTTCTACTGTATTTCTTTCCCCCATTCCTGTCAATTGTTCCCTTGTGCTCTCCCTGAAACTCTGTACAACCTTTGGTTTAGTCGGTTTATCCAGGTCCTATCTCCTTAAATTCCCACCTGTTTGCAGTTTCTTCAGTTTTAATCTACAGTTCATATCCAATAGATTGTGGTCAGACTCCACATCTGCCCATGGAAATGTCTTACAGTTTGAAACCTGCTTCCTAAATCTCTGTCTTACCATTATATATAATTTATCTGATACCTTCTCGTATCTCCAGGATCCTTCCATGTATACAACCTTCTTTTATGATTCTTGAACCAAGTGTTAGTCATGATTAAGTTGTGCTATGTGCAAAATTCTACCAGGCGGCTTCCTCTTTCATTCCTTACCCCCATTCCATATTCACCTACTACGTTTCCTTCTCTTCCTTTTCCTACTATCGAATTCCATCCACTCATGACTATTAAATTATCGTCTCCCTTGACTATCTGAATAATTTCTTTTATCTCATCATACATTTCATCAATCTCTTCATCATTGGTATATAAACTTGTATTGGTATATAAACTTGTACTATTGTGGTATGTGTGGGCTTCGTATCTGTTTTGGCCACAATAATGCGTTCACTATGCTGTTTGTAGTAGCTTACCCGCATTCCTATTTTTTTTATTCATTATTAAACCTACTCCTGCATTACCCCTATTTGATTTTGTATTTATAACCCTGTATCCACCTGACCAGAAGTCTTGTTCCTCCTGCCACCGAAGTTCACTAATTCTCACTATATCTAACTTTAGCTTATCCATTTCCCTTTTTAAATTTTCTAACCTATGTGCACGATTAAGGGATCTGACATTTCATGCTCCGACCCGTGAACGCCAGTTTTCTTTCTCCTGATAACTTTAAGCAATTTATGAATTGCCGAAACTGGTTGCTTTAGAAATAAAATAAAATATCTTACAGTGTACGGCTGTTGATAAAGTTTATTGAACCGAAAAATTTTCACTTTTTTGTTACTTTGCTAGTTTCCGTTATCAGTTCATTTCTTCAAGGGGAAAATTGTGGAAGTTCTTCCTCTACTTCCTCCAGTTTGGCAACCCTAATTAATTTCACTCACAATATGTGTATCAATGTACTTATCACTACCCAAACTTGTCTTTGATTGAAAATACACATTACATATTCGAGATCCTTAGCACGGTCTATAATTCAAGTTTTTGTGATGTCAGGTTATTGTGAGACATAATTTGATTAAATTGACAGTTAGATATAGAGACGTGAAGTGATCCAATCAGTCAGCCTGGCCGTATAACAACATGCATTTCATTCCGTTGCGCACAGATTATAGGTCATTGCTCGGAGGGTGTTTTTCTGAGCCGACGTTACTTCCGGGATAGAAATTTATAGCAGGTATCCCCCATGCCTCACTTTAAACACCACACATACCAATACTTAAATTTATATTCAATGTTAACAAATGCCGGCCGCGGTGGTCTAGCGGTTCTAGGCGCTCAGTCCGGAACCGCGCAACTGCTACGGTCGCAGGTTCGAATCCTGCCTCGGGCATGGATGTGTGTGATGTCCTTAGGTTAGTTAGGTTTAAGTAGTTCTAAATTCTAGGGGACTGATGACCACAGATGTTAAGTCCCATAGTGCTCAGAGCCATTTGAACCATTTTTTTTTGTTAACAAATCCTTCTTTTCCAGAAATGCTTTTCTTTCTATTGCCAGTCTGCATTGTACTCGTATATCCTCGCTACATCGGCTATCATCAGTTACTTTGCTGTCCAAATAACAAAACTCATCTGCTATGACGGTGTGCTAAAAAGTAATGCCACAGGAGAGCTTCTGTAAAATTTGGAAGGTAGGAGACGAGGTACTGGCAGAAGTAAAGCTGTGAGTACCAGGCGTGAGTCGTGCTTCGGTAGCTCAGTTGGTAGAGCACTTGCCCGCGAAAGGCAAGGGTCCCGAGTTCGAGTCTCGGTCGGGCACACAGTTTTAATCTGCCAGGAAGTTTCAATGCCACCGAAGTTTTCATGTGAAAACTCTTCAAGTGTTTTAAATATAACCAGTGTTACATCTACATACATACTCCGCAATCCACCATACAGTGCGTGGCGGAGGGTACCTCGTACCACAACTAGCATCTTCTCTCCTTGTTCCACTCCCAAACAGAACGAGGGAAAAATGACTGCCTATATGCCTCTGTAAGAGCCCTAATGTCTCTTATCTTATCTTTGTGGTCTTTTCGCGAAATATAAGTTGGCAGCAGTAAAACTGTACTGCAGTCAGCCTCAAATGCTGGTTCTTTAAATTTCCTCAGTAGCGATTCACGAAAAGAACGCCTACTTTCCTCCAGAGACTCCCACCCGAGTTCCTGAAGCATTTCCGTAACACTCGCGTGATGATCAAACCTACCAGTAACAAATCAGGCAACCCGCCTCTGAATTGCTTCTATGTCCCCCCTCAATCCGACCTGATAGGGATCCCAAACGCTCGAGCAGTACTCAACAATAGCTCATATTAGTGTTAACATGCTATATCTTTATTCTTGGTGTCTACATAGTTATTTCTCAACATAGTCATCCTGGCGACGGGTACATTTCTCGCAACGGGAGACCAATCTGTTGATATCGTCACTGTAGAATGTTTGACTTCGTTGACAGAACCACCATCTCACCTCCGAGTACACCGCTTCATCACTATTAAAGTGAAGTCCAAGAAGGGTGTTCTTTAAGTTTTGGAAGCAGATGAAAATCGAATGGAGCCAAACCGGAAGGAGGATGATCGATGACAGTGGACCCAAGGCGTCGGATTGTGACAGATGTCGTAGCGCTCATACGTGGTCTGGAAATGTCACGCTGAAGGACAGGGTGCTTCGCGTGTGGGCGAACTCTTTGAATTTGTGAGTTCAGTTTTCTGAGTACCTCGCAGTAGCTTACTGAGTTTATGGCGGTTCATTTAGCCATTAATTCCAAATGCTCCGCACCTTGAACATCCCGTAACACCGTGAGCGTGACATTGCCTGCTGACGGCATAGTACTGAACATTTTTGGCGTCGGTGATATTTTGTGGCGGAACTCCATTGATGCTCATACATTGTAAGCTTCCACGGCCAGAACTGACTTCACTTAAAACTTCTGGGCTGATAGGCCATGGTCGACGGATAAAACTTACTCCTAATGTTTCACCTCCGACGGCGGGAGACATCTTCAGAGGTAAAGCGGCGAACTACAACTAGAACTTTTTTGCTCACGTATCATGTCGTTTTTGGAAACCCAGAATCTACTCTGTAGGAATCAACATGGATTCCGGAAACAGCGATCGCCTGAGGCCCAACTCGCTTTATTTGTTCATGAGACCCAGAAAATATTAGATATAGGCTCCCAGGTAGATGCTATTTTCCTTGACTTCCGGAAGGCGTTCGATACAGTTCCGCACTGTCGCCTGATAAACAAAGTAAGAGGCTACGGAATATCAGACCAGCTGTGTGGCTGGATTGAAGAGTTTTTAGCAAACAGAACACAACATGTTGTTATCAATGGAGAGACGTCTACAGACGTTAAAGTAACCTCTGGCGTGCCACAGGGGAGTGTTATGGTACCATTGCTTTTCACAATATATATAAATGACCTAGTAGATAGTGTCGGAAGTTCCATGCGGCTTTTCGCGGATGATGCTGTAGTATACAGAGAAGTTGCAGCATTAGAAAATTGTAGCGAAATGCAGGAAGATCTGCAGCGGATAGACACTTGGTGCAGGGAGTGGCAACTGACCTTTAACATAGACAAATGTAATGTATTGCGAATACATAGAAAGAAGGATCCTTTATTGTATGATTATATGACAGCGGAACAAACACTGGTAGCAGCTACTTCTGTAAAATATCTGGGAGTATGCGTGCGGAACTATTTGAAGTGGAATGATCACACAAAATTAATTGTTGGTAAGGCGGGTACCAAATTGAGATTCATTGGGAGAGTCCTTAGAAAATGTAGTCCATCAACAAAGGAGGTGGCTTACAAAACACTCGTTCGACCTATACTTGAGTATTGCTCATCAGTGTGGGATCCGAACCAGGTCGGGTTGACGGAGGAGATAGAGAAGATCCAAAGAAGAGCGGCGCGTTTCGTCACAGGGTTATTTGGTAACCGTGATAGCGTTACGGAGATGTTTAACAAACTCAAGTGGCAGACTCTGCAGAAGAGGCGCTCTGCATCGCGGTGTAGCTTGCTCGCCAGGTTTCGAGAGGGTGCGTTTCTGGATGAGGTATCGAATATATTGCTTCCCCCTACTTATACCTCCCGAGGAGATCACGAATGTAAAATTAGAGAGATTCGAGCGTGCACGGAGGCTTTCAGACAGTCGTTCTTCCCGCGAACCATACGCGACTGGAACAGAAAAGGGAGGTAATGATAGTGGCACGTAAAGTGCCCTCCGCCACACACCGTTGGCTGGCTTGCGGAGTATAAATGTAGATGTAGATGTAGAACTCGAGGGAGAGCCGATATATAGGCAGTGTAGAGATTTTCTCTAATAATGCCAACGTTCTTGGTTGAAAGTAATCGATCGTCATTCTTATGGTGCCACGTTGACATCCAAATTTTACCTAATATAACACCTTCCTCTTTTCTGTTAAAATTATTACGGTGTTTATAAATCTCAGTAGCCTCTCTATTCGTGCTCGCATGATAATGCGATCTTTTCGGTATGACGCTCTTCTCACTGAATTTTATTTCATGATTACCACCTTTGCAACGGCCTTGCCGCACTGGATACACCGGTTCCCGTAAGATCACCGAAGTTAAGCGGTGTCGGGATTGGCCGGCGGGTAAGGCGCTGCAGTCTGGAACCGCAAGACCGCTACGGTCGCAGGTTCGCATCCTGCCTCGGGCATGGATGTTTGTGATGTCCTTAGGTTAGTTAGGTTTAACTAGTTCTAAGTTCTAGGGGACTAATGACCTCAGCAGTTGAGTCCCATAGCGCTCAGAGCCACTTGAACCACTTGATTGGCCGGCGCTTGGATGGGTGGCCATCCAGGCCGCCATGCACTGTTGCCATTTTTCGGGGTGCACTCAGCCTCGTGATGCCAATTGAGGAGCTACTCGACCGAATAGTAACGGCTTCGGTCAAGAATACCATCGTAACGACCGGGAGAGCGGTGTGCTGACCCCACGCCCCTCCTATCCGCATCCTCATCTGAGGATAACACGGCGGTCGGATGGTCCCTTAGGCCACTTGTGGCCTGAAGACGGAGTGATTACCCTGTTGGTGGGCCGTAGGGTATACAGGAAAGTCACGCATACTGACCGTTGCCTTCATAAAGAGTCTAACCACTACTCCAGTTAAAAAAAGAGGTTTAATTAATACTTTGGTAGACAGTACGTACAAAATTTGTGAACTGACTTACTTAAAAGAGGAAATGGAGCATCTACGGTCGACATGAAGAATGGTTATTCTAACAAGGCGATAGATCGAGCACTTTGCCCTAGGAAGAGAATCAGGATGAACGAAGAACAGCGGCCGTCCAAGGGGAAAGTTTCCCTTCCGTTCGTTAGTAAGATTACAGATCACAGTGGGAAAGTGTTGAGCAAGTATGGTGTGGAAGCTATTTTCAGACCCACCAGAAATATAAAAGAATGTTAAAGACTGGGAAAATATATACGACTTCCTTTGGCTACGACAGGTGTGTATAAAATTCCTCGTACTTGTGGACGAGTTAATATTGGTACCACGAAAAGAAGTGCTAATACCTGTCTGGTTAAATACAAGAGCAACTGCCCTCTGGGACATACGGGTAAATCGGACGTAGCGGAACACGTTTAACAGGAGGACGATCATGAAACAAAATTGAATAAGACGAGCGTCATGTGGAAACTACCGCATTACCATCCGCGCATGTATAATAATAATTTTACAGAAAGAGGGAGGTGTTAAATTAGATAAAATTTGGATGTCAACGTAGCACCGCAAGAATGACGATCGATTACTTTCAATCGAGAATATTGGCATCTTGTAGCGATGTCATGTAATGGACTGTGGTACCCTCTGCAGTGCTTATTCGTTGCTCTCTCGAGTTCTAGTTGCAGTTCACCGCTTTACCTCTGAAGATGTCTCCCGCAGTCGGAGACGAAACGTTAGGGGAAAGTTTTATCCACCGACGGCGGCCTATCAACCTTGCAGTTTTGAGTGAAGCTCATTGCTGTTCTCTCGTTTTTGAGGTCAAAATGATGAAGCCTGCTTTCACCACCGGTCACAAGGCCGTCAAGGATTCCATCAAGCTCACGCTCAGAATGCAAAGAAATTGACAGATGTCCAATCTCCTTCGTTTTATGTTAGGAGTGAGCACCCAGCGTGCATGCAGTTTTCCACACCCCAGTTCCGTAATGATGGCCTCTAAACACTCTCGCAATATGCCACGCTTACCTGAGCTCTGTGTCTGTGTTACCAGACGGTTTTCTCTGTTGAATTCATCAACCCGATTCCGCTGAGTCTCGTCTGTTGCCGTACGCGGACGTTCACTCTGAGCTCTGTCATACACATTGTACATCGGACCTGAAGTCCTGATAAAGGCTGAAACATCGTCTTAGAAAAAATTAAAAATGACAGTGCTGGAAAAACTCTTACGTTATTTGATTTTCAAACAGTTGAGCAAAACTCAACGTACTCAAACAGTTCTCTCTTTACTTTTTCTGATCATCACTAAACTGACACACAATATTTTTAGCGCAATGCAATCTGACTTTCAATAATCCCTACAAAAGAATGATCCTGACTAACAATAACCTATACCTTTCATGAATCACTTACCTCACAAAAATCTTCGTTACTCGAACTACTGCAATACAGCGAGCGCCAATACTGCCAGCTAAATAAAAGATTCTAACTACTGAAGGCACTAATTACTGATAGGCATAATTAGAAAATGAAATGATTCTTGAGTTTCTCCCGGCGTATTTGATAGTCAAAATATCCACGGGTGTGCTGCCGGTCTATAGTGTCCAACGGGCACAATATTTCGGCGATCATACATGTCGCCATCATCAGGTGAACTGACGGACTGAGCTCCTGTGAACGTGCCGGCACGGAGATCCGTACGCTATGGCTGCTCAGAGGGAACTGGGTTCGGTCGCGGCGGCGGCCGATTTAAATACCCTCCGCCCGCGGCGCGCTCCCTCCGCCGTCCGCGCCCCGCGCCACGGTCGCGCGGTGGAACAGATTGCGACGGCGTCTGAGATGACGTCGGAGTGATGGCTCTGTCCGCCGTGGTCGTCACAACTATACGTTTGCTCGATTTACTCTTGATTAACCCGATCGCTGGTTCCCAAGCCTTGCTAAGATTATAGCCACAGTCACGGTTTATGAGGTCATCATTGGTGCGAATTTCGATGGCCTCTCTAACAACGCTGTCCCAGTATCTCGACGTCTGTACCAGAATCCTCGTGCGGTCGTATTCCATGGCGTGATTTTCCGACAAACAATGTTCAGCGACCGCCGACTTGCTCGGATACATCAGACGATTGTGCCTCTGGTGTTCACGGCATCGATCCTCGACGGTACACATCGTCTGACCAATATACGACTTGCCACATTGACACGGAATCTGGTACACGCCGGCCTTCCTCAAACCGAGGTCATCTTTGGCGCTCCCCACCAGTGCACGAGTTTTATTTGGAGGACAAAACACAGTTCCGACCCGGTGTTTCTTCAGAATGCGGGCGATTTTCCCCGAGAGTGCGCCTGTGTATGGAATAAATGCAGTGCCTACCTCCTCCCTCGTGACTTCATCCATCTCAACAGGTTGTGCTGCAGTGGTTGGGCGGAGAGCACGTTGAATCTGCCACTCTGAGTACCCATTTTTTCGAAAAATGAGGGAATTAGATTAGGAAACGAGAGGCTTAAAGTAGTAAATGAGTCTTGCTATTTAGGGAGCAAAATAACTAATGATGGTGGAAGTAGAGAGGATATAAAATGTAGACTGGCAATGTCAAGGAAAGAGTTACTGAGGAAGAGAAATTTGTTAACATGGAGTGTAGATTTAAGTGTCATGAAGTCGTTTCTGAAAGTATTTGTATGGAGTGTAACCATGTATGGAAGTGAAACATGGACGATAAATAGTTTGGAGAAGAAGAGAATAGAAGGTTTCGAAATGTGGTGCTACAGAAGAATGCTGAAGATTAGATGGGTAGACCACATAACTAATGAAGAGGTATTGAATAGAATTGGGGAGAAGAGGAGTTTGTGGCGCAACTTGACAAGAAGAAGGGACCGGTTGGTAGGACATGTTCTAAGGCGTCAAGGGATCACAAATTTAGCATTGGAGGGCAGCGTGGAGGGTAAAAATCGTAGAGGCAGACCAAGAGATGAAAACACTAAGCAGATTCAGAAGGATGTAGGTTGGAGTAAGTACTGGGAGATGAAGAAGCTTGCACAGGATAGAGTAGCAAGGAGAGCTGCATGAAACCAGTATCAGGACTGAAGACCACAACAACAACAGTCTTAATCTGCTCTTTCTCTGTTTCAAACATTAGTTTTAGTTCGTCGTGTATTACTCTATTTAGTTTCTGTACTGTGATTTGTTGAGACAGTATCTGGCGGGCAGCCTTTGCTAGCCACCCCCTGGGAGCTCATTTAGGTTTCCTTGCTACTCGCGGAGGCCCACATATACACTCCTGGAAATTGAAATAAGAACACCGTGAATTCATTGTCCCAGGAAGGGGAAACTTTATTGACACATTCCTGGGGTCAGATACATCACATGATCACACTGACAGAACCACAGGCACATAGACACAGGCAACAGAGCATGCACAATGTCGGCACTAGTACAGTGTATATCCAACTTTCGCAGCAATGCAGGCTGCTATTCTCCCATGGAGACGATCGTAGAGATGCTGGATGTAGTCCTGTGGAACGGCTTGCCATGCCATTTCCACCTGGTGCCTCAGTTGGACCAGCGTTCGTGCTGGACGTGCAGACCGCGTGAGACGACGCTTCATCCAGTCCCAAACATGCTCAATGGGGGACATATCCGGAGATCTTGCTGGCCAGGGTAGTTGACTTACACCTTCTAGAGCACGTTGGGTGGCACGGGATACATGCGGACGTGCATTGTCCTGTTGGAACAGCAAGTTCCCTTGCCGGTCTGGGAATGGTAGAACGATGGGTTCGATGACGGTTTGGATGTACCGTGCACTATTCAGTGTCCCCTCGACAATCACCAGTGGTGTACGGCCAGTGTAGGAGATCGCTCCCCACACCATGATGCCGGGTGTTGGCCCTGTGTGCCTCGGTCGTATGCAGTCCTGATTGTGGCGCTCACCTGCACGGCGCCAAACACGCATACGACCATCATTGGCACCAAGGCAGAAGCGACTCTCATCGCTGAAGACGACACGTCTCCATTCGTCCCTCCATTCACGCCTGTCGCGACACCACTGGAGGCGGGCTGCACGATGTTTGGGCGTGAGCGGAAGACGGCCTAACGGTGTGCGGGACCGTCGCCCAGCTTCATGGAGACGGTTGCGAATGGTCCTCGCCGATACCCCAGGAGCAACAGTGTCCCTAATTTGCTGGGAAGTGGCGGTGCGGTCCCCTACGGCACTGCGTAGGATTCTACGGTCTTGGCGTGCATCCGTGCGTCGCTGCGGTCCGGTCCCAGGTCGACGGGCACGTGCACCTTCCGCCGACCACTGGCGACAACATCGATGTACTGTGGAGACCTCACGCCCCACGAGTTGAGCAATTCGGCGGTACGTCCACCCGGCCTCCCTCATGCCCACTATACGCCCTCGCTCAAAGTCCGTCAACTGCACATACGGTTCACGTCCACGCTGTCGCGGCATGCTACCAGTGTTAAAGACTGCGATGGAGCTCCGTATGCCACGGCAAACTGGCTGACACTGACGGCGGCGGTGCACAAATGCTGCGCAGCTAGCGCCATTCGACGGCCAACACCGCGGTTCCTGGTGTGTCCGCTGTGCCGTGCGTGTGATCATTGCTTGTACAGCCCTCTCGCAGTGTCCGGAGCAAGTATGGTGGGTCTGACACACCGGTGTGAATGTGTTCTTTTTTCCATTTCCAGGAGTGTACTTCTGTGTGGTCGATTCAGAGAATCTGCGGCAGGACCTGGAGTCGATTGTGACACACGCCCTGCCCAGCACAGAAAACACAACGCAAAGAACACATGTGCCTAGAATCTTTAATTCGATTTGAATAGCTGTACCTCTACATGGTTCAAACTCTCTTCTGAGACTTTGTATCCCAAGAGATGCAGTGTGCAGTGTAGCACGACGTTTCGGTTATTGGACGTATGCTGTTCCTATGACGTCATTTGAATTCGATAGTGGGCTCGCAGTACGGTGGTGCGGCAAGCAGGCGATGCCGCCAGGGCAGGAAACAGGGCTCGCTATCGCATCTGCGGCGTGCAAACGGCGGGTCGGGCATTGCCGGAAGCAGGAGATGGCAGGGCAGAGCCGCGGCTGTGGCGTGCCCACAAAGGGCGCGGGCCGCGTATTGATCTGCCGACACCTCGCCTCGCATCGCCTAGCCACGCACTGCACGCGCCGCGCGACACGCACCACGCAGCACGCCGGGGAGCCGCGGCGCGACGCCAAGCGAGGAGGCCGGGAGGCGGCTGGCTGTTGCTGTGCCTCTGCCGACATCTGCGTCGGACCGTCCTCATGTTTACATCTACACCGCTACTCTGCAAGCCACAATACCGAGTATTCCTAGATTTCCAGAAGGCTTTTGTCACTTTTGTGTTAGCAGAAGAGCCAACACCGTGTTACGAGTGGAGGCCGAAATGCACGCGTTTTAGGTCACGCAGGCTGGCGTGAGGAGGGAAGAACTATACTAACGTGAGGTCTGGAACATGACAAGGAATCAGAATTCAGAAAGCGGACGTAATTAGTTTGATACTTAACTTTAATCCATTAATGATGAACGTCGCTCTTGACGGTACATGATTCACAATCTTATCTGTTCAGAATACATTCTTCAAGATAGTAATTATAGTAACTGAATATGGCGCCCTGCTATGTCGTAGCAAATGATGTAGCTGAAGGCTATGCTAAACGGTCGTCTCTGCAAATGAGGGCGTATGTAGACAGTGAACCGTCGCTAGCAAAGTCGGCTGTACAACTGGGGCGAGTCCTGGGGAGTCTCTCTAGACTAGACCTGCCGTGTGGCGGCGCTCGGTCTGCAATCACTGATAGTGGCGACACGCGGGTCCGACGTATACTAACGGACCGCGGCCGATTTAAAGGCTACCACCTAGCAAGTGTGGTGTCTGGCGGTGGCACCACAGTCACTGTACCACACAAGCGGCCTGTAGTGAAACAGCGTGCTTATGGAATATCGTCTCAGTTATGTGACCGGATTCGTTATTTCCTGTCAGAGAGGCCACAGTTCGCAGTGACTGACGTGAAGTCATCGAGTAAAACAGAAGTAGTTTCTGGTGTTCCCCAAGGTAGTGTTATAGGCCCTTTGTTGTTCATAAACGATTTAGGAGACAATCTGAGCAGCCGTCTTAGGTTTTTTGCATATGCTACTGTCGTTTATCGAAGGGCAAAGAAGGTTGGAAAACGAATTAGAAAAGATATCTGTAAGGTGCAAAAATTGGTAATTGATCCTAAATACCCGGCCGCTGTGGCCGAGCGGTTCTAGACGCTTCAGTCCGGAACCGCGCTGCTCCTACGGTCGCAGGTTCGAATCCTGCCTCGGGCATGGATATGTGTGATGTCCTTAGGTTAGTTAGGTTTAAGTAGTTTTAAGTCTAGGGGAGCAAGCAGTAAAGGAAACAAAAGAAAAATTCGGACTAGGAATTAAAATCCATGGAGGAGAAATTAAAACTTTGAGGTTCGCCGATGACATTGTAATTCTGTCAGAGGCAGAAAAGGACCTGGAAGAGCAGCTGAACGGAATGGACAGTGTCTTGAAAGAAGGAAATAAGATGAATATCAACAAAAGCAAAACGAGGATAATGGAATGTAGTCGAATGAAATCGGGTGATGCTGAGGGAATTAGATTAGGAAATGAGGCACTTAAAGTAGTAAAGGAGTTTTGCTATTTCGGGAGCAAAATAACTGATGATGGTCGAAGTAGAGAGGATATAAAATGTAGACTAGCAATGGCAAGGAAAGCGTTTCTGAAGAAGAGAAATTTGTTAACATCGAGTATAGATTTAAATGTGAGGAAGTCGTTTCTGAAAGTATTTGTATGGAGTGTAGCCATGTATGGAAGTGAAACATGGACGATAAATAGTTTGGACAAGAAGAGAATAGAAGCTTTCGAAATGTGGTGCTACAGAAGGATGCTGAAGATTAGATGGGAAGATCACATAACTAATGACGAGGTATTGAATAGAATTGGGGACAAGAGAAATTTGTGGCACGTCTTGACTAGGAGAAGGGATCGGTTGGTAGGACATATTCTGAGTCATCAAGGGATCACCAATTTAGTATTGGGGGTCAGCGCGGAGGGTAAAAATAGTAGAGGGAACCAAGAGATGAATACACTTAACAGATTCAGAAGAATGTAGGTTGCAGTAGGTACTGGGAGATGAAGAAGATTGCACGGGATAGAGTGGCATGGAGAGTTGCATCAAACCAGTCTCTGGACTGAAGACCACAACAACAACAAGTCTAGGGGACTGATGACCTCAGATGTTAAGTTCCATAGTGCTTAGAGCCATTTGAACCACTTAAAAAAAATTGAACCTAAATAACAAAAGTGTGAGGTCATCCACATGAGTGCTGAAACGAGTCCGTTAAACTTCGATTACACGATAAATCAGTCAAATCTAAAGGCCTTAAATTCAACTAAATACCTAGGAATTACAATTACGAACAACTTAAATTTGGAGAAACACATAGAACATGTTGTGGGGAAGGCTAGCCAGGGCCTGCATTTTATTAGCATGACACTTAGAAAATCTAACAGATCTACTAAAGAGACTGCCTACACTACGCTTGTCCGTCCTCTTTTACAATACTGCTGTGCACTGTGGGATCCTTACCTGGCACTATTTGCGGAATACATAGAGAAAGTTCAAAGAAAGACAGCACGTTTTGTGTTATAGCGAAATAAGGGAGAGAATGACAATGAAAAAAAAAACAGGATTTTTCGGTAGACATCATTAAAAGAAAGGCGTTTTCCGTTGCTACGGAATCTTCTCACGAAATTCCAATCACCAACTTTCTCCTCCGAACGCGGAAAAAATTTTGTGGACGCCGACCTACATATTAAGAAACGATGATCATCATAAAATAACGAAAATCAGAGCTTGCACAGAAACATATAGGTGTTCGTTTCTTCCGCGCACTGTACGGCACTGGAATAATAGAGAATTATTGTGAAGGTGGTTCGGTGAACTCTCTGCCAGGCACTTAAATGTGATTTGCAGAGTATCCACGTAGATGTAGATGTAGATGCCAGAGGGCAGTTCTGGTACCGCACCACCCATTTTCTCTTAGACTCATGAAAAGAGTATGATGAATCTCTCTGAGTTTACTATCATCCTCATTTCGCGGGATGTGTTTGGGACGGATCAATACGTTGTCGAGCTGTTCTCGAAACGTACGAGTATACAGATGGAATTTTGATACACTGCGGGAATGTAAAGTACTTTACCATGTAGCAACAGTTCGAAATTTATCAAACTTTTTGGAGATGCTTATAACACAATGGGTATTAAATAATGAAAGTTTCATTCCATTCGAAACTGATTTCCATCATCAGCATCAGTATGAAGTGTGACTCCAAGAGCACAAACAGACTCCTATATCCGTTGTAGCATTGAAGCAAATAGTCGCCGAACGTCATATTGGGGAAAGCGGACGTAATTAGTTTGATACTTTAATCATCTGAAAGAGATGCTATGTCAGTTCATGAAGAATGCTAGCTGGAGTCTGATATGATTGTATACGTCTTCCTAGACATCGTCTATGGACGGTTAATCAGCAAACCGGCCAGGCCAGTCAAGGATCGGTACATTCCTCAGTGCATTTGTAATGTGACTTGGAGTTTGGGGACCTTCATTTCCCTATTGGAAAATGCCATACGGTACCGCATATCCTGGTCATGAAGTGTATGACTACATGGTTTATGAGTCTTGCCACACTCTGGTAAGTATTCATCCATCCTTCAACAATTACCAAACCAGTGTTCTTGTTATATCCAACACCTCCTCAAACCTTGATTCCAGGAGTTGGAGCCGTATATGTCTCGAGAATCGTCGCCTTCTCTAACCTTTTCCACGTTATGTACAGACACGTTGGCGTCAATCCGACCATTTGACCTACAACAGGTTCTATTCCACAATCTAGATTTAGGCCTTAAGCCATTGTCAAGTGTTAAAAGTATAAAAATCATTATATTTCACTTAGAACTCAAATCATCGTCAAAATATTTACTTTTGACAAAATTGGTTTACATAACCGAAGATACATATTTTGATGATGACTTGTGTTCTACTCTAGTCCAAGGATTTTTTATAGTTGTAACAATTGATAATGGTCTAAGTTCGAAATCCTATATTGTGGAATAAAACCTGTTGTACAGTATGATGGGGGTTATCTCTTTCACAAAGTTTCATATGACTGAAACTTCCTGGCAGATTAAAACTGTGTGCCGGACCGAGACTCGAACTCGGGACCTTTGCCTTTCGCGGGCAAGTGCTCTACCAACTGAGCTACCTAAGCACGACTCACGCCCTGTCCTCACAGCTTTACTTCCGCCAGAACCTATGAGGACGGGGCGTGAGTCGTGCTTGGGTAGCTCAGTTGGTAGAGCACTTGCCCGCGAAAGGCAAAGGTCCCGAGTTCGAGTCTCGGTCCGGCACACAGTTTTAATCTGCCAGTAAGTTTCATATCAGCGCACACTCCACTGAATAGTAAAAATCTCTTTCTGGTTTCATCTGACTGTCTATCGACATCAAAATAAAATCATTAGAACAGAGTATCATTGCTGAACACGGAATGGTACTCAGCGTACCAGCTGACTTTGGTCTACACTAGGCATGTGTCTGGTGTGCGTGGTGTACTCGTATGTCAGATGGAATACGAAAGACGGAAATCTAAGATCTTAACCCAACTTCCAGCAATCTCTTCCCGGCGATTCGTGGTGTCACTCTGCCTATAACCTCTGCTCGGATTTCAGCTGTTGTCATCCGCCTGTTCGTCAGAATTACTCGACCAATCCTTTGATCTCCTCATGACGTTGTCCTTATAGGGACCGTGCCCGCTCTTCTAACCACACGTCCCCAGCCCACTTCGTTGCTGGTCGTTCTGCAAATACTGTCTGTGCAATCTGTCGGTATGACGCTCCCGCGTCCCTCAAGCCACTGATTCGGTCTTTCTCAAAACATGGCGATGAACTGTACGTACAGGTCCTCTCAGCCTGCTCTGTTGCGGTCTCTGCCTCACAAGTTCCGTTAACGCCACACACACCCAACAGTCATCATGTACTCACAACAGTCTTCATCTGTAGAAATGGCTTTTCTATGTATTGAAAATAAGCTCGCATAAGAATGAAATTTTAAGCAACATATCCCACAGGCTTGGAAATAACAGTGTCAGTTTGTCAGCGTTCGGTCATGGGGTTCATGGTGCAACACTTTCCATTTCCATTAATCCAGTAATCCTCCCCGCGTTGCACAATGCCAGCCGCTGAAGTTTGATCGGCGCTTCCCCTAATGCTTTGGTGCTTACAAAACTATGGTTCAAATGGCTCTGAGCACTATTGGACTTAACATCTGAGGTCATCAGTCGCCTAGAACTTAGAACTACTTAAACCTAACTAACCTAAGGACATCATACACATCTATGCCCCAGGCAGGATTCGCACCTGCTACCGTAGAGGTCGCGCGGTTCCAGACTGTAGCGCCTAGAACCGCTCGACCTCACCGGCCGGCTACAAAACTATCCCCGACGAGACGCACCACTTTTCACTCGATTTTCTCTCTTAATGATAGTCTGCTATCTGTGTCTATTACTTATAGTTCCACATGGTCGCTCCAGTTTCAGTAATTCCATACAGTAACTCCTACGTATTTTACCGTTTGCTTGCGTTTCCAGTTATTTTTCGAAAATTAAAGGCCATTCCCTGTACCAGGCGTTGATCATCTGCTACTCTTTCTGCATTGCGGTTTTCTAGCGCTGCAACTTTTCTGTATGCAACTGCAAAGACCGTGAACTGTTTTAAGGAGATTTCCAAACTATCCAGATTATCACACAGTTGGTTACTTTCAACCATTATCAAACGTGATCCGACTTTTACGTTCCGTAAAGGCCACAGTCTTACTTTTCTTTCGTTAACTAGTTCTTGCGATTCGTTATATAGGCTAATCTTTTGTGACGATGTGATACTGCTACAATTTTTACTTTTATTACACTTCCTCGTAGATGAATGCTTCTTCTGCAAAAAGTCTGAAATTTTAACAATAACACCTTCTGAGGGAGTGGTCGTCAAACTGCAGCCCGAGGGCCGTATGCGGCCTGCGGTTGTCAATAGTGTTTTACAACAACTTGCAGCTAGCACGAGACCCCTTACAGCACGCTTGTCCGTCCTATCCTGGAGCACTGCTGTGTGGTGTGGGATCCGCATCAGGTGGGACTGACGGATGAAATCGAAAATGTACAAAGTACGGCAGCTCGATTTGTATTATCGCCAAATAGGGGAGACAGTGTCACAGACATGATAAGTGAATTGGAGTGGCAGTCATTAAAACAAAGGCGTTTTTCGTTGCGTCGGGATCTTCTCATGAAATTTCAATCACCAGTTTTCTCCTCCGGTTGCGAAAACATTCTGTTGGCACCCACCTACATATGGAGAAATGATCATAACGATTAAATAAGAGAAATCGGGGCTCGCAAAGAAAAATTTAAGTGCTCGCTTTTCCCGCGTGCTGTTCGAGAGTGAAACGGTAGAGAGACAGCTTGAAGGTGGTTCATTGAACCCTCTGCCCGGCACTTTATTGTCAATAACAGGGTAATCACGTAGATGTAGATGTAGCAGCTAACAGTCGAACGAAAAAAAGAACGAAAGTTAAGAACTTCTTAAGAGTGTAATTTCCCTGCTCAGTAACAAACAAAAATTCAGGGAGTAGTATTTTGAGATGTGCTTCACTTTAATTGACGTTTGTGAATGCGGCCGTGAGCTAAGTAAAGTTGGTCGCTTACCTCTGGGGAGGAGGATAAGTAGCGCGGCAGCTGTGGGGTTGTGGGTATGAGAGACGGAATGTTTTATCGATTGTGTTCCAGTACTGGCAACTCAACGCCGTGCACAATTGGTACCGATCAGCTGCTATGGTATAACTTTTCGTACGGAAATAACGTGGATTCGCGATTGCGCATTAGAGAGGCGGTCATCTTCAAATGCGGTACTTATTCTTAATAAGGAACATTAAATTAATTAAGACTGTCGTGATACAAAGCAATGGGTAGAAGTATACTGACATTCAAAATATTAAGTAAAAATTTGTGGTTGTGTCTCATGTTGCATAATGCATTTAAGTGGAGTTACTGTTATTAATCTGGCCGGCCGGTGTGGCCGATCGGTTCTAGGCGCTTCAGTCTGGAACCGCACGACCCCTACGGTCGCAGGTTCGAATCCTGCCTCGGGCATGGATGTGTGTGATGTCGTCAGGTTAGTTAGGTTTAAGTAGTTCTAAGTTCTAGGGGACTGGTGACCTCAGATGTTAAGTCCCACAGTGCTCAGGGCCATTTTTTTTGTTATTAATCTATTAATCATCCGCTCACACAGCCACCACAACAAAACTTAGGTAATTACAGTGTCACATCAACGTTGGGGTCGCTGAGGGTGGCAGTAAGAACAGTCGACGGGAAGTTTTGTGGGTGGTGACGACGTTTAACTATCACTGCTTGGAGGACGGCGACTAACTCATTGCGCCCTTATTACACTCGCTAGTCTATTGGGGGCTCATAAGGTACTAATAGATGTAGGTTACTAATTAATAATATCGGTACATACGCTGTCCGATGCGCCACCTAAAAAAATATTGGCTCTTGAGCGAAAAACTTTGAGACTGCTGTTCTAAGGTATCTACATGCAATGCGGGCAGTGACAGCGCTACCACACTTCTCTGGAGGACACGCGAGATTAGGGCTGTGTCTGAGGATGAGCCTCAACCACAACTAACGCGTCACGTTGCGACTGTCAGGCTTGGCCAGGCACCCCGTCCGAACCTGTTTCCTTGAGTAATGGCGTACTATTCAAATGCAACAGATTTAGAAACTCTAAAATCCCGAACCTAACATCTTATCCGTGTGCACGATCCTTATTACATTACAGTTTGCTATGCTGAGTGTGAAAGTGAAAAATAAAGCCTGTCCGTTTCCTGCGATTTTTCAGGCGTTTGACTTTCGTTTCTCAAAAACGATGTCTGAAGCGGTAGCCAGATACGGGAGGTCTAAGATATTAAATCACATGCACAACCACGACTTGTATATGAGCATGGCTGTTTCTGACGAGAATCTCCCCAGAGGTTCTGACGCGTCCCTGAAAACATAGACGGTCCGTCTCCGTCCCAGATTAAAAAGAGGATCAGTTGTCTCTGTTTGCTTGTGATTCTTCAATTTCTCCAGGCGTATTTTATGACCATGGAGATCGAAACGGATGGGATACTCCCTTTCCTAGGTGTTTTGATTAGAAGACGAGCTGACGGCACTTTGGGCCACAACGTGTATAGGAAGAAGACGCGCACCGTTTTGTACCTACATGCGGATAGCTGCCACCACCCGGCACAAAAGAATGGCGTGCTCAAAACTCTTGTACACAGAGCTCACACCATCTCCGACAGGGACAGTCTCCAACAAGAATTGGACCATCTGAAGACCGTGTTTCGGAGGAACGGTTACAAGGAAGGGCAAATTCGGAAGGCTCTACATCCCACACCTGCAGCACCGGCGGAAACTGAGAATGAACCTCAGTAGAAGGCAGCCTCGGCTATTATTCTGTTTTGTGGGGCCTTATGCGGAAAAACTGGTGTAAGACATCGTGGTCTCCTGCCCTTCATTGCTTACAAATTCCGCCCTCACAATCATATTCCACACATCAAGACGCTTGGTTCGAACCCAAACTCGATAAGATAAAGTCAATGTTGCATGAATTCCTGTAAACGATATGCAAATAACAAGTAAGCGCACCGTGGTTGAATTACTCGAGACTGACGTACACACACACATTCCAGACACGACGGTCACAGGAGCTTTTAGTTCGGGAGAGCAACTGCGCGCCAGGAGGCTGGTCCCAACCTATCTACGTCGGCCGGTGACCGCCCGTAGAGCAGACTTCGTTTGCCTGAGTGAAAGGACGACCGCGTGTTCAGCTTAAAAGCAAATTCCGCTACATTATTTGGGAGCGCCCAGCCTACGCATTCTTTATAAATATAGCACGCTGTTTCAGAGATTTTTCACAGGGAGACAGCAAACGCCAAACGCCGATGCTACAGATTTCCGTATTGGTCGCCTTAAATGAAACGTCATTCTCCCGTTTTAGAAGAGCAATGCTGATTGGCAGACGATATTTCTGACGCCTTGAGCTGAAGGAGTAATGGAAGAGACCAAAAGATATACCCCTTCACGTCTGGCGTGGAGAGGGGCCGTTCCGTTGCCGCTCTTGGAGCGAGAACACGTAACGAGAGCGTGCGTGCTCGTACATGTACTCAGAGAGCGAGGAACAAGTCTCTCCTCAATACTTCACTGCGAGAGCACCTCTGTCGAGAGCGAATCGAAGTGCTACTCTATATTGAGTCCTAGCGATTAAGCATTGTTCACTGTGTTGGCCGCCACACTTACTGTGCGGTGTGAACGGACAGAGTTATAGTTAAACGCCTGCAAGCGAATTTTTGAGTGGCATCGCGGTGGACTTGTTATCTGACCGGTGTACCACGCCAATAGTTAGACTAGGGGCGAATAGGAGTCCTTGACTTCATCAAGGCGTAGGGAGAGTTTGATTGGCGAAGATCAATCCAGATAGAACGAGAGTTATCTTATTTGTCAGCAACGAGCGGCGCAGACAGCAGTCATCGCAGCTTACGGTATTGTGCGTTACAGCTCTTGCGAGCCCCATATTTCCTCCACAACAGTACACTTCACTGCATTTCACATGCGACAGCCTCGACCGTACCTAGCAACATTCAAATGGATAATTATTCAAGTTGAGTAGGTGCGGCTCTCAGCCAATCTGCCAAGTCAATAACAATCTTAAACTTTGAACAGAAATTTCATTAGCGAATCCTATCCTTAAGAGGTAACTTCACAATCTGAAAAGAACCTGCAAATGATGTTTTCAGTTCATAACTTAAAGTGCCATTGTGATTTCTCAGAATTTTTGCAAAATAAATAATAATTTTCGTTAGTTTCATGTTTTTCTTACACTAACTAGCACTACTCCAGTACCCAAGTATCCCACTAGTTACGTAAGATATTGTGTGAATTTTTGTGTTATTTCCTTACAGAGGACGACTCCAGAAGATATTTATTGCTGAAGTTTTTCAGGCATTTCTCTTTAGAACGTTAGGAGCGTCTGTCTGACTTCTGTAGTAGTGTGGGGGTGGAAATTGCATCTTGCAGGAGCCACAGCGTAAAGGGTACGTCTCATATTAATCCGTTGCGCAGAATGACAGAATAGCACCCACACGCTCACACTGGACGCATTTTACGTAAACACCAAGTGAACACCATCTTCCATCCTCCAAGCAAAACCAAGAGCCTTCTTGGTAGTGTCAAGGACAACCTCGGTCTACGTAAATCAGGAGTTTATCAGATACCTTGCCAATGCGGTAGTGTATACGTATGGCAGACCATTCGTACCATTGAGGACCGATGCCGAGAACATCGACGGCACACTAGACTGCAACAGCCCAGTACGTCGGCAATCGCTGAGCATTGCCTCTCGGAGCTCCACAGCATGGATTATGACCAAACCAAAGTCCTGACACAGACTTCCAAATACTGGGACTGTGTCATCAAAGAAGCCATAGAGGTCAGAATAAGGGAGTCACAACTAAATGGAGACAGCGGTTACATCCTTAGCAAGGCATGGGAACCCGCGGTCACCCGGATGAAGAAGAAAAAGGATATTTCCCAGAGTGTACCGACTTTGGGGGAAGAGAGAAGAATAACGAGATCAGTGCCGGCAGACCCTCCTGAACGGACGCTGTACCTGGACCGCACCGACTCATAGGAAGCGCCTGAGGGAGGAGCGGGAGGGGGATTGTCCTGTATATACTTGGCGCCAGCCCACCGCCGGTCAGTACATCAGCGCACCTGATGATGGCAACGTGGTCGACGTGAAACTTGTCAGATATTTTACAAGAGTAATACGGTAGTACAGTCTCCCAGTGAATAATGTGGCAGTGCAGAACATTTTTTTTGTCTTAACTTACTTTACTCTATCAGGCACAGAGGACTGCGCGCAACTACAGAGCTCCCCTTGACTGAACTCTACTCCCTGCTTTCTGCTGCCAGTCTCCCTCTATCCTGATCTGCATGAAGTTCTCACTGATTCCACCTTTCCATCTTTTCTTTCCCCTTAAGCTACGTTTATTTAATACTTTTTTACATTTTATTAAAACGTTATACATTCTGCACACACACACACACACACACACACACACACACACACACACACATCCACTTTTGTGTACTTACAAGGGAACCTCCCCATCGCACCCCCCTCAGAATTAGTCATAAGTTGGTACAGTGGATAGGCCTTGAAAAACTGAACACAGATCAATCGAGAAAACAGGAAGAAGTTGTGTGGAACTATGAAAAAATAACCAAAATATACAAACTGAGTAGTCCATGTGTAAGATAGGCAACATACATGTGAGTGTAAACACATGAGCGCCGTGGTCCTGTGGTTAGCGTGTGCAGCTGCGGAACGATAGGTCGTTGGTTCAAGTCTTCCCTCGGGAGAAAATTTTAATTTTTTATTTTCAGACAATTATCAAAGTTCAGGCACTCACATATAATCAACTTCGCTCTCCAAAATTCCAGGACATGTTCAGATTTGCTTGGACATGTGCAGGATTTGACGGTCTACACACGGAAAAATTTGAAAATGTTGAAAACATGTTTTGACAGAGCACAGACAAAACTGTGCGACTGTGAAACTGTTGCATTCATTTGTTGCAGTTTATGTGACAAACTCTTATGTTTTCACACTTTTTTGGGAGTGATTATCACATCCACAAGAAAACCTAAATTGGGCAAGGTAGAAGAATCTTTTTACCCATTCACCAAGTGTACAAGTTAGGTGGGTCGACAACATATTCCTGTCATGTGACGCACATGCCGTCACCAGTGTCGTATAGAATATATCAGACGTGTTTTCCTGTGGAGGAATCGGTTGACCTATGACCTTGCAATCAAATGTTTTCGGTTTCCATTGGACAGGCACGTCCTTTCGGCTACTAATCGCACGGTTTTGTGGTCCGGTCGCAAAACACAGACACTAAACTTATTACACTGAACAGAGACGTCAATGAACGAACGGACAGATCATAACTTTGCAAAAAGAAAGAAAGTAAACTTTTCACTCAAAGGAAGATTTGAACCAAGAACCTCTCGCTCCGCAGTTGCTCACGCTAACCACGGGACCACGGTGCTCCTGAACTCGAACTCTCCTAGATGATGCTTATTTTGCACATGGACTACTTAGTTTGTATATTTTGCTTAGTTTTTTCATAGTTCCACACAACTTCTTCGTGTTTTCTCGATTGATCTGTGTTCAGTTTTTCAAGGCCTATCCACTGTGCCAACTTATAACTAAATCTGAGGGGGGTGCGATGAGGAGGTTCCCTTGTTAGAAGATCTTATACCCTTCAGATCGCAATTGTCGAAGTAAACATCCTCGGTTTCAGATGAATTAAGTCTCCCTCGGTCTGTTCGTTGAGACAGTGTCACCCCTCTGGCAGTGTCCGAATAGAAACTTTAGTCTGTGACAAGTACTCTTCATATAGCCCGCCCGGTTGGCCGTGCGGTCTAACGCACGGTTTTCCGGCCGGGACGGAGCGCCGGTCCCCGGCACGAATCCGCCCGGCGGATTTGTGTCGAGGTCCGGTGTGCCTGCCAGTCTGTGGATGGTTTTTAGGCGGTTTTCCATCTGCCTCGGCGAATGCGGGCTTGTTCTCCTTATTCCGCCTCAGTTACACTATGTCGCTGATTGTTGTGCAATCAAGTTCTCCACGTACGCGTACACCACCGTTACTCTACCACGCAAACATAGGGGTTACACTCGTCTGGTGTGAGACGTTCCCTGGGGGGTCCACCGGGGGCCGAACCGCACAATAACCCTGGGTTCGGTGTGGGGCGGCGGAGGGGTGAAGTGGACTGCGGTAGTCGTCGTGGGGTTGTGGACCACTGCGGCTGCGGCGGGGACGGAGCCTCTCCGTCGTTTCTAGGTCCCCGGTTAACATACAATACAATACAATACTCTTCATATGATAGTTAATGGAAGAAGGCACTTTGCAAAGCTGATGGTACCAGTGATAAGTAGCTGGATTATTTAAATCGAAATCGTTAACGTATACTTAACAACGTTTACTTAACACGGAGCGAGTTAGAATGAATTTAGATATTACATATTCTTGTCTATACGTACTACGTTCACGATGAAATCAAGTTTCCATTACCATGTTTTTCCGGATAAAAATCCAGTGTCGAACTGGGCATAAGAAAACTTACATCTGTAGCTACAGCCTGCGACTCGCTGTGAACTGCGCGATGGAGGCTTCTCTCATTGTACCTTATGTTAAGGTGATTCTTCCTCCTCCATTCACGGACAGAGCAAGGGAAGAATAATTACTTGTACATCTCTGTGAATGTGGTTTTTTGCGTTATTATCCCTACACGATTGCAACAGGATAGGTATGTATGGGTCCGTAGGATACTCGTAGTTTTTGTCCTGAAAGAGTATTTGTATTGTCCCAAGCGCGTTCTCGGGAGATGTACGGGATCTTTCTTCGAGTGTCTGCAACTTGAGAGTCAGTTAAACAAACCAGTGATCAGTCACTCCATTCAATGTATACACTCGATGCCTCCTGTTGATCTGACACTTGGGCATTATTGAAGTACTGGCCGTACAAGTGCCCCGTATGTAATCCCTTTTGTAGACTAACTGCAACTTCCCATTATACATTACCTAAAACTAAGCCTATATGGTTGTACCACTTCGTATCACTACACACTTATGTTCCTAAATATTGGTATGACATGAGTGACTCAAGTTGTTACTGATTAATACTGCAGCGCACAATTTTACGTTTCGTGACATGCGAACTTTGCATTCCTGTGCATGTAGAGATAGCTGTCAGATTTTATACCAGGCTGATATGCCGAGAAGTAACTAGATATTACTGCCGTTTTGACTGGATAGAATAACTGCACTGTATGTGAAATGTCTGAGATTCGAAGTAACAGTACCCGCAAAGCCATTAATGTGTAACATGAGCAGCAACGGTCCTATTACCCTCCACAGGGCACTCCAGTTATTACATCAGTGTCTGCGTCTGCTCTGACAGAGCATTTGATGTGGAACGTGTTGGTTTACAGTCTACGTATGGCTGATATCCTATCATGGCCACAAGATGGCAATTTAGAGGTTGCAAAATAGCAAACCGGATTAGATTTAACAAGAATGAACGCTTTAGTCTTTACTCGTGTAACTGGAGATACACCACTGAAACAAAAGCCCAATGACATTCAACAACGTCAGACTGCAGCACGCGGTCTATTTTGAACAAATACTTTTTTATTCGCATTTGTCCTAATCGCATTTAGTGAACTTATGACAGATTATAAATTTCGACCGTTACGAATCATAAAAACTAAAAGTCCAGTAAAAAGACAAAAATCTCAAATTACTATCAAATAGGAAAAACTATTAAAACTTTTAAAAGAGCAAAATAAACAGAAAAAAATGGAAACATATCTAGTATCTTTTCACGAAAGTGATACATCAAATGATCATCCAACGCCAATCATGGGCACTTGAAATCAACTGCCTCCTCTACTCGTACATTATACTTATAAAACAGACCAATTATGTTCATAGAAGACGCTTGAGCACGCTCGGGTACATGTGCGAGAGGCACAGTTTAAAAATACATAAATCAGTACATATATTTAAAAAAGTATAATGTAAATATTATTTTTCATTTTTCGAAATATTATGAACTACAATTTAGAGCTTGTGGTGAAGCTAATATAAGCGGCGACTACTCGTGCAATAAAACGAAATGTACACCTCACTACCTTGCAGATCACACTACATATCGGCATTTCAAATGTAAAAGCCGGCCGGTGTGACCGAGCGGTTCTAGACGCTTTTGTCTGGAACCCCGTGACCCCTACGGTCGCAGGTTCGAATCCTGCCTCGGGCACGGATGTTTGTGATGTCCTTAGGTTAGTTAGGTTTAAGTAGTTCTAAGTTCTAGGGGACTGATGACCTCAGATGTTAAGTCCCATAGTGCTCAGAGCCATTTGAACCATTTTCAAATGTAAAAGTATTATGTACAGACATAAACATAACTACATTGGGCAACATAGTGAGAGGCACCCACATGCCTTGCTCATACTGTGGCATCAAGCAGTCAGGCCTGCAAGATCAGTGGTCTGCCAGGCGAGTGGATTCATTCTTATTTATCGAGTAACATGAACTCTAGTACTCACAATTAAGTTACAAATTATCCTCCTGTATGAACATTACGCAACGGAAACGCATCTCTGATTATTAGTAATTTACACAACTCTGACAGTTTACTACACACTGGCAATACCACATTTTCCTTTTTTTTTTTATCTAACGGCTTTTATCAACACGTGGCCATCGCACTGAATATGAATGGCGCACACATGATAAATTCTGGATATCATGACAACATACAATTCGAAGGAAAAAGCCACCAATCTTTTTCTTTTCACTATCTTATTTATTCCGATAAATTCTATAACCTAAACACACAAATTCTATAGCCTAGAACAATAACACATGAGAAATTCCGCCCAGTGGGCATGGCTTTACATTGGTGATTCTCTATCTTATGGTCTCGTAATTATTTAATGCTACAGTGCACTTTCTGGATAGGATGGTGGATCTTTTGCTATATCTCACACTTCGACTCTCACAACCATCATCACGAAACTTTCCTCCAGACCGAGCGGTACAAAAGGAACATGCATAACCCGCTACCTCTGAAACTACCTTGCTACTCTCCCATGCAAACCACACATACTTAAATTACATGACATACATCACACTGCAACATGGAATACAACATAGGAATAGTCACAACATTATAATCCCATCACTTTCAGCTTTCGTACTTCAATTAGTATTCATCCCAGTTCCACACGACACTGCCCCACTTCGTAACTTTTCTTTCCTACTACGAACTCTGAACGATATATGCACGTCTTCCTGTGCAATGCAAGCCAAGTGGCGTTGCTGGATAGACGGCTAACTCACCTTGCTTCTCTCTCAGAGTATTATAGTTTGAATCAAGCGTCACACGGAAACATAACACGCAAAGTAATATTAAGAACATGTTCATCACACACGCGAGTCCTCAACTGATACCATGGACGAGTACTTCTCTTTATCCTTTGTCTCATACACAGATTGAGACTCACACAGTACTCACCACGTGGAAGTACTCGTCTCTAATTTCAAGTCCTGCACACGCCATTTCTTAAATATTTCCAACTTATAGTACACACGCTAGTAATTCAGCTTAACTTAAGCACTCGGAAGTATTTCAACTTATTGCTACACGTGGTTTCATTGTGACCGTTGGTCACTTCCGAAGATTACTATGATCCCATTAATATTACCTGCCTGACATTTAATTCTCCCCACAAAAGTTCCTGAAATAGAGAAATTATTATTCTAAACTACTCTTAAGTATTTCACATGCATACCATGTCTCCACTCTTTTGTCCTTACGGAGCACGCCTAAGACAGGTCTTACCAACACTAGATCCAGTGGCAGAGTGCTGACACATGGCCGTTCTTCAGGTCCTCTCGCACCTCTGCCGAAGTGGGGGAGCACCTTGCTACCGTATTGGTCAGCCACATTTCAGGCGCTCAAAGCTCAGGTAAATTTCATCTCTTTGGTCCCACCAAAGGTGACCCAAGTACCGTCTCAAAGATGATCATATATTCACATTCACTATCTGCGGTTAGCAGACGACCATACATTCATTCATTTCACAGATCTCACCAAACTGGATGTAGGGATTTATTTTGTGGGAGTGCACATGTGATCAATTAAATAAATAGTCATTCTTTCCCACATTGGTATCCGGCTTCGCTGTATTAATTGAAATTGAGTTATTATTAGAAAAAATATGTTGTTCTGACAAGAATAACGAAGAATGTTGTACCTATTTTCAGTGTCGGGTGGTACTGTACCCTTTCAATAGTTGTGTTTATATTTGTACATAATACTTTTCCGTTTGTACATTTGACATGCCGATGTATAGTATTATAAAAATTCAAAAGCATAAGATCCGATCACGACAGCAAAGCTCTGTCGAAACCAGTCATTCAACGGAAAGAGGTAAGTTGTTTTTTTTTTGTTTTTTTTTTTTTTTTTTTTTTTTTTTTGAGCACTATGAGACTTAACTTCTGAGGTCATTAGTCCCCTAGAACTTAGAACTACTTAAACCTGAATAACCTAAGGACATCACACACACCCATGCCCGAGGCAGGATTCGAACCTGAGACCGTAGTGGTCACGCGGTTCCAGACTGTAGCGCCTAGAACCGCTTAGCCACTCTGGCCGGCGGAAAAAGGTAAGTAAACTGTTTATTATTTCTAAAGTGATCGTCATAACTATTGATACACTTATCCCACAGTGAGACAAGACGATTGATTCCTTCACGGAAAAAAGTTTGCGGTTGCCTACGGAACAAAGATTGTACCCAGGCGTCCACTTCTTTATTCGAAGCAAATCGACTGTCACGAATGTCTTTCTTCAGGGCTCCAAAAATATGGAAATCGTATAGGGGTATGGGGGGGGGGGGGGGGGGGGAAGCGGAGAGATCAGGACTCTATGCAAGAGGTTGTTACCAGTTGTTACCAAGATGTTTCGACTACACTGCTGACTTTTCGCTAGGGAGCCCTTACACGTCCTCCGTACAGTCCCCAACTCTCACCAGCCGATTGCCATATTTTTGGAGCCCTGAAGAAAGATATTTGTAGCCGTCGATTTGCTTCGGACGAAGAGATCGAAGAGATGCACACCTAGGTACAACCATGGTTCCCTAGGCAACCGCAAACATTTCTCTGTGAAGGCACTGACCGTTTATCTCACAGTGAAATAAGTGTGTCAACAGCTACGGCGAATACTTTTGAAATAACAAAAAGTTTACTCACTATTTTCCATCTGCCTCATTTTAATAAATCTGGATTACCGAAGTGGGATTTGATCCGCCGTCCTCTAAGAGAGCAGTGTGGGTGATGAAAGTGGGTTGATTATCTTGTCGTCGTTGGTTTCGGAACCCATTGTGGCGTTCGCTATGCTATTCAGTGGTTTGGTGTTTAACTATTTTGTAAATGAAAATGATAATGTTATTTCATTACAGTGAGTAATTACAAAATAATTTTTTCTCCCGGCTACAGATTTGGTCAAGTTGCTAAAGAAATCCAAGTTAACGTTGTGTTTAAGTGTTGTCTGTAAGTTGTGTAAGTATCACTAAATGACAGTTCATACAACAGATTCTATACAACTATTGATTATGATGGAAACAGTTATCTTCAGCAAATTGATCGTTAAAACCACCGAATATCAGCCGCGAACAACACTGACGTATGTTACCTGAAACAATATTCTTCGCAACTCGTGCATAATTAATTTCGGCTCCATACATCAGCGAGAAAAAGTTTGATACTTCCTGGCTGCTTAAAACCGTGTGCCGGACCGGGACTCGAGCTCGGGACCTTTGCCTTTCGCGGGCAAGTGCTCTACCAACTGAGCTACCCAAGCACGACTCACGGCTTGTCCTCACAGCTTTACTTCTGCCAGTACCTCGTCTCCTACCTTCCAAACTTGGGTAGCTCAGTGGTAGAGCACTTGCCTGCGAAAGGCAAAGGTCCCGAGTTCGAGTCTCGGTAAGGCACACAGTTTTAATCTGCCAGGAAGTTTCATATCAGCGCACACTCCGCTGCAGAGTGAAAACCTCATTCAAGAAATAGTTTGTTATATGGATCGTGCTATGAGCACTGTTTTTAAAGAACCAATCTGATTCCAATTATTTTCATTAAAATGAGTTCGGGACCACCGGTGCACATTTATTTTTACACATTTTTATTACCTTCGGCATTTATGTCTGCAGAGTTGCGTAATTTGATTTTGCCGCTGAGATAATTGTTAAGATGGCGGCAGACAATTGACAGAGACTTTCTATTGTTAGAGCAAATTTCCTTTAAACAGGATAAGTATTTGAATTAATGCCGATTAAACTTTACTTTTATATTGTGCATTATTTAGACTAATTTTCATCAAGCAAACCTTTGAGACTTTCGTAAGAAACACAGATAAAAATGCGATGCAAATCGCTATCATCAATGGCTGCGCTCCTTGCAGCGGAAAGAAATAATTAACACAGATAATGCTTACTGCGAGAGGAATTAAAGTTACAAATAATTATTCACACATATTTATAATAATAAAGAACTCTATCTCAAGTAATAATTAACAAATAATTACAATTTCTTAACAGACCTCAGTTTGATATGCGTCTTGCGTCCGCAGCCTACGAAAGCCAACCAAAGGAAGGTAAAAACAAAGGAAGACGAACGAAGATTATAAAAGGAATTTACAATTATCATTGTCTTTGTAGGTTACACATCGATATGTCCAATTACATCATAAAATATTAATTTATAACTAATATTTATCATCGTTTTGTTTTATGTCACTGCTTTTCTATGTGTCGGATAGATAATGTTTATAACTGTTAGAGGTATAATTTCCTCTCGTCGCACTGTAGCCAAAATTTATCTCGTGGACGTTACACTATGTTGAACTCCTTGGAGTAGAAAGGTTTAGTAGAATGGCAATAAGTAGGAAGCCCAAAAGCAAAGAATTATACTCCAAATGCTTCGAAACTAAAAAACAGAGGAAAGTAGAAAAACGAAAATGTAGTCTATGACGAGCGTTGTGAGGGAGCGTCAACCCTAACGCAGAGAGGGCACTGATAGCTGGATGGCTGGGTGTTATCTCAGTTACTGCAGCGGGGACAGAGCAGAGCTGCCTCTCCGACTGTTGTAACTACGAAGCCGCCCCCTCCCCCCTCCTCCCCCCCCCCCCCTCCCCGCCGTGAAATTCTCGGTTCCCCCACACAGCCTGCAGTTCTGTTCCGCTGCCGAGCCGGCGAGGCTTAGAAGGAGTTCGCGGCGTTTTGTAAGTAGCTTTTCACTCCACCTTTTTTTTATTTTTATTTTACAAAAATTTCGGCCCCTGAAAAATTTCGCCGGCGTAAAAGCGGAAGTCTTTTCACACTTTCATTAATTGAAGGCGTCGGGAAATAGAGAAATGTTCATTCGCCGGCGTGCAGTTTCCCACCGGTGGCAGAACTGCGGTGACGAGCTGAAAAGGTGAGCGATGTCTCTTAGACGAAAGAAAATTAAAAAAAAAAAGCGAGGAAAGAAAAGCGGCTTTTCGACGGCTGCAATAGTGGAGCTTAATTATGAGACGGGCGCGATTAAAAAAGGAAATTGAAATGAATTTTCTTTTCATCGTGAAGGTGCAAAATGGCTGCTTAAAACACTCCGCGAGAACAAGATCGAAAGTGTGACAAGTGCTGCATAATGACGTGAGGTGCGGACGTAAAAAACGCAATTTGTGTGACAGTGGGGCGCCGGCTTTGGCGCTGGCTAAGTGACGGAAGTTGCAGCTAAGCGTCAACTCCAGCAAAGCGGAAGGCGCCGGTTGGCGGTGTTCGGCCTTACAGGGGCCCGCCGGCACGAGCTCGGTTCACCTCCCTCCCAAACACTGCTGCCGCGCTCTTTCGAACCAGACTGCCCGTGCCTGCTCGGTAGCTTGGGATCTAGCCACACCTTCGTGGGGAATTCATCCAGACCTCATTACAACAATTTCTTTAATTGCAATTTCTGCAGTCTTGACAATAAATCCGTCTTCTCGTTATACCTATAGAGGACTGTAAGTCTATATAATTAAATTAATTAAGTTTTTTATTTATTGTAATTTAATTCGTCTGATACCATAGTACCATAGGAGCCAAGTTTACTTTGCCTTGGAGCGAGTCAGATGAAACATTACCGCAGTGTTACTACACACATCAAGAAAAGCATTGCATCACCCCGGTTCCCAGAACTCCTGAAGTTAGATGTTGATTGTGGATATTGCATCACAGACACAGTCACTTTGACTGTTCAGAGATGTCACTAAACCCGCCCAAAGATGTAAACAAACATTCACGAGCAGCACCTATTAGACTGTGGGCGTCCGACAGCCAATCAATTCCAGTCATTCCATCAGGAAGGAGGTACACGGCTCGTGTTGTCTGTTTTTCAACCACGCTTAGACCGTCAATACCGCGGTTCGATCGCGTCCGCGCTGTTACTTTGTGCCAGGAAGGGCTCTCATCAAGGGAAGTGTCCAGGCGTCTCGGAGTGAACCAAAGCGACGTTGTTCTGGCATGGAGGAGATACAGAGAGACACGAGCTGTCGATGACATGCCTCGCTCAGGCCGCCCTAGGGCTACTACTGTAGTGGATCACCGCTACCTGCAGATTATGGCTCGGAGGAACCCTGACAACGCCACCATGTTGAATAACGCTTTTCGTGCAGCTACAGGTCGTCGTGTTACAACCTAAACTGTGCGCAATAGGCTGCATGATGCGCAAGTTCACTCCCGACGTCCATGGCGAGGTCCATCTTCTCAACCACAAGACCATGCAGATGGACCTAACAACATGCCGAATGGATCGCTCAGGATTGGCATTACGTTCTCTTCACCGGCCAGTGTCGCGTATGCCTTCAACCAGACAACCGTCGGAGATGTGTTTGGAAGCAACCCGGTCATGCTGAACGCCTTAGGCACACTGTCCAGCGATGCAGGAACGTGGAGGTTCCCTGCAGTTTTGCGGTGGCATTATGTGGGGCCGACGTACGCCGCTGGTGGTCATGGAAGGCACCGTAACGGCTGTACGATACGTGAATGCCATCCTCCGACCGATAGTGCAACCATATCGGCAACATACTGGCGAGGCATTCGTCTTCATGGACGACAATTCGCGGCCCCATCGTGAACATCTTGTGAATGACTTCCTTCAGGATAATGATATCGCTCGACTAGAGTGGCCAGCATGTTATCCAGGCATGAACCCTATCGAACATGGATGGGATAGATTGAAAAGGACTGTTTATGGACGACGTGACCCACCAACCACTCTGAGGTATCTACGCCGAATACCCGTTGAGGAGTGGGACAATCTGGACCAACAGTGCCTTGAGCTTGTGGATAGTATGCCACGACGAATACAGGCATGCATCAATGCAAGAGGACGTGCTACTGGGTATTAGAGGTACCGGTGCGTACAGCAATCTGGACCACTACCTCTGAATGTCTCGCTGTATCGTGGTACAACAGGCAATGTGTGGTCTTCATGAGCAATAAAAAGGGCGGAAATGATGTTTATGTTGATCTCTATCCCAGTTTTGTGTACAGGTTCCGGAACTCTCGGAACCCAGGTGACGCAAAACTTTTTTTTATGTGTGTATACAAACAAGCTACGTGGTCACTGCTTTGAGCCGCACAGCCGCCACATGATGACGCTATGTCTAAAATAGTCGCAGCAGAATAAAATATTATTTCATAGTGGTTTTTGGTGTTATAAGAAGATTTTTCATAAAGCCCGAGAACCACAATTTAATGAAGATGTTATTAGTAAAGAATTGCAGATCCACATCATTATTGACAGGTTTTTCAGATACAGCAGTCATATACGACTTGCATTTGGAAAACGATTCCAGCTTTTGTAACGGTGCTAATAATAAATATAATTCTCCGTCTCATGCGTTCAAAATGGTTCAAATGGCTCTGAGCACTATGGGACTTGACATCTGAGGTCATCAGTCCCCTAGAACTTAGAACTACTTAAACCTAACTAACCTAAGGACATCACACACATCCATGCCCGAGGCAGGATTCGAACCTGCGACCGTAGCGGTCGCGCGGTTCCTGACTGTAGCGCCTAGAACCGCTCGGCCACCCTGGCCGGCTCTCACGCGTTGTGCAGCGTATATGCAACGTAGCGCGACTTTGATGCGGTTATATACGAGGTGCGACAATAACGTAATGAGATTGATGTGAAAAAAAGTTGCTTACCGTTTTAGTCAAGTTTAGTGTCGTCTCCTTCAAAGTAGTTGCCTTCTGATTGTACATACTTTTTCCATTGCTTCTGCCATACATGGTAACATTTCTGGAACTCATCTTCTGTAATATCCTCCAAGACTCTCGTCACAGCTTTTTGGACATCTTGTGTTGTTTGGAAACGGTGTCCCTTGACCGCCGTTTTGACCTTGGAAATAGAAAAAAGTTGCACGGAGTGATATCTGGTGAATAAGGTGGCTACGGTAGTACTGAAATCTATTTCGAGGTTAAAAATTGCCGTATTGACAGAGCAGTATGGGATGGCGCATTATCGTAATGCAGAATTCAATTATTAGCAATGTTGGCACGGACACGAAGAACTCTTTTACTAAGTCTTTCTAAAATTTTTTGTATTAATATTGGTTAACTGTTTGTTCAGGAGGCACCCACTCTTTATGAACCATTCCCTTGGAATCAAAGAAGCACACAAGCATGCATTTCACTTTTGACTTTGACATGCGAGCTTTTTTTGGTCTGAGTGATCCCTTTGATCACCATTGCGAACTTTGGCCTTTTGTCTTTGGATCGTACTGAAAAAACCAACTTTCATCATCAGTGATAAGACGGTTCAAAAATTCTGGACTGATTTCCGTTTGCTCTAACAGATCGGCTGCCACATTTTTCCGTGTTTCTCGGTGTTGCGGTGTGAGATCTGCGCACAATTCTTTCTCATACCAAGATCTTCAGTTATTATTAAATGAACCGTTTCTCGTTTGATGTTCAGTTCTTCTGCAATCATTTTGACGGATAATCTAGATCAGATCGTACGTGTTCACGCACCCTGGCCAAGTTGACATCCATCTGAGGTTGATGGTCGTCCACTGCGGTCTTCATCTTCAACATTCGTTCTGCCTTCACTAAACATTTAATGCCAAAGAAAAACTTGAGCTCTTGACAAAACCTCCTCTCCAAAAGCCTTCTGAAGCTTACCGCAAGTTGTCATCGAGTTTTCACACAGTTTAACGCAAAAAGAAATGGCATACCATTGCGCAATATTATGCGGTTCCATTTCGGTGACGAGAGACACAAATACGTGTTAAGTTATTACAGCACAACTCACGACTGAGCAGTTGCATCGATGTGCTGCTTGGACTAGAAGCAGCTTATAGACCAAGGTCAAAGATATTGTGCCTACGCATGCCTGCAGGGTTGTCACATCTTGCAAAGAAAATCAGTCTCATTATTTTATTGTCGCACCTCGTAGGCACCGATATATAGACAAGGGATTAGTTTGTCGTTCGTGTCTTTCCGATGAGCGTGTGGTAAATGCGGAGACATGAACTATGACGTCGTTATTACCAAATGCCAACAAACAGCACCAATCTGCGGTTATTCTTTTCTTGGATGCCGAAGCACAAACACCGGTAGACGTCCATTGAAGAAAGAAGAATGTGCATGGGACAGCACGCCCGTCGAGAACCACCGTTGTGGAATGGTGCTTCATGATAACGCATGTCCCCATATCGCAAATGCCATAACGCAGAAGTTAAGGCTACTCGAGCGCCCGCTCTATAGCCCTGAGCTCTCGCCAAGCAATTGTCACGCCTTCGGTCCCTTAAAAACGGCCCTGAAGGATCGACGATTCCCGTCATACGAGGATCTGAAGTGGGCAGTTACGGACTTCTTCAAGCAGCAGGACACGGTATTTACCAAACGGACTTCTTCAACTTGGTGCGGGATGATTGCTTCAATGCTCACGGCGATTTTGCCTTCACTGGCATTCCGATTCTGAACTGTACGGCCTTCGAACGTAAACTTTTTCGTCACCCTTCGTATTTGATATCAGATAATAGAAAGTAGTGTCGTATGGCATGATAGACTGGGAGACCCCGAAGGGCGGGTTCAACCACCTAATTGTGAAGGTTTTTTCTGTACTTCGTTCACATTGACACCTTTCCTTTGCGGAGTGTGAGAGTTGCGTGTGTGAACTGTAGATGACTCTAATGTGTGTGAGTGTAGTTTACGGTCTTGTTTGTGTTGGAAGATGATGGGTGTAAAAAGGGAGTGAAACCGCTGCTGCTCCTCTCATTCTGCATCAAGGCAACCGCCGAGCTTAACGTCCGCATTCGGCGGATGGATCGCCGTCAACAGCGTCATATTCCCTCATTTCATGAGACCCTGTGGAGAAACTTTTAATTCAGTCCAGAACATTGGCGCGAAGTCTGGTGATCAGGAATTTTATTGGTGAGCTCAGTGAGGTAGCCCGTTGCCAATTAGTGATGGACGAAAATACAATTCTCGCATCTCTCGATCCTCATTGTAAGATAGTAGACGGAGAGATATAATTTTTGAGGTGGTTGATATAACGTACGGGAATTCAACCGGATAACATCGTTGACAGTGCCGATATTTCGAGAGGTGGCCACCCTGTCATTCTCAAGGTAAAATTGCAGCAAGTAGGTGCTGTGTAAGGGAATTTAAAACCCACCCACACACACACACACACACACACACACACACACACACACACACACACCACACACTGTAAACACTAGCGCAATCATAACGAAAGATGACTGACGTCATAAGTTATCGATAGTGAAAATAACAGAACGACAGTTGAGGTAACATTAACTCTACCTTCTTCTGTACAAGGGAGAGAGCGCGTTTCCACGAAGAATTCAAGCAAAAACCTCGATATCTATTTACAAAGTTACTTGCTATCTTAATTTGAGGTGTTTCCTTGCAACACTATCACAACAGCTGGAAGTGAATGTCAGAATCTCCGTGCAGTTATATTCCATAGCATGACCGGTGCCAAGACAATATTCTGCAGTTACAGTTTTTATTGTAAGCATGTGCGACGCTTATGCTCAGTGCACCGGTTCTCCACGGTCCTGACCAATGTATGAAATGCCACAACTGTAAGGAACGCGATCGATACCCGCCTCAAACAAACCACGATCATCCTTAATGGAACCTAAAAGGTCAACCACGATCTTCCTTAAGGGAACCTAAAAGGATCCTAATCTTAGACGAAAGACACATTGCACATCATACTTCCGCAAAATACAGCCAGTCTTGTTTGAAACTTTCCCTGCGTTAGGCACAGACGCTGTAGACTTCGGTGCCAACTCGGTACTATCATCACGCACCCGGTACACGGTAGATCGACTCTGTCTTTCACTATATCCATTCTGCCGAAAGTTGACCTCAAGAAGGGTTAACTCAGCTGACAACCTCTCAGGGTCTGAAATGGCTTGTGTCCTGTGGCCGGATAGGGACAAAAATCAGTCTTATCTACACGCTGAAGAGACACAGGATGGAAAGACACTTTTAGAATTGTATTGTGTATGTTTCATGACTTACGTGAGGCCCTGAGAGTCACCTCAATCTGAAGGGGTTGCACAATGTAAATAATTTTCTGTGGCTCTGTTGAGGGTATGTTCATATTGTGGGTGTGGCCCAACAGCAACCACATGTTGTAATGTCACTGAAACAAAAAATGACCACAGCCTTCAAAAACTAGTTCCTCCAACTCCCTCCATTGACGTTACTCCTGACTGCGATCATATGTGATTGCCTCAGACTTCTGGGTAATGCGCTAGAATTTCAATAAAGAGAAGAAGCAACTCCAATTTCAGATGGATAAAGGGGGGAGGAGCAGTGTCAAGGGGCCCGCAGACAAATTGTTGTTTCCCCGCGTTCCAAGAAGATGGGCGCATTAATAACCGCGCCTGCCTCTGCCGCCGCTCCTTTCCGTCCCCTCCCACAGAGACCTGCTACGACGGATTGCCGATGGGGGCTGACGGACTGCCGGGCTCAAGTTGCGGTTCCCACAAGTCTGTCAGCTAGCCTACAGCCTCCACTCAAGACAGGGCCGCACGGAAAACGCCAAAGCCAAATACTCCTCCAGTATACCGACTATAGCGTTTGAAGTAAAAACGTGTTTGTATCTTCCGCAACCTACCACCATCAGAAATCGAATGATGTTTACATACGATTACCCTTCAGTCGTAGATGGTCAATTTGCACATTTATTTGTCTCTGTTTCACTGCCTAACTATCTGATGGAAAAAAAATCACAGCATCAAATAATAAATAATGTAGAGTAATGAAACTTCGGGAATATGTTTTTCGAGGTAACGTATTTAAGTACACTACTGGCCATTAAAATTGCTACACCACGAAGATGACGTGCTACAGATGCGAAATTTAACCGACAGGAAGAAGATGCTGTGATATGCGAATGATTACCTTTTCAGAGCATTCACACAAGGTTGGCGCCGATGGCGACACCTACAACGTGCTGACATGAGCAAAGTTTCCAACCGATTTCTCATGCACAAACAGCAGCTGACCGGCGTTGCCTGGTGAAACATTGTTGTGATGCCTCGTGTAAGGAGAAGAAATGCGTACGAATGCGTACCATCACGTTACCGACTTTGATAAAGGTCGGATTGTAGCCTATCGCGATTGCGGTTTATCGTATCGCGACATTGCTGCTCGCGTTGGTCGAGATCCAATGACAGTTAGCAGAATATGGAATCTGTGGGTTCAGGAGGCTAATACGGAACGCCGTGCTGGATCCCAACCGCCTCGTATCACTATCAGTAGAGATGACAGGCATCTTATTCGCATGGCTGTAACGGATCGTGCAGCCACGTCTCGATCCCTGAGTCAACAGTTGGGGACGTTTGAAAGACAACAACCATCTGAACGAACAGTTCAACGACGTTTGGAGCAGCATGGACTATCTGCTCGGAGACCATGGCTGCGGTTACCCTTGACGCTACATCACAGACACGAGCGCCTGCGATGATGTACTCGACGACGAACCTGGGTTCTCGAATGGCAAAACGTCATTTTTTCGGATGAATCGAGGTTCTGTTTACAACATCATGATGGTCGCATCCGTGTTTAGCGACATCGCGGTGAACACACATTGGAAGCGTGTATTCGTCATCGCCATACTGCCGTATTACCCGGCATGATGGTATGGGGTGCCATTGGTTACACATCTCTGTCACCTCCTGTTCGCATTGACGGCACTTTGAACAGTGGACGTTACATTTCGGATGTGTTACGACCCTTGGCTCTACTCTTCATTCGATCCCTGCGAAACCCTACATTTCAGCAGGATAATGCACGACAGCATGTTTCAGGTCCTGTACGGGCCTTTATGGATACAGAAAATGCTCGACTGCTGCCCTGGCCAGCACTTTCTCCAGATCTCTCACCAATTGAAAACGTCTGGTCATTGGTGACCGAGCAACTGGCTCGTCACAATACACCAGTCACTAATCGTGATGAACTGTGGTATCGTGTTGAAGCTGCATGGGCACCTGTACCTGTACACGCCATCCAAGCTCTGTTTGACTCAATGCCCAGGCGTATCAAGGCCGTTATTACGGCCAGAGGTGGTTGTTCTGGGTACCGATTTCTCAGGATCTATGAACCCAAATTGCGTGAAAATGTAATCAGATGTCAGTTCTAGTATAATATATTTGTCCAATGAATACCCGTTTATCATCTGCATTTCTTCTTGGTGTGGCAATTTTAATGACCAGTAGTGTAATTAACACTGAAAGGTCGCAGATTAATGCAAGCGCGAGATAAGCCATTGCAAATGTGAAATGCTGGTACGTTAATAACAGGCGTAACCGCCAAATCTTGAATGCAGGCATCCAAACGTGCATGAATTGTGCTGCACAGGTGCCGGATATCAGTTTGTGGGATGGAGTTCCATACCTGTTGCACTTGGACGTTCAGTACATGCTTGTTGGGGATGACACTGGAGTTGTCATCCGGCGACGTCCCATATGTGCTCGACTGGAGAGAGATCTGGTGATCGAGCAGACCAAGGCAACATGTCGACACACTGTACAAAATGTTGGGTTACAGCAGAATTATGTGGGCGAGCGCCATCCTGTTGCAAAACACTTCCTAGAATGCAGCTAGTGAATGGTAGCACAACAGGTCGAATCACCAGACTGTCGTACAATTTTGCATTCAGGGTGCGTAGGATAACCAAGAGAGTGCTCCGGCTGTCATAAGAAATCGTAGCCCAGACAATAACTCTAGGTGTTGGTCCACTGTGTCTAGCATGCCGACAGACTGGGAGCAGGTCCTCAACTCGCCTCCTTCTAACATCACTGGCACCGAGGCAGAACCGGCTTTCATCAGAAAACGCAACAGACCTCCACCCTGCCCTCGAATGATCTCTTGCCTGACACCACTGAAGTCGCAAATGGCGCTGGTTTTGGGCCGGTGAATGCACGTTACAGGGCGTCTGGCTCGGAGCTGTCGTTGAAGTTTCACATTTCTGAGACTTCGTCGTCTCACTTTGGTGCCAACTGCTGTTGGAATTGCTGCTACAGATGCAGTACGATGCGCCATACGCCGAATACGATGGTCTTCCCTCTCGTAGTGCCACATGGCCGTCAAGAGTCCAGTCTTCCTGCCACTTACAGGAATATAGCCGGCCGCGGTGGTCTAGCGGTTCTAGGCGCTCAGTCCGGAACCGCGCGACTGCTACGGTCGCAGGTTCGAATCCTGCCTCGGGCATGGATGTGTGTGATGTCCTTAGGTTAGTTAGGTTTAAGTAGTTCTAAGTTCTAGGCGACTGATGACCACAGATGTTAAGTACCATAGTGCTCAGAGCCATTTGAACCATTTGAACAGGAATACAGTCCATGCCAATAGAGAGGTTTCACGTCCAATCACAGGCTTTATTCAAATATCTACATGTGTAAGAAAAATTCCAGAAAAAGGAGGGGGGAGAATTAGCTAGAAAAATACGCAAGTAGTGCTCGTGGATAAGCCGAAAACCATGACTAAATGAAAGGCTCTATTATAAAAAATAGCACTCAGTAACTATGGATCAAATAAAAGTTTCCAAATGAAGTAGAAAACCACATCATAATATCAAAAAACACTTAGTACAAGGAAATCAAACAACATCAGCTGTTACAAGCTCTCCCAAAATAAATAAAGACAATATCCCCATGAGGCTAATTATCAACTTTAACACTGCTCTCACATACCTCATTGTAAAGTTGAAACACCATGTCCATTATAATTATCCGGGCTGTTATGCCGTGGTCGGTTGATGAATTCTGTGGTGATTCCCAACGTTTCGTCTCCGACTGCGGGAGACATCTTCAAGGGGGTCCGTAGCTCGATGGAAGGTCCAACACACACACTGGCTCGCTGGTCGGAGACGAAACGTTGGGAATCACCACAGAATTCATCAACCGACCACGGCATAACAGCCCGGATAATTATAATGGACATGATATTTCCGGCCGTGAAAGTCTACATTTTAGTTGAAACACCAGTTCTAATCTGAACACAAACTCAGTAACAACAGCAGTAGAATTAATCCCAAAAGGAGAAAACACACACACACACACACACACACACACACACACACACACACACACAGGCGTGCACGTACACACACACACACACACACACACACACACACACACACACACACAAGATTATCATCAGAGTACTCCACAAGCACGTCAGCCACCCAATCCTCCTTCCCCCTCCTTCCTCCCAACCCATACAGGCAACTCCATTGTTACCCTCTACACTTCCCTTGGTTCGTCAGTTAGGACAGCAGTTAAATCAAGATTGCTGGAAAACGCATCCTAATTCATGTTCACGGTAGCCCAAGTCTGATACGATAAAAAGCCTCAAAACATAACGGAACTACATCCGGCATGGACTACATTATCCGCGTACAGTGGGTACAAACGTCTCATTGAGCCTTCGGTGGATTCAACGCCTTGCACCATTTGAAAACAGACAAAATCTCGGTTCACAATACCTCACTAGACGCCTCCACTTAGCAGAAGTCCAGTCAATGCTGTTTGGCCAATAGAAGACGTGCAGCTTTACGTGCCTCTCAGAGCCATTGCATGGCATTCGCTTCGCAATGTTCACTTGGAAACTGGTTGAGATAGGCCTGTACTCATTGACAGCAACAATTCCTTCGGGTTTGAAAGCGATTGTCATTGAGAAGATGTGACACTCGTCTCGGGCTACTGTCGGTTAAGATAATTTTACGACCACTTTTCTTACTCCTTGTTGCATGGCTGCGAATGGTTCACAATTCCTTGCAGACACGCTGGACAGTCCGTGGTGATAAACCAATATATCTGGCAACTTCATTCACGGTGTGCGCTTAGGCACGTCCAGGCTGGCACTCTGCCACGTCTCCATGTCGAATGATCTCACCGTGCTGATTCCATTCAAACAGCAGCACGCACACGCCGCTTCACCGTCATGACTTACAACAGCGGAGAAAGGCGGCGGAAATGTGTAGCGCAGGGAGGCTGTACATGACAGCCTGATACCAGTTCTACAACATAAAAAAACTTCCAAAGAGACCGGTGTGGGCAATAATTCGAGTTTCCGACGTCAAGAGTGTCTGGTGCAAACAACATCGCAGAGACAATGCTTCCACGTCCCACCACAAAGGGCGACCACAAGTGTTAAGCGAATGGACGTCACGTTACCTCCACAGAGCCAACTCTCTTCGACAAGTAAGATAGAGTCCGATTTGAATGTGGGAGTCAGGAACTCTAGCAGGACTGTCCGGAGACAAATTACACCGTAAAGGCTTCAGCAGGCGACAACCGGGTCGCGTCGCAGTGCCTCTACGTGACTTTTGGCCACTCAGTGTAACGCTACGTTTCCATTCTGACAATTTCCAGACACATGTCGCGCAACATATGCAGGGCGCATGTTGTGTGTCATTTTGTCGACTGTTTTCAATTACCTGCGACAACTGCAACTTTTTGATAGAGTTCTGGAGTGCAAGCCTGTTTGTACAGTGAATCAGATACAGTGTTTTACAATGATTCTTAGTGATTTGTCGATTTTGAATCAGTATGGACAGCTCAGCTACTTCAGCTTTTACGGTAATTGCGGGCGCATAAAAAAAGGTGAAAACGACGGTGGATTAGAAGTTTTCTACATAGAAGACATTCAGAAGGAGCCTGTAACTCGTTAATACTAGACTTACTCTCCAAAGTCCGTACGAGAAATTTGTTAGAATGCCAGTAAGTTATTTCTGATGTCTGCGATTGCTGCGCAAACAAGTTCTCCACGTACGCGTACACCACCATTACTCTACCACGCAAACATAGGGGTTACACTCGTCTGGTGTGAGACGTTCCCTGGGGGGTCCACCGGGGGCCGAACCGCACAATAACCCTGCGTTCAGTGTGGGGCGGCGGACGGGTGAAGTGTACTGCGGTAGTCGCCGTGGGGTTGTGGACCATTGCGGCTGCTTCGGGGACGGAGCCTCTCCGTCGTTTCTAGGTCTCCGGTTAACATACAACGCAATGCATACAAGTTATTTTGAGGTTTTACTAAATATTGTTAGACCGGACATTACAAAAAACGGGAAATGTGGGGAAGCAAAATCGCCTGGCGAAACGTTAGCGACAACTCGTCGCTTCTTAGTAACAGATGTTAGCTAAAAAAAAAAAAAATGGTTCACATGGCTCTGAGCACTATGGGACTTAACATCTGAGGTCATCAGTCCCCTAGCACTTAGAACTACTTAAACCTAACTAACCTAAGGACATCGCACACATCCATGCCCGAGGCAGGATTCGAACCTGCGACCGCAGCGATCGCTCGGTTCCGGACTGAAGCGCCTAGAACCGCTCGGCCACAGCGCCGGCTAACAGGTGTTAGCTACAGTTGTTTAAAGCATCTACACAGAATCTTCAAAACCGCCACTTCAGAATTCACACAGGGTGTGTGCAAGGCCACTATTGCAGCTTTGAAGAGATTGTATTAAGGTATGAACTGTTAACATGAAATTTTGTTCAAGCTTGAACGTTAATTTTGAAGAAATAAATGTACCAGTTGACAATCATCTTGTTTTATTTGCACTTCCTTAGGGGAATATTGGGGCTCTCTGTTGCTTCTTTGGGGAAAAAGTATGAACTCTGTGGACTAATTTGCTAACAGTTACTGGTGGACCAGTTGCTAGGATGAGGCTGGTTGTACGTATGAACTGTTTGCTGTGAACCAGCGTAATTTGTAAATTCAGGATGAAATAGTTGAGAAAATGGGCTTTCTGCTCCTCCAATTCACCTTGATGAAGTACGGTTGCAATGCTGTCGCGAACAGAAGCCTTAGTTTCTCTGTCTTGAGTGTTTTTTAATGACTCACCTATGTACTCGCCAAAATATACATTCTCAGCCCTACCCTTATTCACAGTAATGTCTCCTACTTATATAGTTCAACAAGTTTCGTCTCTTTACATTTAGACCAGTCTACGACAAAACAAACACACTCGTCAACACAATAGTGAAATACCACGACCACAAACAAGAAAGCACGTTTAAGATTATACTCGCAAAGTTCTTGATTGTGATTACAGACTGTACTGCGCATGCGCAAGTCCCGGCTACATGTTGCACTCAGTCTCCTTTGTTAGTGGCACAAGTTGCGGCACACCTTGCTGCCACTCTCTTGGGAAACTTCTGCCCCCTTCACTTGCCGTAAAATGTTGCACTCTGTTTTCATTTGAAATAATTTCGGACATATGTGCCAGAACATGACGTGCAACATGTTGTGGGACAGATATGTAGTAATGGAAACGAAACGTAGCAGGTACGTCGGCTGGAGGCAGAGCAAGCGGTTAATTGAGATTGCGTGTAACAGAAGCCGCATTCGAGCTTTTACGACGTCTGACAGGCTGCCAAGCTGAGCACCTGCCGCTCGTTAGCAAGTGGCCGGTAATGGCGCGCTTCCAAATGGTCTCCGCTAGTGCACCGCCACGCACGTGGCTTTCTAAAATCCGCTAATGAGGCATTCCCATCTGCTTTGCGTACTCCGGGGAGGTAATATATTGCGCATTCAAGGTAAAAATCTACTACTACCGGATTGATAAAATATTTCAGACAGCCACTCACCTATAAAACCAGTGTCGATTCTATCAGAGTTGCCCGTTCACGGAATAAGGAACATACTGACGTCATGACTGAGGAACTTAAAAGTATTTAGGTAAAACATTATACGCTATACGTGAAAGGTAGAAATTACGGTTGCTCACAGTCTTATTTTCTATACAGAAGAGGTAATAAAGTTAGTAAAGGACTCATTCAATGTGAGAATTTCTGGTCAGAGACGAAAACCAACAAGATACGGCTAGCCGAGCCCTCGAAAGTGAACAAGGAGTCAGTTGCTTTATGCAATGGTCATTTGCACATTATCACACAGCAAAACCCGCTCAGCAGCTGGACATGCTGAATGTAAACGTTAAACTTGTACTCGAAACCCTTACAGAGGTGGATGGATGTTTTCAGAACGAATAAAGAAGAATACATGAAATACATAGTATCAAGGCAAAAGGCTTGTCAAAAAAGAAAGTCTGCATATTCGCTTCGCCTGGCGGAATGTGGGAAAAGGTACTACAAGTACCATTAACACTCACTGTCTCCACGTACGTGTACACCAAAATTACTCTACCACGCAAACATTGGGGTTACACTCGCTTTGTGAGAGACATTCCCGGGGGGGGGGGGGGGGGGGGGGGGGGGGGTCCACCGGGGGCCGAACTGCACAATAACGGTGGGTTCGGTGTGGGGCGGCGGTGAGGTGTGTGGACTGCTGTGGCCTGTTGTGGGGTTGTGAACCAGTGAGGGCTACGGCAGCACGAAGCCTCTCCGTCGTTTCTAGGTCCCCTGTTCAATACACACAGACACACACACACACACACACACACACACACACACACACACACACGCACGCACAATACACACACACCTTTAACATTTCTTGTTCCGTTCGCAAATATTCTTTGGGAATAATGACTGACAGTAAACGGCAGTATGACAACCTAATTTTCCCATCGGTCATTTTGTGAGATTTATTTGACACCAAGTAATATACAGTACGCCACTGTTAACACCCGTCTCCGTAGCCGTCAATTTAGAAGCAGCCATTTCGAATCCATGTAGCGGAAAAAATTTTCACCCCCGTTATTTGACCAGTTACAGGGAGAGAGATAGTAGCGAAAGGTTCTTGATCATCAGACTTCGCGTCAAACTCGCGGATTAAATTCCACACCGCTACGTAGTGTGCCATAGCCTGAGGGCATCTGACGGTGTTGACGTCGATCCGTCAATCAGATGGAGACATTAAGCCGTTTAGTATCGCTGGTGCCACTCCAGAGGAGTAAGCTGCGTGTGTGTTGGCATCGGCTGTCACCCTGTCCTTGTCTCACTGTCACAGGGTGCAAGTATGACATCACGCTTACCACACAGCCACTTACACTCAACAGAATTTATGCCGCAATTTACACGTACCGTGAACAAAGTGTCATGGAGCCCGGATGAAGAAAATCCTTTCCGATCAGATTACTGAATCTGCCCCTCGGTGTCTCCCAGACAACGTCATACGTCTCTTTCTTTAGCATGTGGTAGCATTTCAAATAATCTAGAAAACAGAAGCGAGCCACGCATTCGTTACGTAGAATATTACGTCGTTCTTCTGCCTCACCATGATTGTTTCCTTCTCTGCTGGTAATGGATTGCTACACAGTGGGATGGATTTGGCTTAAAATAAAACGCATGCATTACTTATTCACATAGGAGATAAAATTTCGCCAGTAGCGATGACATTTCAATGAAAACTCTAAATGCATTATAAGCGAAGTTTATTATTTCCGCTAACATGTTAAATCGTAATTTGTAGACAACAGCAGCTTTGCTTGTACAGTAGCTGCATGAGTCATCAATACACATAACTAAAGCAGTAAAACATCTTAGAACTAACGCTGAAAATGAAATATGATTAGTTATGGCGGTTAATACCAAGTACTTCTCCCGCAGCTAACTTATCAAGACGACCTACGAGGCCATCTGTAACGTCTACCTGTGCCCAGGGAAAATAGTACACTTTTACTAAAACGCGCTAGCAAAACACGAGTCCCGCCACGGTAGCAGCCTGTCAGGAAAAAATTACCAATCAAATGGCGCCTGCCACCCCCCCCCCCCCCCACCCCCCACCCTCTTCCTCCCAATTCCCCGCTGCTCACTTTTGATATTATTTTTGGTCAAATGATTGAGCGGAGCGAGACCTAGACTCCCTGGAAATTACGCAATAGATTATTGTCCGAATTTTCATAGCCAAATGAAGGGTGTGAAATGGACGAAAGAGGTATCAAATTGACCAGCGTGTGGTCTAGTTTTTCAATAAAGATTTAATAACTTGAAAGTTAGCAGGGAATTACGAAAAACTTAATTAGCGTTTTGTGGTAAAATTACAAAACAGATTTTTTCCGGGTTTTCTTAGTTAAACGAAGACTGGGCGATGGACAAGTAGGGTATTAAATTGATCAGTGTCCGGTCTACTTTTGCAATAAACGATTTAATCGCTTGAACGTTAAGAAAAACTTAATTAGTGATTTCAGGGAAAATCACAAAATGGGTTTTCGTCCGAATTTTCATAGACAAACTAAGAGTGGGAGACGGACAAAAGGGGTCTCAAAACTGACCAGTGTGAGGTTTAATTTTGCAAAGAAAGATTTATTGCTTGAAAGTAATCTGGTTGGTTAAGAAAAAGTTAATAAGTGCTTTAAGGGAAAATTGCACAATGGATTTTTGTCCGAATTCTCGTACCCAAAAAAAGAGTGGAAAGTGAACAAGTGGGGTATCAAATTCGTCTAGTTTTGCATAAAAATATTTAACCGCTTGAAAATAATCGGAGTAATTAAGAAAAACCTAATTAGTGATTTGAGGAAAAATTGAGATATTTCATGAAAAGGTACTAGTGGCTATGTAAATGAAGTGACAAGAAGTTCATGACTGCATTGTCCAACTATTTTACGCATAAAAATTTACATTGGTATGATATTTAACCGCGAATAAAAATTGAAAAAAAGGCCGTCAAATGTTTTCTGAAATGATTTGTCTAAAACTAAGAAATAAAATAGATTAGAGAAACAAGTCATACGCCTTTCAATGATGCCTCTTAATAATGTACAGCAAATGAGGTGCCGTGCCGACTGAGAATTTAAAACTCAATGTGTAATTCGTTGGTTTTCAGTATAAAGACAAGTTTGTTGCAGCTCTCCATGCTAGTCAGTCCTGTGAAATCTTCTTCAGCTCCGCGTGACTACCGCAACCTGCATCCTTATCAACCTACTGACTGTGTTCAAGCCTTTGTCTTCCTTTATAATCTTTATCCCCAATACTTTCTTTCATTATTAAATTGAAAACTCCTCGATGTGTCACGATGTGTCTTGTCAACTGATCCCGTTTTATAGCCAACTTGTGCCACATTTTTTTCCCCCTAAGTTCGATTCAGTACCTTCTCATTCGTTACTCTATCTGTGTATCTAATCTTCAGCATTCTCCTATAGCAAAATTTTTCAAAAGTTTCTATCGTCTTCTTGTACGAATTGCTTATCATCCACGTTTTATTTCAGACAGAAAAAACCTCCAGAAAAGTCTTCCTAATACTGAAATTTATATTAATCGTTAACAAATTCCTTTTTGTCAGAAACGCTTTTCTTACTATTGCCAGTCGGTATTTTATGAGTGCTGCAGAATTGCTGAATTGGTCGCTAAATGAAATGCCACTAGTTAAAAAACCAGTGACTTTATTTGATGCGTTTTGGGAGATATCCATCATCAGTCTGGGAAGAAAAATACAAATGACAGAAAATATGCAAAGGTATAGATAATAACATGATAATAGTACAAGCATTACAAAGTTTCATCATATTGAGAGTGACTTACACACTATAATCATAAGGTATTCAGATGCGTAAAGACACGTAACTGATACTGCAATCATGGCAGACTAAATTCAACGTAGACAATTTATGCAAAGGTATAGATAGTAACATGACAATAGTACAAGCATTACAAAGTTTCATCATATTGAGAGTGACTTACACACCATAATCGTAAGGTATTCAGATGCGTAAAGACACGTAACTGATACTGCAATCATGGCAGACTAAATTCAAGGTAGACAATTTACACCACCAAAGGGCGGTGAAGCATACATAGGTGGTGCCGCATGGCAGCGAAATAGAATGATAAATTTTAATTTACTTACATAAAAATTGTTGAATATAACACAGATATACAAAGCAGGAAAGTTAAGCAACACGCCATAAAACAATGTTTACATTGGTATAAAATGCCATCAATAGAATAGACATATTAAACAATATGCGTAAGGTATGCAAACAATTACAGAAAATCAAAGGAATACAAAGAATATGGAGGGCGTATTAAAGCTTTGGAGTTAACAGAACAAAATATTATAATAAAGAAGCAAATAATTTTATAGTTAACGGATGTCAGGGACTCAAACCCTCAAGAAAACACATTAAATGCAGTGCGTACTGAACGCCTACTTCCGAACAATGAAAGATAAAAATGTGTCATACACAGAATTAGAGCAGTAACTCCCCCCATCACAGGACAGTGTGAGGGAGATCGCACAAGTAAGAACGTTAAAACACGTAATAAGTGAAAATACTGTGCATAATGTAGAACAAGTAATAACAACTCATTAAAGGGTACTACACAATATTTGTCTCATAGATTACGCAGGCCGTGCTCATTTGCTGTACGCGGTTTCGAGAATCATTGAAAGGTGCATCGAATATTTCTCGTGTTTGATTTCCTTTACATAAGTAATTTCACAAAACATTTGACCGGTCTTTTTTATTTTATTTATTTTTTGTCTTTTCGCTTCAGTCATAAATTTCCTATTTTCACATGTCAGTCAATCTTGTCAAGGTATTAAGTACCTGTTACAACATCACTATTGTTAACTGTAATTCGATTTGAACTGCGTTAGCCGGCCGTTATAGCCGAGCGGTTCTAGGCGCTGAAGTCCGGAACGGCGCTGCTGCTACGGTCGCAGGTTGGAATCCTGCCTCGGGCATGGATGTGTGTGATGTCCTTAGATTAGTTAGATTTAAGTAGTTCTGAGTCTAGCGGCCTGATGACCTCAGATGTTAAGTCTCATAGTGCTTAGAGCCATTTGAACCATTTTTTTTTTTTTTTAACTGCGTTAGTTCCTGTTCTGCTCGCTGATTTGCTGGAAATGACTTGGCACGCAAATATGGCCTGCGACTCCTGCGGAAAACTGCTACGGAGCGCCTTCCACTTTGAGCCAGGCTCAATCACTTCTCAGCGGAACGAGTCTGATACCAAGGAATGAATTCTCATGCAGGTCTCAATACAATTTCAAAGTGGTGCAAATATTTCCAGATTACTGTAAATGTACAGAAATATAATGTTTTCACTTCACGAAACGCAGAACACTCTGTCACCACAGTATCAATGGGGCCAACCCGGTATCAGTCAGCACAAACAAATAAACCTCGATTAACTTCTCATGGTTGGGATTCACAGTCATATAATATTTCTTAAAAGACATCATAGTCGCCGTTGACTGTATACAATATTTATTGTTACTATTGCAATTTCGGCCTTATGGCCATTTTCAAGTAACACTGCAAAGTTACATTGTGTCAGAATATAAAACTAACTGACATGAGTACATGTCGTCGTCAAAATGCAGCCTTTTGGCTGTGAGATTCCCACAAGATCTGATGAGTACGACACTTATTACATCGTAATATGTTGTTAAATATACACTGAACTGACAGTTTAAGAACATATTACGATGTAATAAGTGTCGTACTCATCAGATCTTGTGGGAATCTCACAGTCAAAAGGCTTCATTTTGACGACGATGTACTCATGTCAGTTTTATATTCTGACACAATGTAACTTTGCAGTGTTACTTGAAAATGGCCATAAGGCCGAAATTGCAATAGTAACAATAAATATTTTATACAATCAACGGCGGCTATGATATACCTCGGTTTAACAATTTGTAGTGATATGAAGTGGAATGTGTAATTCTACACAATGAGTCACCATGTTACATAGTCTTGTTCATAAGTATTATTTTTATCGATTTATGCTTATTTCTGCATACTAATGACTTCTGTAAATGAATAATGCTGTTTTGTATTATCTTGGATTTATCTATAGCTATTGTGCAATTCTGAATTGCAAATTGCAATGTTGCTGGTCGACGTATGGGAATCGACAGCAGAGAGCAAAAAGGCGGAGGGAAGCGCCCCTGTGGTACGGAGACAGAAAAATACGAAAGGGAAAGGTGGGGCGCGCGGGAAGATTGTGTGCCACTCGAGAACATTGCAAGAGCCGTACGGGAACCGCCAAGCTATAAGCACGTCTTGGTACAGCGAGCTATCGTAGGCGCTACAAGTTGTGGAAAAGGCCGAGCATAAACAGTAGTTCCATTCCTAGCAGATGAAAAGTCCGCGGAAGCTCCAGGGGGCATGTTAACAAATATTGTGCTGTTTAGGTACTGCAGCTATGAGAGAGGAGCAGCCGACAACAACGACGAAACACCGCTTCATCGTCTCCAAACAAGGTACTGATATAGTATTGTAATGTGTGGACCATCCTTTAAATGTGCTTTTCTAGATTCTATATACTGTGTTAACTTAAATATTTTGCGGACAGTGAATTACTTAGAGCATACTATATGGGATACGTACCTGCTACGAATTCTTTATTCAACTTTAGTGTTACATTATTGAGTTTTAGCTTAATTGTCATCATTTAAAAATTGAACTTTAATAATTGCAGTTATTCCATAATAAATCTTTAGCTTCGGACAATATCTGCCATTAAGTTTATTCTCATTGCTTAAACAAAGACAAATACTTAATCAGTGTACCATGGTGTTTATAACAGTGAAAAAATAAATAGTTTATTCAAAGCATGCATTTACACAGTAATCTTGTTGTTAAAAATAGTGCATGTCCGCCTTGGTCTTGCGACAGTAATTTTACTTGCCATAAACCCGTAAACATCTGTAATTTGGCTATTTCGTGCTTAGGATTCCATTTCAAAATTAATTTGCGTGAACTCCAGTTGCTCTCAAAGATAACGGTCAAAATTCGTGTTTACTTCCACGGACGTATAAGGATGATCACAACATTCACAGAAGGATTTAATTTTGCTGTGAGCTACTAATACTAAATTAGCTGCAGTAGGTTTACAAGCAGTTACAGAGGATTGTTACAAACGATTCCATAGGGTAAGTCAGAGGTAAAGTAGGTTGTAGGATACAGTGGAAATGCAGTGAGTCTAGAAAGGATACTGCTTACAAAACATACGTGAGACCCACCATAGAGTACTGCTCCAGCTTGTCGCACCCATACAAAAAAGTACCATCACGGATGCTGAAAGTACGCAAAGAAAACAGCAGGAATGTTCACAGATATACACTGAAGAGTCAAAGAAACTGGTACACCTGCCTAATATCGTGTAGGGCCTCTGCGAGCACACAGAAGTGGCGCAACACGACGTGGCTGGAATCTACTGATGTCTGAAGTAGTTCTGGAAGTAACTGACACCATGGATCCTGCAGGACTGTCCATAAATCCGTAAGAGTACGAGGGAGTGGAGATCTCTTCTGAACAGTACGGTGCAAGACATCCCAGATATACTCAATAATGTTCATGTTTGAGCAGTTTGGTGGCCAACGGAAGTGTTTATACTCAGAAGAATGTTTTTGTAGCCACTCCGTAGCAATTCTGGATGTGTGGGGTATCGCATTGTCCTGCTGGAATTTCCCAAGTCCGTTGGAATGCACAATGGCCTTGAATGGATGCGGGTGATCAGACAGGATGCTTAAGTCGTGTCACCTGTCAGAGTCGTATCAAGGCGCATCAGGGGCCCCATAACACTCCAACTACACACGCCCCACACCATTACAGAACCTCCACCAGCTTGAACAGTCCCCTTCTGACACGCACGGTCTATGGGTACATGAGGTTGTCCTCATACCCGTACACGTCCATCCGCTCGATACAACTTGAAACGAGACTCGTCGGACCAGGCAACATCTTTCCAGTCATCAACAGTCCATTGTCGGTGTTGACGGGCCCAGGCGAGGCGTGAAGCTTTGTGTCATGCAGTCATCAAGAATACAAGAGTGAGTCATCGGCTCCGAAAGCCCATATCGATGATGTTTCGTTGAATGGTTCGCACGCCGATACTTATTGATGTCCAAGCATTGAAATCTGCAGCAATTTGCCGAAGGGTTGCACTTCTATCACGCTGAACTGTTCTCTTCAGTCGTTGTTGGTCGCATTCTTGCAGCATCTTTTTCCGGCCACAGAGATGTAGGAGATTCGATGTTTTACCGGATGCCTGATATTCACGTACACTCGTTAAATGGTCGTACGGTAAAATCTCCACTTCATCGCTACCTCGGAGATGCTGTGCCCATCGCTCCTGCGCTGACTATAACACCATGTTCAAACTCACTTAAGTCTTGATAACCTACCATTGTAGCAGCAGTAACCGATCTAACAACTGCGCCAGACACTTGTTGCCTTATATAGGGGTTGCCGACCGCATAGCCGTATTCTGTCTGTTTGCGTATCTGTGTATTTGACTACGCATGCCTACACCAGTTCTTTGACGCTTCAGTGTGTGTGTGTCCCCTGGGAGAGCCTCTCGGAGATGCTGTGAAAACTAAACTGGCAGAAGCTTGAAGATAGATGCCAGCTTTCCCAGAAAAGCCTACTTACAAAGTTTCATGAACCATCATTAAGGACACCTTCAAACGCAACCACTTAGCTGCGCTTCTTAGCATCGCTGCCGATAGTGGATGCTGCAGGTTTCACACGCAGCCGCCGTGGCGCTGCTGGCCGTCTCCGAAGTCTGCTTCGCCCCGAGTTCCGACCACAAAGAGTGGCTCCTCTCGCGACTATGCGAGGAACGTGATGGCAGCGTTCAGACTGCGTCACAGCCGCACCACTTTTATCACATGCGCGAGCGCCGCGCTGCTAATGCGCAAATCGTGGGCCGCTTTGTTCCTAGTGTAGCAGGTGCTACATCTACACATCTACTTCTACATCTACGGGTTTACTCTGCTATTCACAATAAAGTGCCTGGCAGAGGGTTCAATGAACAACCTTTAGGCTGTCTCTCTACCGTTCCACTCTCGAACGGCACGCGGGAAAAACGAGCGCTTAAATTTTTCTGTTCGAGCCCCGATTTCTCTTATTTTTATCGTGGTGATCATTTCTCCCTATGTAGGTGGGTGCCAACAGAATGTTTTCGCAATCGGAGGACAAAACTGGTGATTGAAATTTCATGAGAAGATCCCGACGCAACGAAAAACGCCTTTGTTTTAATGATTCCTCCTCCAATTCACGTATCATATCTGTGACACTATCTTCCCTACTTCGCGATAATACAAAAGGAGCTGCCCTTCTTTGTAGTTTTGCGATGTCATCCGACAGTCCCAGCTGATGCGGATCCCACACCGCACAGCAATACTCCATAATAGGGTGGACAAGCGTGGTGTAAGCAGTCTCTTTAGTAGACCTGTTGCACCTTCTAAGTGTCCTGCCAATTAATCGAAGTCTTTGGTTTGCTCTACCCACAATATTATCTATGTGATCGTTTCAATTTAGGTTATTTGTAATTGTAATCCCTAAGTATTTAGTTGAATTTACAGCCTTCAGATTTGTGTGACTTATCGCGTAATCGAAATTTAACTGATTCCTTTTAGTACTCATGTTAATAACTTCACATTATTCTTTATTCAGGGTCAATTGCCACTTTTCGCACCATACAGATATCTTATCTAAATCATTTTGCAAGTCGTTTTGATCATCTGATGACTTTACAAGATGGTAAATGACAGCATCATCTGCAAACAATCTAAGACGGCTACTCAGATTGTCTCCTAAGTCGTTAATATAGATCAGGAACAATAGAGGGCCTATAACACTTCCTTGTGGAACGCCGGTTATTACTTCTGTTTTACTCGATGACTTTCCGCCTATTACTACGAACTGTGACCTTTCTGACAGGAAAGAGGAAGTGGTTGGTTTGCACTGTCGCCGACAGTGGCGTTGTGTACGTTAACACACGGACCAAACACCAATAAAGAAATTTCGCCACTGATACTCAAAAGTAGCCTGGAATGTGGAAGATGAAATTTGACGCTTACAGCAACGAGATCGCAAACTAGAATGCCTGGTAGCCCATGCTAGGGAAATCCTAAACAAATTATCACAAGCATGTTCACAGCAGAGAAAAGTTTAATCGGTAAGAAAGATAATGAAACTTCCTGGCAGATTAAAACTGTGTGCCGGACCGAGACTCGAACTCCGGACCTTTGCCTTTTGCGGGCAAGTGCTCTACCAACTGAGCTACCCAAGCACGACTCACGCCCCGTCCTCACAGCTTTACTTCCGCCAGTACCTCTTCTCCTACCTTCCAAACTTTACCGAAGCTCTCCTGCGAACCTTGCAGAACTAGCACTCCTGAAAGGAAGGATATTGCGGAGACATGGCTTAGCCACAGCCTGGGGGATGTTTCCAGAATGAGATTTTCACTCTGCAGCGGAGTGTGCGCTGATATGAAACTTCCTGGCAGATTAAAACTGTGTGCCGGACCGAGACTCGAACTCGGGACCGGTCCGGCACACAGTTTTAGTCTGCCAGGAAGTTTCATATCAGCGCACACTCCGCTGTAGAATGAAAATCTCATTCTGGAAGAAAGATAATGTTTATTTCTACCAAATCCAGTAATACAGGAAATACTGTAGTTAATAAAACACATTATAAATTCAGTGCATGCAAAGTTGTATTTCAAGCAAACATCTCAGCTGTATGTTAATTCTGATTACAATTTTGATGTACATTTAAATCATTTACAAGCCCCCTCATTCATTAAGTAATCAGCAGTGTGTTCGCGTGCATTTATCAGCGTCTCCAGGCAGAGAGCTGTCTACTGGCACCTCATCCTCTAATCCAGCAACAGAAAGTGTGTCCACAATCTTATACCTATCTCTTTTCCTAACGAAGTTATGCATATGGCAGTAATTTTCTATTGTAATTTCAAAATGTTCAAATGTGTGTGAAATCTTATGGGACTTAACTGCTAAGGTCATGAGTCCCTAAGCTTACACACTACTTAACCTAAATTATCCTAAGGACAAACACACACACCCATGCCCGAGGGAGGACTCGAACTTCCGCCGGGATCAGCCGCACAGTCCATGATTGCAGCGCCTTGGACCGCTCGGCTAATCCTGCGCGGCTATTGCAATTTGTACCCAGTCCTACTGAAGACTTAATGAAATATCCTCCAGTTATTGCTCAGTGTTTTACACAAGATGAGCAGAGCTTCCAGCGCCACTAATATCAGGGGAAGCGCTGCAAAGTAGTACCGTGTGAAGCCGGCTTAAGTAATGCCCTTTCTATCGATCCCGTAGAAATTACCATGACAATGTTACACTAATTACAGCGGGCACAACGGGCAATCATTCTTCCCGCACTCCCTACGCGAATGGATAAGGAAGAAGCACTAACGTGCGATACAGTGAGAAGTGTCCTCCACTGTGCACTTCAGAAGAGTTGGCTGAGCGCCGATGTAGATGTAGAATACCTGCAGGAACGACTGCCATTCGCTCGTCGAGTACGGGCACCGAACGTTTGCAACCATCATGCAGCCACTGAAGATGAAACGCTACGGTATTCATGTACCATTCTGGTCTTAATACTCTTATTCTTGCAAATGCACGGCGGTCTTGTAACGTTAGAAGAAAACTCGAAGTAAAACCGTTTGGTACATCATGCTCAACAACATGAAACTGAGAGACTCTACTGCTGTGTAATGGACATGAAAATGATACATGAAGCTTTCTATAGCGCACATAAGATGAGAAGCCTTTTTTTTTACATTTGCATTAGGATGTTACAGCTGTCACTTCACGGTGTGTGTGCATCTTCTGGTTGTGTTGACAGTGCAGACGGCTGGGTCTTCTGCGACAGGAGGATCTCGACAGAAGGGAAGACGTCCTGAGGTCCACCCCCAAGCAGTCGCTTTCCAGCCGTGCGGAAGAAGAGCTTGCGGCCCACAAAGCGATGTCCGGCCCCCCCGGTGGCCACCGAAATTGCACGTCAGACCCTCCATCTCATCCCAAGCCGACAAACTCCTCTCTCTCTCCTGTCACCAGCACTGTCGCCGCTTCTTATAACCTGATCATTTCATCTTGCGACCATCGCTCATCGAGTCCAAATAGTCCAAAGCCAACTACACCACACGACGGCCTCCATTGCCACAGTTTAGCGTACAAATAACACACGTCATTAAACTCTATACTACAGTATTTACGCAGCCTAGCAACGAAAGATATCTGATACTCCCAACTTCTGTCTATCTACCAGATTAAGTGCAGGTTACTAATAAGATATTTACGAGAGGTGTTCAATAAAAAAATGCAACACACATTTTCTCCGCCAATTTAGGTTAAAAAATGCGGAATCGTGGGACATTCCCACTTCAGCCCCTATAGTTCCATAAAGTTGATAGGTGGTGGTGCTATACGTAGTCTTCAAAGTGGCGTCTGTAACGAAGGTGCATTCCAAGCAGAGAGCTGTAATGGAGTTTCTATTCGCGGAAAACCGTAGCATCGAAAATATTCATAGGACCTTGCAGAATGTCTACGGAGACCCGGCAGTGAACAAAAGCACGGAGAGTCGTTGGGTGAGGCGTCCGTCTTCATCGCAGCAAAGTCGTGCAAACCCGTCCGATCTCCCGCAGGCAGCGCACAGCTATGACTCCTGCATGTTGGAACGTGCGGACACTCTCGTTCGAAGAGATCGGCAGATTACAATCGAACTACTCACTGCACAACTCTGATGTCCTGCCTCAAGGAGCAACGATCAACTCTGAAGTGTATTGTGCTACCCTCAGAAAACTGAAAAAACGACTTAGTTAATAGAAAGCTGAAAGAGACTTTAATTTAGGAAATAATGAAAGTAGTGAAAGTTTTCGTGAATGAAATAATAAACAGCCGCCAGCCTATTTAGACATAATAATGTGGGAACATTAAGTTCAAAGAATTTAAGTGCAATTTTGCAAAAGGGACTTTCATTCCTTCTCTCTTTGTGAAGTGCAATGAATGCACACAGCTACCAGACGAACTGAACAGTGGTTAGCAGTAGTTATCATTCGCATAAATTAGCAGTCACAGAAGGATAAATGGTACTTTACTGCTGTTAATAATAATCATCATCTCAACCATTAACCAATTCAGCACCAAACATTTATCAAGAACATCACGAGACTAAGTGGAGCTTGACAAGAGTCGTGCTTTAACTAACACACAAACACTTTTTTTATATTCTCTCTTTCATGGAAATACTTCAAATTCGTTTGGTAAAAGCAATATTTAATTTAACTTTCTCATAATAAGAAAGAAGATAGTGCGGCCCATAAACAGTCATTCACTCTACTAGCAAATTCTGTGACTATTTCAGAGACAGATTGCATTAGACTAATATGGATTTCTAACCCCACTTGTACTTGTTTACATTTCAATACAGGGCTATTACAAATAATTGAAGCGATGTCATAAATTCACTGTAGCTCCATTCATTGACATATGGTCACGACACACTAGAGATACGTAGAAAAACTCATAAAGTTTTGTTCGGCTGAAGCCGCACTTCAGGTTTCTGCCGCCAGAGCGCTCGAGAGCGCAGTGAGACAAAATGGCGACAGGAGCCGAGAAAGCGTATGTCGTGCTTGAAATGCACTCATATCAGTCAGTCATAACAGTGCAACGACACTTCAGGACGAAGTTCAACAAAGATCCACCAACTGCTAACTCCATTCGGCGATGGTATGCGCAGTTTAAAGCTTCTGGATGCCTCTGTAAGGGGAAATCAACGGGTCAGCCTGCAGTGAGCGAAGAAACGGTTGAACGCGTGCGGGCAAGTTTCACGCGTAGCCCGCGGAAGTCGACGAATAAAGCAAGCAGGGAGCTAAACGTACCACAGCCGACGGTTTGGAAAATCTTACGGAAAAGGCTAAAGCAGAAGCCTTACCGTTTACAATATCTACAAGCCCTGACACCCGATGACAAAGTCAAACGCTTTGAATTTTCGGCGCGGTTGCAACAGCTCATGGGAGAGGATGCGTTCAGCGCGAAACTTGTTTTCAGTGAGGAAGTGGTGAATGGTGAAGTGAACAGACACAATGTGCGAATCTGGGCGGTAGAGAATCCTCACGCATTCGTGCAGCACATTCGCAATTCACCAAAAGTTAACGTGTTTTGTGCAATCTCACGGTTTAAAGTTTACGGCCCCTTTTTCTTTTGCGAAAAAAACGTTACAGGACACGTGTATCTGGACATGCTGGAAAATTGGCTCATGCCACAACTGGAGACCGACAGCGCCGACTTCATCTTTCAACAAGATGGTGCTCCACCGCACTTCCATCATGATGTTCGGCATTTCTTAAACAGGAGATTGGAAAACCGATGAATCGGTCGTGGTGGAGATCATGATCAGCAATTCATGTCATAGCCTCCACGCTCTCCCGACTTAACCCCATGCGATTTCTTTCTGTGGGGTTATGTGAAAGATTCAGTGTTTAAACCTCCTCTACCAAGAAACGTGCCAGAACTGCGAGCTCGCATCAACGATGCTTTCGAACTCATGATGGGGACATGCTGCGCCGAGTGTGGGAGGAACTTGATTATCAGCTTGATGTCTGCCGAATCACTAAAGGGGCACATATCGAACATTTGTGAATGACTAATAAAACTTTTTGAGTTTTTGTATGTGTGTGCAAAGCATTGTGAAAATATCTCAAGTAATAAAGTTATTGTAGAGCTGTGAAATCGCTTCAATCATTTGTAATAACCCCGTACTTTATAGCAGTTTACTGAGATGTTAATCGCAAATAAAACTTTAGAAATTAGTGCATTGTAGAAGTCAAAGCAAAATTATTATTGAAAAAGCACACACACAAACATACCAGCCCATACTAAGATACGTATCTGATTTCCTGAAGTTGGCGGTGCATTAGTGCAATAGTGGTGGTAAGCACGTGGCGGTTATCTGGTCTCACCTCTTGCTATTTAATGCTCTTTCAAGATTTATTCTTGGCGACGTATTAATCATTTTAGAGCCATTCCGTAATACAAGAGCACCATATTACAGCCGAAACCACATCCGAGGCCATTCCATCATAAATCGGTTTCCGAATGCCTCACTTGGCACCCACGGTATTGACTGTACCACTGCCGGCCACTGACTGCGTAATGTGCTCTCTCTCTTTCCGCCCAGAGTGACCGCCAAATCCACCTTTTCACGCACGCCAAACCCCTTCCGCAGCGAAGGGGTTCCCTACACCTTTTCTTTTATATAATCCAGCTTCCCTAAGTACGAGCATACATATTTTATGAAGTTTCACTATTTTTAAACATTATTAAATCTTCACAATATATATCATAAACTTCCACTTTCCCTCTGACAATTCAAAGATCTTAACTAGTACAGAACAATCACTTCATAGTTACATACGAGGTGCGGCTAGAAAAAAACCGGACTGATGCTGGAAAAAACATTTATTTACAATTATTTACAATTTCATGTTATCTCCTTCAATGTACTCTCCTCCTCGGTCTCTACACCGCTCCATACGAATTTTCCAGTGTTCATAGCAATGCTGCAGATCATTTTCGGTAAGTCCATACATTACTTCCGTCGCTTTTTCTTTTACTGCTTCAACAGTCTCAAATCTAGTTCCTTTCAAAGCTGACTTGACTTTAGGGAAAAGAAAAAAGTCACAGGGGCCAAATCAGGTGAGCAGGGTGGATGATCTAAGATGGGAATGTTGTGTTTTGCCAAAAACGTCTTCACTGACAACGCGCTGTGAGCTGGGGCATTGTCTTGGTGAAGGATCCATGACTTTTTTCTCCACAAATCGTTCCGTTTTCTCCGTACTCACTCACGTAGGGTAGCCAGGACGCTAATGTAGTAATGCTGATTCACTGTTTGTCCCTCTGGTACCCAATCAATGTGCACAATCCCTTTGATGTCAAAAAAACCAATCATCATTGCCTTGAATTTCGATTTTGACATTCGTGCTTTTTTTTTGTCGTGGAGAACCAGCAGTTTTCCAATGCATCGATTGGCGTTCAGTTTCGGGATCGTAAGTAAAAAACCACGATTCATCGCAAGTAATAACATTTTGTAAGAAGGTGGGATCACTTTCAATGTTTTCCAGGATGTCAGAACAAATCATTCTTCGGCGTTCCTTCTGTTCAATTGTGAGACACTTTGGAATCATTTTTGAACACACTTTGTTCATGTTGAAACTTTCATGAAGAATCTGCCTAACACTTTCCTTGTCAACTCCTGTTAACTCAGACACTGCTCTGATTGTTAAACGGCGATCTTGTCGAACAAGTTTACCGATTTTTTCAATGTTTGCATCAGTTTTTGCTGACAATGGTCTGCCAGTGCGAGTGTCATCACTGATGTCTTCGCGGCCATCTTTAAATCGTTTAAACCACTCAAACACTTGTGTTCGCGATAAACAATCATCGCCGTACACTTGTTGTAACATTACAAACGTTTGACTTGCAGATTTTCCTAGTTTGAAACAAAATTTGATGTTAACACGCTGTTCTTTCTGTACACTCAACATTTTCCGACGCACAGACAAAACGTCAACTACTTAAAACAGACGCCACGGGCAGACTGAGTGCAGGAGGCAGATGAAACTCGAGCAGTAGGCGGAGCGAGAGTCACGTGACAGGCCACGCGACTTTCAGCCTTATTGCATTCGTTTTATTGTTTCACCAGTACTAGTCCGGTTTTTTTCTAGCCACACCTCGTACACATAATAACACTGTATAAACTACTTACAATCGGAAATGGTGTTACAGGCCCAATGAAGGATGCACTCCGAGGGAAGCAGTGCGTGGACATAAGGAGGACGTTGGCTCCAACGCCGATCGCTAGCGTGCTACTATGTGGGCAGATAGGCTCTCCCACTAACAATAAGACGGCCGTCGCATTGAACGGCGATTGTGTAAAAAAATTGGGTTTTATAGACAAAGGAGTGGAGAATAACAGAATTTAAGAAAGGAATACATTATCCGTCGTAGGTTGTATGTAATATACATATGTAATACATGACATAACAACTGTGCTTGATAATGGCTCACGGCCGAAATTAGCTAATGGAGCGAGTTTAATAAAACACAATACGGCCTACAACGGCACTGTATTCTTTTATTAGTCACTCTGTGGCTGTGGATCCCCACGGAAGCAAAATAATAAGATGTATTGGAATGATGTATAAAAACAACCTGCTTTCACAAAAAAAATGAGTTGGATTTCTTACGTAACGTCTCACGTTAATAACGTACGCAAACTGATTTGAAACTCTCGCCTTCTAATTCTGATAAAAGTCTTTGCTTAAAATGTAATGAAAACTCATACAGTAATTCCTATTTCGCTAGCTAAGATAGCAGAATAACGACAACTTGTCTACTCTCTATGAGCTGCTTCCGAACAGCATGAAAACATCGCATAGTAATACAGCATCTCTGAAGTGAGCTTTCAGATGTGCAGACAGAACTTTTGTCGCCAACATACATCATCTCCACAGTCATGCCATTATAACACAGTGTAAACGCCCTGAGTCGTAACTTATCTCTGGAAAGATTAGCGTGTCAGCTCCTTCTCGTGCCCGCGCTTTGCCGCGGTACGATTGGTCGCGATCGTCTACTTAGGCGCGCACGGAACGATTGAAAGGAAGTGGGCGCAGCAGCGAGACACGGTGGAAGTTATGCTGGTTACCGAGAGATGGCAGTGCTGGTGGTGCTGTGGTTGATGATGGGCCGTACGAGCCCGGAGTTTGTTTTGGCCGAGTACGGAAGCAACGTTCGTGGGTGGACGACTTGGCGTGAGACTTCTTCATACGTCTAGAGGCCAGTGCAGCCGTGCAGAGCCCTGAATGCAACAGTCTGCATCCTAACACCGTGTTAAGACTTCTGCCTTCAGTTGTGTTAATCCTGGTGGGTAATCTGTTTTCCCATCTAGGATATTCCTTGTACGATTCACTGTTGGATGGCCCTCTACGACTTTCGCGTTGAGCTATTTGTACCTCAAATGTTCTATCGCGTTTGTGTGTGGGACTTCCTCGCTCTGTATGTGCCGTTGTGCTGACAAGTACTACCTGTGTCTACTGCGTAATTTACTGGGTCTAACTTACGAAAGCTGTGTAAATTCTTCAAACTATGTAGAGCTTGAGTAGGAGTAAATTCTACTGGAGTAATATCTATTTAAAGCCCAACGCCTGGCAAGTTCTATAAGAGCGACTGTGGTAAAGTCTGTTATTTTGTTTCAAGTATGCTTTATTGAATAGCAGCGTGTTTAGTCTTAATTGTGAGTCAACCGAAGTGCTGGTAAAGATGTTTCTTGCAGTATTTGCTTATTTACTAGTCACCTCTGCTCAACTGCGTGCGCAAGCAACTCAAATTATGCAATGCCATTTTAGTTGTAATTCTAAAGATGTAATTTTATTTCTTGAAAGACATCATAGTCGCCGTTGACTGTATAAAATATTTATTATTACGATTGCAATTTCGGTCTTATGGCCATTTTCAAGTAACACTGCAAAAGTTACATTCTGTCAGAATATAAGACTATCTAACATGAGTACATATATATTCTGACAGAATGTAACTTTCGCAGTGGTACTTGAAAATGGCCATAAGGCCGAAATTGCAATAGTAATGATAAATATTTTATAGCGACTATGATGTCTTTCAAGAAATATTATATGACTGTGAATCCCAACCATGAGAAGTTAATCGAATGTAATTTTATCTCACCCCTATAATGGTGTGCTGTTACTGCTTTACGCACTGCTAGATTATTTCAATAAGGTTCCTACTGACATCATTTGATGGCAAAAGTTGCAATGAAATTGTCTTACGCGCTTTAAAGTATTGCAATTTGCTTGAAAAACTTCGGGCTTATTGACTATTTGCCAGGCTGTATGCTAATACCTGATGTAACATATTGCCCGCAAAAGGTTGGCTGCTTTCACAGTTGGCGAAAAACGAGCCATGTTCTAATAGTACGCTTGGTTTGTTATAGAAAAATCTTTGTTTTCTAAGGTGGTTGAGCTGCACCTCACGAGTTGCTGATCAGTAAAACTGAGCGGGTGTATGACCGTGGAAGGCTGCTAAGTTTGAGCGAAATACTTTTTCTGACTTAAAACTGTAGCTAATAAGTTTTTGGTTCCAAGTTTTAAAAAATCTTATTGAAGGGAGTCACTGCCATATTTCTTATATTAAAATACATTTCTTAAACGTTAAGCTTATTGCTTTGCAAGATTTGTTGACTTCATTTTTTGAACAATTAATAAGCTGTAGTACAATTGTGTCTCTGTACTATTACCAGTGTTGATTGTTTCGATGCCTGTTAAATAAATTTTGTTGTTGAGAATCCACTTTGGTCTTGGTCCTTTCACTCCCAGCAGCACTGAGACCTGTTATCAACATATCAAGCCCTGCAGGTTTTGAGTCATTACATCGCTAGTACAGACAGATTCCGATCAAAGCTATCGTGAGATTTGTAGAAGCGATTCAAAGCATCCTAACAACTAGCATCGATATCTGGAATGAACTTGTGAACTTGGCTGAAAGCTTTGATGAGATAAATGGAAAGGTATTTCACTTTTTTTTTTAGAGAGAGAGAGAGAGAGAATTATAGGACTCGCGATTTTTCAGGTTTTGTGTTGCACTTGGTCTAATGACAGTCTGTTTCAATAAACTGGAGATCTCGGAAGTAAATAATAAGGAACAGCCGATGAGAAACAGTTTTTGCATGTAAAACGTGGTGATGTAGTTTATTCAAATTAGTTAATGCCGCGATAAACTGAGAGATGGCTGACTCTCTCTAATTTCAGATTCCCACTAATGGTAACTGTGTCAAAAGGCGTGCATGTGAATAGTGGTTAAGTGCCAAAAACATGGCTGCCAACAGTAGTAAAGAGTGCAGTGTTCGTCTCAGGAAAATTTATTTCACTTATAACTTGAACGACTCTGTGGATGATAGAAACAGCGCCGCATCATTGATTTATTACTGAACGCAAAAGGTGTTGCTAATAAAGTAAATGTGGCTAATTCTTAAAGCATGTAAACAATAGTAAGGTGTCTATCACCATCGTTAACGTGGATTTACTTGACAGCGTGATGGCAGAAATGTTTAATAGCCATCCTTAACATTGTTTATGTACTGTAGTAAGGTACTTCTTAAAATTAATTTAATATTCTGCTGAATCATAGATTTAACTTTGACGTTACTATGCTCTATTGTTGCAGATTGTTAATGAAAATCTTAATACCAAAAACTGAAAGAATGCAGACCTTTCAAATTTATATTTTTGATACATATCGCAGTAAACAGCTGCACGTAAACAGTGGAACGTTAACTGCTAACTCGTATTAAATGCACTCAGTTCCCAAGTAAACAACATTAAGTACCCATTGACAAATTTTTAAGAGTAACATTTTGGGTAGAATTTATCATTTTAAAAATACATCGTTACTATGGATACTTTTGGAAACAACGACTTACTAAATAAATCACGTTGCATGCCCTGGAAATGTCTTATTTATGAGATTTTATTGAAACTTTTACTGCACAATTTCTCGAAACAACGAACTTGTCCTTCACCATTGCTTACGGCTGAGGTCTTCAATTATTTTGTGCTGGCGTTTCAAAATGGCTTCCAATTGCCCCAAAAGGACAGTTACTTGAAAAAACCTCGAATTTCGAGATATGACATGCGGCAAATTTGCGATACATCGCTCTTTGAAATCTTTTTCAGACGAAATTCTTTCATTTTGCTTTCTGGCATAGCTTTTAGCTTCTCATCCTTAGAAAAACTAAAACATTAATGACACACAATTCTCTGTGTCACAGGTACTAATTATACAGTTGCTTATTGCAACTACATCCTCTTAAAAATATAAAGGCGTGATGATCGTACATTCCAAAAGAAATAATGTAGATTGTCGTATATAAATCTTACCTCCTGATGTAAATAGCTCGAAAAGAGTTTACGCTCATCGCAGTAACTGGCAGCACACTCCCACTCTATGGTACCGAATATACTCATATTTAGGACTTTTATCGTAAATACAGTATATGACCGATCAGTTACATAAATTCCCCAAAGGTACTAGCTGTTTATTACAGTGTATCCCGTTATTTTCAACAGATTGGTTCAAATTGCTCTGAGCACTATGGGACTTAACATCTGAGGTCATCAGTCCCCTAGAACTTAGAACTACTTAAACCTAACTAACCTAAGGACATCACACACATCCATGCCCGAGGCAGAACTCGAACATGCGACCGTAGCGGTCGCGCGGTTTGACTGAAGCGCCTAGAACCGCTCGGCCACAACGGCCGGCTTCAACAGATAAAGCGTCTTTTATTAATATTGTTACCTTAAACAGACATTTGTGGTACTTACGTACGATGTTTCCTCTTTGTTGAATCTGCGTGCGTAGCAGCAGCAATTGTTGGCCATTGCTGTTGATACTAAATAAATGTGTAATATTAAAGTTTCGCTATTAACACACAACGTAAACACACAACTTTGTACGAACGTCACTGGAAAATCCCAGTTTGATATTGGTCATAAAGGCATTACACTAAGCTCACTCCATAGACATTCCTCCTATCTGGCACGTGCCAGTGATCTTCAGAAGGTATTGTCAACGATAACAACATTGGCGTCGCAAAATGACGCCTTAAAATTGCTGCGACTGAACACAAACTTATCTCTCTTCATCGGGGGCAGTCGACATACGTGTCATGTCACAACTAGCAGTCACTCATATTCGTCGACAATAAGCATGTTCCTCAAGTCAGCAGTGTTTTGACCGGTCACTAAAAAGCGAAATACAGTTTTCCGTGAAAGGTAATTTAGTTACGGAATGACGCACATGTAATTGCAAACGGAAAACGGGCACGAAAATCAGATGAAGTTATTTTTCAGAGAAGTCATTCCAGAATGCAATTGAAGTGGTTTAGGGAAGGCATGGAAGTGGGTATAACACGGCTGAGATAAAATCTCGAATTCATCATTCTTAACAGTCTAAGATTGGTAGTAAATACTTAGTCATTGTATAATGGATTGCATATAATTTGAATTTGCACGTATTAAAAGTTGGTTCCGATAGTACAACATAAAACTGATTCAAATATCCTGTCGCTTTTCACATTAGTGAGGCTACAGTTGAGCTTTGAGTGTACTCCTATGATACCAACAAGGTCTGAACCTGGGGATCTATACAAGGAACAGACCGCTTCCTATAAGATCATGTGAAGTATTAAGACACAAAGTTACCAACAGATATTATTCAGTATCTCAACTTCATCAGGGGTACCCCAAATAAACAAGGAATTATGGGTACCATAGCTCACACATAAATAATGAGGAAAGTTTTAATCAAAGTATCGAATGAAACAATAAGTCAGAATAAAGTCCTGTTTATTGCTGAAATGTAGGGTCTTGAATAAATTATACAAGGAATTATTAAGTACACAATGATTAAAATGGATTATTAAACACACATGACAATATATTGGCATGGAGGCGGGGGGCTAAATTGGAAACTAATTGCTAATAATGTCGTATAATTTGCTATGTTCATGTGAACTGACAATGACTGCTGAATTAACTAACATATTAAAGGAGAGCCACTAAAGTACATGCGAACGCCAGTACCTTGCCTGAGTACACGTTGAATCCAATTAGCTGTGTGCATGAATTACTTCAGAAAAGTAAGAGCTTAATTCGAAACAAATAACTTCCCATTCGCTTTGCTACATTGTGCGCAAATGTTGCACACGTTTACCTCCGTTCTAAAACTTAGATGCATATAAAGGCGTCTGTGATCGGCTCTGTGACAGTGTCAAAACGATTATCAGCCGAAATGTTGCCGTCTGCTGGAAGAGCAGAGACAGACCCTGTGTTCCCTCTCTGGAGCCTTCAGACCCAGTCTTCTTCTTCTTCTACTACTTCTTCTTCTTTTGTCTCTCTCTCTCTCTCTCTCTCTCTCTCTCTCGAGCTCTAATACAAAGTGTTCGCGAAATTCTCCTTCTAAAAATTCTACTGGTACTGCCAGCACCAGATTCTTCTCAACCAATGGCTGTGGGCCTTTCGATTTCCATCCAATGAAAAATGAAAAGGGTGCATGGCAAATACAGGACGTGCTTGGATCAATTGTAGTTGTAAATTGTTGTAGTTGTGCTGGGAAAGTCCCTGAGCTTCAAGCGCTAATAGAAAGCACAGAAGCTGAAATCGTTATAGGTACAGAAAGCTGGCTAAAGCCTGAAATAAGTTCTGCAGGAATTTTTACGAAGCCTCAGACGGTGTTCGGGGAAGATAGATTAGGCAGAATTGGTGGTGGAGTGTTTGTGTCTGTCAGTAGTGGTTTATCTTGTAGTGAAGTCGAAGTAGATACTCCGTGCGAATTGGTATGGGTAGAGGTTATACTTAACAGCCGAACTAAGTTAATAATTGGCTCCTTCTACCGACCCCCAGACTCCGATGATATAGTTGCTGAACAGTTCAGAGAAAATTTGAGTCTCTTAACAAATAAATACCCCACGCATACGGTTATAGTTGGTAGGGACTTCAACCTTCCCTCGATATGTTGGCAAAAATACTTGTTCAAAACCGGTGGTAGGCAGAAAACATCTTCCGACGTTGTCCTAAATGCTTTCTCCGAAAATTATTTCGAGCAGTTAGTCCACAAACAATCCAGAGCTGATAGAGAGCATCATGACTGATACAGGGATTAGTGATCACAAGGTATTTGTAGCTAGGCTCAATACCGTTTCTTCCAAATCCACCAGAAACAAACGCAAAATAATTTTATTTAAAAAAGCGGATAAAGTGTCACTAGAAGCCTTCCTAAGAGACACTCTCCATTCCTTCCGAACTGACTATGCAAATGTAGACGAGATGTGCCTCAAATTCAAAGATATAGTAGCAACAGCAATTGAGAGATTCATACCTCATAAATTGGTAAGAGGTGGAACTGATCCCCCATGGTACACAAAACAGGTCCGAACGCTGTTGCAGAGGCAACGGAAAAAGCATGCGAAGTTCAGAAGAACGCGAAATCCCGAAGATTGGCTAAAATTTACAGACGCGCGAAATTTGGCACGGACTTCAATGCGAGATGCCTTTAATAGGTTTCACAACGAAACATTGTCTCGAAATTTGGTAGAAAATCCGAAGAAATTCTGGTCGTATGTAAAGTACACAAGCAGCAAGACGCAGTCAATACCTTCGCTGCGCAGTGCTGATGGTACTGTTACCGACGACTGTGCCGCTAAAGCGGAGTTATTGAACGCAGTTTTCCGAAATTCCTTCACCAGGGAAGACAAATGGAATATTCCAGAATTTGAAACACGAACAGCTGCTAGCATGAGTTTCTTAGAAGTAGATACCTTAGGGGGTTGCGAAGCAATTCGTATCGCTTGATACGGGCAAGTCTTCAAGTCCAGATTGTATACCGATTAGGTTCCTTTCAGATTACGCTGATACAATAGCTCCCTACTTAGGAACCATATACAACCGTTCGCTCACCGATAGATCTGTACCAACAGATTGGAAAATTGCGCAGGTCGCACCAGTGTTTAAGAAGGGTGGTAGGAGTAATCCATCGAACTACAGACCTATATCATTGAAGTCGGTTTGCAGTAGGGTTTTGGAGCATATACTGTATTCAAACATTATGAATCACCTCGAAGGGAACGATCTTTTGATACGTAATCAGCATGGTTTCAGAAATCATCGTTCTTGTGCAACGCAGCTAACTCTTTATTCGCACAAAGTAATGGCCGTTATCGTCAGGGGATCTCAGGTTGATTCCGTGTTTCTGGATTTCCGGAAACTTTTGAAACCGTTCCTCACAAGCGACTTTTAATCAAGCTGCGGGCCTATGGGGCATCGTCTCAGTTGTGCGACTGGATTCGTGATTTCCTGTCAGGAAGGTCGCAGTTCGTAGTAATAGACGGCAAATCATCGAGTAAAACTGAAGTGATATCAGGTGTTCCCAGGAAAGCGCCCTGGGACCTCTGCTGTTCCTGATCTATATAAATGACCTGGGTGACAATCTGAGCACTTCTCTTAGGTTGTTCGCAGATGATGCTGTAATTTACCGTCTAGTAAGATTATCCGAAGACCAGTATCAGTTGCAAATCGATTTAGAAAAGATTGCTGTATGGTGTGGTAGGTGGCAGTTGACGCTAAATAACGAAAAGTGTGAGGTGATCCACATGAGTTCTGAAAGAAATCCGTTGGAATTCGATTACTCGATAAATAGTACAATTTTCAAAGCTGTCAATTCAACTAACTACCTGGGTGTTAAAATTACGAACAACTTCAGTTGGAAAGACCACATAGATAATATTGTGGGGAAGGCGAGCCAAAGGTTGCATTTCATTGGCAGGACACTTATAAGATGCAACAAGTCCACTAAAGAGACAACTTACACTACACTCGTTCGTCCTCTGTTAGAATATTGCTGCGCGGTGTGGGATCCTTAACAGGTGGGATTGACGGAGGACTTCGAAAGGGTGCAAAAAAGGGCAGCTCGTTTTGTATTATAACGTAATAGGGGAGAGAGTGTGGCAGATATGATAGGCGAGTTGGAATGGAAGTCATTAAACCAAAGACGTTTTTCGTCGCGGCGAGATCTATTTACGAAATTTCAGTCACCAACTTTCTCTTCCGAATGCGAAAATATTTTGTTGAGCCCAACCTACATAGGTAGGAATGATCTTCAAAATACAATAAGAGAAATCAGAGCTCGAACAGAAAGGTTTAGGTGTTCGTTTTTCCCGCGCTCTTTTCGGGAGTGGAATGGTAGAGAGATAGTATGATTGTGGTTCGATGAACCCTCTGCCAAGCACTTAAATGTGAATTGCAGAGTAATCATGTAGATGTAGATCCTAGATATCTCCCTCTTCTTAAAGAATCTGCTGTGATTAATCAGTAGTGCACATTCCGCTCTTAGAGCAGGGACAGAAAGCCGAAATTCTCTCCCACTATGAGTTTGGTTTCATATTTCCGCCAAGGACAGAGGGTACACGTAGGCACTCATGAGTTCTCCTCCCAGCTACAAAAATAATTTTGGTGAGTCAATCCGGAGCTCGCTTACAAAACTTATGCAGCAATTACTGTTGGTCTCCTTTGCGCCCAGCAGATTTCTCTCGTTCTGTATCATGTTTTCCCATTCCCTTGCAGATTCCTATCCTTTTAGAAAGTACGCTTTCCACTGCGGCCCACAACGCCAGGTCACAACTTGGTAAGTTCAGCCTACTCCCCCCCCCCCCCCCTTATTTTATTCCTCCTACGGCGGTTCCAAAGAACGACCGTCGCCCAGTGTATACCTGCTAGCAACTCTTCCTTTTAGCCAAAGTAAAATTTTACACAAGTCTGCACCTGCGGTCCTCGAACTCTCACATTCAGCCAGAGGATTCAGCTCACAGAAAAATTACACGTCTTCCACCACCATACAGAAATGAAACGAAGTACAAGTTATATTCACATTCATTGGTGATGTTTCATTTACTTGCATACTTTCCTGCTTCATTTGTAATTTTAACCGATTTGGTGGTCAAATTTGACTAGTGTGTTATTAAGCAGATTAAGAAGCAGTTTTGAAAAACTATCCCGTAACAAATATTTTGTATATACTCATTCAATCCGTTGTTTCAAGTGGCTCACGCTATCCCTTTTGGTTTGCTTTTTAGAAGTCACGACCATAGTTGCTACCATTCGTTGAAGGTCAGTACCACTTTTTATTCACAGTGACATAATAGACATTGTGGGAAAACCCCATAATGTAATTCAAACACACGTGATATAAAAGCAATGCACCATTCGATTTTAACTAATTTTTAGACACAGACTTTTGAGATAATAGAGCTGTTTCATTCTCATAAATAGATCAAATTATCTAGCTTCAGACAACTAGTTTCTCGCTCAAGACAATAGTAAAACTGATATGAATTGTTCAAACTATGCGTAAGAAATCACTGACAGTGGCACTTCCCATCACTGCCTACACAATATCTGATACCAGTTTGAAAGTCGTCATATCAAGTGATATTTTTATGTACATGACAATGTTGCATTAAATTCCCATTTTAGTTCATTTGTGGTAAATTTGGTTTTTCGTATGTTTATGCGTCTGCTCTTACGTCAATCTGGATCAAATGTGCTTTAGATGCATACAGAACCGACAGTCTATTAGGGACTCCCATTTCTATCGTAACGCGCTGAATTAAACAGAAATTCGGCCCTCGGCCACAATGTACAATATGTAAAATACATTTTACTCTTGGCGCACTCTTTTGCTATTGACTATCTTCCAAATCTGCAGACAGCAGGTGATGGTGGCAACCGGCAGATTCTTGTTGAAATTATACAGGTTGGGGCACATAAAAGTAGCCCAGAGAACAGTTGTAGGGTACAAAGAAACATAGCAGACGAAAAGAAATACAGTGCTAACCTGACTGTACCAGATGTTGAAAGTGACCACTTGGCACTTTGCGGCACTGGTCAGCATGTTACTGGCGGTGCCTCTAAGCTGGACTGCTTGAGTTGCTGCAGTCTCATCCGAAATGTTCTGCTGCAGTTCTTGAAGGCTACGAGTGTTGTTGCAAGACACCTCATATTTGAGGACTCCCCACGCAAAGTAAACGCACACTGTCAGATCAAGTGACCTAGGTTGCCAGCTAGGGCAACGAACATACTGACCTCTGCTAACAACTCTGTGAGGCGTGAAGATTATGCAAATGTGCTCTAACATTCGGCCGGCTGTACGGACAGTTGTTCCATCCTGCTGGAAGTGCGTCACGGGATATGGCTACACGCATTCATTCACGTCCAATCGTATCCGGTCGCCCCGGCCACTTTTATTTGCACGTACATTGAACTTTGATTTAGGTTTTCCGTATTTTCCCCGAAGTCAATAAAGGGATGGTACCTTTGAAATCGACACCACCGATTTCTTTCACCAATCCAAGTTTGTGCTCCGTCTTTAATAATCTCGAAGTCGACGGGACGTCAAAACCCTCACCCTCTTTCCCTTGGAAGGTATTTCTTCTAGGTCAGGGGTTCCCAACAAAATTTTCTCGAGGACCACCTCATCGAGCATGATTGGTACCTTGTCATATCACAGTACCAAGTACATAAAAAAGCCAAATTAAGTCTTTTTATACGTTTTCTGTTTTTGGTACTTAGAAAAAACATTGAAATATTCATTATTGAAAAAATATTGAGCTTAAAACATTTTCAGTTTAGCCATCATTGTTATTGTTAAATTTTTGATTATTGCTCAAAATCTTTGTCTTCAAATCTGGGTGTTTAGTATAACAAACTCCTTAAAAAAATGGACGATTGTCGTCTGAAATGCGAGTTTCTGTGTAAAGTGACTGTCAGTTGTCAGCTGCAAAGAGGCAGCGCGCGCAGTCTAAGGCATACAGCAGAACTATTTGCCTCTATCTAATTCTAGTTTTGCGCTAGTGTGTGCTAGTGTCAGTTGGCTCTAGGAAGACGCTAGACGCAGAAGTTAGCGTTCGCTAAAGCTCTGCTCATGCAGGAAGTGGCCAAAACAAAAAAATCTTATCATACGAAATACTTTTAACATATTTTTTTATTTTAATAGCATCTTGCGGACCCCTCTGGCATAGCTCGCGGACCCCTGGGGGTCCGCGGACCACCTGTTGGGAACCACTGTTTTAGGTGATCTTAGACAACAAATGTTAAATGTGATGGTCCGTTGACTCCAGTTCATAGATTAGGTTCAGGTTCAGTCGTAGAAAGGAAATGGAGCGTCTGAGGCTATCTGTGCGTTTTAAATGTGTTTTCGGTCATGTCTACGAGCCCTACAACATGCCACAGGTATTTCCGATAACCTGTTACGTTTAGTGATAAGTGTAATAATTTTGGGCGACAACACAACCATTTCCCTCAGGGCAAGCGCTTAATGGAAAGGATTTTCTATTCCGTCCTGAGCCTGATTGGGATTTTGTACTGTGGATACCTTTATGGACACTGCAAAAATAAGTTTTCTATGGTTTTCTGATGAGTGAATACAAAAATGAATAATGAAGTACGCTCCCTCCATTGGACGCTGCAGAGAAGCTCAAAAGTTGAATAAATAATTTTGCTCATGATATCGTGAACGAGAACAGACAACTATCGTTTTTGCTCCCTTCTTAAGTCTTATTACGCTAAGCAAAATATTTTTCTTTGACGGGATTCGAATCTACAGTACGTCCATCGTATAGCCATGTGTTATCGAGATTGGTGTGGGAAACAACCATTGTGCTTCACACAGCAAGAAAGTGTTCAAACATTATGAATTACCTCGAAGAAAACTGTCTATTGACACATACTCAACATGGGCTTAGAAAACTTCGTTCCTGTGAAACACAACTACCTCTTTATTCACATGAAGTGTTGAGTGCTATTGACAAGGGACTTCAGACCGATTCCGTATTTCTGCATTTCCGGAAGGCTTTTGACACTGTACCACAAAAGCCGCTCGTAGTGAAACTGCGTGCTTATGGAATATCGTCTCAATTATGTGACTGGAATTTGCGATTTCCTGTCAGGGAGGTCACAGTTCGTAGTAATTGACGGAAAGTCATCGAGAAAAACAGATGTGATTTCTGACGTTCCCCAAAGTAGTGTTATAGGCCCTTTGCTGTTCCTTATCTATATAAACGATTTGGGAGACAATTTGAGCAGCCGTCTTCGGTTGTTTCCAGATTACGCTGTCGTTTATCGACTAATAAAGACATCAGAAGATCAAAACAAACTGTAAAACGATTTAGAAGAAATATCGGAATGGTGCGAAAAGTGGCAGTTGACCCTAAATAACGGAAGGTGTGAGGTCATCCACATGAGTGCTAAAAGGAACTCGTTAAACTTCATTTATACGATAAATCAGTCTAATCTAAAAGCCCCCCCCCCCCCCATCAACCATGGACCATGCCGTTGGTGGGGAGGCTCGCGTGCCTCAGCGATACAGATGGCCGTACCGTAGGTGCAACCACAACGGAGGGGTATCTGTTGAGAGGCCAGACAAACGTGTGGTTCCTGAAGAGGGGCAGCAGCCTTTTCAGTAGTTGCAGGGGCAACAGTCTGGATGATTGACTGATCTGGCCTTGTAACATTAACCAAAACGGCCTTGCTGTGCTGGTACTGCGAACGGTTGAAAGCAAGGGGAAACTACAGCCGTAAATTTTCCCGAGGACATGCAGCTTTACTGTATGATTAACTGATGATGGCGTCCTCTTGGGTAAAATATTCCGGAGGTAAAATAGTCCCCCATTCGAATCTCCGGGCGGGGACTACTCAAGAGGACGTCGTTATCAGGAGAAAGAAAACTGGCATTCTACGGATCGGAGCGTGGAATGTCAGATGCCTTAATCGGGCAGGTAGGTTAAAAAATTTAAAAAGGGAAATGGATAGGTTAAAGTTAGATATAGTGGGAATTAGTGAAGTTCGGTGGCAGGAGGAACAAGACTTTTGGTCAGGTGATTACAGGGTTATAAATACAAAATCAAATAGGGGTAATGCAGGAGTAGGTTTAATAATGAATAAAAAAATAGGAGTGCGGGTTAGCTACTACAAACAGCATAGTGAACGCATTATTGTGGCCAAGGTAGACACAAAGCCCATGCCTACTACAGTAGTACAAGTTTATATGCCAACTAGCTCTGCAGATGATGAAGAAATTGATGAAATGTATCACGAGATAAAAGAAATTATTCAGGTAGTGAAGGGAGACGAAAATTTAATAGTCATGGGTGACTGGAATTCGTCAGTAGGAAAAGGGAGAGAAGGAAACATAGTAGGTGAATATGGATTGTAGAATTTTGCACAGAGCATAACTTAATCATAGCTAACACTTGGTTCAAGAATCATAAAAGAAGGTTGTATACCTGGAAGAATCCTGGAGATACTAAAAGGTATCAGATAGATTATATAATGGTAAGACAGAGATTTAGGAACCAGGTTTTAAATTGTAAGACATTTCCAGGGGCAGATGTGGATTCTGACCACAATCTATTGGTTATGAACTGCAGATTGAAACTGAAGAAACTGCAAAAAGGTGGGAATTTAATTAGATGGGACCTGGATAAACTGAAAGAACCAGAGGTTGTAGAGAGTTTCAGGGAGAGCATAAGGGAGCAATTGACAGGAATGGGGGAAAGAAATACAGTAGAAGAAGAATGGGTAGCTCTGAGGGATGACGTAGTGAAGGCAGCAGATGAACAAGTAGGTAAAAAGACGAGGGCTAGTAGAAATCCTTGGGTAACAGAAGAAATATTGAATTTAATTGATGAAAGGAGAAAATATAAAAAATGCAGTAAATGAAGCAGGCAAAAAGGAATACAAACGTCTCAAAAATGAGATCGACAGGAAGTGCAAAATGGCTAAGCAGGGATGGTTAGGGGACAAATGTAAGGATGTAGAGGCTTGTCTCACTAGGGGTAAGATAGATACCGCCTACAGGAAAATTAAAGAGACCTTTGGAGAAAAGAGAACCACTTGTATGAATATCAAGAGCTCAGATGGCAACCCAGTTCTAAGCAAAGAAGGGAAGGCAGAAAGGAGGAAGGAGTATATAGAGGGTTTATACAAGGGCGATGTACTTGAGGACAATATTATGGAAATGGAAGAGGATGTAGAGGAAGATCAAATGGGAGATAAGGTACTGCGTGAAGAGTTTGACAGTGCACTGAAAGACCTAAGTCGAAACAAGGCCCCGAGAGTAGACAACATTCCATTAGAACTACTGATGGCCTTGGGAGAGCCAGTCATGACAAAACTCTACCATCTGGTGAGCAAGATGTATGAGACAGGCGAAATACCCACAGACTTCAAGAAGAATATAATAATTCCAATCCCAAAGAAAGCAGGTGTTGACAGATGTGAAAATTACCGAACTATCAGTTTAATAAGTCACAGCTGCAAAATACTAACGCGAATTCTTTACAGACGAATGGAAAAACTGGTAGAAGCGGACCTCGGGGAAGATCATTTTGGATTCCGTAGAAACACTGGAACACTTGTGGCAATACTAACCTTACGACTTATCTTAGAAGAAAGATTAAGAAAAGGCAAACCTACGTTTCCAGCATTTGTGGACTTAGAGAAAGCTTTTGACAACGTTAACAGGAATACTCTCTTTCAAATTCTGAAGGTGGCAGGGGTAAAATACAGGGAGCGAAAGGCTATTTACAATTTGTACAGAAACCAGATGGCAGTTATAAGAGTCGAGGGGCATGAAAGGGAAGCAGTGGTTGGGAAAGGAGTGAGACAGGGTTGTAGCCTCTCCCCGATGTTATTCAATCTGTATATTGAGCAAGCAGTAAAGGAAACAAAAGAAAAATTCGGAGTAGGTATTAAAATTCATGGAGAAGAAGTAAAAACTTTGAGGTTCGCCGATGACATTGTAATCCTGTCAGAGACAGCAAAGGACTTGGAAGAGCAGTTGAACGGAATGGACAGTGTCTTGAAAGGAGAATATAAGATGAACATCAACAAAAGCAAAACGAGGATAATGGAATGTAGTCAAATTAAATCGGGTGATGCTGAGGGGATTAGATTAGGAAATGAGACACTTAAAGTAGTAAAGGAGTTTTGCTATTTAGGGAGTAAAATAACTGATGATGGTCGAAGTAGAGAGGATATAAAATGTAGACTGGCAATGGCAAGGAAATCGTTTCTGAAGACGAGAAATTTGTTAACATAAAGTATAGATTTAAGTGTCAGGAAGTCGTTTCTGAAAGTATTTGTATGGAGTGTTGTAACCTCCCCACCGTAATTTAATGAATTAATGGAAGACAATACTTAATACAAATGGGAGCCGAGTGTAACCTCCCCACAAAAATTTTAAAAGAAAAGGACGATATTAATTAGAAATGCTGATGGACATGGCTCTATGCGTAACCTGCCCACAATGAAATGTACTGACAATGGCAACAAAAATGTGAAATTCGCAATCTGACTCAAATATAAATTCCTCATGAAAAATTAAAATCCATTCAGTGATAAGAAAATTTAATTAAACCGAAATATCGGTCTTTGGCCCTGTGTAAAACAATCAGAATTAAAGTCTTACCTCGGAATAAATGAATGTCACATATCTGCTCTTGTTGTTGTGCACCGCTTGGAGGAACTGCATTGCAAATAATAATATTCTGTTTTTTTTTTTTATTCTAGTGAAATTTTTCTTCAAAAGAAGTGGAATGAAATGGGAAGTGCAACGAGATCTTTAGTTCAATAAAAAATTAAATTTTTGAAAAAATGCTTTTGAAATAAAAATTATTATTGGGGAACTTGTTGGAGAATAATTACAATAAATAAATTTTTACATTATCTAATGATTATATTAATTAATGGTATACCTTATTCACCATCTTGACCAGTGTTGCCGACCGCCTACATCACACAACCGCACTGGGCTGCTACTACTGACCGACCGCTCTGCATGACGACTACAGACCGAGTACTGCTCTCAACTAGACAGAGCTACAGACTCGCAACGACTACTACTCACTGAGAACCGCTCGCAACACTCGCGCGGTCAAGCGCATACTCTCTGGTCACAGATGCTACAATGCCTCGCCATCGCTGCTATGTTACATACGTGTTTCATAACCCTCCACTGGGGGGGCAAAAATTTGGCAGCGATGGTGAGTCATTTGGACTTGCCAAGCGCGGCAAAATTTTTCTTTAATTAACAAAATTCTACAACTTACAGAGTATTTAAATGTTGTGCACACGCACTAAGTACAAAATATATCAGACAAACACAAAATGTGAGTACAAAACATAGTAGCAAATCAGAAAAGTATATACAAATTATTTGACAGATAAAGTGCACAGGCACTGAAAAAATTCTTTAGCATATTCAGAACAAATAAACAGACTGGCAAGAATAATTAGATGTAGTACATAAAGTATATGTTGTGCACACGCACTAAGTACAAAATATATCAGACAAAGACAAAATGTGAGTACAAAACATAGTAGCAAATCAGAAAAGTATATACAAATTATTTGACAGATAAAGTGCACAGGCACTGGAAAAATTTAGCATATTCAGAACAAATAAACAGACTGGCAAGAATAATTAGATGTAGTACATAAAGTATATGTTGTGCACACGCACTAAGTACAAAATATATCAGACAAAGACAAAATGTGAGTACAAAACATAGTAGCAAATCAGAAAAGTATATACAAATTATTTGACAGATAAAGTGCACAGGCACTGAAAAAATTCTTTAGCATATTCAGAACAAATAAACAGACTGGCAAAAAATATTATGTTGACAAGTGACATAAGTGTACTCGCATTGGAGTTCAGCGAATCAAAAAATGTATAACCTATGAACATAAATGATGTTACCAAAAAATTTTTTCTTTATGTGACAAGAATCAGGATAGGAAAGGGAAGGATTGCATCATGGTTGTAGCACTTTAGATTGCACACAGCTGCTCTGAAAGTCCATATCTTTCCACAGAAGTACAACACCAAGTGACACAACTTGAAGATCTTTTCCCATCAGAATTTATCAGTGTAGCAAAGACACTGAACTGTCGTAGTAATGTTCCATGTTTTCATTTTGGCAGTACATTAGGTACACCAAACAGTGGGACCATAATAATGTCTTCATCGCTCATGGTGGTGGACAGCATGTCGTGTCAACACCACACTCTTACAAGGCACACCAACGTAGAATTAGTGCAAAACCAAATATAGTGCTCCATGATCACTGGGATAGACAGGACAAATGGACATTGCAATAATTCAGGGTAGTCAGCTTATGAGGTGAAGGACATCAAGTCACATAATATTGACAATTACAGACTTAATTAGTAGTTTGTGGCATTCATAGCCCAGTTATTGAACATTTCTGTACCAAGTATGTAGTATTACAGAAAAATGTTCATTAATTGTTGTACATAGAATCAGTAGCCTTCTTTTCCTGGTTACAAAGCATTATTAAATAATCGCATTCTTTTCCAGTTACAGAGTATAATTAAGAATCATTAGCCTTTTCCTAATTACAGTTAATTAATCATTTGTCATTAATTAATCATTTGTCTAATTACAGTTAATTAATCCTTTGTCGTTAATTAATCATTTGTCTAATTACAGTTAATTAATCATTTGTATAATTACAGTTAATTAATCATTTGTCGTTAATTAATCATTTGTCTAATTACAGTTAATTAATCATTTGTCGTTAATTAATCATTTGTCTAATTACAGTTAATTAATTAATCATTTGTCATTTCAATATAGTAAGAATTATTAGCCTTAATTAATTACAAAGCATTATTAAACAGTACCATAGTTAATTAATTATGTGTCATTCCAATCTATTAAGAATCATTAGTCTTTTCCTAATTACAAAGCATTATTAAACAGTCATATTCATTTCAAATTACAAAGTATCAACATTGGAAACAAGAGCTAATCAATGGCATAATTAATAACAATTCGTGGAGTGACATTAATTATTGGCACTCAGTGGCCAGCAAGTATTGAATAAAATCATCATTCAGTATTATTCAGATTATTACGAAGTCATTATTAAAAATCAGTTAATTACAGTCATAGCATTAATAATCATGGGCATTACAAGTACTCATTACAATAAACAGTGTTCCTCATTCAGTAGTATTCAGATCATTACAAAGGCATTATTAAAATCAGTTAATTACAGTCAAATCATTAGTAATCACAAGCATTATAAGTGGTAACATTACAATAAACAGTGTTCCTCCTTCAGTAGTATTCAGACCATTACAAAGTCATTATTAAAATCAGTTAATTACAGGCAAATCATTAATAATCACAGGCATTATACGTAGTATCATTATAATAGACAGTGGCAGTTATTAGCTAGTGACAAAGCATTATTTTGAATATAGTCTCATTAAGAGGTCATTAATCAAGTGACATGCTATTCAGAGTTGATCAGTATTATTCAGAATTATCATAAACTAGTGACATTATGTGGGACTGGTAATACATTTTTTTTTTTTTGTTAGCAATGCATTGCGTTGGGATCGATAATTAATTGCTGAAACATAACACTATTTGCTTTTGACCTATTGCAGCAAATGAGGATAGGTAACGTCATTCGTCATGAGTCAGCTGTAGCAAGATTATGTAACAAGGCAGTACATGTGATCACATTTAGAAGTGATAAACACAAATGGGTAAAAAATAAAAATGCAAGTACTAGAACAGGTATAATAACTAACAGGTTTAGTAAGTGTCATGAAAAACTTCTCCTGGAAAAAATACAAAAACGGATTATTGACCTGAAAGAAGAAACGCACACTATGCTGAAAAGTAGTGAACTTCGAATTAACAGGCAGTGAAGTGTGTATAAAAATGTATTCCATAGCTGTCCTTTCCAAAACTTTCAGTCATCCTACTATGCAATGTAACACCTGCTGTCAAAGCAAACTGCAACAAATACTTAAATAACTACGTAGCATAAATACATTACTTCAACATTATCCTCATCTGTAAAGAAAAAAACTTCATTATCCATATCATCATAACTTCACCATTATCATCACCTGTAAAGAAAAACTTCATTATTCATAATACCATATCCTTCATCATTATTCATCAGTATTCATTATCATCTGCAAAAAAAATCACTTCATTACTCATTATACAACTATTCCTTATCTCTAGCATATTTCATCACTAAAACTAAGATGTGTAGTTCTCTCTGACAGCCTGCATCAATCACCTTGTATTCTGAAAGAAAAAATTAGTTAAGACTGCTATTCTGTGATGAGTATAGTATATTCTTGTTAATGTTTGTTAATCCTGATCCATTTACTCTTCCTCATAAAGTTATTGCATCTCCTTTCGTTTATTCCGTAGGTGAAATTCCCATTTATGTTAAATTTATTTCTTAGAATCATCATTCCTTTCTGAAATTGATGAACAAAGATTAATGTCCTGCATTTAAATCATATACCCACTAGATAATGACTGGTTTATGGTAACATAATTAACCCTACAGCATAACATGACAGAAAACGTAATATGTGAAAGACGTTGACAGTGTTCAGATGCAAAAATGTACACAGAATAATACTATGCAGCAGCAAAAAAAATGTGAAACAGTCACGATGTTGAGATGTCATAAGGCAAAAAAAAAATGTCAAAGTCGACTGGTGTGTGTTATATCTTAACTATTTCATAGTGCATACAAACAAAACTGGAGTACAATCATACACACAAAAAAAATGGAAAATGTGCACGGTCTGATGTGTAACGACAAGAAAAGCGACCTGCTAACCTTACCTTGCCGGGCACTTGCCAAGAAAAAATACGATAATCATCAAGAAGTAGTCACATAAATATAATTGCAGAAATAGTCGTAAATGTGTAAATTCATCTGGAAAATATGCACGGTCTGATGTGTAACGACAAGAAGAGCGACCTGCTAACCTTATCTTGCCGGGCACTTGCCAAGAAAAAACACGATAATCATCAATAAGTAGTCACATAAATATAATTGCTTTAGTAAATGGCATCATAGTGTGTTGAATCATACAGTGGTTTCACTCAATAAACGGTTTAATGTTTGAGATATGGTGATTGCCTTTCGATTTTCTGGTTCTCAAAGTTTCGACGTGTACAACATTGGGGTGAGGGATGCTGCGAATCCGATATGGACCTGCGTATAGAAGTTCAAATTTACTGCACTTACCTTTTAATTTGCTGGATAAATAGTGTGTACGTACTAGTATCTTCTGTCCAACGTGAAAGTATCGGCGTGTACAAACCTGTTTTTGCTGTCTTCTCCGGCGCTCTGCGGCACGTTTGATGTTCTTCAGCGCAATGTCAATTATTTCGTGGTGTCGTAGGCGACGACTTTTGGGGAATTCTATTAATTCTTTAATTTTGTTTGGCGGTTCAACGTTTGTCAGTATAACAAACGGAGATAGCATAGTGGATTCATTTGGTATGGAATTAATTACGTCTTGGAATGAGAGTATGTGTGTATCCCAATCAATATGTCTTTTGTGGCAGTATATTCGGCACAGTTTACCAATTTCTTTCATTAATCTTTCACAGGGGTTCGAAGAAGCGTGGTACTTGGATATATAAATCGGAGAAATGTTTCTGGCTCGTAACATGTGGTCCATACGCTACTACGAAATTGAGATCCATTGTCAGAAATTACTTTCATTACATGCCCTACATGAGATAGAAAATGTTTTACAAATGCTTTCGAAACAGTTTTAGCAGTAGCTTTGCGTAACGGAGTGAAAGTAACAAATTTTGAAGTGAGCTCAACAGCGACAAAGATGTAGCAGAAACCTCTGTTAGTTCTCGGAATCGGACCAAAAATGTCTACTGCAGCCATATGTCTTAATTTAACAGGTATAATGGGATATAATGGAGGAATATGTGAAGTGGTGTCTGATTTAGCTTTCTGGCAAATTTTACAAGACGCTAAAACTCGTCATATACGTTTCTCCATGTTGGCAAAATAACAGTTCTGTCTCAGTATAAGAAAACATTTTCGTGCTCCGTAATGTGCGTAACTTAAATGAGTGTACCAAATTAGTTTGTTAACCAGTTCATCAGGAATGCATAATAACCAATTGTTGCTGTCAGGATGAGAGCGGCGAAACAGAATGTCATTGCGTACAGTGTAGTGGTTTCTAATCGTAACATTATTCTTATCTAGCCAAAGGTGTTTAATTTCTTTCCACACATTGTCTTTATTTTGTTCTTGCGCTATGTCCTGTAATGACGATGAAATAAATTTTTCAAATGCAACTTGCTGAATGTACATGACACTGAAATTTGCTTTGCAGAAGTGGGTTGCTACGTCTTGCTGATTGTTGCTGAGAGAACGCGATAGTGCGTCTGCTATAACATTTTGTGTGCCGGGAATGTGAACAATCGTAAAATTAAATTCCTGTAAATAAAGTTTCCATCTACTTAATCTATCGTGAGTGAATTTGGCCGAAAGTAAAAATTGTATCGCTCTGTGATCTGTGTAAACTGTGGTATGTCTGCCATAAAGAAAGTGCCTAAATCTCATAAAAGCCCATACAACACATAATGTTTCCAATTCTGTAACGGAATAATTTCGTTCAGCAGGTGACAGAATGCGGCTTGCAAATGCGATGTTTTTGATTACTATTGAACCATCTTCTTCGATTTCCTGGAAAATATGTACGCCTAAAGCGGTGTTGGAACTGTCGGTGGCAATGGAAAAATTTCTAGTAAGATCAGGGTGCGATGAAAATGGAGCATTCAACAAAGCATGTTTCAGATAACATTCTCGTGAACAAAATTCTGCGTGTCAAAAGTAATGTTTGTGTTACTGTAATATGCAATCTGTGCTGTATCTGGTTAAAATCTATCGTACGTTCCGTTATTTATTTCACGGGAGGATGCTGTGGCATATCCACTATATGAACTGTTCTGTTATTTCTTACTGACGTGTTACGCTATAGATGACACCTATTGTTTGGATCATTCATGATAATGTGTTGTTGCTGATGTTGTTGCTGTTCATAAGACCGACTGTTATTAAATGTACGCTGAAAATTGTGCTCATCATTTTTTTTTTTTTTTTTTTTTTTTTTTTTTTTTTTTTTTTTTTTTTACGTCTGTCATGATAGTAATTTCTATACGGCGCATTGCGATACGAGTTGAAATAATGTGTTATCTGTACGTAGTTATTTCTTTGCTGCCATGCGTTACTATTTGTTGGGGCTGGGACTATACGTGCACGCGGCGAAACATTAAAGTTTGGTTGACCTTGTAGACTGCATTGTTGTTTAGGTATGCTAAGCGGCTGACTTTCATGTTATTGTAGCGAAAAACATATATTGTTACAAAAATATGGTTCCTATTGCTGATAATTTTACACATACTGATGATTACGACTTCTGTCTGTTATTAAAATTACGTTGGTTCTGGAGTGCCTAATGAAAATTGTCACATTCGGTAAAAGATTTGTCATGTCCGGTTTTCATTACATATTCTTAATCCTAGGTAGAGCAATAGTTAAAGAGCAGTTTAGATAGATATAAAGGATAGTAGAAGAAAAGGCAGCAGTGCAGAAAACTAAAGATGAAACAGCACTCCTACAGCTCGGGGCCCTATGCTCGCTACGGCACATATCCATTAAAGCGTAATGAATCCCCTGAGGTCAATTACGCACTGCAAATAAATTTTAGCTTTTGTGTTATACGCAATGGCGGTAAAATTCCAAAGGTAAATTGTTGTAAGCACGTTAATTCAAGTTTCCTCATTACACGCAATGCTGATGAAAATGCAATAGCAAATTGTCGCATCAGGTTCAAAGCTAGCTTCTGCATTACAGGCAATAGCGGTGTAAGTACAAAAACAAATTGTCGTATACAGTGCAAATCGTGTACCTGTACGCTGTCATTATTAAGTTCCTTACATTTTCTTACAAATGCAAATTGCTCGAAATCTACGTTCTCGTCACTCGGTTTAATAACACGTTCGGGTTTGTGTGTGAATCTGTTCGTCTGTGTCGTTTCGTACTTCAAGTTACGTAGCTTTTCAGATTTTAAGTCGCGTGGCTTTTCGGATTTTACGTCTCGTAGTCTCTGTAAATTACTCACATTATACGCGCTGTGTGACTCTGACACATGTTCATAAAGTGGCGTCTGTTGTATGTTATTAACTGAAGTGTTTTTCATTTCTGTTGCTTCTTGTTGTAAATTTGACAACTTCCTACGTAACGTATTGTTAGATGAATCGATCTCATTAATTGTCTGCTGTAAATTTTGAAATTCAGGTGTTTGGATAAAAGAAACCGGTGCAGTATCGTCTGATTTATTGTCATTAGTATTTTCGATAACATCAATACGACTGGCCAATTCATCACATTTTTCAGTCAGTATTTTAACCTGATCATCGGTTTTAGAATCAGACGCATTAATCTGTTTTTGTAACTTGCGCGTAGTTTCGCTCAGTTTTTTAACATCAGCTTTGATAACATCACAATCCTGTGTTAGATCTAATTGTTCGAATCTATCTGTCACTGTTTGAATATTTACTGTGTGTGTATCTGTTTTTGATTTAAGGTCAGAAATTTCATCCCGTAATTCCGCGTTCAATTGTTCTATGGTATTAATTTTGTCGGACACTGTAGTAATATTATTGTCTACATACGTCTTCGCTTTCGCGAACATTTTACGTTTGTCCTCTTGTCTCTGTGCAGTGATTGTTTCCATGACTTGTCGTTTTACTTTGTTTTGATCTTGAATAAATCTGCGGAAACGCGTATTACTGTTCTGTACGTGCTGACTAAAGCGCTCGTTAATCTGAGTGTTCTGCTGTTCGAATTTCGCGTCTATCTTTGCGTCCATAGGGCGCGAAAGTTCTACCGTCATTGCTCTAAACTCGTCCCGTAATTGTGCAGCTTTTTCAGAGCACTGTTTAGCGACTCCGCTAATTTCGTCTCTGAGTGTTTCTGTTGCGACTGTTTGCATTTCTCTTAATTCTTGCGCAACAGATTTAATTTCTTCGCTGTTTTTTTGTGAACACGCCTCAATTTCCGCGCGCAACTGTTCCTTAGTGTCACGGCACTGCGCGGCAACCGCACTAATTTGTTCACTAAGCTGCTTGAGGTTTTCATTCTGTTGTTTGTTATCTTCCCTAAGTTGTCTGAAATCTTCACTCTGTTTGTCTAATTTTTCGTTCTGTTGTTTGGAATTTGCAGTAAGGTCGTTCTTAAACTGTAGCATTATTGCCATAAATTGATTCAAATCATACGTAGCATTTGCATTCTCAGTACTGTTTAATGGTGTACCTGCAGTTGTCGCGCTTTGTGTGACCATTAGGTCATTCTGTATTTTAGAAAAAGGTTTGCCAGTCAAATGTACACTATCAGTCATTGTTTCGGAATTAAATAAATCCGCCCTACTTTGTGTGATCTGTTCATATTCATTAGACAAATTTGTCTGTTCGTTACTTGGGTTTTCCAAATCGGGTGTGTTAAGCTCTGCAGCGCTCATTACAATAGAGCATTCTGCGTCATCAATTGTCGTCAAGTTAACAGACGAGACAATTGAGTTCGTTTGTTCATCATTAAGGTGAAAGTCATCATTAGTGGTTGGAATGCACTGATTGTTAGTGAACGCAGGATTGTCATCATTACGTTGCGTATCACAATTACTATCGGTCACGCTGTTCGAGTCGGTAATTTCATTCAAAATACCTCGCGATACACTATTCACAGTCTTTCGCGGCATTTTAACAATAGTCACAATTTTTCAGAAAAATAAATAAGCACAATGCAAAAGCAACACACAAATACAACAAAGCAACAAATTGCCGTTGACCTGTAGAGAGAAAGTCACAATATTATTAAAAGCGTTGCGCTAAATCCTAATTATATCTAAGCAAACAAGAGCAGATATCTGACTGTTGTTCAAAAGACTCTCAACGAAATACGATCCTGGCAGGGTCGCCAAGTGTAACCTCCCCACCGTAATTTAATGAATTAATGGAAGACAATACTTAATACAAATGGGAGCCGAGTGTAACCTCCCCACAAAAATTTTAAAAGAAAAGGACGATATTAATTAGAAATGCTGATGGACATGGCTCTATGCGTAACCTGCCCACAATGAAATGTACTGACAATGGCAACAAAAATGTGAAATTCGCAATCTGACTCAAATATAAATTCCTCATGAAAAATTAAAATCCATTCAGTGATAAGAAAATTTAATTAAACCGAAATATCGGTCTTTGGCCCTGTGTAAAACAATCAGAATTAAAGTCTTACCTCGGAATAAATGAATGTCACATATCTGCTCTTGTTGTTGTGCACCGCTTGGAGGAACTGCATTGCAAATAATAATATTCTGTTTTTTTTTTTTATTCTAGTGAAATTTTTCTTCAAAAGAAGTGGAATGAAATGGGAAGTGCAACGAGATCTTTAGTTCAATAAAAAATTAAATTTTTGAAAAAATGCTTTTGAAATAAAAATTATTATTGGGGAACTTGTTGGAGAATAATTACAATAAATAAATTTTTACATTATCTAATGATTATATTAATTAATGGTATACCTTATTCACCATCTTGACCAGTGTTGCCGACCGCCTACATCACACAACCGCACTGGGCTGCTACTACTGACCGACCGCTCTGCATGACGACTACAGACCGAGTACTGCTCTCAACTAGACAGAGCTACAGACTCGCAACGACTACTACTCACTGAGAACCGCTCGCAACACTCGCGCGGTCAAGCGCATACTCTCTGGTCACAGATGCTACAATGCCTCGCCATCGCTGCTATGTTACATACGTGTTTCAGTGTAGCCATGTATGGAAGTGAAACATGGACGATAACCAGTTTGGACAAGAAGAGAATAGAAGCTTTCGAAATGTGGTGCTACAGAAGAATGCTGAAGATAAGGTGGGTAGATCACGTAACTAATGAGGAGGTATTGAATAGGATTGGGGAGAAGAGAAGTTTGTGGCAAAACTTGACTAGAAGAAGGGATCGGTTGGTAGGACATGTTTTGAGGCATCAAGGGATCACAAATTTAGCATTGGAGGGCAGCGTGGAGGGTAAAAATCGTAGAGGGAGACCAATAGATGAATACACTAAGCAGATTCAGAAGGATGTAGGTTGCAGTAGGTACTGGGAGATGAAGAAGCTGGCACAGGATAGAGTAGCATGGAGAGCTGCATCAAACCAGTCTCAGGACTGAAGACCACAACAACAACAATCTAAAAGTCGTAAATTCAACTAAATACCTAGACATTACGATTACGAACAACTTCAACTGGTGGCTCTGAGCACTATGCGACTTAACTTCTGAGGGCCTCAGTCGCCTAGAACTTAGAACTAATTAAACCTGACTATCCTAAGGACATCACACACATCCATGCCCGAGGCAGGATTCGAACCAGCGACCGTAGCGGTCGCTCGGCTCGAAACTGTAGCGCCTAGAACCGCACGGCCACTCCAACCGGCTAAATTGGAAGTAACACATAGAAAATGTTGTGGGGAAAGCTAACCAAAGACTGCGTTTTGTTGAGAGGGCACTTGGAAAATGTAACAGATCTGCCAAGGAGACTGCCTACACTACACTTGTCCATCCTCTTTTAGAACACTGCTGCGCGGTGTGGGATCCTTACCAGACAGGACTGATGGAGTGCATCGAAAAAGTTCAAAGAAGGGCAGCACGTTTTGTATTATCGCGAAATATGGGGGAGAGTGTCACAGAAATGATACAGGCTTTGGGCTGGACATCATTAAAAGAAAGGCGTTTTTTGTTGCGACGGAATCTTCTCATGAAATTCGAATCACCATCTTTCTCCTCCGAATGCGAAAATATTTTGTTGACACCGACCTACATAGGGAGAAACGATCACCACGACAAAATAAGGGAAATCAGAGCTCGTACGGAAAGATATAGGTGTTCGTTCATTCCGCGCGCTATTCGAGATTAGAATAATAGAGAATTGTGAAGGTGGTCCGATGAACTCTCTGCCAGGCACTTAAATGTGATTTTCAGAGTATCGATGTAGATTTAGGTGTAGATGTAGATGAAATAAATCTCGAGACATGAAAAAACTGAAAAAGAATGTAGTGAAATCTGTAGTCAGTTTTGTAAGCAACGATACCTCACACGTTCTGTATAAGTATCACTAATCCTTTGTCCTAGGAACTGAACGAAAAGCTGTACCATGTGCTGCGTGTACGGTGCGGCGACTCAGAAATACGTAGCCACAGATGCGCGCAGCGCTGAGTTAGTTGGCAGTCGAGCAATAGGTTCCAGTCAGCTCCGGGCCATCAAGCACCGCCGAGAGTAAACGGCTTCGCGGAACATAAGCAAACCGAGCCCATAATTCCAACCGCCGTGTCAAGAGCTGTTCTGGAGTAGCGTCGCATTAAGATTAAGTGCCTTTGATCGCCTGGAGCAAACACTGCGGAAAGATAACGTTTAGAGGAACTAACGCGATATACGACAGCTCGCGCCGAGCAACGAAAACAAACGGTGGATTTAATTTGCGCGTGCGCAAGCGCTGAGGATTCAGTGTTGCCATCTGTCTTCCAACACTGTCAGCCTGCTTGCTTTTGAGTGCCGCATTTAACCGACATAGAGCTGCTACGCTGCACACAGCTACTAGATAAAAGGTTCCGTGCTGAGTCTGTACTCTGAATGAGTTAAATATATAGCTTCCAAACTACGTCGCTAAGTGACATTGGCAAAGACCAGAAATTTTTATCGATACTAAAGTTCTTGTCGAATCAAATGCTCTCACCAATTCAAAATGATGTGCTGTATCATCACTTAACACTTCCGCGCTGAGATGCCGTGGTCCATATGTAAGACTCTCCCCTGACGTTTCGCCTTCGACTGCGGAAGGCATCCTCCGAGGACAATCGGCGAACTGCCAAATGTCAGGGGAGAGTCTTATGTACGGACCACGACATCTCAGCCCGAAAGTGTTAAGTGATGACAACACCTGCCGTGAAAGCCTTCATTCTAGGATGCGCTGTATCCTTTCGTTCCGAGTAGTTTATCGATAAGTATAAAATCATACTAGAGTATCTAAATACCAATTTATTTACAGGGTGATCAAAAAGTCAGTATAAATTTGAAAACTGAATAAATCACGGAATAATGTAGATAGAGAGGTACAAATTGACACACATGCTTGGAATGACATGGGGTTTTATTAGAACCAAAAAAATATAAAAGTTAAAAAAATGTCCGACAGATGGCGCTTCATCTGATCAGCATAGCAATAATTAGCACAACAAAGTAAGACAAAGCAAAGATGATGTTCTTTACAGGAAATGCTCAATAAGCCCACCATCATTCCTCAACAACAGCTGTAGTCGAGGAATAATGTTGTGAACAGCACTGTAACGCATGTCCGGAGTTATGGTGTGGCATTGGCGTCGGATGTTGTCTTTCAGCATCCCTAGAGATGTCGGTCTGTCACGATACACTTGCTACTTCAGGTAACCTCAAAGCCAATAATCGCACGGACTGAGGTCTGGGGACCTGGGAGGCCAAGCATGACGAAAGTGGCGCTGAGCACACGATCATCACCAAACGACGCGGGCAAGAGATCTTTCACGCGTCTAGCAATATGGGGTGGAGCGCCATCCTGCACAAACATCGTACGTTCCAGCAGGTGTTTATCAGCCAGGCTGGGGATGATGCGATTCTGTAACATATCGGCGTAACTCTCACCCGCCACGACAGCAGTTACCTGCTGGCCAGCGCATATCTGTCGGACATTTTGTGAACTTTTTTTTGTTCTAATAAAACCCCATGTCATTCCAAGCATGTGTGTCAATTTTTACCTCTTTATCTACGTTATTCCGTGGTTTATTAAGTTTTCAAATTTATACTGACTTTTTGATCACCGGGTATATCTTTCCGTATTTAAGTCATAGTTCCCTTGTGATTTGTTAAGAGTAAAGAATATGCAAAAGTGAGGCACAAAACATAACAGAACTAGACCTGATAAACACCTGTTTCAAAACTGTTAGTAGCATTTGTGACTTATTTCTCTCTTCAGTTACAAAAAAAAAAAAAAAAAGAATGAAATGATCGTATGGTATTTATTGGCCGGGATATCCCCTTCAGGGTTCGGCTGTCGTATTGCAAGTCTTTTTACTTCACGCCACTTCGGCGACTTGCGTGTCTTCAGTTACAAAGGCGAATGAAGACAAAAATGATGGCAGCTCTCTTAAGAACATAGACCATAGATAACATAGCGCACACATCAATCTCTGCCGTGTTGACGTTAGAAACCAACATCTAAGACACGTGGCTCGGGGCAGCAAGGTAAACTCATCGTAAAAAAGTGAATCTCTATCATTAAGCACTATACGAAATGGAGCTGACACTTTTTTTTCATTTATACCTGAAATCAAGCATAGATTTTAACAATAAAAAGACTGCCGGCCGAAGTGGCCGAGCGGTTCTAGGGGCTACAGTCCGGAACCGCGCGACCGCTACGGTCACAGGTTCGAATCCTGCCTCGGGCATGGATGTGTGTGATGTCCTTAGGTTAGTTAGGTTTCAGTAGTTCTAGGTTCTAGGGGACTGTTGACCTCTGCTGTTAAGTCCCATAGTGCTCAGAGCCATTTGAACCAATAAAATGACTTATCGTACTGCAATTATACGTCATGTCCTAGTACAGTTAACCAAATTTTTCCGAAATTCCTAATATTTATGCAATGTTTATCGTTATTACTCTTGGCAATTTGAAATGCATTGACAGTTCTTTTGACAAACGACAGAATTACTGTCATTTGGTGAATGCCTGTTTCACTGCAATGCCAGTCTTAATACACCGCTTCTACAGTTGTAAAAGATGAACTATCGTTTTGGCAGGCAGCATTAGTTTTCTGACGATTCCTCATCTATTTTTACGCTTTTATAAGAAATGAAATTCAGTTATGTCCATAACGGCCGTCTTTTACCATAATAAAGAATTTATATTTTATGACTTCTGTTTCATCTAGTACAGATACCACAACAATGGGCATAATATGTTAGGAAATACGTTACAGAATGTCTGTAGTGAGTTAGATATTAATGTTCTGTCATTTTAAAAGTCAGTCTTTCATCGAGTTCTACATCTAAGGATCATCGTACATTCTAACTTTCAACTCATGGAAATATATCTGCAGGATACAAACAAGACTTATCTGGGCACATGTAAAGGTCATTAATTCTGCTTCTAGCAGAAAGTACACCATTTGATCTGCAACAAGTCATAAATTGTACACTATAAATGCGTAATGACATAATTGGCTCCGTAACTCGTCACGTGACTTAGAAATTGGTTTCAGTAAAATGACGTCATGTGCAGTCTATTATCTATGATCTATGCTTAAGAACATAATATTGCTAAGAATTTGCTACAGAGGTTACTTTACTTAGATAATACTGACTGAGACAGAAGAGTTTGCTTAGAACACATTTTGAAAGGTTTTAATTCTGTTCACAGGCGTTATTAGTTTGCCTAATAGAATGTCATATGCACAGAAAGGTATAAAAAGGGTCGCAAAAGCTACGCTGTCTTTCAGTATAGTTGAGAAATTTCTTTACACTATTTAGTCATTCTGTTCACATGCATTTGTTAAGCTAGCTATATTTCATCATCATAAATTGTTTGCTTTTTATGCACTTTTAAAGGAACACTCGTATAAAATAATACAGTTATTTTACATTATAGCAAATGCTCATATTTCTGTGCCAGAATAAAGGAAATTATTTTTATTCTAATGTTACTCGAGAAATTAAATTAGTCAGTTACTTTAGGTGTTTTGTTACTATAGTTACTTTTTAAACACCCAGTCAACATCACCATTCTTAACAAGTGTGTCTTCATCTGTTTTACGATTAAGCTGTTAGCCAGTTCATACATCTGCGGATTTCTATATTTTGTAGTATGTAAATTTGCGCCCTTCGTTTTGTGCGAGTAGGATTTGCAAATACTTTTCAATATTGTCGATAATGTGCCAAGAGTCAAATGACTGGATTATTGGATTTTTTTGGAGTCTTTAGATGAAGTGCTCCACGGCGTTTGTTCAATCCTGAGCCCGGGTTTGAGTCATTCTGAGCAATGTAGAAGTGGTTCCAGTTTGGGAAGCTTCTTCTACGTACACATACTCATAGTAGCAGTAGATGTCTTATGCTTCCTTTCATCACTTTTACAAGGATGTTGGACATGTGGCACTACAATTTAAGTACAATAAAAATAACATTATTGATATGTACAAGCATTTACATACTTACCGGCCTAGGAAAACAAAGATGAGACAGGTAACCGTGGCTCTAAAGTAGGAACTATCTCGGAATTTGCCTCAAGTAATTCAGGGAGGCCACGGAAGCCTAAATCAGGATGGTAAGTCTGCTTCAAAAAGTGACACCTCATTCAGTTAATCCCAAGTGTACAATATTTGCAAAGAAGTTATTCAATAACGTAACAGCCAGTGCTACACTGTTCATTCATTCTCTTAGCCACTGCACACGCTACAAACACCACACACGCGTCCAGTGTGATACCAAGACTACTGTGACGATGTCTGGTTTACACTTGTATTCCTCAATGTACCATTTACTAACCTGAAAAAAAGGCTCAGCATACCCTTATGTGAGTTCGGAAAGAGGGTAAGATTTCAGTATTATACAGAGTGCAACAGGTATGAGTGCAGATATTTTCATGTGTGATACCTCAACATGGACATACATCAGCCGTTTTCACCCCCTGCGTCGAACAGTCTTCCCACAAACAGGTCACAAACGTGGTCGTAACTGCACCAGTAAGTGGACTACACCTGTCAGTATAGACTGCTCCTTTTGCGCCTGCTCGTCAACATCTGATCTTTAATCCAGTCTCTTTAATCTCGCTGGAAAATCTATTGTACAGTTTCGTTCCTTGGTAGAAAATGTTGTTTCGCTTTTTTTTCTTTCTTATTCTCTCTAGGTAAACGCAAGTTCACTGCAGATCTTGCACAATCTTGGACAGAGCTGCATTTGCAGCAATTATTAGTGTTATGTTTAATGTGCACAACTGATTAGTAAACGTACTGACATTGTGTGGTTAAAATCCTTGGTGTTTCGAACAGATCTTTACCACGAACTCAACTCCTAATTTTGGTCGTTATTCTTATGGCCTTTTCCTGTAATTTAGGAACACTGTTCATATTTTGTTTGTTCCACGTAAAAGAAATCCACAGCTAAGAACTGAGTGTTCATTTGACCAATCCAAGCTAAAAGACACCGCCTGTTAAATACTGGTGAGAGGGCTCTAAGGAAATAATATGCTTATGACATTCTGTTTGGAAGTATTTTTGCGTGTCCCCATCACTTCCAATGAGACTCGATATTCATTCCTAGAAATTTTGTATTTATTGCACAGTCTACAGAGGTGCCATCTGGGTTTAACAGTGTCACTTTCCCATTTCAAACTAAAATTCATGTCATTCGTTTTCTTTATGTTATGTTTCACTTTATTGCATATTGAGCAATAGTAAAGTTCCTTGAGGGCTTCATTTGCTTTTTCTACAGTGAGTTACCTTGTTTCTTCAGTGACTATAATATTTCTGTCATCAGCAAAGAGAATTTTTTTCCCGTGACTAACACTATTGGGAAAATCATTGCTGTATATCAGGAACATTACTGACCCTATATTAATATATTTTGGTTCCGTTTCACAAAAAGCTTAGCCTTATTTGAGGCATGTGGTAACTGTAGCATTTGTACCCTATCCACTAATGTTTGCAATCCGTCATTACATGTGCTTCTTATCCCTGACGATTCTAGGCTATTTAGTAGAATATTATGGCAACAGCATCAAAAATCTGATTAAGATCTAAAAATATGCCTTTGACACACTCATCTGTGTCAAGTGCATCATGTAATACTTTTGTGACTTCTACTGTTACTGATTCTGTACTTCCGGCACTTCAAAAAGCAAATTGTGATTCATTTGGAAGGTAATTCGTTAATCTGTTTTCCACAATTAGTTCTATTATTTTTGAGACCTGTGAAAGCAAGGAAACAGGTTGGTAGTTTCGTGTAGCTTCTGCATTAACTTTCTTATGCAGAGGTAGAAAGAAATCTTCCTTCCTTTTAAAAAAAAAATACTCTGGAAATTTTCCTCATGTGAATGAATAATTTATTATGTTTAATAAGGGAGCTTGTATACTCCATATGCATTATTTCAGCACACACATTGGTACTTTATCTAAACCTACTGACACCTTATTTGGGTTCTGTACAGTCTTAATGGCCTTCTTATTCTGTGTGGCAACATGAAATGGAAAAAGTCTTAATGTTGGATACCTTTTGTTCTATTGGAGGTTAACAGAGGTGTGAAGACAGCGAAGCTAGCTTGAAATATGTGTACTGTTTATGTGGAGAGTCCCATCGAAGAACTAACGTCCTAAATATTTTCCCGCTCAAGTAGAGTTGTTTTGGCGTGAATTATTCACCCCATTCACGATTACCAACTGGCTTTGATGAGGATATTTTTTTATGGTTTTGTCATTATGGTCAATGTCAGTGTACAAGGTAACTAGCAAATTTGATGAACTGCAGTTATTTATACTTCATACGGCGCCTGCACTCAGTGAGCAATGTTGGGTAGGAAAAAAAGAAAGGGAAGACGATTAAGGTTAAACGTTTTGTCGAAGATGAGGCCATTAGAGACGAAGCAGAAGTTTGGATTGAGTAAGATGAATAAGGAAACCTATTTCACCCTTTCAAAGGAAAGATCCACGCATTTGCCTTAATCGATTTACAGAAATCGTTGAAAACGTAAGTCAGGATGGTCTGATGGGAATTTGAACCATTGTAGGCAAACTTACTAAAAAGAAAGTAGTGGATGAGATCCAACAAAAAATATCTCAAGCGACCAGTTTCAGTTCATAAAATGTAATCTTAATTTCTCTCATGCTTTTATCTGATGCATTATGTCAGTATAAGCAGAAGAATAGAATTTTTGACAAGGGTGAAATGACACAATTTCTTAAATTTTTTCGCCTCTAAATCTACGACGTACTAAATAATGGTTAGTAGAAGACTTAATAGAGAAATTAAGATTTGCCCCTGTTTATCGATCTGGTTGTTTGTAGCTCGGTAACTGAAGAGATAAGAAGTTGATAGATTATCAACTTCTCTCCAGAGAGAGTGAAGCTGACCTCAAATGTAGTTCCGCTTCACAAAGTGACCACGTTTCCACTCACCCAGCGAGCCAGGGCTACCTGTCCCAACTCTCTTCCCGCAGTAATCCAGAACACACATAATTAGCAGCGTGAAATACGAAATTAAAGGTGTAGGACGAATTTCCTGCAATCAGAATCATAAATCTGATAACCCAATGTTACGTCAGTATCAACAGATTATTTAATGGAAATGATACGATAATGTCTAGTGAATTGAACAGGATAATTCTGGGCCACTCCAGGAAGAATTCGATGTCACATAGTTCCCAAATGCATTCTACAGTGCTACCAACTATTAGTTACAGCAGTAGCAGGAAGAGGATATTTCTACATCCGATATGTTTCATTAGCTGGCTGGCACTTGAGAAGTTCTCGCTTCAGTGACGGGAAAAATCAAGAGAATTTAGCAGGATAATTCTGTGCCTCTGGAGGCATTAAGTTAATGATCACACAGTTGCGAAAAATAATCTGTGAGAATACCAAGTCTCAGACGATCAAACAGCGGAAGAAATTTCTGGGACATACTCTAAATGTCTGACACCGATGCTGTTATCCAAAGCCGGCACTAGCTGGCGATCGGTTTTACTGAACATTTTAGGATTATGCAGCATTATGTGACACCAGAGTCTTATTGTAGCTCCCAACGCAAACACTGTAACATGAAGGGAGTTCTCCATGCTTCCCTTCCAGGAGTCTGTTTCCATTCAGACATTCCTTCCACTCACAGATTCTTATTGTTACATTTTTCTTCAGATAGAGCTCCATGTTATTTTAATATCATCTGGATGATAAAAATGTTGCTAAGAAAAGGTAACAACTACTACAATAAAGCTTTTTGCGGATGTGTGCATTCAGCAGTGATTTCCTGCAGCCGCAGCGTTTTTGAAAAATTCTCGAAGCTTTCAACACAAGTCTTTCAGTAAGTGGTCGCCAGATCGATTTAAAATAAAATTAGTGCCACTTTCTGTGTCATATTCAACCCAAAATGGAGTACTATTTAAGATAGAAGAGTTCTAGCATTTACACTTCGGTAATACTCACGTAAATATTCTGTTAGATGAAAGGACTCGTTAGTGCGAACCTATCAAGAACTAAATTTAGATCAAAACTGCAAGAACTCGAGGAAATACGAAGAAACAGTGCCCTTCGCTGAGCTTGATGAACCCCTTTTTTTGTTACTTTGGATTCTCTCTGTCTTAAGCGTATTGTAAGTAGAAAAATCTTTCATCGGCACTTCTTTTTCTGTACTTGGCGAAGCATTGTCAGTCGTTATATTGTAGCCATTGTGAATAGATGATACTAACAATTATATGATCAGAACGGTATGGGTGTTTAATGAATGTGATAGCGTTAGACTGTCCAACTGCTTTAAATGAGTAGCGTTTCGCTTCCGGGTGTTCTCCTGAGCTGTTGTTGTTTCTATTTAATGTGCTACTTTTAATCCATTAAATGGAAACAACTATTCGGCTGAAAATCCGGAAGCAAATCGTTAATCAACTGCACTAAGAAAACCTGAGCCATCACATTTCTGTAAAAGCTTTTTTTTATGGCGCTCTCTATTTAGCGCTGTGTGCCTGAGATAAAGTAATATGATGTCATCCTTAATTATTTCTTAGGAGCAACAGCTTTGATTAAGCTCTACCTGTTTCATCTTGTCCGCAAGGCATCATCCGCTATGCAGTAATGTGCAAATAGGAACACGTTCTTGCTACGCAGGCTGATTTTTCATTGAACAAGAGGCAGAGAATTAAACCAAAAATCTCCTGACACTTGAAAGAAAACACCTGACAACCTGCTCTGTCTAATATACGAAACAACCTCTCTCATTAGCACAAAAGTTTTAACTACGGAATCTGTCACACGGAGAGACATACCATTCAGCTAAAGTCTTGCTGAGAGTGTTGAATAGAAGGCTATACGGCAAGCTGGATAGGAGGATTGCAGAGGAAAAGGAACAAGAGATGCTATTGGCCAGTTAAGAACTATAGGTAAAACATATATGGAAAAAGGTAGAGAAATCTTTGCTGTTTTTATAGAATTAGAAAATGCTTTTGACAGAGTTCAGAGGAACAAGCTAATGGATATTTTTAAGAGGAAAGGAGTAGACTGGAAAGAGAGACGACTGATACAGAATCTATATTTACTTCAGAAAGTAAGGATGAGGATTGGAAATGAAATGTCAGAAGGAAGCAGCATTGGATGAGGTGTTAGACAAAGTTGTTGCCTTTCCCCACTGTTGTTTAACGCATATCTTGAAGAGATTATTGTGAAAGGCTTAGATAGCAAAAGAGTAATATGTATTGGTGGAAAGAGAATAGGCCGGCCGCGGTGGCCGTGCTGTTCTAGGCGCTGCAGTCCGGAACCGCGGGACTGCTACAGTCGCAGGTTCGAATCCTGCCTCGGGCATGGATGTCTGTGATGTCCTTAGGTTAGTTAGGTTTAAGTAGTTCTAAGTTCTAGGGGACTGATGACCTAAGATGTTAAGTCCCATAGTGCTAAGAGCCATTTGAACCATTTGAAACAGAATAGAATGTGTAAGATTTGCTGATGACATGGTATTAGTGGCAGAAAGTGAGCGGACAGTGAATAAGATGCTCAAAGATCTGAATGAAGCTTGTGTGGAATATGGGATGCAAATAAACACAGCAAAAACAAAGAGTATAGTCATCAGTACAAGACGCAGACTGTCCAATATTAAAATAGGACACTCTACCATTAGCCAAGTAAGTGCATTTAAATATCTTGGAAGCACAATAACTGAAGACTTGAGATGTCACCAGGAGGTGAAAACTCGAATTGCCATGGCGAAGGAGGCATTCAACAGAAAGAGGAGACTCTTATGTGGCAAATTAGATAAAGGACTAAGAAAAAGTCTTGGCAAATGTTTTGTCTGGAGTGTTGCACTATACGGAGCAGAAACATGGCCGGTGAGACGAGAGGATGGAAAAAGGTTAGAAGCATTTGAGATGTGAATGGGGAGGAGAATGGAGAGAATACGCTGGATGGAAAGAGTGAGTAATGAAGGAGTATTGGAAACGGTTGGTGAGAGAAGATGTCTGCTGAAGGTTGTAAGAGAAAGGAAAAATAACTGGTTGGGACATTGATTGAGAAGGGAGTGCTTGCTAGCAGATGCTTTGGAAGGATTGGTTAGTGGGAGAAGACTGAGAGGAAGAAGGAGATACAAGATGATAGACAACATAAAGGGAAGAGGAAATTATGCAAAGCTGAAGAGGATGGCAGAAGACCGGACAGCCTGGAGAACTACCATGTGAAAACCTGCCTTTTGGCAGAACACTGAATAATATGATGATGATGATGATGATTAGCACAAAGCAGTGACGTATGTTGCTCAAGGTGGAGGGATACACAAAACCTTTTGGGTGAATGGAAAAAAGATAAAACAACTGAATAAAGCTGCAAATTATTATTTAACTAATATGAACTATGATATTAATTGAACATAAGCAGTGTTGTGCCATTATACATTCCTTTTCAAATGATATCGTAATTTTCCTCATTTTGCAGTTATTGATTGCAATGTAAAGTCACGTGAAAGTAAAATTCTCCGCCAATACAACAATTTCTCCTCATTGCCATTTAATGATTATTTTTTGTGTTGATAGTGCAATGTGTGTACTGTTTTTACAAAGAATTAAAAGCGAGATTGTGTCTATGGGAGCAAAGAGAAAGTTTGGCTGTGGCCCTGAGCTGTTTATCGTTTGCGACAAATTCACTTAAGCTGTTATCAATATTTGTTTTGTGAATAAAAAAAAGCCTTCTCTTGCTGCACTGTATTTTATTCTTCCAGACGCGTTTTGCCTTTTTTCACTTTAAGGCATCATCAGTGGGATAGGTCTTCGCGTTTTTAGTTGACATCTGCGCTTCCTCTCCTCTATTTACATGCCGGAGGTCGCACTACCGCTCTAGTTACGAAACACAAGCATGTTTTACAGCGGCAGTGCGACCTCTAGTATGTGACCAGATGAGAGGAACCGCATATCCCACCTAAAAACGTGAAGAAATATCCCACTGACGACGCTTTAAAGTGAAAAAAGGCGAAACGCGTCTGGGAGAGTAAAACAGTGCAGCAAGAGAAGGCGTTTTGTATTTACAAAACAAACATTTCTGAGCTTACTGCACAGGATGGTCTCACAAAAAGACTCGTTATTATCGCTATTCTCTGACTTTTTGGGAAGTATATGTTTCACTGCAACAAGACGTTCCCAGGCTCTGCAGGCTAAAGAATCAATAATTAATATTCTACGTATTACCTATGTAATGACTCGTACTGTTCTGGGTTAATTTCTGAGAGACTGCAAATAAAATTTCCACGGTGCCTTTACAATGGTATACTAGTAGAAAATAATATTAAATTTGTTCCGCCTCTAAATTTGTCTCTAAGATTTTTGGCGTATCCAGTCTACACAGCTACTTAACAAAAATTTGAATTTCTTCGGCCTTACTACACAAAGACACAACAACTAACATCAATTTTTCATATTTATGAAAGTCACCGCCACCAGCATAGCCATACACTAAAGCTCATATCAAAATATGATTAAGCATGAATACTCTGGTCCCCAGCACATAGTGACTAAAACTACGCTCAGTGAAACAACTACAAAAACGAACTACAGACAACCATACAAATACCTATGGAGAATGAATACGAAGAAACAAACTACTTTATAGACAAACTGAATAATACAGTTAAAACAAAAATGAAAGGGACGCAGAGCACAGAACAACTAATAGATCATCGGCAACATACAAACACATACGCATTCAACATACACACACACACACAAGAAGTACCCACAACAAGCAAATGGTACAATATCACTGACAACAACAAAGTAACAGGCTGGACCCGCGGTTTCTCAGCCTTTTTTTCATTGTGGGCTCACCAAAGTACTTTTCCAACTTTCGCGGTACCCCTACATGTGGTTTTATTTCCTAGACGCAAAAAAGCAAACACATAAAGTACACACAATACATTTTCTAAATTATGAAACAATTATTACTTTAAGAAACGATTTCACGATAAATTTTTATGTTCTAGGTATTTTACCTGCGGAAGATTAGAAGACATTAAAAATCTCGCAAAACAACCTATTACGTATTCGTGAGGCATCAGTGTGTCATGACACGGCGGTTGAGAAATAATGGTATAGGCAACATAAGGGCTAAAAATAGGCTACAAAACAGATAACTCAATAAAGAAAAAACTAAGGGCAACAAATACCAGCACAGACAAACAAAACACGTCTGCTATATGTCAAACAACAAGTGAAAACTGCCATTCAGTTTATATTGGATAGACAAGCAGAAATTTGAATACTGGGTACGCAGAAAAAAGAGCATTGGCAAGCAAGAGCTGTCACTCTACATTCACAGAACACTTTATGAATATGGACCACAGAACAACACACATCAGTATCGAAGTCAATAAAAATTCTGGAATGCAGCGACAGCCTCCCTCAAAAACTAATAACTGAGAAAAACTGCCAAATACAGAAAGCCGTGCGGGCGCGCTCGCGCACACACACACACACACACACACACACACACACACACACACACTCTCACACACACACACACACACAGAGAGAGAGAGAGAGAGAGAGAGAGAGAGAGAATCTCCAAACAATTCCCACCAAGAACACATTCAACTAACAGTCATTTTGTTTTCGGATCTTGTAAATCTTGTAAGCAGTGACACATTAATAGTTTAAGATGCAATTCTGAAAGTGAAGATAATGGGGAAACCAGAAAAAGTGGAAACATGTCACATATACACACGCATAGACACATAACCTTCACACAGAATAAATAATGTTAACTAACATCCTTAGTTGTAAATTTTCAATATAAATAACTTTCTACATTAAGTTCTCTATGGTTTCAGACAGCAAATTGCGTAAGTAGCACAGCTGTAACGCAAAGTACAGAGGACCACAGCATGTCGTAACAAGTACATACAAAATAATTTTGGCTGTCGTAAATGTGTGAACACTTTTCTTAAAAACTGAAATTTCTGTGTATGCATATAGCAAACAGTTATTTTTCTGTTATTTAACAGAAATAAATTAAAAAACACAGATGATACTGTAACTTTGGCGAATCGAGTTTGGTTAAAAGAAGAAAAAAATTGTTTGCTCAAGGCACAATCCTATCGGAAAACAAATTTATTAGTTAACTGAATAAACACGCACTGCACTCTCACCCACATGTATTTGACATGGACTATCACCGTCACAGAACAGTTACTAAGGAAAGTGTGACGCTAAAGTTATTCAAAGATGACAAGACAAATATTGGCACATGACTTGTAATGCCTCAACAACGAGAACGGTGCCAACCGTTGCGTTTTATTTCAGTCTGCTTTCACTGAGATGAGACAGTTTATATCTGGTGATGCAATATGCTGGCAAATATGACTCTCCATCAGTTACTGGTTAACCATTTGTGCACTGAAGTCGACGGATTGTGATTTATTTATTACTGTTAGCTCATTCGGCATTATCTTTTCCAGTGGTATAATACAGAGTGAGGCACACTGAAGAGCGATTTTTAAAGGGCTGTTAAGTAAAAACACTTCGTTATTTTTTATTTCATAATCTTAAAATACATGAAAAAGCAACAATAAAACGTCCGTTACTTTTTGAAGATAACTCCGGTAAGATGGCGTCCGTTTGGACGCACACATTCCTCCAGCAGGACCTTGAAGTGACTCATCACATTACGCAGCACTGCCTGTGGGATTTGAACAATTTCCTGTCGGATCCGCTCTTTCAGGGCTTCAGCTGTTCGAGGAGGGTTATCTTGGTTAACTTTGCTTTACAGATAACCCCACCAGAAAAAGGCACATGTTGTGAGGTCCGGTGAACGAGAGGGCCACGCAATATCCCCATTTCGCTACTTCACATGATTTGGAAACAGACGATTGACAATATTCATGCTTACTCGAGCAATGTGGGAGATTGCTCCGTCCTGCTGGTAAAACGTCTCATCGTTCACTTCGTAGTGTGCAAGTTGTGAAGTAAAAAAGTTTTCCGACATGCCTGCGTATCTCTGCGAAGTCACTGTTACAAAATTGCCAAGGCCATCTTCAAAAAGTATGGCCCTATGATCCCTAATGAAGACATGACACATCACACAATAATTATTGCGGAGAGTAATGGTTGCTGATGCAGTTCCTTAGGATTAAGGTCACTCCAAAATCGAAAGTTCTGCTTGTTCAATAACCGGAGAAACGGGAGCAAGCTTCATCACTCATCCACGAACGGTTTATAATGTCATCGTCTTCATTCAGCATGTCCAAAGATTCTGAGCAGAACCGGCTTCGGCTCATATTGCGAGGTGCCGTGTATTTAACGCTAAATTCTCCTAGAATCTACATATGTAAATGATGCTCTAAGCCCCCCTATCCTAACTCTGACTTTTGCTGTTGCACATGGATTAAAAAGATACGCGAACTGACTGTAATCAACCCTGCAAGTGGAGTAGAAAAGAGTTTGGCACCAGCAATAATTTAATTTGATAAATAAGTTAAATAAAGGAAGGTTTCATTAACGTAGTGAGAAATGATAGGGTTGCTCTACCAATTAACAGAATGAAAGTTCTGTCCAAAATAACAATATGATTTATTAAGACTAAACACAAAATAATAAACAAAAACACACGAAACATTTACACTGCATCAAATTGGCTCAAATTGGATACTCAAACAAACGCTGTGAAGGTGAAGTTGTCCCTAAACTAGATTGTGACGTTTATGACGAAGTGGTATGTGGAGCCAATTCCTTGCCACTCAAATCTTAAGAGAGACACACCGCTAACCCAACATTAATTGCTGCTACATTAGTGAGAACTCAGACAATGAACACCCAAGATAGAACAAAGTTAGAAAATACGAACAGGCGCGCTCTGCTGAGCTCTGATTATCGCCTAGCAAAAATGCCTGCTTTGCCGGTGCTGCGGACGTACATTACCAAGCTGTCTTCTTAGCTGCAAGGACACGATCTGGCGTACTGGAAGCGATGGCTGGTTGCTTCGACGTCCCGTCGTGGTGATGATAATGTCGCGAGTATAGCCCGAAACAAATTATCCTGGCCTGGTTGTTCCAGACTAAAGACTTCCTAGCAATACAAATGCGCCTCTGAGGGAGACGAAGAAGGCTCGCCACACAATCACTGACGGTACAGTGATTGATTTTAACAAGCGAAGTCACCCAGTAACTCCGATACAGTCAACATTAGCCAAAACTGCTCGAGACAGACAACATAGGCCTCTTGTACACAGAACGCTCAATTGCCAACTGTACTCGGAAAGTTACGTTGAAGTTGAAACTTCAGCAACTTCGTCAAACAGTTACAATTAAATAAAAGTATATTAGACAGCCAACGGAAGGCAGGCTGACCCGTACAGCGAGAGCTCAGTCTTGTAACCTACTTCGACCGAAAGGCGAGAGCCGACTACCCCAGAACAGCACCCATACAAAACCGAACACAGAACATTCCCGCCCCCACGACAGTGGCCGTGGTTAACCGTTCCAATCAGCAACTCGAAAACCGGCGGAAAATTACACCTATTGCCGGAGCACTACCATTCCACCAATGGAGATTCTTGGCGCCAATTTCTGCGCCGATTTTGGTACGTCACGGAGCTATGCCCTGAGCAAGCCAATCACAGTTACGCTTTTGCAGAAAGCGCGGGAATTTGCCCGCCACAACTGCCTGGGTACACAAGTTATTCCCACGCCTCGCTGGTAGCCCGCCAGAAAGTGTTTTCGCTAAGTTTCTGCGAAGTAACGGAACCTCTAGCCCAGCCGCTACTTCAGGCCCCCGCGAGCGTGTCTGCCGCTATTGTACAATGTCGGCGTCTGGAAAGCATTCACTCGACTCCCTCACACCCGTCGGCTTACCCTTTCAAGATCAGCAGAGCCCACCTGTCACCGGACCACCCGGGTGACGAGAGACGCTGCGTGGGAAGTCCGCGTGTGAAGGAATAGCAGCTTTACACCGCATGCAATTGGAGAGGAAAATCGTAAGATAGAAATATGAGAGGGGGCTCATGCCACCTCTCAATATAATCTGTTTCCTTAAGGACCTGAACCATTTTAATTTTGTGGGGGTGAAGTGCAAATCTTGGTGTAAAATTCTTCTTACCGTTCTGTTTGAAATCCCAAGTGTAGCGATGTCTCGGGGAGCTGACTGATGACGGCTTCTGTCAATAGCAACTCTTACACGTTCGTTTTTTTTTTTTTTTTCAGGTGTGCGCACAGTTTTTGACCTCCCAGTTTTCTTCTTAGTCGTTTATACCGTCTCCTCAACGTTCTGAACCCACTTTTTAATTGCTCTGGCAGATGGCACCAGCCATTCTAATTAATGTTGAAGTGGTTGCGAAATGCACAACGTGCTAGCTGCTACGAACTACCGTCTTGATGAAAAGCTGTGACAGCGTATGCACGATGCTGTGGGGTCCAACACTCCCTTATGACTAAATTCAATTTCGCACCAAACGTAACTGACGCTATCCCCTCCACTTCTCTCCGACGCAGCTTGATTCGCACGCTTTTTAAAATCGTCCGATATTATGCCACACCCTGTGCAGTTTTGCAGACTCCCTCCAGTAGTAATATTAACAGTAGTAGTGGTAGTAGTAGTAGTAGTAGTAGTAATAGTAGTAATAGTAACAGTAATAGTAATAGTAGATCTATTCATCCATAGTTCACTTTTAGAAGGGTATTGGACATGTCTTGGTATTACAATTCAAGGACAACCAAAACTAACGCAATTCGTTATATAGAGGGATTTCCGTATTTAAAGGCCTAGTTTGACACGGTAGTCGGCCGTGGCCGTATATTAGGAACCATCACGGCATATGCCTGAAGTAATTTAGGGAAACCACGGAAAATCCTTTCATGTGTGTGTAACATGCCGTGTCTTTTAGTTACATATTATTCATATGTACACTCCATTCTTAGCAATGGAATTCTTTTTTGGCGAATAAATGCACAAAATATGAACACAATTGTCAATCTCCAGAAAAGAGCCATAAGAATAATAACCAAAAATACTAGTCGAGCTCATTGTAATGATCTGTTCAGAACACTGGGAATTTTAGCTGCTCCGTGTGAATACATTTACCAGTCAGTTATACACACGAAAAATAGCATTGGTAATTACTGCACAAACAGCTCTGTCCATGACCATGCAACAAGGAATCGTCAACTTGCATTTACCAAGAAAAAATAAACATAAAACTCAAAACAGCATTTTCTACCAAGGAATAAAACTGCACAATAAATTACCAAAAGAGATTAAAGTAATTGAAAAAAATGCACTTACTTAAAAAGGCAGCTAAAAAGTACCTGTTATGCAATACATCTTATACATTGAAGGATTACTTAGCTGAAACAGCGTAGGGGTTTGATAAAAAAGTTATAGAAATAAATAATAATAATGATTATAAAATATTCAACATTCCACATACCTTCACTTTATGGGTTTTTCCTTTTTTTTTCTTTCTAGAAATACTTTTCTTTTTTCCTTTCTAGAAATACTTACCCCAAGCTATGCATAGCACAATACTAACACCTCTTCTCTTTCTGAGTTCAACATCTCACTCATTATGGAGGAATGCTGATTCAATTTTTCAGGATAGCAAATGGGAAGTTACGGTACAGAAAATGGCCCAGAGATCACCATTGTGTGTGTGTGTGTGTGTGTGTGTGTGTGTGTGTGTGTGTGTGTGTGTGTGTGTGTGTGTAGTGAAGTGTTATGAAACAATGTGTGTATAGTGTGTGCAGTGACTGATAGTGAGATATTGAAGCCTCCATCCTCCTGAACACAAGGCTAGCCTATTTAAAACAGTGATAGCTTATTCGGTTTATCCCCAGTGTACAATTCTGTGCCACAAATAATTTATTTATCGATTTAAAAGGCTACACTATTCATTCACCTCTCACTTCCAATCACTGCAAACACTCTACACACATTGTTTCATAATGTAACGCCACACATACTATCATATGATCACAGGACCATAGTGACAATATATGGTTCCCATTTAGTGCACCACAACTTTCATTTGTTTGCCCGAAAAACTAAGTTAGCACCGCTGTATAATCGGTGAGAAGTTGAGTTCAGAAAGAGGCTAAGACGTTAGAATTATTCATTGCGTTCCCGTCTGCACCTCATTTGCGGATCACTAGTTTCACCTCACATGATGAACGTCTCAGCAAAAACTCAAAGAAATTTGTGGAGGCAAAGTCAACAGCTGCTCCTTGATATAGAGTACATAAATCTTTACCCTATCTTTGCCTTCAGAGTGACTTCAACATAAGAGCTTTTGTGTTTGATAATTTTTATGATACAATTATACCTTCTGATTATCGAATAATCCACGTAAATATGTAACAGCACAATCACATGAACCACAAGATATTTTCCTAATACGTTCCAACAATATTTGTTAAGTATTATAGACATTCATTAATTATTATCAGGTAGAATCGGAGTAGAACTCAACGGTGTATTGCGCAGGTGCGGCCTGCCCTCTCGTCAGCGTCCGGCAGCCCAGATAAACCGATGGCCACCTGGTCCAGATTTCGGACAGCCGCACGACTTTTGGACGTTTGGAGTCCGTCCCAGAAATTTTTCCTGCTGTTTGACCATCGAGACTTGGCACTCTCGCAGAATGCGTTTGACAAATGTATGATCGTCGACTTACTTTACTGAGTAACACTGAATCATCTTGCTAAATTCGTCTGACGTATTCCTCTCATTCCGATGAAATAGTCTGAACAGTTCGTACGTAAAACGTGATCATAAGCTAAAAATTATTTTCGTATCAATTACAATTACTCTTATTTCCCAGTACATGAGCGATTCGCCTTATTCCCCGACTTAGCGGCTGCTGCCGAAATGTGAGAATGTTCGCGTCGAGACCGTCTTGCTGTCTGTGTGCCATGACGTTCGTTTTCGGAAGTGAAAGCAGCTGTACCCACAGGTTTAAAACTCCTTCCTATTACACTACTGCCCATTAAAATTGCTACACCACGAAGATGACATGCTACAGACGCGAAATTGAACCGACAAGAAGAAGATGCTGTGATATGCACATGATTAACTTTTCAGAGCATTCACACAAGATTGGCGCCGGTGGCAACACCTACAACATGCTGACATGAGGAAAGTTTCCAACCAATTTCTCATACACAAATAGCAGTTGACCGCCGTTGCCTGGTGAAACGTTGTTGTGATGCCTCGTGTAAGGAGGAGAAATGTGTAACATCTTGTTTCCGACTTTGATAAAGGTAGGATTGTAGCCTATCGCGATTGCCGTTTATCGTATCGCGACATTGCTGCTCGCGTTGGTCGAGATCCAATGACTGTTAGCAGAATATGGAATCGGTGGGTTCAGGAGAGTAATACGGAACGCCGTGCTGGATCCCAACGGCCTCGTATCACTAACAGCCGAGATGACAGGCTTCTTATCCGCATGGCTGTAACGGATCGTGCACCCACGTCTTGATCCCTGAGTCAACAGATGGGGACGTTAACAAGACAACAACCATCTGCACGAACAGTTACACGACGTTTGCAGCAGCATGGACTATCAGCTCGGATACCGTGGCTGCGGTTACCCTTGACGCTGCATCACAGACAGGAGCGCCTGCGATGGTGTACTCAGCGACGAACCAGGGTGCACGAATGGCAAAATGTCATTTTTTTCGGATGAATCCAGGTTCTGTTTACAGCATCATGATGGTCGCACCCGTGTTTGGCGACATCGCGGTGAACGCACATTGGAAGCGTGTATTCGTCAACGCCATACTGGCGTATCACCCGGCGTGATGGTATGGGGTGCCATTGGTTACACGTCTCGGTCACCTCATGTTCGCATTGACGGCACTTTGAACAGTGGACGTTACATTCCAGATGTATTACAACCCGTGGCTCTACCCTTCATTCGATCCCTGCGAAACCCTACATTTCAGCAGGATAATGCACGACCGTATTTTGCAGGTCCTGTAGAGCCTTTATGGATACATAAAATGTTCGACTACTGCCCTGGCCAGCACATTCTCCAGATCCCTCACCAATTGAAAATGTCTGGTCAATGGCGGCCGAGCAATTGGCTCGACACAATACGCCAGTCACTACTCTTGATGAACTGTGGTATCGTTTTGAAGCTGCATGGGCAGGTGTACCTATACACGCCATCCAAGCTCTGTTTGACTCAATGCCCAGGCGTATCAAGGCCGTTATTACGGCTAGAGGTGGTTGTTCTGGGTACTGATTTCTCAGGATCTATGAACCCAGATTGCGTGAAAATGTAATCACATGTCAGTTCTAGTATAATATAGTTGTCCAATGAATACCCGTTTATCACCTGCATTTCTTCTTGGTGTAGAAATTTTAATGGCTAGTAGTGTACTTTTTCTCCCTTCTCTAAACCAACTGAAAACGACCACAACGAAATTCAGCAACACAGCCCTAAGAACGACTCTGAGATCGTGCTGCTGTCGGCATAATGAACAAGCAGCATTTGACAGTTATCATCCTTCTGCTAGAACATAAAAATATCCAACAATTACTGTACTTGTACTTTTAATTAGTATGTATGAGCTTCTCTGTCGCTCATCGTGGAGCTGGAAGAAAGGAAGCATTAGCTGTTCAGCAAACAGAATACCTCTTTATCTAAAGCTCTCAGCACCCAGAGGGACGCAGGGTGTTTTGATTCAGTACGTTATTAGTTTCTCAAGACAGACATTTGAGGACTGTAAGGATTGGTCAGGCTATGTTTATAGTCTGAAGTTCTATAAAAAATCCATGGAGTTTAGTCTGCATTTTCCGACTTTTGAAGACAGGTTTTGCGGCCAGCAGCAGAAGCACATGACTTTATAGTGCCTTCTACAGATAGTAATAGCTAATCTGTAATTGTGGTTGACAAAGTGCGCTGTGTGTGGACTTAGAAGATAATGATAATGATGTCCCACACTCCGAGGAGCGTAGGGAACGATGCGGGAGACCCGTACCGCCGTACTAGGCAAGGTCCCAGCGGAGGTGGTTTGCCATTGCCTTCCTCCGACTGTAATGGGGATGAATGATGATTATGAGGAGGACACAACGACACCCAGTCATCTCGAGGCAGGGAAAATTTCTGACCGCGCCGGGAATCGAACCCGGGACCCCGTGCGCAGGAAACGAGCACGCTACCGCAAGACCACGAGCTGCGGACGACGTAGAAGCAGGTGTTATTAATCGAAGCGAACCTTATAGAGAAAGGTGTTGACCATGTAACAGGACTAGACGAGTTTTATTGAAGTAACATTAAACCATTTTCTTTCCATGGAAACTGACTTGTTGCGTTTCTGGTGATTTTAAAAACATTTTTTTTTTCCTCTCTTCTTACCTAGCATTATGAAATCATATCTTTCCTGAGCTTACGATGACATTGTATGTTCATAGAGGGGGTTTATGTGGAAACTGGAAGTGATGCATATTTCCGGTACAGTAGTGCGAAATTTGAACTTAAACCTGACAGCGTACGGCTACAGAGATGACAATCGTATAGAACATGACAATGACATAGAACTAGTGACTAGTTTATCCTCGCCTCCCGAGTCAAGGCTACGTTGATTAGACTTACCTATATTGCGTTAACACGATAGAGAAGAGAGATAATCCGGGTCCATCGATAGATTACTCCCATAATGCCATAAGTGTGTCGTGTAGTCAGAGTGCATGCCGCACCGCACTTGGTCTACTTTGATAAAATTAGTGGGTGGCGCACGCTGTCCACCGCGACCTTCAGTTACCAAAATATGTATCTAACAGCCTCAAAGAGACCTTCAGTGACATTTATATGGCATTAGTCCACCTTGTAGGCGCGATTTCAATACGGGACTACTTACATATACCATGAATTAGGTTTGATGCCAAAATGTTTAGTTTATTGTGTCTCATATTATCTAACACCGTTACTTAACCAATTTTTGATCTCTTAGAAACTTTTTCAAATTATTCCACAGCGATACCAAGTGTCGGCTCTAGTCTATACGTTTATTTTCTGTTCTGGGTTTGCTTTATTTATGAGACCATCCAGTATTTTCAATCAAGCAAGAAACGATGAGCAGTGGTATCAGGAATCAAGTTAAAGTGTGCACAAGCTATTTCGAAGGTGTTACTATGCCTTTACAATAGTCTCCAAAATGGAATGAAATTGCATTAGCGTTAGTCACTGAGTCAGATTAGGCTGCAAGTACTTAGTATTTGACACAGAAATCTATCCTAACAATTACATCGCGATAATTGTCAGGTGAATATTCTGCTAGCCTGGAGGAGTCGTGAGTGAGAAAACGTGCTAAGTAAGGTACTAGCAAAACGCAGGAGTTCCTCGGAGCTGCATAGAAATTTCGTCCCATTCTCACCAAGTTGAAACCCTTTTGTGTTACTTTGGTTTCTTTCTGTCTGAAGCACTCTGAAAATTGATAAGCCCGTTCATTACTTTATTGAAACAGTATCACCAGCAGTTACGTTGTAATCATTATAAGTAGATGATCCTATTCATCCCTTTGGTTTTTATAGACTGTATGACAGTTTTGCATAAGAATGACCTATTCAAGACATTACTATTGGCGTTTTGTATTCTTTGTTCCACGTTCTGATTACAATCGCTTCTCCTTTCATATCACCCGAAGCTAGGATCGAAGTAGCACTGCACCCATTCGCTTGTTTCCTTTTGTTCATGCGTTTCTATATCATTGTGATCCGTGCACAGCTTGATTTCTTGATTTGATCTGAAACTTTGATATCCAGCTTATGGAATTTGTTTTAAGGCTATAATATTCAAAACAATAAAAAAGTTCATTTACTAATAGGGTCTGGTGAGGCTAAGCAAAGCGAATGACTTTTGTGGAGTGAGCTTGTTAGATTGCAGTATAGTTAATAAAGAGACAAAAAAAGCTATGACAGCTACTGAAAAGTGGAGCTGCAAAAGTAATTCCACGTGCTCTTTATTTATGATGTTCGGGTTGCAGTTAGTATATCTGGATATTATTCATAACCATGCTTTAGACCCAAATCCTCGTTACAGAAATGGGAATGAAACTAGGTACTTCAATCGCCAGTCAAAGAGGCAACATGGCAGCTTCCATCAAGCCACATCTTTCAAACGAGAGTTTTCCAAATGCAAGCCAGCTGATATATATACAGGGTGGTCCATTGATTGTGACCAGGCCAAATATCTCACGAAATAAGCGTCAAACGAAAAAAACTACAAAGAACGAAACTTGTCTAGCTTGAAGGGGGAAACCAGATGGCGCTATGGTTTGCCCGCTAGATGGCGCTGCCATAGGTCAAACCGATATAAACTGCGTTTTTTTAAAAATAGGAACCCCCCTTTTTTATTACATATTCGTGTAGTACGTAAAGAAATATTAATGTTTTAGTTGGACCACTTTTTTCGCTTTGTGATAGATGGCGCTGTAATAGTCACAGACACATGGCTCACAATTTTAGACGAACAGTTGGTAACAGGTAGGTTTTTTAAATGAAAATACAGAACGTAGATAAGTTTGAACGTTTTATTTCGGTTGTTCCAATGTGATACATGTACCTTTGTGAGCTTATCATTTCTGAGAACGCATGCTGTTACAGCGTGATTACCTGTAAATATCACATTAATGCAATAAATGCTCAAAATGATGCCCGTCAACCTCAATGCATTTGGCAATACGTGTAACGACATTCCTCTCAACAGCGAGTAGTTCGCCTTCCGTGATGTTCGCACATGCATTGACAATGCGCTGACGCATGTTGTCAGGCGTTGTCGGTGGATCACGATAGCAAATATCCTTCAACTTTCCCCACAGAAAGAAATCCGGGGACGTCAGATCCGGTGAACATGCGGGCCAAGGTATGGTGCCTCGACGACCAATCCACCTGTCATGAAATATGCTATTCAATACCGCTTGAACCGCACGCGAGCTATGTGCCAGACATCCATCATGTTGGAAGTACATCGCCATTCTGTCATGCAGTGAAACATCTTATAGTAACATCGGTAGAACATTACGTAGGAAATCAGCATACATTGCACCATTTAGATTGCTATCGATAAAATGGGGGCCAATTATCCTTCCTCTCATAATGCCGCACCATACATTAACCCGCCAAGGTCGCTCATGTTCTACTTGTCGCAGCCATCGTGGATTTTCCGTTGCCCAATAGTGCATATTATGCCGATTTACGTTACCGCTGTTGGTGAATGACGCTTCGTCGTTAAATAGAACGCGTGCAAAAAATCTGTCATCGTCCCGTAATTTCTCTTGTGCCCAGTGGCAGAACTGTACAATACGTTCAAAGTCGTCGCCATGTAATTCCTGGTGCATAGAAATATGGTACGGGTGCAATCGATGTTGATGTAGCATTCTCAACACCGACGTTTTTGAGATTCCCGATTCTCGCGCAGTTTGTCTGCTACTGCTGTGCGGATTAGCCGCGACAGCAGCTAAAACACCTACTTGGGCATCATCATTTGTTGCAGGTCGTGGTTGACGTTTCACATGTGGCTGAACACTTCCTGTTTACTTAAATAATGTAACTATCCGGCGAACGGTCCGGACGCTTGGATGATGTCGTCCAGGATACCGAGCAGCATACATAGCACACGACCGTTGGGCATTTTGATCACAATAGCCATACATCAACACGATATCGACCTTTTCCGCAATTGGTAAACGGTCCATTTTAACACGGGTACTGTATCACGAAGCAAATACCGTCCACACTGGTGGAATATTACGTGATACCACGTACATGGTCCAACTAAAACATTCTTATTTCTTTATGTACTACACGAATATATAATAAAAATTGGGGCTCCTATTTAAAAATCGCAGTTGATATCCAATTGACCTACGGCAGCGCCATCTAGCGGGCCAACCATAGCACCATCTGGTTTCCCCCTTCAAGCCAGACAAGTTTCGTTCTTTGTAGTTTTTTCGTTTGACGCTTATTTCGTGAGATATTTGGCCCGGTCACTATGAATGGACCACCCTAGATATATACAGGGTGCGTCAAAAAAAATTATACACACTTTGAAGCGTCATAGAAAATTTATTTCCCGTTCTACAATGTTAAATTTCTTGAAATGGAAAGCTTAAAGTCCAATTGGAAAAATAAATTTACTTTGCAAATGTTATTAATGTTCAAACTGGTGGCCTTCAGCATCAATACATTTCTGAGTACGAGTCACCACTGATTCCGTACATCGTACCAAAGTGTCCAATGAGATTTCTGCTCACACCCGCTGAATCTCATTCCAAAGTGTGTCCAGGTTACGTGGTTTACGTTTCTACACCTCATCTTTTACTGTGCTCCATAAGAAGAAATCCAGCGGCGTGAGGTCTGGAGAGCGTGCAGGAAACTCGATTGGTCCCCTGCGTCCTATCCACTAGCCTGGCACATTGTTATACAGGTATGCTCGTACGTCCCTATGATAGTGCGGCGGGGTGCCATCTTGTTGGAAATAAAACTCATCTTTTCCGTATAATGCACGAATGGCAGGTACGTTTCTCCAGTAACAATACCTTCAAAGCGGAAAGTCCCAATGAGTCCCCTTGCAGACAGACCACACCACACATTTACACCAGGCAAATTCACAGCCTTTTCAATTGTAATGTGAGGATTATCTTCAGCGCAGTACACACAATTGTGCCTATTGACAGTTCCATTGAGTTTGAATTGGGCATCATCCGACCAAATTATGCTACCCATAAATCCCAGTTCACCTCTCACCATCTCCTGAACCCATTCACAAAATTCTAACCTTCGATCTGGATCGTCGTCACTTAGCTGTTGCACCAGCCTTGGAATGTACACACGGAACTTGCCTTTCTTCAGAATGCGTAGCACACTACTAGCACTTACGTTACTCTCACGTACCGCTTGCCTTGAAGATTTTTTAGGCGAACGCTGAAACAGTTCCAAGACCGCAGTTGTGGAATCATCACTTGTAGCTGTACGAGGTCGCCCTGATCGACCTCTACGCACATCACACACTGTTCCATGAATTTCGAATTTGTTTCGTAGACGTTAACCTTGATGATGGTTCTGTACCATACTCACTTCTCCACTGTCTTAGAACCGCAGCTACATTCTCAAACTTCCAGTACCACTTAATTATCTGCTTCCGCACTTCAAAGCTCAAACGCACGTCCGCCATGTTGCAGTTACTTCCTTGCCACTGCTGCCACCTGTTGAAGAAACATAACATTACTTTCTCACAGATATTTAACCTTGTATAACGGGAAATAAATTGTCTATGACAGTTCAAAGTGTGTGTACATTTTTTGACGCACCCTGTATGTATATTGGAGTGATACAGAACTATTCCGCTAATTTCACTTGATATTTTCTTCTATTTTCATTAAATAATCCGAATGATTCTAATTAAGTTCTAATGTTGGGTTATCAGATTTATGAATTTAATTACAGGAAGGTCGCCGCACTCTTCATCTACAACTAAACATATATTTTACAGTACGAATTATCTGTGTATACAGAACTGTGGCAATAACAGTGTAGTGCAGGCAGCGCTGGCTCACTAGCTATGTGGAAACGTGGTGGCCTGTCAAGCAGAATGGCTTTTGCTGTCAGTTTGAGTCTCACTGAAGACTGAAGATTTGTCAGGTTTTAACCAAGTGCAAGCTGCCAGATGGAAAAAAAAACAGGAAATCAACTTTTCCATCTTAAGTCTTCTCGCAACCGTGATATGGTATGTCATACATCTGAAGCTGAGAAAGCAAAGAACTTGTGCCAGATTCGAATCCAGGCAAGACATAACAAAGTTCGTGTCGTTGCTTGGCTACTTCTGAAAAAATTCGTTATCTAACTTAGTTGACTATGCTTACTTAACGATCTCATTAGGTTGTGGGTTCTAGCGCCTGTCCAGTACAAAACATTACTCCACATCATTTCAAGTTCAAGCGTGTGAATCAAGCTGCATGTAACATATTTCGTGGGTAGTTAGGAGCGACAGCTGTTGTTGGATAGGAGTGCCTGTCCAGTGCCGATATTTTCATCTTGTGATTTAGAGCTGAGTCTTGCTAATTGATAGTGACCAAAATGCAAGTCCTTCACGCCTCTTTGTGACACAGCACCCCCACCAGACTTCCTCCTTTTAAGTCCTTTCCTTGGTCTCTTCTTACGACGCAGAACACAGAAACAACTTCGTCCGTGCGCCTGGTTACATATCCTGTCCACCTATATTTCATTTTCGTTACAAAAATAATACGTTTCTCTCTCCTGTCCGTTCCCATATGCATTTGTCTATTTTCGTATTCTTCATAGCAATTTCCAACATGCATCTCTCCATTTCTCTCTGCGAATTCATTAAGCTTGTGAGTTTCTGAACTAGATGAAACTTGAAATGGCTGCTGCTATATTATAACTTTCACGAAGCAACGCAAAAGCTCCACACTGGAGAAAGTTACGTAATGTCCCGTGAATTTACGTAAATCTATGAGCACCAATGAACCATCAGCGAGAGAGAAATTGATACGTGTCTGGTAATAATGCAACAGTTATTACAAAGGCGTGCCGAAAAGAAATGCCTCCAAATTTACTATGGGAATACCCTTAAAGCTTTTAAATAAAACAAACTTTAATATCTTCGTTCTTCATGTCTACATCTTTGCAGCCCCCTCCTGCTAGAGAGCTCAGAATTGTAACGTGTGTATTGAATCATATTATTTTTCTTTTCGTTTTTTTCTTATATATAAGGTATATGTAAACTGAATGAGCTATAAACCAAAGACACCGACAAAAGTAAATTAACGAGTTGTTTTGTTGCAAGGATAATGTTTTGATACATCGTTAAATACCTGTATGAAACAAAGTAAGAAATTCGCTCTTCAATTTATTAATTCATGTATCTTCACCCGTGTGTTTCGGGAAGTGGCAGCGTACGGACGTATCCTTGGATCCGTTGTACCAGCATTGTTAAAACCGTTAATTAAAAGTATTATAAAAAGCTATTAGAAAAGGAATATTTATTCGCGCGGTTATAAGTTCAACTCCTATCTGTTCACCATTTCACTCGCCGCCGAGTTCCTGCATCCAGAGGTTCGGTGCAGACAAGAATAATTAACGCCGTATCTGGAAGAGCGTTCCTGCATCGACATTATCACACTCAAGACTACACACAATGGAATTAATGTGACCGTAATAACTCAGACTTGATAGGCACCTACTGAACTTGATTTACTTATGCTAAAAATATTATGCTTCGTTTGTTAAGAACTTATAGACAGATCGACAATTTCAATGGTTGCGGTGATTATTTGGTACTGCATACTACTGGAAGCAGCGGTACGTAATGCAAATTATGTTTATTGACGTTGAATGTTGTGATAATCAAGGTCTGTTGATATTAGTATCAGTTAAAGTTCACCCAAGATTGTGTATAGATTGATAAATTGCCTTCTAAATTTTCTCAACTATTCACAATCAATGTTTCCAATTATTCAAGCAGTTATTAATCCATTTCCATTTCCACATCCCTACACACTTGTAACATGGTTGTGTGTAACGCAGCTATGTCGGTGCGTGAGAAAGGGCGTGCTGTGAGCAACTTTTGAATTCGCAGAGTTCGCCCACACAGTGAGCACCTTCTCCTTCAGCATGACGATGCTAGGCCAAACACGAGCGCAGTAACCTCTACAACAATCCGACACCTTGGTTCGCTGTCATCGATCATCCTCTATACAATCCCGACTTGGCCCCATCCGATTTTCATGTTTCCAAAACTTGACGAACATCTTCGAGGACTTCAATTTGATACTAATGAAGCAGAGCAAGTAGAGGTGAGGTTGTACCTCCAGCAATGAAGACACAGATTCTACAGCGACGGTATCAACAAACTGATACAAACTGAAACTCGTTTGGAGAAATGTGTTCATTGCTGGGTGACTTTGTTGAGGACTAAATATGTAGACATGAGTAGCAAAGGTATACAATGATGATGTTTGTTCCATTTAAAAAGCTTAAAGATTTTTCAGATAGACAATTCGAAGGCATTACTCTTCAGAATGTCTACGTAGGGTTGCGGGAAGAACTAGGGAAACAGAGTAACTAGAAACGCAAGCAGACTTCATCAGGCATTCTGAGGTACACTTTGCCGTGATACGCCTAGTTTTATGTGATCAAAGGCAGCTGCAACACGAACATTATACTTCTGTGTATATTTTTAATTAAATAATTGTATATAGTTGTGATCTTTATTCGTTAGCAGATATTTGTCGGGAACATTTTTTGTTAGTATCCAGAAAGTTTTGCATTTTCGACGGCGACATAAGGTAACAGGATCAGCATTTTTTGTTTTTGTTTTTTTCTGTAGCGTGCACTCGTTGGTTGCAATAGCTCCAATTAGAGATGAAATTTTCTTTCTGTTAAATCGAGCTTAGTCGTCAAATATGGAGTGTCTAGGAAACCTACGTTCTCGGATCGCTAGACAACATTCAAACAAATCATATTAAAGAGTTCTATTGCAAATGGTAAATATTACAATACTTAACTTTGTTCATTGCACAGATGTGTCGCAAGCAAAGGGCGACATGCAAGATAGGCAATGTTCTTCAGTATAAACAATTCCCAAGTCTGTGTTACATAAACAGTATGAGCAAAGTAACGAGCGTTGACGCTTCCGTCCAGTTTGCCAGTCTTGAAGGTACCCTTCAACTGGGCCGCCAGCGGTCGGACTTGGCGCTTACGTCCTCTTCACTTACAGGGGCCGCTGCTGCCGCGTTGTCCACCTGGAAGGAGGTCCGGTCAGCGTGCGATTGGCTGACCTCTTCTCGCAGCCTTCTCTGTTCTGTCGTTCCCCACCGGTGTGCCGGCGCTTGACTTTACACTGTAACACTTTCAACGTCCGTTCAACCGATTTTGTAATTTTCATATTCGTAACTTGGACAGCTTTTCTGCCTATCTGTTAACTAAGCTTTTAACATATGAAAACTAGTAATAGTTGTATAAGTTAGATATTTTTTATATTACGAGTACACCAATATACAAGGTGTACATTAAGTCCAGAACCCTTCCAATTATTTATTGCGCAAGAACTAAACATCGTACAAATGTCATACATACTGCATTTTGAAGAGAAACTCTGAAAGTTTTTTTACAAACATTCGATATGCGACCCGACAGACGTCAATACGGTAATCGATTTCTTGCCATACCGTCCCAGCATGGCATCGTCGACTGTGGCAGTTGCCTCCCGTATTCTCTCCCGGACCTCTGTTACATCACGTGGTACAGGCGGTACATACACCAAATCTTTAATGTGTCCCCACAGGAGAACGTCACTCAGAGTGAGACCTGGTGATCGGGGAGGCCATTTCATGAAACAGCTGTCCCCTTCTGTAGCGCAGCCGATCCATCGATGCGGCAGCTCCGTGTTACGAACTTCACGATGAAAATGGTGTTGAGCCCCACCCTGCTGAAAGATGAACGGAGAGTCCGATTAAATTTGAGGCATCAGCCATTGCTGCAACATTTCCAAATAGGAATATCCAGTGACAGTGCTCTCGACGAAGAAGAATAGCCCGTACAGTTTTCGACGTGACAACGCACAAGAAACATTTACCTTTGAGGAATCACGCTCAAATTCAGTGCATTCGTGAGGATTCTTTGTACCCCAGGTTCGACAGTTATGCCTGTTCACTTTCCCATTAGCGTTAAAAGTGGCTTCGTCGCTAAAAATTAAGCTATCAACAATGATATCCCCACCCGCATTCAACTTGTTGCAACTGCGAACAAAACTCAAAACGCTTGTCTCTGTCGTCGTCATTGGGCTTCAGCACTAGCTCCAGTTTGAATGGTTTCATAGACACCTTCTGTCGCAGGTCTTTCCACACTGTCATCGCAGCCATTTCGAGTTCACGGGATGCACGACGCACCAATTTCTTTGGATTCCTTATGAATGTCTCTCGTACGTGCTTTAACAATCACTTCACTCACACTGGGACGTCCGCTTCTCTTTGCCGGCACAAGCAACCCGTCGTAACGAATTTGTTGTGCCGGTGGTAAATGGCCTTCGTTGTTGGTGGCTTCTTACCGTACTTGGTTCTAAACATCCGTTGAACAGCTATAGCACACTTGCTTTTGTCGAACTCCAACACACAGAAAGCTCGCTCCGCACCTGAACTCGCCATGTTTGCTACTAGCGCTGACTATCAGCAAATTACCAAACTACACTGTGGCGGTATACATGGAAAAAAAATAATAACTTTCAGGGTTTCTCTTCAAAATGACATATGTACGATACCTGTACAATACTTGGTTCTTGTGCAACAAATAATTGAAAGTGTTCCCGAACTTTATGTACACCTTGTATTATCTTTGACTGCTTCACTTTTCGTAATTATAAGCAGCATTTCATTTCATCCAACGTTCTTTAAAGTTTCCAATAGGGCAGGGTAATTGTTTTTCAAATAAACTTTTCAGACAGTGCAGTTTAACAGTTCACAACAGAATATTTACTTCCACTCTTCATAGTAATAAAATGTCACAATTAACAAATGTGTGTCGTAAACACAGTTACATAGTCTTCGAAACAGACAACCTCTCGTTACTACTATAGCATGAACACTGTAATTTCAAAAGTTATATTCATACAAGTTTTTCAAATTTTTCCTTTTTTTCAATTAAAACAATAGTGACTACAGGTAATCATAGGAAAATGGCCATATCTACTCGCAGACGCTGGTCGCCGGCTAAAGGTGTCGTTCTGACGCCGCTACGATGGTCCGCTCCCAGCAAAGTATACGCGGCCATGTTGCGCTCATCTCAGCTCGTTTAACATGAAGCACAAAAGACACAAAATTTTTAATTATTTTATAAAATCTAAAGTTAATCGCTGGCACGCCAGCCAGGGACGAGAGGGAACAGAAGGCTTTGAGAAGAAGTCAGCCAATCGAATGCTGACCGGACCTCCCTCCAGGACGACAACGCAACATCAGCGGCCTATATGCGGACAGGACATCAGCACCACGACCGGCTGGTGACGGCGCAGTTCAGTAGCAGCTTCAAGGTTAGCAACTTGGATAGCAGCATCGACGGTAGTCATTCCTTGCACTCTCTATGTAGCACAGACTTCGGGTGTTTATGATGAAGAAGATTGATTATTCTGTATGTCGCTCTTTGCTTGCGATACATCTGCATAATTGTCAAAGTTAAGTACTGTAATTTTCTTCTTGCAATAAAACTCATTAATACGACTGGTTTGAATGTCCAGCGATCCGAGTATACAGGCTTCCTAGACACTGCAATTACTTTTTAAAAGAATCAGATATCCTTTTGTTGCTAAGGCAACCAAGGCTCGCAAATTCCATCACACTACAACTTGTCAGCTTAAAAATCCAGAAAATTTACCTATAAGTAACGGTTCAATCAACACTTGCCAAAGCCTACATCTACATCTACATTTATACTCCGCAAGCCACCCAACGGTGTGTGGCGGAGGGCACTTTACGTGCCACTGTCATTACCTCCCTTTCCTGTTCCAGTCGCGTATGGTTCGCGGGAAGAACGACTGTCTGAAAGCCTCCGCGCGCCCTCTAATCTCTCTAATTTTACATTCGTGATCTCCTCGGGAGGTATAAGTAGGGTGAAGCAATATATTCGATACCTCATCCAGAAACGCACCCTCTCGAAACCTGGCGAGCAAGCTACACCGCGATGCAGAGCGCCTCTCTTGCAGAGTCTGCCACTTGAGTTTGTTAAACATCTCCGTAACGCTATCACGGTTACCAAATAACCCTGTGACGAAACGCGCCGCTCTTCTTTGGATCTTCTTTATCTCCTCCGTCAACCCGATCTGGTACGGATCCCACACTGATGAGCAATACTCAAGTATAGGTCGAACGAGTGTTTTGTAAGCCACCTCCTTTGTTGATGGACTACATTTTCTAAGGACTCTCCCAATGAATCTCAACCTGGTACCCGCCTTACCAACAGTTAATTTTATATGATCATTCCACTTCAAATCGTTCCGCACACATACTCCCAAATATTTTACAGAAGTAACTGCTACCAGTGTTTGTTCCGCTATCATATAATCATATAATAAAGGATCCTTCTTTCTATGTATTCGCAATACATTACATTTGTCTATGTTAAGGGTCAGTTGCCACTCCCTGCACCAAGTGCCTATCCGCTGCAGATCTTCCTGCATTTCGCTACAATTTTCTAATGCTGCAACTTCTCTGTATACTACAGCATCATCCGCGAAAAGCCGCATGGAACTTCCGACACTATCTACTAGGTCATTTATATATATAATGTGAAAAGCAATGGTCCCATAACACTCCCCTGTGGCACGCCAGAAGTTACTTTAACGTCTGTAGACGTCTCTCCATTGAGAATAACATGCTGTGTTCTGTTTGCTAAAAACTCTTCAATCCAGCCACACAGCTGGTCTGATATTCCGTAGGCTCTTACTTTGTTAATCAGGCGACAGTGCGGAACTGTATCGAACGCCTTCCGGAAGTCAATAAAAATAGATCTACCTGGGAGCCTGTATCTAATATTTTCTGGGTCTCATGAACAAATAAAGCGAGTTGGGTCTCACACGATCGCTGTTTCCGGAATCCATGTTGATTCCTACAGTGTAGACTCTGGGTTTCCAAAAACGACATGATACTCGAGCAAAAAACATGTTCTAAAATTCTACAACAGATCGACGTCAGAGATATAGGTCTATAGTTTTGCACATCTGCTCGACGACCCTTCTTGAAGACTGGGACTACCTGTGCTCTTTTCCAATCATTTGGAACCTTCCGTTCCTCTAGAGACTTGCGGTACACGGCTGTTAGAAGGGGGGCAAGTTTTTTCGCGTACTCTGTGTAGAATCGAATTGGTATCCCGTCAGGCACAGTGGACTTTCCTCTGTTGAGTGATTCCAGTTGCTTTTCTATTCCTTGGACACTTATTTCGATGTCAGCCATTTTTTCGTTTGTGCGAGGATTTAGAGAAGGTACTGCAGTACGGTCTTCCTCTGTGCAACAGCTTTGGAAAAAGGTGTTTAGTATTTCAGCTTTACGCGTGTCATCCTCTGTTTCAATGCCATCATCATCCCGGAGTGTCTGGATATGCTGTTTCGAGCCACTTACTGATTTAACGTAGACCAGAACTTCCTAGGATTTTCTGTCAAGTCGGTACATAGAATTTTACTTTCGAATTCAATGAACGCTTCACGCATAGCCCTCCTTACGCTAACTTTGACGTCGTTCAGCTTCTGTTTGTCTGAGAGGTTTTGGCTGCGTTTAAACTTGGAGTGAAGCTCTCTTTGCTTTCGCAGTAGTTTCCTAACTTTGTTGTTGTACCACGATGGGTTTTTCCCGTCCCTCACAGTTTTACTCGGCACGTACCTGTCTAAAACGCATTTTACGATTGCCTTGAACTTTTTCCATAAACACTCAACATTGTCAGTGTCGGAACAGAAATTTTCGTTTTGATCTGTTAGGTAGTCTGAAATCTGCCTTCTATTACTCTTGCTAAACAGATAAACCTTCCTCCCTTTTTTTATATTCCTATTAACTTCCATATTCAGGGATGCTGCAACGGCCTTATGATCACTGATTCTCTGTTCTGCACATACAGAGTCGAAAAGTTAGGGTCTGTTTGTTATTAGTAGGTCCAAGATGTTATCTCCACGAGTCGGTTCTCTGTTTAATTGCTCGAGGTAATTTTCGGATAGTGCACTCAGTATAATGTCACTCGATGCTCTGTCCCTACCACCCGTCCTAAACATCTGAGTGTCCCAGTCTATATCTGGTAAATTGCAATCTCCACCTAAGACTATAACATGCTGAGAAAATTTATGTGAAATGTATTCCAAATTTTCTCTCAGTTGTTCTGCCACTAATGCTGCTGAGTCGGGAGGTCGGTAAAAGTAGCCAATTATTAACCTATCTCGGTTGTTTAGTGTAACCTCCACCCATGATAATTCACAGGAACTATCCACTTCCACTTCACTACAGGATAAACTACTACTAACAGCGACGAACACTCCACCACCGGTTGCATGCAATCTATCCTTTCTAAACACCGTCTGTACCTTTGTAAAAATTTCGGCAGAATTTATCTCTGGTTTCAGCCAGCTTTCTGTACCTATAACGATTTCAGCTTCGGCGCTTTCTATCAGTGCTTGAAGTTCCGGTACTTTACCAACACAGCTTCGACAGTTTACAATTACAATACAATACAATACAATAATTGCCTATGTAACTTGTGAATTTTACACGTGTTTAATTTTTTTTCCTTCTAGCAGATTATCGTATTAATAATATATTGGAAGTGGACGTAATGTAATGTTAAACAATAACCGTTCTTTCTCGTAAGCGATGAAACGAGACAGATCAAATATAATTTGTCTTCAGTCTGGCTCTGTGTAAGATCTCCCGTTGTAATATTTCTGGCTTAGTCAGCCATCATATTAGGCTCCAAGAAGCTGTTTCCAGAGCAGTGGAGATGCAAGAAGTATATAGATGACGAAATGTGGTGTGAGGTACCTGTGACAGATGTTAGATTCGGTACCATTCCCGTGAGAAAGACCGCCTGCATAATGCTACTGCTCTGTGATTGGCTGCTGTATTCGGAGCAAGGGCGCCAAAACGTTATAATAATTATTATTCGATTAACTACTCATTGGAATGACTTCACTTTTTAATATAAATATCTCTCAACAGCTGACTATCAATCAGTCATTTTAGAATTATTAAAAACAATTTAAATAAAAAACAAAAGACTGAAGAAATTGCAGACGAAGCACTTCGGAAGCTTTCGGGTCAAGCCTTTTCTGGTATAGCGCGCAAAGTGTTTCGGGGTGTTCGTCACTCTGGATTAGGCAGTCGAGAAGAACAGACATGTTGTCTGTCGTAGGATGTGTTTCCAATTTTTATTTAAGTTCCTGTTCGTCACTCTGGATTAGGCAGTCTCAGATGTACAGCCATGCTGTCTGTGGCAGGATGTGTTTGCCAGTATTCAGTATTAGAAGATTCACCCCGGTAGTCATGAGGCACACACACGTGCCACAAATGTTGTTGTTGTTGTTGTTGTTGTGGTCTTCAGTCCTGAGACTGGTTTGATGCAGCTCTCCATGCTACTCTATCCTGTGCAAGCTTCTTCATGTCCCAGTACTTACTGTAGCCTCCATGCCTCTGAATCTGCTTAGTGTATTCATCTCTTGGTCTCTCTCTACGATTTTTACCCTCCACGCTGCCCTCTAATGCTAAATTTGTGATCCCTTGATGCCTCAGAACATGCCCTACCAACCGGTCCCTTCTTCTTGTCAAGTTGTGCCACAAACTCCTCTTTTCCCTAATTCTATTCAATACCTCCTCATTAGTTATGTGATCTACCCATCTAATGCTCAGCATTCATCTGTAGCACCACATTTCGAAAGCTTCTATTGTCTTCTTGTCCAAAGTATTTATCGTCCATGTTTCACTTCCATACATGGCTACACTCCATACAAATACTTTCAGAAACGACTTCATCACACTTAAATCTATACTCGATGTTAACAAATTTCTCTTCTTCATAAACGCTTTCCTGCCATTGCCATTCTACATTTTATATCCTCTCTACTTCGACCATCATCAGTTATTTTGCTTCCCAAATAGCAAAACTCCTTTACTACTTTAAATGTCTCATTTCGTAATCTAATTCCCGCAGCATCACCCGACTTAATTCGACTACATTCCATTATCCTCATTTTGCTTTTGTTGATGTTCATCTTATATCCTCCTTTCAAGACACTGTCCATTCCGTTCAACTGCTCTTCCAAGTCCTTTGCTGTCTCTGACAGAATTACAATGTCATCGGCGAACCTCAAAGTTACAAATAGTGTAAGATACATTTTCGTAAACATTGTGTTTGATCATGTACTTTGCTGAACCAGAAGGTGTTGTATTAAGATCATGTAGTCTTGTCGTGTGGCTATATTAAAATACGCGGATGGCATCCCAAAGAAGTGATACATTATTCCAGAACATAACCTCGCTAAAAGTCAGTTTCAGCCTCAAGATACAGAACCTACGACCTGCGTGCTGTTTTCTGCGCTGAAGACAGCAGGTTAGTGAACTATAACAGAACCTTCGTATTCCACACAGTGCAGTGGAAACAACTAGGCGCCTCACGTGTACTGCATGCACAGAACAAATGTGCTCAGTGACACGTCATCTGCAGTAATGCAGAGGAGGTAAAGGAGGATGATCGTTATTTACACCAACAATCAATTCGTTCTTCCTTTCTTGCCGTACCGTCCCCCCTTGTGTTACTTTTGTATCTGCTAATTACATCACGTCAGAGACGCAAATCAGACAACGTGGAGCCGGCCGAAGTGGCCGTGCGGTTAAAGGCGCTGCAGTCTGGAACCGCAAGACCGCTACGGTCGCAGGTTCGAATCCTGCCTCGGGCATGGATGTTTGTGATTGTCCTTAGGTTAGTTAGGTTTAACTAGTTCTAAGTTCTAGGGGACTGATGACCACAGCAGTTAAGTCCCATAGTGCTCAGAGCCATTTGAACCAATCAGACAACGTGTTTGCTTGTCGGATACAAGATCGTCTCACTTTATTGCACGTATTTTAAAGACAATATTAATCGTCTTAACGAAACGTGCTCACCATAACTTTTGCGTGCATTGTCCGCAGGAGATGAAAATTTCGTTTAGGGCCTCTTACGTCAAAGAAGTTTGTTAGGACACGAGACAGACAAATTTTTTCTCGCGGGGCTACGTGAATAGGCCGGAGAGCAAAGCCTATGATACCCGTGGCGGTAATCTCTGCCAATGGGTTTGCGCAGTACAAACACAGAATATCGCAGCAGGGCCCCTGCGGTCGGGCCTCTCCTACGGAGCGGAGCTGCGGCGCCGGCGGCTGCTGCGGTGTGACGTAAAGGTTCCTAATTGAGGTGCGGGCCTCTGTGGAAGGCTGCTGCAATTACGTAATGAACGTCGTCACCCCTCCCCCGCGCCGTAGTAATTACGGCTCCCAGAATACGCGGCGCCGCCAGCCGTTTCCTACCTCCGCAAAACCATTACCTTTGTTAAACGCGAAATGAAGCCTTTCTTGTGTTTTATCTCCGCACAAAGAATGACGGCTAGAATTTTTATAAGATTATATCCGAGCCGGTTACCTATTCATCAGCCGCCAAAGCCTCAGCCGGGACTAGAAGGAAAAACCGAGAAAAAAGGGGCGAAAGCGAGAAGCTGCTTGCGGGTTGCGCCGTCGTCGCCCTCTCGGTGCACGGGAACACCGAGCAAATCCAACGCCGGCGCCGAAAGAAACGCCGCTCTTTGCAATTGGTTCGTTTGACGCTCTTTCTGGCAAGGTTCCCTTTTTCTACATCTCGGGTAGGTAGGATTCCTGAATGTGGGCGAATTAAAATTTGTTCTAGTCAACCGATTCCCAGTGCGCATGCGCGCTGCGTTGCACCCACAGAGTGTGCTCCCGTCTCATGTTTCACTAATTGGACGCCAGGTGTCTCTTTGTGAGGCAGTGAATGGCGCCCGAATCCGGGCGGTGTTAACGGATCGTGCCCAGAAACGATTGCCGACAGTAATTAAAAGGCGCATTTCCACAGGACGCTAAATGACCTATTTCTGATTCAGAGAAAGTCGCATTCCATAAAGGTCCCCGTTTGGAAGCGTTTTCCCGTAGTGCAAAAAGCCAGTCTCGCCCAAATGAAACATGGTGCATGGGAAACCACTTTGATACATCTCAGAGGTGTAGTACTACACCAGCTATTCGCATAAATGACTATTGTTATCATTGCATCAAAATTAGTCTTTATTTTATGTTAATGTTATTTTTGTGCTTGTTTGAGATTTATCTGAGAGTAATCCTATTGTTATACGGGAATATAAAATTGAACGATAAAATAAACAGTATCAGGAGGAAATGATTAAATACATAAAATGATCCCCAATGGCAACGTAGAATCTCCGCATAATAATGAGAAATTGAAACCATACTTATATCAGGAAGTATTAATAACACGAAATTATGTGATATTGGTCGGTACTTTATGGTCGACACTGACTTGCACAATTTACTAAATCGAGACGGATATTGTAATTCGTATTAGACGCTATAGGCTCATGTACATGCATACTATAACCCCTGAATGAAACTCACTGAGTGATTTTACACCAATGATTTTGAAATTAGCAATAAATACGGTTTCACTCTAGAAAAATATGTATTAAACAAATGTAGAATACCGCCACTAACTCAGTAGAAAGCCAAAATTACTGGCGGGGTAGAGAACTTGTCGATGAGGACCACAACTAGATCAGCCATCCAGAATGGGATTTTCATCCTGCAGCGGAGTGTACATTGATATGAAACTTCCTGGCAGATTAAAACTGTGTGCCGGACCGAGACTCGAACTCGGGATCTTTGCCTTTCGGGGGTATATGCTCTACCAACTGAGCTACCCAAGCACAACTCACGGCCCGTCCTCACAGCTTTCATTTCGCCAGTATCTCGTCTCCTACCTTCCAAACTTTACAGAAGCTCTCCTGCGAACCCTGCAGAACTAGCACTCCTGAAAGAAAGGATGTTGCAGAGACATGGCTTAGCCACAGCCTGGGGTATGTTTCCAGAATATATAGAATATTAGATCAGTCATATTGTGAATGTGTTAAAACTTCTGACATCCATGTTATCGCCAATTTTGGAGACGTATAAATCATTTCAGTAGTGTATTTAGCTTTTTAAATTTATTGAAAGCGCAAAGAATAATATTCTTAAGCCTCAACTTGTACAAACAGTATTAACTGCCTAGAAGAAAGCAATTGGAAGTATGTGTATGGTTTACACACTTTAGTATGAAATTTGCTTTAAGCCTCATGAGCCGGCCGGAGTGGCCGTGCGGTTCTAGGCGCTGCAGTCTGGAACCGAGGGACCGCTACGGTCGCAGGTTCGAATCTTGCCTCGGGCATGGATGTGTTTGATGTCCTTAGGTTAGTTAGGTTTAAGTAGTTCTAAGTTCTAGGCGACTAATTACCTCAGAAGTTAAGTCGCATATTGCTCAGAGCCAGTTGAACCACTTGAAAGCTTCATGTTTGAAATTAATTTTAATTCTATTTATTATTAAATAATTTGAGTTGAGCAGGGCAATTGCAATTACGCGGTCCAGTCGAGTTAATGTCACTCTATAGAGTCGAGCGAGACTGGAACCCACGGGCTGATGGCGTCAACGGGGAATCGCCGGTGCAACGGAAACACACAGCAGGGGCGGCTGACAACGTAGACCACACGGCGTAACACTGAGTCCAGAGTAAAAAACCAATTTCGATACCAAGATGTAGCAACTACAAGTGACCAGAGCAACAATGAACAGAATATCAGTCACGAGCGCCGACAGAAAATGACTGCGGTATGAGCCCCTGCGCTGACGCCTTCATAGGATCACAGGTCGGCGCGGCGGCTGCAGCCTGCCCATAGCGCTCTGGCGGCAAGGATGTGGAGCCATGCCGGCTCCAGTGCTGTGGCAAGCTGCGCTAGGTTTCTCGGTGGAGGACCAATGACGTGAACACCTTGATGGAGGTGATCCCCAGGGATTCAAGAGTGGGTTTAAACCTAGGGATTTTGGTGACCACGGTAAATTCATTCTTATTGCAAATTTACGATGATAGGTTCGAGGCTTATATCCATCACCACTTCCCTGTCAAACTCTTCTTTCTGAAGCTCTTCAGCATGTCACACGGACAGTGCGCACACTGCAGGTGGAATGTTGACTATTGCGCCACTGTCTATTATCTCATGCACAAGCAATTCACTGTGTGTTATCTTGACTGTTTGGTTTCTTTTCTCCCACATAACCTTGAAACCCTTTGTCCACATTGATTCCATAGGGCTACACTGACAGTGACATGGGTCTAAATGCAAAAGTGTGTGATCCCATTCACGTGCAAGGAAGTCAAGATTGTACGTCCCGTCACGTGGCTTGTATAAATTAACGAGCTGCAGGAGATCGGCACGTGTCTAGTTTACACGGTGCTTAATATTTTTATTTTTTATCATGCTGGGGCGTTTGTACTTCATGTTTTCTCTATAACAGTTGAATTATAATTGGCAAAGACCGACTTCGAAGAAAGGTATGACAAGAATGAATCACGTCACGAAAATGGCCTTTAAATCGGCCGCGGTCCGTTAGTATACGTCGGACCCGCGTGTCGCCACTATCAGTGATTGCAGACCGAGCGCCGCCACACAACAGGTCTAGAGAGACTTCCTAGCACTCGCCCCAGTTGTACAGCCGACTTTGCTAGCGATGGTTCACTGCCTACTTACGTTCTCATTTGCCGAGACGATAGTTTAGCATAGCCTTCAGCTACGTCATTTGCTACGACCTAGCAAGGCGCCATATTCAGTTACTATTGATATTGCGAATCATGTACCGTCAAGGGCGACATTCATCATTAATGGATTAATGTTAAGTATTCCACCAGCTACGTCCGTTTTTTCTAAATTCTAATTTCCTTGTCGTGTTCCAGACCTCACGCCAGCTTGCGTGAGCTAAAACGCGTGCATTTCGGCCTCCTCTACTAACACGGTGTTGGCTCTCCTGCCAACCCACAACAGCGTTCATTTCCGAATGGTAATCACTCACGTTTTTCTTACACGTAAATTTTGTGAAGTTGACACACTGGTAATATCAGACTCGTTGCACCACGGAAAGTCAAACATAAGGTCTAAATGGCAGTTGGGTGTGTGCCTTATGAAAGAGCACAGGGACAGAGTGTCGTGCTTTTGATGACACTTCACAGTAAGCATCGATTGAAACTGGCTTCTTCTGCAATTTAATGGTGAAAGAGATTGGACACTATATAGCTGCAACAAACAGTGTGCACAAGCAACAGTGTACTTCGATGGAGTGGCAGCAATTTAAGTATCAAGGTATTGTAGGTGTGATGGGCATATAATTTGATGAGGACAATATGATGTTAGTTAGTAAAGTGGCTTAAAGAGTATTACTAGAAAGAATATTGTATGTCTAAGGTTCGAAAGTTATCTGCAGTTCGAAGATGAGCCGTACCTGTGGTAATAGTTGCCACTGAACTATTATATCACAGTAACACCTTCACCACAAGTAAGACTGTACCATTTTAGACAACCTATATTGTGAAACGCTTGGCAATGTTGCAAAATTATTCTTTAGAAAATACAGAGTGTTTAAAAAGGAATATGCTGGCTTTAAGGTTTTGGAGCATTTATTACATTCAACTTGCAGTTATAAATAATATATTAAATCGAAGAACAACTCACAGTTCTTCTTACAACAGTTCGATGTAAGCACCATTTGTCACACATTGAATCAATAGGCGAGTTCTTTTCAAACCTCGACCAGTGTGTCTACAGTAATTGTTGCAAGAATGCCGTTTCTTAAGTCAGGTAGATCAGCTGGTAGAAGAGACACATACGCAAAAACCTTTATGTACCCCTACAGGTAAAAATCGCATGGCGTCAGGCCATGTGTGAACGTGGAGGTCACATAAAACAAGCTCTGTCATCCGGTCTCTTCTGATGAATCCAGCGGTTAGGTACAATGTCTATTAACCAATGCCTACTGATTTATGCCAGTTTGGCAGTGCACCATATTGGTGCCAGATTGAGGAAAGTGAAACAGTTCTAGCGTATCAACTTAAGAAACACCAGTTACAGTTGCTTTACCAAAAATGAAAGGCCCATTAAATTTCCACCAGAATATGCCACAGAAGACGTTTAGTGAAGCCTCACTGCAACTGTATCATCTCGTGGAGATTTGCTGACACTCAAATGGGCACATTATGCATGTTCACATTTTCACTTAGATTAAACGTCGAGTCGTCGCTGAAGGCGACACGATTCCGAAAATCGTCGGTGTCATGCAGCAACATTTTGTTTGCAAAGTTGGTACGTAATAAATAGTCTGTAGGCTTCAGAGCTTCCAAACTATAGAGACGCAGTTGTTAGCATCCCCTTAAAAGGCTCCACACAGAATTTAATGGAAATGCTAATTCACAACTTCCGAACTGATTTCTTGGGGCTACAGATGAAAGCCTGTCACTCGCTCAACACGTTCTGTAGTCACTCTTGCTCGTTCAGTACTCTACCCTTTGCAGACGTGTATACGAACAAAATTGCTCGAGTTGCTCTTTCATTTGATGTATTATTTATAACTGTAAATGGAATTCAATAAATGCTACAAATCTTTAAAACCCATATACTCATTTTGAAACTTCCTGTGTAATGAGAGAGCAAAAATTTATCATAATACTATAGCAATTATTTACCCACATCATTATTAACATAAACAGGGTCCATATCCAATCATTATTGTGCAGTAAGGAAATTTCATGTATCATTCTCTTAGTTTTCGTATTTCGCCATTGCTTTAACATGTGGCTGTTAATTGTGATAGAATTTATACTTGTAATTATTGTTTTTGGTGATGAAATATTTGAAAAGAGTGGCAAACTAAACGCAGTGACAATGAATGTTACTGTGATGCCATGCTACATTATTATTACCAGGCACCATGAGACAATAAATCAGTTTTAATGTAAAACAATTCAACATTTTGAATATAATGGTAATTGAGGAAATAGATTTTGTGATAGTTTGCTTCTTCAATAGAGCTCCCGTATAAGTAACGACTGTTGTTGCCCCTGTATGTATCATTAATGGTTAGATAAGTTCAGATTCAATCGAAAACAACTTATATCAAAAATTTTTGTCTACTCTAGCACTAGAAGCCATATGATTTCACTACGTAATTAAATTTTCAGTAAATTACAGTTTTGTATTCAGTAACAAATTTGTTTATTTAATCAAAATTTATTTATAATTATGTATATTGGTATTCAATCATTATTAGAGAAACATACCCATGTGTCAAAGTTACAATTAGCTGTACCCTTTTCTATATCATCCCAGGTTACCTTCTTCAGATCTGATGCCTTTTCTGGTGATTGGGTACATTTAATTACAGTTGACTTTGCAAATACCAAATTCTGTAGGGGGATTGCATCCTCATCGGAGGTTCGAGTCCTCCCTCGGGCATTGGTGTATGAATTGTCCTTAGCATAAGTTAGTTCAAGTTATATTAAGTAGTGTGTAAGCCTAGGGACCGATGACCTCAAAATTTGGTCCCATAGGAACTTACCACCACCACCCCCACTATGAGTGAATGCTCCTTCGTTCACTACCACCTCCACACTGTGAACATTTGTGTTGAAGTGGTTCCTTTGCAGTTCCTTAGTGTGTGATTTATTAATGCAATAGTAGTTACCAATGCCGCAAACTCAACAAAATGGTTAGGTAATGTGTGTTGTCTAATGTATGTGGCCAAAGAATTAGATAGTGGAGCAAGCAGTGTATTGAATGTTATGAATAATGTGCAAATGTTTTGTTTAAACGTACTTTGACACAGTCTTCAACACCGTGGGGGTTGGTTGGGTTGGGTTGTTTAGGGGGAGGAGACCAGACAGCGAGGTCATCGGTCTCATCGGATTATGGAAGGATGGCGCAGGAAGTCATCCGTGCCCTTTGAAAGGAACCATCCCGGCATTTGCCTGGAGCAATTTAGGGAAATCATGGAAAACCTAAATCAGGATGGTCAGGCGCAGGACCGTGGAGGGTTGAGGCTACAGCATGGCTGGAGTGGATGCAGTAGCTTTAAACTTGATACAGTTCATTACATTTCAATTGTGTTCAAAATGCTGCATTCCCTAAATGTAGCTGAAGCAGAGAGCTCAGATACGGGGGTTTGACAAAAAGATGTAAACACTAAACCACAACACATTGCCAGGCCTAACACTGTTCAGGAAATCTTTTTGCATTCAAAACCGCTCTCCAAAGTAGACTATAAAGGACCAATGGTACTGAGATTTGGTGACTGTGGTAGGCAGTGGAATTCCAGATCACTCAGCAGTTCTCTGCTTATGGAGCTCCTTCTGCGTTGTTTTGGTGCTTGCAGGTTTTGCGAATGAGACATTCAGTTCTGCTGTAACTTTCCAACAATTCAAGACGTTGCACAGGCGCTGTACATGGTGACATACAGCAGTGTAACTTGCAGGCCTGGTTGGCATCTGAATTTATGGTCAAGCAAGCGTTTCTTGTGGTGTTACCTTATTTTCGTCCAACTCCTGTAGCTATATTTCACAAGTTTCACATAATCTTTGCATTCTCTGTCGCCAGTGCTTATGGTCCTTAGTATAAGCCGATGATGACAGATTTGGTAAAGACTTCCACTGTTAAATGACATGAACAATGTGGCTCCAAGTACTCTAGTGCATGTAATATACTCACTGCACAGTTGAAAGTTCAGTATAAAGGTTCTGAGCGCTCATGCTCCAAAAACATTCACACTGTTGCCCTCTCGTCCTTGCCCTTACCATTATCCACACCATAATTATTGCAAAGTATCAGACACTAAAGTCTCTTTTAAAAAAATGCTCAAGTAAAGTCTTCAATGTCTAAATCAGTTTCAATTGAAAATCATTATCAACACGTAATAAATATGTCTATGTCATTGACTGAAGCAGAACGTTTAGGAGTCAGTATTTCCTGAGGGTCCCATTAGTAGGAAAGATAATGGCGATAAGTCAGACTCGACTTGGCCATTACAAAATTTATGTGAGAGGACGAGAGGGAAATGAATTTTGTTGTCTAAATCGACTTGCATACTAATGGACTCTGTCAGTAACTTGGCATATATGAAGAAAGTGTCATGTTCTAAAGAAAGCAGATTGACAGTTTTTGTTCTGAGCAAATTACTTCATTGTCTTCTGATTGCGCACTGAAAACACTGTTCCTCTGTATAAGTCATCATCAAACTGTACTGTATTGTTTACTGAATACTGATTAGTAAAAGATACGATTTTTCATTATATTGAGTACATTGTTTTCACTTTTTACGAACAAATGTGTGTAATCAAACAGTTAATAATGCAGTTTATTTTCCTGGTGTCTACAATTACATCCTTCAACTGATGTCACTGGATACTCACTTCATATCGGGGACAGTTCTAAATGTCTAGCTGTAAATTAAGAAATTAAAATAATTTCCCATACCAGAAATCAAACCTAGTCCTGTTGGGTGAAAGACAGTTATGTTAGTCATTTAATTTTGATAATATAATTATTATTATTATTATTATTATTATTATTATTGCAGAATGTATGTACTCCTATTACACAAATAAGAGAGTCTCAGAATGTGTGAAAAATACAAACAAGGAAAAAATATTAGAATGTAACAACTGACTTTTTTCCAGTCTCTTACTCCACAGTTGTGTATTATTTAACAAAATCAACATTAAACAAACACCTCATAATAACATCACAGTAACAGAAAAATAAAATCAGTTTATGAATTGTTGCACACACTGTAACACATTCACATCTCAGTCTCTAGTATGGAAAGATGCAGGAAATTTAACAACCTGCTTAAAAATGCACTAAAGAAATTAAATGTTTTGCTTGCATACAGGGAAAAGAAATGTTGACCTGTTATGAATCCAAGAGCTTTTAAATTAAGAGAACAACAGAAAACATGAAAAGGTAACGTCATTACAAGGCCAATTGTAAACTAAAGGGGAAGCCCTGCTCAGCCACTGAGCCAAAAATTAAATACTTGTCAGAAATTGCACTTTTACGAGTAATAATCCACATTTATGTAAAAATATAACCGAGTTGGTTAACCAGATTAATGATATTAACATGCCACCAAACAGTATTTTTTTTTCACTATATGCAGCGAACTTATTTTTATGAATTTGCATCTGATTAAATAATTCATATTTTGAAGAACAATTACCTGAAATAAGGGGGGGGGCAGATATTGTTGAACTTACTGAAGTTTCACAGCTTATCTTATCCCTAACTATTTCATTTTTAGTGGTAACACTTACAAACAACATAAAGGTTAGGCCATGAACCAAACATTAACTAACGTTTTTCTTGATCATACAAAAAATAAGCTTTTCAGAGAGCAACCAATGTTAGATGAAAAGATAATGTATCATAAGCGTCATGTAGATGAAACAGTTATTTTGCTTAATGGAGCAAAAGAACAGGCATTGACTCGTCATCAGAAATTCAATGAACTTCACAATAACATCCAATTCACAATCGAATATGGAAAGGAGATGTCACTATCCACAATGATCACGGAACTTAAATGTTTAATGCTTTCTGAAAACCAGCCACATCTGATACAATAATCCACAGTACCTCACGATAACCTAAGACAGACAAGAAAGCTACTTTCCATGCCATGTTAGACAGAAAATTCGCTTACAACTAACTGATACAAGCACTGAAATGGAGTTAGAATCATAGAGACTGATAAGAGTACTGAAATAGAGTTAGAATCATAGAGACATATAGCCATATAAAATAGATAAATCCTGAATTAGTTAACATAATCTGTGAAGAGAAGACAAATCAAGACTGTAAATGGGAGAGAAATAACCTTAATAAATGGAGAAAAGAAACAGAAAATAGAAGTACATTCTTACCTTATATTGTACAAATGACTATCAAAAGTAACTACATATTTCATGAAACATGAATACAAATTGGTGTTCAGACTGGTAATACAATGCAATCCAATATAGAATATCAATCTGACCTGACACCCCACTACCATCAACCAGACATATATAAAATATAGTGCAATAGTTGCAATAAATTTTACATAGGATAAACCAGTAAAAAAATATGTAAATGATACAAAGAGCATTGTATCACTGACAAAAGCAACTCATCGACATTTGCTTCACCTTTAATGGATGAAAAGCATACAGCAAACTGTTCTACCCAAAACAGAGAAAGGTAGATATATTAATCTCATGCAACAGAGAGAAACATTTTCGCATTATGTTAAAGAACCAAATTTCATGTTCAGTGAAGAACTTAAACTGAAAATAAACTATATACAGGAAAATTTTGGTGATATTTTATTACAGAGAATATCATTCCTGCCATTTTATTTTACAAATGTTTTGGGATACTGTGTAATTGTCACTTCATGCATCTACCTTTGCTGATAACAAATATTATTTATGAGTATTATATTTTGATATATATCTGATGGGATATAAAAATAATACCTGTTAATGATACAAATTTGTAAATATTGCTACCATTTTACCACAATTTTCAAATATCCTTTTTGCATCAAAATTGTTCTGTATTTGTAACATTCTACAACAGGTACTGGAAAATGGTCTCTGACCAAAAGCAGTTTTACAATTAAAACTAAATTACACACAGCTTGACATGTTACAATATGTCATTTCTAAGACTTTCTACTTTTTTTTCCATTGGTGTCTCCACCAGTAAGACATTAACGTTGAATGTATATCCAGCGGCAATAAACCGTTCAAATATAAAATGAAAACAAATAATTGTCTTTTGCTTTCATGGATATATGCTGAAATCTTTTCTATTAACTTGTATTCAGTTGTTCATTCTTCTAGTCACTTTCAGTAAGTTACCTTGTAAGTTTTAATAGGTTTGTGGACTTTTCCTTCTTTAAGCTGTTATGTTGTATGCTTGAATACAGCCAGAAATCTTCTTTTATTTTTTGTCAATGTTCAGTGTATTGTTCGTTCTTTAATTCATTTCACACCATTGAACTTTTTTGATTGGGTATGGAACATCATTTGGGTTCAGAAAATCTGCTGATGTTACAATTTTGGGAGACATTCTTGCTATTCTCGCTAGCTTTGGCCAGACAGCTTGCCAAATCTGTGTTCTTGATTGTCGATTAAATTACACGATGGACAGGCGGGTGTGTCTGCTAGGTGGATGTCATAATGTCTTGTGTTAGGTGGAAAGTTTCTGTTAATTGCTTTCAACTGATATTTTTCCAGAATGCTTCCCAATAGCCTTCTTTTCGCTGGAATGTTTGTCTATATATAACTGAATTCGATTCAAAATGCGTAAGAAGGTGAGATATGGTTGGGGCATTTTGCACATTTTTAGGCAAATTCACACTAACAAGAGTAATTATGTTGTGCAAATGAGATGTTAAAGTGTTGGATGATATCTCCCACAGCTTATACATTGTACATGCATATAAAACTATGGACTTGACACTAACATCCAGGTTTATTCCACTGTCTTCTGCAGGTAGAGCTAGTGTCAAATCTAACTCTGAAAATGTTTCCACAATTACGAATTGAACTCAGACCGACATCGTTCTGGTAGCCAGGTCTCGAGGAGTAGTTATCACTTGCGCCACATAGACGATTCTTAAAATGATATATATATTTGCAAGTGATGCCCTCTGAAGTTGTCGAGTTTCCTCAAGCTGTGCTACACTTACTCCTATGCTTTTCTTTTCTTTTGTAATTAGCAATGATTGTGTCCTTTATGTTCCATCTGTTGTCGATAATTAATATTTTCAGGTGCAAGACCATCTTTTTAGTTGTCCTGTGTCTTGTATAGGTATTCTGTGCCCAATATTCATAATATTTTATTTTGATTTATTTAATTGTGATCCTGGTGTCAGTTCGTTCTGGCCAATGATTTGGAGAGCCTTTCTGTATCACTGACAATGATTTACTGTCATTCTTAACCACGAGACTCTTGTCAGCAGCATAAGCCCTACATACAATATTTTTGGCATTCGTGTTTAACACTCTTAACTGTTGTTCCAGAGTGGCCAGCAGAGGTTCTAATGCGATGGCCAACAGGGCCATCGACACTGGGCAATCTTGTCTTACCGAACTATTGCAATTACATGTTCGTGTTAGCTGACTGTTTGTTAGGGTTCTGGATGGACTTTGGATTAATAACTGGAATATTAAATTGACAGAACATTGTGAAAAACCCATTGCTTTCATGTTTTCAAATAAATAATGACGGTTTACTGTGTCAAAGGCCTTTTGAAAGTAGGGAGACACTATAATGCATTTTATGCTATGGCTATTATATCTCTAAAGCAGCAGGCGACCTGTATAATCGATTTAGCCTGGACGACGTTTGTTTGCTTAGCATCAGTTACTATATGCATTACTGTCTTCAGCCTTTGTGTTAGTACATGGGTCATTCTCTTATAGTGATTATTAAGCAGAGTTATTAGTCTGAGGTTCCTGATGAATCTTGCTGTTCGGGTTTTTGGATACTCACTGCAGAGTTTGAAGTTCAGTGTAAGGGTTTTAAGCTCTCATGTTCCAAAAACATTCATGCCCTCCTCTTACACAGATTCCTTCACTTACCATAAGTGTTGCCAGAATACCAAACAATAAAATCTATTTTACCAAATTCTCAAGTGAAAGATTTTATGGCTAAATCAACTTCGTGTGAGTAGTCCCTATTACCAGCTCCTAAGTATGCCTAGGGCAATGACTGTCTCAGAACGTGTAAGGAGTAAATATTTTCTGAAGACCGACTAGTTGGAATGATAATGATGGTCAATCAAACTCAAATAAGCCACTAAAGAATTTAATTTATCTGGGAGCATTAGGATGAAATGAACTTCGTTCTTTAAAGCAATTAGATTACTGATGGCCTATTTCAGTGAAACGGCAGATGGGAACAAAGTATCATGTGCTAAACAATGCAGGCCGACGTCCGACAGTTTTCGTTCTGTGGAAATTATGTCGTTATCTTCTGACTGTGTAATGAAAGTACTTTTCGTTTGTATAACTGCTCTTCAAACTATACTGTAGTGCTTGCTGTATATTTTTTTCTTAGTGTCTATAATGACTTCCTTCAACAGATAACGTCGCTAGATCCCTGCCTATATTACTAGGCGGCCATTCCGGCGACTGGCACGCAGCGCCAGTTGCAGGTTGTCTAGCTAATGCTTTAAGGGGCAACAAAAATTTGATTTTCAATATTTCGCATAACTACCGATCACATTCAAAAATTTAAAATCCTGTCATTATGTACTTAACACATTAAGTCAAGTTTCACAGAAACTGTGTTTGTTTTGAGGCAGTGTAATGGACGGTGTGCGAATACCCAGACTTTATTCACCCAGTATTCGAGAATTAGAGCACTTAGTGAGTTCCAACAAACTTTCAGCATAATTTCAAACCTTTTCTACTCGCTTACATGCTTAACATCAAATATTTAACACATGAAGTGATCTGTAAAGTAATCAGACGTTTGAAGTTGTTTCAGGGTAGTGGTTAGATTCTTTGAAGAATCCGGGATTGACAGGTAAATTTATAAATGACTAGCCATGAACGAAGAAATTAAAATATTTTCCCATGCCGGGAATCGAACCCGGGCCTGCTGGGTGAAAGCCAGCTATCCTAGCCACTAGACCACATGGGAGAACGAGATATGCTGGTTCCATAAACATAATTACTACGTACATTTGTTGCTGTTCGTACGTCGCCTTAAATGCGTACTATGAAGTTTATGCATAGTGCTAAATGTTGATATGACTGTCTGAATTTCTCGATCTTTGATTCAAACGCTGGTCCAATGACTTTCTCTACTCACATACTGCATTCGTTGCATAAATAATTAATTACAGAAATACATTTTTTCATGTTCTTACACGCTGTCAACAACAGAATGAGAAACAGATTCTTAATTTAGTACAGGTGCGTGAAATGAACTTCGGTTTATGAGGTTATTCCGCAGAATGTTGCAGTACATGCACTACCGGTGAGAGGAGTTGCCATGAAAATATTGACCAGAGAGCTACGAAAAGAATACATCAGATCGCATACTTGAATTACATAACGAGAAAAAAATGAGAGAATCCGTAATGATCTCGTCAAAACTATTTATAAGGAACTTAACTCTTCTCTTACCGAACGACCATAATCCACCGAACGGCATACACCATGGTCACAAGCTGTTTACTTTCAGCATGCCTTTGATACAACACACTGTGATTGAAGTTTTACTATGTCTTAACTGATCGTGCTGCGTTTAAGCACGAATCGTAAGACGACTGTCTGTGCATGTGTGAATACTGTAATCTTCTTCGTAATCCGATACGTGTCCTTTAACATCAGACTGGCATTCGCTTCAGTTCCACGGACAACCTTAAAAAAATGATGTAAAATTACCATCTAAAATTCTCAGAACACAGAGATTTTCGTAACACTGCAAACATAGCGCTCTGTCATGGACAGAAAGTAATCGTAGGCGATACAGGTGTATTTAGCGCGACCTGAGACAGAGTAACATTGTATCAATCCTGTTCATTCTCTCTGCTACGGAAGTAGCACATGGCACTGACGAAACTGTTTCCTTGCGATAGTTCCAACATTACTATTCGGAGATGAGGCAGCTGTCGTGTCTAGGGTTGCCAAGCGCCCGGCTTCAGCCGAATACGTCTGGCTTTTTACGGTCGTGTGTGGCCAAATATACAGGGTGAATCACCTAAAATTTGCACCGCGTATATTGCAGAAGTGGAAAGTGCTACTGATGTGCAATTTTCACAGAATGGATTGGCAGTCAGGGGCTCGTATTGTCATCCAATAAACAGACTGTAATAATACTTAACAAAGTGTATTTTTTGTGCAAACATACACATTAAGAAACTAAAAGTAGGGTTGAATGTCAGTGTTATTTGTTGCAGGACTGTAGAGCGAGTAGTTTACGGGATATTGTATTCTGAAAAGTTTCCACAACTACACTTTTTTTGCGCCGTTCAACCTGTGTAGTTGCTAGGCACTATGTTGTGTTGGCTTACAGTGTGTGTGTGTGTGTGTGTTCCCTGAGTGCTTTGTTACTTGCCAGTCAGTCAGTGTGTGGTAGTCCAAGGAGTGTGTCGCGAATGGACGATGAGATTTACCACTGCAGAAAAAGCCAACATGCTCACATTGTATGGAGAGTTCAGGAAGAATGCAGTTCTTGCACGTGCATGCGGCAAAATATCCTAATAGACGCCAACCATCCCAGCAGTTATCAGACTCTTCAGCCAGTTACGTGAAAATGGTGGTGTAAGACCTAGACAATGTAACGGAAGGAAACAAATGACTACAGAAGAGGGGGAAATTAGTGTTCTTGCTGCTGCTGCAGTTGGGCCGCACGTTAACTCCCGCGCGAGGAAGTGGAATGACTCAGGCAAGTGTCCTACGCATTCTTCATTGGCATAGGTTCCATACCTATCACATCTTTCTCCATCAAGCGCTGCAAGGAAACGATTATGACAATGGTGTTAACTTCTGTCGTAGGCATTATGACAGGATACTCCAGATTTATAATGTAGCCAGTGACGGATTTAAAATTTTGCGCCCCTAGGCACACCATATTATATGCCCCCCCCCCCCAAAAAAAAAACATGTTTTAAATAATAACTATTACCCGATCACTTCACAACTGCCGTTTTGGGTGGGAGCGCTGTGAGCTGTTTCCGCACTCTGCTATTCGTTGTTCTGAAGGACGCGTCAGCGGTCTAGTCGCGCTCAATCAAAATGTAACATGGTTCCTGAACTGTACTTGGTGTGCGGTAGCAGATAAAACAAACTTAAAACTGCATTGTATTAACACACTCTTGTGTCGAAAGACAACAGAAACGAACACAAGGAAAATAACTTTTCTTTTGTGGCCTAAAAATTCAGCAGAGCGTGTAGGAGACAACGAATTTTTGATATACATTCACTTTTAATGTGTTTTTACACGAAACCGTTGAAAATGAAAATAAAAAAAGTTGTTGATCTAAAAATTGAAGCGAACGTGTCATACAGTAGAAATTAATACGTGCGTTTTCAGAGACGCGTTCAAAATTAAAATTAAGCTGTCGTTTTACGGTCTAATAACTTGAATGTGTAACACATAAAAAAACACGTTCGCTATTAATAAGTGAATCTATGGGAAAGCGTAGGAAATGAAATGAATTAGAGATTTCGGTGCACGACCTAATAACTAAATACAGACGTACAAACACAGAACTGGATTTGCTAGTACATAATTTTACAGAGTAGTGAGGAAAAATCAAATTTATTTTATAATCCAATAGTTAACGTGTAAAGCATTATGGTCTGTGTAGCTAGACGCTGCGTAATAAGTGTACACAATAGCTTTAATCCGCGTAAGAGCAGAACAGTTTTGTACTGCAGCTACTACTCTCTCCATAGCTCTTTCTAACGATATTAGCAAAGATTTTACGTATTTATCGACAGAACTGAACTATCTTATTTATTAACACTTTTTCATCTGAGCGTACTCTCCGATAACGTACATTTCGGCGATAACTACACATTTCAGCAGAGCCGCGCGGGATTAGCCGAGCGGTCTTGGGCGCTACAGTCATGGACTGTGCGGCTGGTCCCGGCGGAGGTTCGAGTCCTCCCTCGGGCATGAGTGTGTGTGTTTGTCGTTATGATAATTTAGGTTAAGTAGTGTGTAAGCTTAGAGACTGATGACCTTAGCAGCTAAGTCGCATAAGATTTCACACACACACACATTTCAGCAGACGCCAAGAATACGCGTCAGCTGTAATATACTACAGTATCAGTATGACTTGACTGTACAGCGCCGAGCGGCCTGGGCCATTCCGGTATTGTTTAGTGGTGTCGGGCGCCTTCGGTCACGCCTGCACGTAAACGAGGTTTGGTTCCGAGTTGTCGCATCAGCAATTGTAAAATAAACGGGTAATACGTTGTTTGTAAATTTAGTGAATGTGCTCCAAGCTATAATAAAAATCACATCATAATCTTAAATTTTTAAAACTAATATGAATAAATAAACTCACCAGTCAGCAAAGTCTGCATCTGACTTTCACAGCAGAAAACTCGTTGATCATATCTTCATAGTTCAAACGGTTATCATTTACGAGGTTGGCTTCGATTTGAAGAATGAACAGGGCGTTCAATCTCTCCTCAGACAACTTAGAACGTAGGTACGATTTCAGTCGTTTAAGAGCCGAAAACGAGCGTTCTGCTGAACAATTTGTAATTTCCATACATAGAAAGATTCTAAGAGCAATGTCAGCTTTCAGGAGCACGGACTGTAACCTCTCTTTTCGTAAAAATTTACTCATTTCGACTGGTATGTCAATCTCAGAAGATTTCAAAAGTTCCGCAAAATTTACACATGCACTAGGGAAGGAAGGCTTAAAATCTGTTTCATATGACGTTTGGAGTTTTGCTACACGTTCAGCAATATCATCAGGTGAAGTGTTCTTAAGGTTACTGAAATCTGTGAAGGAGTCTAGCAGTGTTCTATATCTTTCCTTCCATCCGGCATACAAGTTGTCGAGCACTGCGAGAAAACAAAGACAGACATAACTTATGCTAAACAAGTTATTGATTGAATGCCGTAAACAACGAACAGGTGGTTGAAGAGTACAATGGACAAGGATCCTGGGTGGCCAAAGTGAGTCAAGTACTCTGACCCTACAAATGTGGATAACGCAGTCTGAATTGATCTGGCACTGAGGAGACTTTGAGTGATTAAATCTACTGTTGTTTCACTACATAGGTGCGGCTGAGAGCAAGTGGCGATTGAGATCTGTACACCCTGACAATGCCGGAGCAACAGTACATTACTCTGTCTGCTTTGTGCTGTGATGTAACTTGCAGCTGGCGGGGTGTGTGCGGCGGAGGTGAGGCGTGAGGTGACACGTGTGAATCGATCGCGGCCACGGATCGCAATTTACTCTCTACCAGAGCCCTGAAATCACGGTAAATTTCAGTGTGTGACACAACCGCTCGCTGGTCGTACCAAGGACCAATTTGGCTCCTTATACGACAGAGCACACAAGGACACCAAACGTCGAGGCCGGTAAACCAAAAACGAATAAGTGTGCCCTCGGCAAACGAGTAGTCCGAGACGTTTGAAGTCACGCTGTCGGTGTAGTAAGAACTTCACCACAGGTTCCCCAGTCTAAACTACTTGCAAGTTAAGTCAGTCTCAGGACAGGTCCCAAGCACCAACCACACATGCCAGAGCATCGACCAGAGATGTCTCCTACCAGACCATAGTACAGCACGCGAGTGCTTTGCACCTCTTCAGAAAAAAAAAAAAATCTGTTCTCCCACAAAGTGCACGAAACGACACCGCCTTCATGCCACCTTGAGACAATCACAGGGCTCTAGAGGCGCTAAATCTCCCCTCCTACACGACAGCACTAACTCATGTCGAACCAGGGCAAAAGTTGAGAAATCTGCATCTCTGGAAAAAAAAAAAGAAACCGCCAATTACTGGCTTTTTTAAGTTTTCATAGAGGGGGAAGATAATTTTTCTCCAAAGTCATGTCACTTCCCATGCCAACAAGCGAACATATACAATCTGAAAGATTTAGTTCTAGATTTGAGGTGTAATGAAGATTCTATCTCCAAACGGTTCTCAGACGCCAGAGTTTCTTATACAACCGAGGCGACTGATGAAAGTGGGTCACAGGCCTATTTGCAGTACCAGCGAACATGAAAACTTGTGAATTTTTATTATGTGTGGTTCTGCACACAATGCCTGGTTTACAACTCCTGCCCGCATCTCGTGGTCGTGCGGTAGCGTTCTCGCTTCCCACGCCCGGGTTCCCGGGTTCGATTCCCGGCGGGGTCAGGGATTTTCTCTGCCTCGTGATGGCTGGGTGTTGTGTGCTGTCGTTAGGTTAGTTAGGTTTAAGTAGTTCTAAGTTCTAGGGGACTTATGACCACAGCAGTTGAGTCCCATAGTGCTCAGAGCCATTTGAACCATTTGGTTTACAACTCCACTGTGTAGATGCATTCCTTCAGTCTGTCACCCCCAGCCCAGGCTTCGGCTGGTGTCAATGCAGGTATTGCGGCATTGTTCTGCTGGAGACCTGTCTCGACGAGGGGCTGCTTTGTCTCCCCTGCATGGCTGTGGGCCTGTCCAGCGAGATTTACTGAGGGAGGGGCTCTCCGCCAATTGCTTCCAACATGCCGTTTCCACGAGCTAAGAACCATAAAAATAACTCGTGCTTTTAGCGCCCTACCCGGCTCCATCAACATCTGCTCAGGCTGTTAACTTTCTAGAGTCTCGCTCAAGGTGAGCCAGGTTGTAACAAAATCTTTAATAAATTTCCATACACAAAAAAATAGGTGAGAGAGTAACTTATCCTCTCTCAAGGTTCTGCACTACATTGAAAAATGAATATGCTTCCTGACAACAGCTTACAATACCAGTGCTGACTAAATTCAAAGAATGTGCTGCACAAGGCACATAATGGGCTTTCGGATTTTGTTCTTTAATGTGTGCCTGAAAACCAGTTCCTGACCTATTGCTTGCATTGTCATATGTCTGGTCTCTACAGTTAGTAATATCAATGGAATTTGTAGACAGGACTTTTAGTATGGCCTCAGGTAAGTTTTCGGACTTGTGTCTTGGGTTTGGTAAAAATAGAAGGAAACGTTCAACAGGTTCACATTCTCGTTCACATATCTTAATATGAAACGTAATTGATCAATATGCGAAATATTCACAGTAGAATCTTCTATTTTAGAGAAATATTCGGCCTGTTTTATTTCATTTATGATAATTCTTTTTATTCGTTCAGAAAGAAGCTCTATTATTTCATCACAGATTGTTGAAGAAAGATTACATGTATATCACTGCCCTGGATTTCCATATCGTTAAACGTGCTCTGTGAGAAAAGGAGCAAACTCGGCTATAACTTCAAGAGACACCATAAATAGTTAAAGAGACATCATAAATTGATCATTATGTAATGAATGGAATCTGTCAACGTGGCCATGTAGGGGAAGTCCAGGACTTACTAGCTTCTTCACTACTGCAAACACATTTTTCAACACACTGCGCCAGTACATTTTTTCTGTCTCAACATATGACTCGAAATGGTTATCTACTGTTCCAAGTGACTTTTTTCTTGTTAAGAGTGATAATTCAGAATTTTTGTGTTCAAGTGAATTCTCATGGTGAGATGAAATATTAGAAATATTTCTCCAATCTGCAATACCATTAGCAGCAATCATGGCCTTACCTCCGAACAATTTACATGGTGCACGAAAAACAGCACTGGTGGTACAGGAGTATACTAGAAAATCATGCAAAATTGATTCACCATTTAAAAGTTTACAGCAAAATACATTTTTGTTCAAATACCTGGTTTTGTCGCCTATTGATCTTCTTGAATTAGAAAAATCACCATTACAATTTTGATTAATGCCATGTTGTGTAAGAGAATGTTGATTGTTGATTCATTGACACACCATTCTGCAGGATAATCCCTAATGACGTTATTTCTTTTTCTAATATCTGACTAGACACTTACTTTTTTGTGAAGCTCGAAATCACGAACAATTTTCTTTTCTACATTTTTAATTTTTGTTTCGTCTATATTTACTTCTTTTACAACAGGTGCAGTGCCAGAAATACCATCCATACTACTTGAACTCAAAGTCGAACCTGCAACATTTTTTGCGAAAATTTATCTACTCTTCCAAACGTTTTTAGGACATTGGCTTCTCGTTCTCGCCTTTCCTTCGATAATTTCCGAAATGCTGCCCCACTTAATTTTGCACATTTGCTTTTATCACTGTTATTCATGTTAAGGCACTTACAAAATTTTCAACCAACAGTCAAAACAAAAGAAAAAAATTGTAAAAGGAAAGAAAGAAGTCTGTACCCAGTTCGAATCGTACTACACCACACATGAGCGCAAAGCTTTTTACGTTAAACACGGCACACGAGCACGAAGATTTTTCCTTTCGACTTGGAGCTATGAACTAACCAACTCGGATTACTCGACGTTAAGTATGCTATGAAAGAACGATAATGCCGAATAATTTAATTTCATTGTCGCCTGTTTCTCTGTTGTCACTGAACAGTAAAAGCATACCTGCCGGCTGGAATTCGTCTCCTAAAGAAAACGGGACAGTTCCTTTTTTGGCTTCTGTTTCTCGCGTCGCCGGAATTTTAGCTGGGACGCAAATCTGTTCTGAATATGCTTGACACTGTCTTTCTAATTTAAGAAGCAAATAATTTTTGCAGTTTCATGCAGTGAGGTGTGCTGGATCGATTCTTATCCCACTTATTCTTACAACATTTTAGCGGTTTCTGTGAGTAGAGAAGACAAAAAAATGTTCAAATGTGTGTGAAATCCTATGGGACTAAACTGCTAAGGTCATCAGTCCCTAAGCTTACACACTACTTAACTTAAATTACCCTAAGAACAAACACACACACACACACCCATGCCCGAGGGAGGACTCGAACCCCCGCCAGGATCAGCCGCACAGTCCATGACTGCAGCGCCGAGACCGCTCGGCTAATCCCGCGCGGCAGAGAAGACAGACTACAAAGTTTAAGTAGTCCTGTTGGCAGTTGATGGGGTGTGTTGACATTTGTGTGAACACTTTTGTTATGTCTACACCCAAATGCACCTTTTGTTCCAACATAAAATAAAAATAACCTTTCCTCGAAGAAAAAAAGCTTAGTTAAGAAGTTTAATATAAAAGTTGCAATGCCACATACTATTCGATTGCACAGAGTGGGAACTTTGATATCATGCAGGCTGCAGCACAATCAATGAGACAAACGAAAGTTGGTTTCTTCTTCTTACTTCGCCAGAAAAGTAAATAAGCAAATAAATAAACAAAATTTTTAAACTCTTGTGAAGTGTATTTCACACATTATTAAATATTCTGCTTACGCTCCTCTCGTATAAACATGTGTTTGAAAATGTAAAACATTCCCAGAATCAACATGTTTTGTTAAGCGCGTGTCATTAAATCAAAGTTCAGATATTGAAGACCACAGAGCTTTCACATTAATTACAATAATGGAGAGTTGACTTGATACTTCCCATACTTTCTACAATAAATTTAAGTAGACTCGGGTTTTACACACTGAAGCCCACACATGTCACAGCATTTAAGAATCTGCTGATTAGTTTATCACAGCTTTTCAGGGGTCCCGGTATTTTCACGGGGAAAATATGGTAGGGTTAAGTAGAAGCCAACAACATTTTCGGAATAATAACGTTTCAGACATTGTATTGTAGATTGCCGTCCTGACAGCTTACTTCAAAATATTTTGAACAATCATAAAGATGATACCAGACAGAAACCCAAGTTAAATTTCCATTCACTCACCAAGTAAACTACGTATATTTCCAAGCTTGTATTGTCGAATTTCGTACGTAAGGCTTATTTAAACTAGGAAGTTACTTAACAACATTAATAATTTTTGTCGCTTGTAAGAGCAGTTACTTTAAAACGTAAAAAGTTAAAATGAGGAGCAAAAAATGCTGTCCCCCTTAAGGTGCCACCCCTAGGCCCGTGCCTAGTGGGCCTATATGTAAATCCGCCACTGCATGTATCTTGTTTAGTGATGAAGCCCGTCATGGCCAGGTAAACCGACGAAACATGCGCTATTGGTCTGTTGAGAATCCGTGTTAGCTTCGTCAGGTGGAACGTCAGCGTCCCTGGGGTGTAAACGTGAGGTGTGGGATAGTGAACCATCACCTCATAGGGCCATTTTTCACACATGGAACATTGAATGCGCAAAGTATTGCAGCCTCGTAAGAGACCCCATCTTCCACGGATGCTAGAAAACGTTTCTCTGCAGACTAAGAGGAACCTGTGGCACCAACATGATGGCTGTCCAGCCTATGGGCTAAGAACTACAGCATGTCTTCACGAATTGTTTCCAGATCGTTGGATTGAACGAAGTGAACCTGTATCTATGGGAGCCGGACTTGGGTATCATGGGGATGTCAACCTCGTCCCGTCTCTCCCCAGATCGGTCTGCCGCTGTGGTTGCCCCGGTTGCTGCCCGCAGTGGGGCTGAGCTCTCGCCTGTGGTTGATTGGGAGGTCGTTCCAAGGCATGGCAGGCAGCGAAAGACGTCCCCGGAGGCTGATCAGAAAGCCTCCCCGGTGCGTCTGACAAACAGGTTTCAGGCACTGTCTCTGGCTGAGCCAGATGCAGCTGCCTGCCCTGTTTCAGAGGATGATTCTCAGCCTTCAAGGTCTGGGCAACCGCAGAGGTTGGGCTTATTGGTAGTTGGAAGCTCCAATGTTAGGCGCTTAATGGGGCCCCTTAGGGATATAGCGGCTAAGGAGGGGAAGAAATCCAGTGTGCACTCCGTGTGCATTCCGGGTGGAGTCATTCCTGATGTGGAAAGGGTCCTTCCGGATGCCATGAAGAGCACAGGGTGCAGCCAGCTGCAGGTGGTGGCACATGTCGGCACTAATGACGTGTGTCGCTTGGGATCTGAGGAAATTCTCTCTGGATTCCAGAGGCTATCTGATTTGGTGAAGGTTGCCGGTCTTGCTTACGAGATGAAGGCAGAGCTCACCATCTGCAGCATCGTTGACTGAACCGACTGCGGACCTTTGGTGCAGAGCCGGGTGGAGGGTCTGAATCAGAGGCTCAGACGGTTTTGCGACCGTGTTGGCTGCAGATTCCTTGACTTGCGCCATTGGGTGGTGGGGTTTCGGGTTCCACTGAATAGCTCAGGAGTTCACTACACTCAGCTGGCGGCTACACGGGTAGCGGAGGCTGTGTGGCGTGGACTGGGCAGTTTTTTTAGGTTAGAAGGCCTCGGGAAGGTACGGGGTGGGCTGCAATCTCAAAGGGTGCATGGCAAATACAGGACGTGCCTGGATCAATTGTAGTTGTAACTTGTTGTAGTTGTGCTGGGAAAGTCCCTGAGCTTCAAGCGTTAATAGAAAGCACAGAAGCTGAAATCGAAATCGTTATAGGCACAGAAAGCTGGCTAAAGCCTGAAATAAGTTCTGCAGAAATTTTTACGAAGTCTCAGACGGTGTTCAGGAAAGATAGATTAGGCAGAATTGGTGGTGGAGTGTTTGTGTCTGTCAGTAGTGGTTTATCTTGTAGTGAAGTCGAAGTAGATACTCCGTGCGAATTGGTATGGGTGGAGGTTATACTTAACAGCCGAACGAAGTTAATAATTGGCTCCTTCTACCGACCCCCAGACTCCGATGATATAGTTGCTGAACAGTTCAGAGAAAATTTGAGTCTCGTAACAAATAAATACCCCACTCATACGGTTATAGTTGGTGGGGACTTCAACCTTCCCTCGATATGTTGGCAAAAATACTTGTTCAAAACCGGTGGTAGGCAGAAAACATCTTCCGACGTTGTCCTAAATGCTTTCTCCGAAAATTATTTCGAGCAGTTAGTCCACGAACCCACGCGAATTGTAAATGGTTGCGAAAACACACTTGACCTCTTAGCCACAAACAATCCAGAGCTGATAGAGAGCATCATGACTGATACAGGGATTAGTGATCACAAGGTCTTTGTAGCTAGGCTCAATACCGTTTCTTCCAAATTCACCGGAAACAAACTCAAAATAATTTTATTTAAAAAAGCGGATAAAGTGTCACTAGAAGCCTTCCTAAGAGACAATCTCCATTCCTTCCGAACTGACTATGCAAATGTAGACGAGATGTGCCTCAAATTCAAAGATATAGTAGCAACAGCAATTGAGAGATTCATACCTCATAAATTGGTAAGTGATGGAACTGATCCCCCGTGGTACACAAAACAGGTCCGAACGCTGTTGCAGAGGCAACGGAAAAAGCATGAAAAGTTCAGAAGAACGTGAAATCCCGAAGATTGGCTAAAATTTACAGACGCGCGAAATTTGGCACGGACTTCAATGCGAGATGCCTTTAATAGGTTCCACAACGAAACATTGTCTCGAAATTTGGTAGAAAATCCGAAGAAATTCTGGTCGTATGTAAAGTACACAAGCGGCAAGACGCAGTCAATACCTTCGCAGCGCAGTGCCGATGGTACTGTTACTGACGACTGTGCCGCTAAAGCGGAGTTATTGAACGCAGTTTTCCGAAATTCCTTCACCAGGGAAGACGCATGGAATATTCCAGAATTTGAAATACGAACAGCTGCTAGCATGAGTTTCCGCTTGATACTGGCAAGTCTTCAGGTCCAGTTTGTATACCGATTAGGTTCCTTTCAGATTACGCTGATACAATAATGGTTCAAATGGCTCTGAGCACTATGGGACTTAACATCTATGGTCATCAGTCCCCTAGAACTTAGAACTACTTAAACCTAACTAACCTAAGGACATCACACAACACCCAGTCATCACGAGGCAGAGAAAATCCCTGACCCCGCCGGGAATCGAACCCGGGAACCCGGGCGTGGGAAGCGAGAACGCTACCGCACGACCACGAGGTGCGGACGCTGATAACAATAGCTCCCTACTTAGCAATCATATAGAACCGCTCGCTCACCGATAGATCTGTACCTACAGATTGGAAAATTGCGCAGGTCGCACAAGTGTTTAAGAAGGGTAGTAGGTGTAATCCCTCGAACTACAGACCTATATCATTAACGTCGGTTTGCAGTAGGGTCTTGGAGCATATACTGTATTCAAACATTATGAATCACCTCGAAGGGAACGATCTATTGATACGTAATCAGCATGGTTTCAGAAAACATCGTTCTTGTGCAACGCTCTTTATTCGCACGAAGTAATGGCCGCTATCGACAGGGGATCTCAAGTTGATTCCGTATTTCTAGATTTCCGGAAAGCTTTTGACACCGATCCTCACAAGCGACTTCTAATCAAGCTGCGGGCCTATGGGGTATGGTCTCAGTTGTACGACTGGATTCGTGATTTCCTGTCAGGAAGGTCGCAGTTCGTAGTAATAGACGGCAAATCATCGAGTAAAACTGAAGTGATATCAGGTGTTCCCAGGAAAGCGCTCTGGGACCTCTGCTGTTCCTGATCTATATAAATGACCTGGTTGACAATCTGAGCAGTTCTCTTAGGTTGTTCGCAGATGATGCTGTAATTTACCGTCTAGTAAGGTCATCCGAAGATACCGTCTAGTAAGGTCATCCGAAGACCAGTATCAGTTGCAAAGCGATTTAGAAAAGATTGCTGTATGGTGTGGCAGGTGGCAGTTGACGCTAAATAACGAAAAGTGTGAGGTGATCCACATGAGTTCCAAAAGAAATCCGTTGGAATTCGATTACTTGATAAATAGTACAATTCTCAAGGCTGTCAATTCAACTAAGTACCTGGGTGTTAAAATTACGAACAACTTCAGTTGGAAAGACTACATAGATAATATTGTGGGGAAGGCGAGCCAAAGGTGGCGTTTCATTGGCAGGACACTTATAAGATGCAACAAGTCCACTAAAGGGACAGCTTACACTACACTCGTTCGTCCTCTGTTAGAATATTGCTGCGCGGTGTGGGATCCTTACCAGGTGGGATTGACGGTGGACATCGAAAGGGTGCAAAAAAAGGGCATCTCGTTTTGTATTATCACGTAATAGGGGAGAGAGTGTGTCAGATATGATACGCGAGTTGGGATGGAAGTCATTACAGCAAAGACGTTTTTCGTCGCGGCGAGATCTATTTACAATAAGAGAAAGCAGAGCTCGAACAGAAAGGTTTAGGTGTTCGTTTTTCCCGCGCGCTGTTCGGGAGTGGAATGGTAGAGAGATAGTATGATTGTGGTTCGATGAACCCTCCGCCAAGCACATAAATGTGAATTGCAGAGTAGTCATGTAGATGTAGATGGTCCATTCCTTCGATTTGACGCCTGTAGGCTTTTTTTCTGTAGGGAAAGCTGGACAACGCTGTCTATTAGGACACACCAATTACGTCCAATGATATACATTGACGTATGACTGCAGCGTGCTCCCACATCTCACCTGAAATGCTAGCACATGGGCAGCAGTCGTTCCACACCAGACAGGAAGCGTATATCGTTGCTGCCGGTGATCATTTTGAACACAACCTGTGATGATCACTTGTCTCGTTACTGGTTAGAATCAACAAAACTAGTGTTCTTTGGTGTGTGCTACGACAGGTATTGAGCAAGTGTCGGCGTGGGAAGTTACCGAAATATGATATCTTGTAAATGACTCGCACTAGAATCCTGCAACAAACACCCATGACATTCTAATTTTCCCTATCTTTAGTCTCTTAATGTTAATAGGCGTTGCTCCAATTAAAAAAGTGTTAAAAAGTGTATGTTTTCACAACAAATACGGTTTCTAAGTACTATTACAATCTGTTGATTGGCTACAATATGAGCCCCAGAGTAACATTTCATTCTATGTAAACCGCACATTAATAGCTCTTTCCGTTTCCGCAGTATTAACGATGCAAGTTTTAGGTGATTCACCCTGCATTTAAGTCTGGTCTGTCCAGATTTTGTTAGGCTTGAAACTTCCTGGCAAATTAAAACTGTGTGCAGGACCGAGACTCGAACTCTGGACCTTTGCCTTTCGCGGGCAAGTGCTCTACCGACTAAGCTACCCAAGCACGACTCACGCCCCGTCCTCACAGCTTTACTTCTACCAGTTACATGAGGAAATTAAGGCTTGTGCTAGGAATAGTAGTGAAGAAATTAGATCTGTTGCACAAGAATTACGTAATACACATGCAGCCACAACAAAATTACTTAGAGATGAAATCAGTGCAGTCGCTAAACAATGTTCAGAAAACGCAACACAGTTACGCGACGAGTTTAAATTAAAGTCAGCAGGACCTTCACGCACTCTGGATGCGAAAGTCGACAAGAAATTTGAACAACAGAACAGCCAAATTGACGAACGTTTTAATCACCACCTACAAACACGTTACCGTAAATTCGTACAGTAACAGAACAAAGTAAAGATACAAGTCATGGAAACAATTACTACACAGAGACAGGAAGACAAGCGTAAGTTGTTTACTAAAGCAAAAACATACGTAGACACCAACATTGGTACAGTATCAGACGAAATCAATGCTATCAAACAGTTGAACACTGAATTGCATGATGAAATCTCTGATCTTAAAACAAAAGCATATACACACACACAGTAGACTTTCAGACAGTGACCAGCAAACTTGAATAATTGGAATTAATACAGGATCCCGTTGTCATTAATGCAGACATTAAGAAATTAAACAAAACCACACGTAAAATGCAAAAACAAATTAATGCTTGTGACACTAAAAATGACGATCAGGTAAAAGCACTGACTGAAAAATTTGATGTATTGGCCAGTCGTGTTGACATTATCGAAAATAACAATGACACCAAATCAGACGATACGTCACCAGTTTCGTTCACTCAAACACCCGAGTTCCAAAATATACAGCAATCAGTGAGATAGGTAGGTCCAATAACACATTACGTAGAAAATTGTCATCTTTACAGCAAGAAGTGACAGAAATCAAAAATGTTTCAGCCTCTAACACGTCGCAGTATACGCCACATTCTTAACATTTTTCAGCTTTTAAATCCTCTTTCAACTTATAGCAGCCAGCCTTGAAGGAAGTTTCTAATTCTGCTTTAGTGGATTCTAATTTATTGTCCAGTACTTCAAACCGTTTATTAAAATTAGTTTGGCTGGCCACAATCCTGTAATTTACCTCAGTTATATCAGATTTTAATTGCGCCATTATTTTAGCATTACTGGCTGTCATTTTAGCATTACTGGCTGATATTGCCTGCAATATTGCATTTAAATCAATTGCCCCAGTATCTTTGGGTTGCTCATTAGCTGGTTTCTTAACACATTCAGGTGACGAAAAACTAGACCCAATACCAGAATCACCAAAACTAAATGAAACATCTAATTGATCTGTTATATCCAACTTCTCCTTTTTAAACATTACCACCTCTGATGACTGTTTCATTTTTAAATCATCAGAGAAACTATCATCCAGTAAACTAAAAATCTCTGATTTCTGCTTTACTACAGGGGTATCTGTTATTGAGTCATTGCCTCTTTTCGCATTATTGTCAGGGGACAGTTCGGATATCACTTTAACATTACATTTGAACCGTTGTCTGGATTTGCACTTTCTTCATCAGACATTGGTTCTGATTTAAGTTTAACCTCAGATTCTTTTAGCGGTTCCATCGCCGACAGTCCTTTTAGCGAAGGTTAGTAAAAAGTTGAACAGTTTTTCACTTAACTTAGTTCCTCTTAAGCGACGTATGGCGATGCCGGCGTGGCGTACCAGGATTACTGATGCGGCTCGGCGCGTTGAACTGCAGACGGCACCTAGACAGCTGCTCTGTGTGTGTGTGTGTGTGTGTGTGTGTGTGTGTGTGGCCCGCAACAGCAGGCGTGGCTACGGCCGCAACGGGCGACTGCAATGGTGCGAGACTGGCTTCTTTCTCCGATGCCGGCGGCACAGCTAGATTCAGCGCCAGCTTCGTCAACCCAGATGCGTTGTAATCCAAGGCGTCGTTAATCCAACTGCGCTGTCAATGTGCACACGTAACACTGTTCATCACTGTCCTATTGTTCAGTTTCGCGTCGCATTTCACACCCGAACTCGAATAATTAAAATCACTTTCACTCAGTTTAACATTGTTTTTCCCGTCCGAGTAGCACCATATGTGGGGCGGTGGGTGGAAAATAAAGTTATTCATTTTGTTTGTGCCGTTCTCAACACAGGCTCTCTGACTACAATGTTGGCAACCAGAAAGTGATTAGCAAAAATGTGATGCCTGTAATTAGAGTTCACTGATGGAGAATTTAAGATAAGTTATTGATTATTGAAGTTCATTACTCTGAGGATTTAGGATGATGTCTGGTATTCATAGAAAATGCAGTTTACTAGTTATATATTCTGAAAACGATAAAATGTAAAATTCCAGACAAATGATTACCCATATCAGCTACTGTACTATCAGAACTGTTGAGAGTCTATTGCATGGGTCCTATTATCCCTAGATAACGAAACTGTTCAATAATCGTTATCGATGTGAATGTTCACCAATATTTGATGTTAATACTCATCAAATGCCAGGCAAGTAATGGTAGAAAGTCTGTCCTGTAGCGACACATGAAAATACGACATACGCAAACTGAGAATAAATCACTTGAGTCGTTCCCTAATCAACACTTTACCCCAATGTGAACTCATTGTTGAGTGCATATCGAGTTACATAATACGGCATCCAAGACTGTTCCTGACAACTGCGCAAACGCGAAGCAGCTTGCGACACAGAGTGCACACTGATTCGAATGTAGAAGAGAACTGGGGCATTATTCTAGCTCGCAGCGCTCTTATTTATATAGCCGCGGTGAGGACAGCCGAAGGCGCAGCTGGCAATATTTGCCTCACTGACTAGCCCCTGGGGCTAGCAGAACACCACTTCAAGTTACTAAATAATTAATTGCTTCATTCGCTGAAGGCCAATGACACTCTCAATTTAATGTGCAATTAGCACACAGGTAAGTATCTATAATAAAATTCTAATGTGGCTAGGTGAAATGCTTTTTGCGAGAGAATTATTTTAGTTGTACTTCACACAATAGATGAGCTCTGAACTTGCCCTTTGGAGAGTTACTACAGCTATAGTTTTATAGCTACCGTTTTGAAACTTCTCACATCTTTGTTATTATAGCTTATCTCCATTCTACCTAAATCTAAACAGCCTAGCTGTATCTAATCACTTCCTTAATCTATCCTGCTTCTGAACTTTTAGGACACAAAAACAGAAAATCATGAATTTCAACCAAAATATTACTTTGTGAGATCCAGCATGCCATTTTCATTAAATTACAATGAAAAAAAGATCCGAATATAAATTTTGAAGTTTCTAGCTCCTTCCTATTGCGCCCATGATTTTTACGTAAAATGTCCAAATTTCGAAAACTGTTAAATTTACTAAACTGAAACTTAACACATTATTATTTTAGTATCTTTCCTGACATGCTATCAACTTTTCAGATTATTTATTTTATTTTTAAGGTAAACTGCAAAAAGGTGGGAATTTAATGAGATGGGACCTGGATAAACTGACTAAACCAGAGGTTGTACAGAGTTTCAGGGAGAGCATAAGGCAATAATTGACAGGAATGGGGGAAAGAAATACAGTAGTAGAGGAATGGGTAGCTCTGAGGGACGAAGTAGTGAAGGCAGCAGAGGATCAAGTAGGTAAAAAGACGAGGGCTAGTAGAAATCCTTGGGTAACAGAAGAAATATTGAATTTAATTGATGAAAGGAGAAAATATAAAAATGCAGTAAATGAAGCAGGCAAAAACGAATACAAACGTCTCAAAAATGAGAACGACAGGAAGTGCAAAATGGCTAAGCAGGGATGGCTAGAGGACAAATGTAAGGATGTAGAGGCTTATCTCACTAGGGGTAAGATAGATACTGAATACAGGAAAATTAAAGAGACCTTTGGAGAAAAGAGAACCACTTGTATGAATATCAAGAGCTCAGATGGAAACCCAGTTCTAAGCAAAGAAGGGAAAGCAGAAAGGTGGAAGGAGTATATACAGAGTCTATACAAGGGCGACGTTCTTGAGGACAATATTATGGAACTAGAAGAGGAGGTACATGAAGATCAAATGGGAGATATGATACTGCGTGAAGAGTTTGACAGAGCACTGAAAGACCTAAGTCGAAACAAGGCCCCGGGAGTAGACAACATTCCATTAGAACTACTGACAGCCTTGGGAGAGCCAGTCCTAACAAAACTCTACCATCTGGTGAGTAAGATGTATGAGACAGGCGAAATTCCCTCAGACTTCAAGAAGAATGTAGTAATTCTAATCTCAAAGAAAACAGGTGTTGACAGATGAGAAAATTACCGAACTATCAGTTTAATAAGTCACATCTGCAAAACACTAACCCGAATTCTTTACAGACGAATGGAAAAACTGGTAGAAGCCAACCTCGGGGAAGATCAGTTTGGATTCCGCAGAAATGTTGGAACATGTGAAGCAATAGTGACCCTACGACTTATCTTTGAAAATAGATTAAGGAAAGGCAAACCTACATTTCTAGCATTTGTAGACTTAGAGAGAGCTTTTGACAATGTTGGCTGGAATACTCTCTTTCAAATTCTAAAGTTGGCAGGGGTAAAATACAGGGAGCGAAACGCTATTTACAATTTGTACAGAAACGAGATGGCAGTTATAAGAGTCGAGGGGCATGAAAGGGACGCAGCGGTTGGGAAGGGAGTGAGACAGGATTGTTATTGAATCTGTATACTGAGTAAGCAGTAATGGAAACAAAAGAAAAATTCGGAGTAGGTATTAAAGTCCATGGAGAAGAAATAAAAACGTTGAGGTTCGCCGATGACATTGTAATTCTGTCAGAGAGAGCAAAGGACTTGGAAGAGCAGTTGAACGGAATGAATAGTGTCTTGAAAGGAGGATATAAGATGAACATCAACAAAAGCAAAACGAAGATAATGGAATGTAGTCGAATTAAGTCGGGTGATGCTGAGGGAATTAGATTAGGAAATGAGACAATTAAAGCAGTAAAGGAGTTTTGCTATTTGGGGAGCAAAATAACTGATGATGGTCCAAGTAGAGAGGATATAAAATGTAGACTGGCAATGGCAAGGAAAGCGTTTATGAAGAAGAGAAATTTGTTAACATCGAGTATAGATTTAAGTGTCAGGAAGTCGTTTCTGAAAGTATTTGTATGGAGTGTAGCCATGTATGGAAGTGAAACATGAACGATAAATACTTTGGACAAGAAGAGAATAGAAGCTTTCGAAATGTGGTGCTACAGAAGAATGCAGAAGATTAGATGGGTAGATCACATAACTAACGAGGAGGTATTGAATAGAATTGGGGAGAAGAGGAGTTTGTGGCACAAGTTGACAAGAAGAAGGGACCGGTTGGTAGGACATGTTCTGAGGCATCAAGGGATCACAAAATTAGCATTGGAGGGCAGCGTTGAGGGCAAAAATCGTAGAGGGAGACCAAGGGATGAATACGCTAAGCAGATTCAGAAGGATTAGTGGTGGGCAGGAAATCGCGTATCTGTTAGAAATCACAGTGACTGAGAAGTCACAGATATCACAGTAGCAACTTTACAGAATCTAACTGCGATTTCAGTCACAGTTAGCAGTCGCAAGTAGTATTTCACATTGAAAGACGTGAGCCATCTATTGGTCGAATTTAGCACTGCTTTCTGCGATTTCAGTGACAAGTCGCAACTAAGAGTCGCAAGTAGAAACTAAAAAGCGCGGTTAACAGTGGCATCTGTTGGCCGAAGTTCGTACTACGTCCATCTCTGCGGTACGCTATGGAGTCTAACTGCGATTTCCGTGACAAGTCGCAACTAAGAGTCGCAAGTAGCAACTAAAAAGCGCGGTTAACAGTGGCATCTGTTGGCCGAAGTTCGTACTACGTCCATCTCTGCGGTACGCTATGGAGTCTAACTGCGATTTCCGTGACAAGTCGCAACTAAGAGTCGCAAGTAGCAACTAAAAAGCGCGGTTAACAGTGCCATCTGTGGGTCAAAGTTCGTACTACGTCCATCTCTGCGGGACGCTATGGAGTCTAACTGCGATTTCCGTGACAAGTCGCAACTAAGAGTCGCAAGTAGCAACTAAAAAGCGCAGTTAGCACTGCCATCTGTTGAGCAAAGTTCATACTACGCTATTCGCTACCGAGTCAAACTGCGATTTCTGTGACAAATCGCAACTAAGAGTCGCAAGTAGCATCTAAAAAGCGCAGTTAACATACTTTTCCTAGTGTCATCTGTTGACCGACGTATGTACTTCGTTATGAGAGCCTTGTGCCTCACGAGATCAATGTGCTGTGTGTATGTGAAGGGCTTATTTCAATAGTGGTACAAGTCCATTTTTGTTAATTTTGAGGTATAGAGTCGTAAAGTTAAATGAGTGCTGAAAAATCTGCAGTTGAGATACCAGAAATATTCAAGCATATGGCTTCTTGCTAGAGATGAACCTTTATTTATGTTTGTTTGGACCACTAATTTCAGAAGCATTATAGACAGAAAAGTGTAGGTAATGGACTTGTACCACTATTGAAATAAGCCCTTCATATTATATGACGACATGCACATTCAGCATCAGTTATGGTTGGTCAAATACTGCTGTGACTCTGAATGTATTATATTAATAAGAAGCGACATTGCCTTTTTCTCCTGAAAATATCAAGTAACGTAACAAATGTGTTTGATTCTGCTTCCAATATGACAGTTTTGGTTAATACTCCACATGCCTACAGGACTTTGCAATGTTAACACAGCAGAACTCAGACATCTGTATAAGTGTAGAGAAATGAAAACAGTCATATGAATGCCTCACTTTTGTTCCGACACAGTTCAAGACTCGGGAGAAAAGTTTTACACCTGGTGTTCTACATGGCAACTTCACACACAAGAACTTTTTGCCGACACTACTACCACCTACATAAGTAAGCTTTTCTTGTGTCACTTTCAAGTAATGCACTTAAGCTATTCCTGATTTAACTGGAAGATCTGTACTTCCCACTTTCATATCAACACCCTCAAAATGCATATTGTAGACTTCGAGATATGTTACAGGTCAGTGTCACACCAAGATTGTGGAGAAAGGGGGGGGGGGGGGGGGGGTCGGCATGTCACTCTCCAACAAGTGTTTACCAATAAATAAGTGGCGGAAAATTACGGGTATAGGACGGCTTAACATGTGGAAAATGAGATTTTTATTATTCACTCAATGTATTTAACATTTATTATTCCTTTAAAATCGCACAACAACTTCAATAAAACACTTTAATCAGTCACACACTTATTTCATAATTATTTCACTTTTAAACTGCAAATCCTCTAAGAGCTGTCTTGAATCTTCACGAGTCTCTCTCAACAGCCTTGATGTGGATAGATATGTACAGCAACCAGTAATCAGTCAGAACTGCGTCTGCAAAAACACAAGGATTATTAAACAATTTTTGCTGTCACTAATTACTAGCAATATAATTGACAGAGTAGATTGCTAATATTTGCTATATCACATTCGCAAGAACGATCTCACTGAAGTAATTAAGTCCATCAAAACGCTTAGAAACTAACCTGTCGTCTGACGAAAACGGTCTAAAGACTGGCAATTTCTTCAGATCTGTTGACAATGATATTTTGAATTATCACTTTACTGAGTGACTGAAATGTAGTTCAGGTACCTATGAACATAACAATATGTTAGAATTCATTTTCTAAACACGAACTATTACGGTACTGTGCGGCTACTTACATATTAATTACACTATTAATATTTTCACAGTTGTTTCTTTAATACAAAATTAAAGCCAACGGAAGAATAAAGGTAAAACATACTTACCAATGACAGGTTTGTTGAGATGCAATTTTCTGTGTGGACAGATGTAACTTTTTCATACGGTGGTACGTCGCAGCAATCGCAGGAGTCACAGAAATCGCAGAAGTAGCAGAAGTCACAGAAATCGCAGAAGTAGCAGAAATCGCAGAAGTCGCAGAAGTAGCAGAAGTCGCAGAAATCGCGGAAGTAGCAGAAGTAGCAGTGGCGGAGGGATATGCGACTTAGGTTCCTTAACTGCGACTCTTAACTGCGACAAATCACAGTTAAGAATAACAGATACTGAAAAGTAGCATTCACAGAAATCACTGATATCGGAAAATCGCAGTTTAGCCCATCACTAAGAAGGATGTAGGTTGCAGTAAGTACTGGGAGATGAAAAATCTTGCACAGGATAGAGTAGCATGGAGAGCTGCATCAAACCAGTCTCAGGACTGTAGACAACAACAACAACATAAATTCTTAGTTCCCCATCCTTACAAACGTTGAGAGTGGCATAGCTGCCATATGACAGTTTGCAGTAGGGTGACTGCGCTACTATTCTGGAGGGGGGGGGGGGGGGGGGACTCAGGCCGAGACACGGGCCCTTGGGAGGTAAAGACGTTGCGGCACCTCCCTTCCCTTCCCAGTCCCTCCACCCCACCACCCGCAGGGCCCCAGTTAACTGTGCCCGCAGCAGCCGGCAGCTGCCGCCCCGCTCAGCACTGTACTGCGCTGGGCTGGGTGGGCCGCTTTTGTGCGGCTGTCAAAACACAGTCGGCGAGGCGAGACGAGGCGCGGCGTTCCTTTCAGAGTTCATTCCTGCAGGCGCGGCCACAGAAAGCGCCACAAAGGCGCGGCTGGAACTGAACTGCCCCTGCGAGAAACCACTCGCCGACTGTCTGCACAGCCAGATACCGTCTCGAGTGGCGGCCTACCTCTCGTAAGTTGTCACCTCTACAAAAGAGAACTTCATCTCAGCGGGGAGAGCTCGAATTTACTGATTCGCAGATAACGGGAGGAACGCTTAGTCTGCACAAAGGTCGATTCAGACTGGACGTCAACAAAGTGTTCACGTCAGTGAAAAGGTACCTTACATCAAACAGCGGTTGGTTCACACCAGATGAAACGTCAAAATCACGTCACGTCGCTCCGTCCAGTACAGAACGCTAAACGTAACGTTACAAGCGAATCGCCTTCTTTCAAAACGTCGGGACGCAGTCGTGACATCAAGACACTAGCAATAGCCACAGACGAATACAAAATCCATATTTGAACCAGTCAATTCATGTAAAAGTAATGAACCGTAGAGTAAGTCCAGACCGGCGGACATATTCGATATTGCTGCTGCCTGTCCGTCCTTATGATCAACTTTCATTCAGAGAAAATCTTTTAGAAAACAGTGACAGATATTGAAACCGATATGCAAATTTCTGGAAATTGGGTAAATACAAGGGTGTGCTGAAAACTATTGCCTCTAAATTTTAATATGGAACATTCTACATCTTATTCCTCATTTCTACGTATTTGCAGCCCTCTGTCCCTAGAGGGAACCGAACTGTAGCTTGTAACACGGCGGTCTGTAACGTAACTATGTCGGTGCGTGAGAAACAGCGTGCTGTAATCGAGTTTCTAATTCGAAAAGTTCGTCCAGATTTTCAGCACTCTCTCCTCCATCATGTAAAATGCCAGGCAACACACGAGCGCTGCCTCGTCTGCAACAATGTGACGCCTTGGATTCAGTGTCTCCAACCGTCCGCCATATAGTCCCGACTTGGCTCCGTCCGATTTTCACCTGTGCCCAAGAATGCCGCTGAGGACTTAGAACTTCACTTTGATAGTGACGAATCGGTGCAATCAGAGGCGAGATTGTGGCTCCGTCAACAAAGTAAACTTTCTATAGTTGAGGTAACAACAAACTGATCTCTCGGTGGGAGAAATATATTCGTCGCCAGAGTGACTATGTTGAGAAATCAATATGCAGACATAAAGATGTAGAATGGTAATAACGTTTCTTTTCACATAAAAAATTTTGGGGACATTACGTTTCAGCACACCCTCGTAATAATCAGTGGGCTAAAAGAAACAATTATACAAGATCTCATAAAACTTCTGAATGTTGTGGATAGAAACACCAAAAAATAATGCCTAAATATGAAAATTAAGAAAACGCAATAGACTATACTAATACGAAAACTGGAGCGCTTTATAAATGTCAGCATGTCGTTTGACTTCACAAACAGAGCAACTGCTGATGTTTAAGAATGCTAGAAAACGGCTCACTGAAGATTGGACATCATACACGGGCGTAAAATGTTAAGAACTTGCTCGTAATGCTGCTCATGAATCTGAGAATGTACTTAGTAATGTTAACTTCAAACCACATCTCAGAATCCCGTTTATAAAATTTACGTCTGATCCATTCTGCTGTATGGCACGGTTTCTAGGCGCTTCAGTCTGGAACCACGCGGCTGCTACGGTCGCAGGTTCGAATCCTGCCACGTGCATGGATGTGTGTGATGTCCTTAGGTTAGTTAGGTTTAAGTAGTTCTAAGTTTATGGGACTAATGACCTCAGATGTTAAGTCCGATAGTGCTTGGAGCCATTTGACCCATTTTTTTGAACGTATAACTGAATGTTAAAAGTTCCCACATGGCAGCACTTTGGATGTGAATGTGCTGTCGCCTCTCCAAAATCTCGTGGACAGTACGAGTAACAAATGATGAAATTTTTGCGACGCTTAGTTAAAACCAGAAGGTGTTATTCACAATTGAGAGTAGAAAAACTGTTTCTTTGGGTAATTCATGCAGAATCCAAAGTACTGGCTATCGCATTGGGAAAGTAGAAGGCAGAAGAAATTGGGAACGGAAGTAGGCATTATAGTCTGAGAACATACAGCAACGGACGGGATTGTCAACATCTCCTACCCATAGCGACCTGTATGATTTACGGACGACGCAAATTAAAAAGAGAGAGACAGAGAGAGAGATGCCGAGAACTGAAAGAAACAGAAAACAGTTGTCTTTAAGGCACTAAAAGATTAACAGCTATTTGTGTATACAGATATACAGAACAATTGAAAGGTCTCTGTTGGATTCCTTTCATGTTTAATTTCTTAAATCTGTTGCCATTTATGGAATAAATTCCTCTCCTAAATTTACTGTGGCGTTTCTGACTATCTGGGAGGAGACTGAGTAGTGGAACGTGTTACTTTTACACATAAACAAGAACGATCTGTGACACTACTACACTTTAAAACACAGTTTATATGTAATTCATGTCACACAGTCTCATACGGAACCTACATCCGCTTTCTTTTATATACTGTATATGATAAGATACTGTCATCCCCCTTCCCTTCTGTGTGAGAGTATGAATGAGCAAATGTATTTGTAGTTGCATGCTTGGGGGTAGCAGACAAGCCTGTCTGCTAGAGAACAGTAGGACCAACGTCGGAACAGGTAGCTACGCTTCCTAAAAGCAAAGAGGTTTCTATCCTTAGTATGGTTCTGTCCGTCCGTTGTCATGTTGGTATAGGAAGCTGCCCCTCTGGCCACTTCCGTTTGTCTTTGTGAGCCACCCTGAGGAAGCACGCTGGGCTGTAGGGCAGTGGCAGTCTGGCGGTGGCGAGCGTCTGAAGTGGTAAGATCTCCGGCTAAGCGCGTGTCTGCTAAGTCCATAGGACAATGGATTTGTTAAGTTCAGCCTAACTGAAAATTTAATCATCTTTATCTCGGGTTTAGCTCTAAAATATCTAAGGTTATCTTAAATTGCAGCGTAGTGTAATTCTCGTGTGAAGTTCAGATTATTTTGGGGTAGTTGGTTTGTCATTACTTTGCGAGTAAAGTGGAACCACGTGTTGATCAGTAACTCTAACTAAGTTCATCAATCTTAAATGTGAATGCTTGTGTGATTATAACGTCTCGTCTGGACAATATTTTACAATATAGCAACTTTTCTTTATGCTTTTCTTTATGTTCAACCCACGTGGAGTGTACTTTGCGAGACCAGTACCACGTGCTTATATAACTGTTTGACCCATCAGGTTAATAGTAAGACGTTAGTAACCAGTTCAAGGTTTTGCTTTTGTCAATTGCTTTTCGATCTAATGTATTTTAATTATCAAAATTATTGTGGAGTTGTACGCTTTGTGTAAACCAAATTGACCACGTGGAGCATGTGGTGTAATCATCAAAGCAGCCCTCAGCTATTCTTTTTGCGAAGACTTCACAAAGAGTTAATATGAATTTAGTATACCAGTGTGTGGTAATTACATGACGGACAGGATTGTGGTATGAACGTAATTTCTTTGGGTATAAAAACTGAATCTGTTGGTTGTGGTTAATGTCTTCTTGCTTATGTTTCAATGTTCTTCGTGAGTTATTTTATGAATGCAGTGTCGTATGCAGTCTCCCAATCTTGGCTCCATATTTTGTGTGTTCCGTAAGATTACAATGTCACATTTTTCAGTCGTAAATAAGGCACCAGCTCAGTTATAACTCACGTATAACATGCTGAAATTTCAATGAACAATCTTAAAATAAATTTCCAAATATAAACTGATTTCTTTCTTTTTATTTAAATTCTCTTTATATATATATATATATATATATATATATATATATATATATATATATATATATATATTACCGGTTTTGTATGACTATTAAAAGATTATCATTAATGTTAGTCTGCTTGGTAAACCTAGACTAAATATCTGATGAAACAGTTGCCCAGTAATCCACGGTTAACGTCCCCAGACAGATCACGGCTTTTAACCCACTTTCATTGTCAATTAGCACCGATATCAGCATAGCAAAATTCATGTAGCAATATTACACATGGCGACCCTGTTCTGTGATTCCGCTAGACTCTGGAATCTCTGAAACGTTAGATTGCGAGCGTGTTATAATCTTAATTTTTTTCCTACAGCGCTCAAACAACTTCTGTGTTGTTTCCGAGCAGACTTTCAAAAGATTCACGGCGTTGTTGATCGGCGTTGTGTTGTTTGTCTTGTTTTGTTTTCTATATTTGTGTGTTTTATATGTGTGTGTGTTTTTTGTTCTCGCTTGTACATTACACTGTTTCGATCAAAGATAAAAATTTGTTTTGCGTGTGAAAAAGTGCGTACTAGGTTGGGTATCTTTCGTGTGACTGTCGTAATTTTTGGGGGCCACATTTATTTTGATTAGTGTGTCGCGTACCGGGTATAAATTGCACTAATGCAGACACGTAACCAAGCTAAAAGTAAGCGGTCCGACAACTTAAGCAACATGGACCAAGGAGATAATAATTTGATTTCGAATGTTAATGCGTCGGGCAGTTCCGAAAATACAATGGGAAATACTTCAGACGAAATGCAAAACAGGACGAACGGGCTCACAGCAGAGCCAGAAATAAATTTGCCTCCTACTAACCAAATTGATTTGGCAGAACTCATGAAAACCTTATTGCAACAAAATAAAGAATCATTTGAAAAATCGTTCCGAGAACAAAAAGAGTCATCCGAAAAATCGATCCGCGAGCTAGGCGAACAAATGACGCAGAAATCTGAAAAATCTATCCGCGAGCTAGGCGAACAAATGACGCAGAAATCTGAAAAATCTATCCGCGAGCTAGGCGAACAAATGACGCAGAAATCTGAAAAATCTATCCGCGAGCTAGGCGAACAAATAGACGAAAAACTAATCCAGCAGACAAATAAAGTCGACAAGTCGATGCAGAGAGTGTCCGATGATATCTCACAAAGAATAAACAATCTGGCAAGTGAAATAAAAAGTGATATTATGAAAGAATTAGGCCGTACATTTGAACAAATCGATGATCGTCTGCAAGCCTTAGAACAGAGCAAGCGGAGGGGCGATGCCGAATCTAAAGAAAGCGAAGAACGGCTACTTAGGAATTTCCAAGAGCTGAGGGAAGAATGCCAAAGGGAGCACCAGCAGGTACTCTCGAGGGTCCAAGAGGCAGAAACGCATTGTCCCACGTCCGTTAGCAACACAATAGCGGACAACAGTTTAGCGATCCACGCGTTGGAACAGCAAATAGAACAATTGAAGCAGACTGGGGCGGAGGACAAGAGACAAATAGATGATAAGATTGCGGCATTAGCGGACATTGTAGGCACGATGAAGCTGACGGAAAGCGAGAACAATACTACACCGGTAGCGGCCGCAGAGACCGAAGAAGTGCGTTCGCTTCTGAGATTTCAGAAGGGACAGTTCGAAGTGAACAGGCAAAACAGAGCTGTAACAGGCGAATTACAAGAACGCGTGGCGCATCTGGAAAACCGCATGGCGTGTGATTCCGAACTCGTCAATAGCATTAAAAATAGCCGTACGAACAGTGCAGAGAGGGACTCCGGCCACGAGGGAGATTTTGACGACAGGGAAGAATGTAATTTGAGGGGCAGACATGAGAAAAATAGAAACATTCAAGGGCCTCGACAGGAGGAAATGCGGGGATTTGATTTCAAACATTTCCTTACGGTAAGAAAGTTTGAGATATTCCGAAATTCGCAAAAAGGAATACATCCACGAGCATGGCTCGAGCAATTTGAGTTCTGTCTTCCTCCCGACTGGGCAAGTTCACATAAGATAGAATATATGTGTGGCTATTTGGAAGGCGAACCGGCGATTCGCATGAGGTCGGCAGCGCGTCACTGCAACTCCACTCGGGAGTTTCGACAAGCCTTTCTCTCCGCCTATTGGTCGGAAGCGGCACAAGATAGGGTCAAACATGGCATAATTATGCTGCCAAATTTGAACCAGTCTGGTTTCGGCAGCCCTGCACGCCTATTCGACCACATGCTGCAGGCAAATCAATTTTTATACGATCCATACGGGCCTGCGGAACTAATTAGGATATGCATCACCAAATTGCCGATGCACTTGCGGCACGTCATTCTTGCGGGACGATGCAAAGAGGACGTGGAAACGTTTAAAACACTTCTCCAAGAGTTGGAATATAATACAGCAGAATGCCCGCCTAATCAGGCACAAAGTTATTACGGGGCACAGCAGCGCGATCGCAGTCGTGGCCGTCGTACTAATCAACGGCGTGACTGGTCGTCGCGACGCGAACGGAACAACAATCGAGACAGGCCGTATAGAAACTGGGGTAACAGTCGTGAACACAGGTGGAACAGCGGAAATGATCGAGGACGTGGACAGAATCGTGAACGGAACAGTTACGGCAACCAGAATCGATACTACGGTGAACACGGTGGGAATAGGACTATAGGGGGAGCACCTCATGATGTTGAAATTCGGCCAGCTAACCCTAGACATAATCCAGCAAATGGAAATGAACAAAACCGGCAATGACAAACGATCAGCGCAGAAGGCGCCCAATCGGAACCAATGGACGACATGGCAAAGGAGTGCATACGGTATATAGAGAGGGAAGATATTAGAGAGGATTTGTTGCAAGAAACTACGAGTGCTAAAATTTCGGGAATAAATCCAGTCGTGACAGTTGCAGTAAACGAAATATGTTTTAAGTGTGTCATTGACACTGGAAGCCCTTTCTCGATAGTAAGCGAGACAGCATTTCAAAAATGCGAAGGGACTGGGACTTGGCCCGTTTTTCAAGTGCGAGGAATAAAGGTGAAGGGCGCAATCTACGGTAAGAGCATAGAAATCCGAAGGCAAACTCGGCTTAATTTTACCTGCCAGGGAAGAGAGTTTGAGTACAACTTCTTTGTGCTCCCAATGCTGAATGTGGCAATGATTTTAGGAAATGACTTCATGAATGCCCACCATGCAGTAATTGACATGGGTGGAGGAATAATGACAGTTCAAGTTGGGGATCAGCCAATGAATTTAGTATTTGATGAATGCATATTACGTGCAGAGTCAGAAATTAGTTGCCTAAAATTTCAAGCTCAAACCGAGTCGCAACCCAGACTGGAGCTACTCGTGAACTATGTAAGTGAGTCGTGCTCTACGTTTGGTGAGCAGGGGAAAGATGTTGCTTTTGCTGATGCACTGAGAAAGAGCATCGCGGGTGTCAGAACCACGGACAGGGAAAAGGAGAAATTGTATTGCCTACTTAGGAATCATGAACGGGTATTTTCTGAGACTCCGGGGGCTATTAAGGGTTTTACGTACCAATTCAGAGTACGTGACCATCAGACCATCTGTTAGACCATACCCTATTTCCGTGGCGTATAAAGCCCAGGTGGAGAAGGAAATAAACAAGATGTTAGAACAAGGAATAATTGAGCGGGCAGTAAGCTCGTACAACTCACCCTTGCTTGTCGTGCCAAAACGCGACAACTCAGTTCGTTTGGTGCTAGACTCGAGACAGATAAACACAATTATTATGTCGGAAACGGACAGGCCTGAGAGCCTTGAGGAACTCTTACAACGTTTCCACGGGGTAAAGGTACTATCATCTGTCGACCTCCGTTCGAGTTTTTGGCAAATCGTGCTACACCCATCTTGCAGATTATATACAGCGTTCCTGTGTTACGGAAATTGTTTCCAATTCCGGCGTCTCCCGTTCGGACTAAACGTCTCATCAGCTGCTTTTATAAGGGGATTAGATAGCATTTTACCTGATGATCTGAAACAGCGAGTGACAATTTACGTGGATGACATATTAATTGCGGAAAAGTCGTGGGAGGACCATAATGACGTTCTGAACAGACTACTGGATGTTTTTGAGAAGGCAGGTGTAACAGTCAACTTAGATAAGTCACAGTTCGGACGAGAGAACATAAAATTCTTAGGCCATATTGTCTCAGCAAATGGAATACATCCTGACCCGGAGAAAATTGCGGCGATAGCGGAGTGTGCAATGCCGACAAATAAAAAACAGTTGCGAGCATTCTTAGGCCTGTGTAATTTTTATAAGCGATTTATAAATTTTAGTGTACTTGGTACACCCCGTCTATGTGGTCTAACAGGGAAGAGCGCTTTGTGGGTCTGGGATCAAGAGGCACAGGATGAATTTTATAAATTGAAAAAGGCATTGGTAGAGGCTCCCATCCTCGTGCATCCCGACCTGACACAAGAATTCTGTTTAATGACGGACAGTTCCTTGTCAGGATTAGGTGCGGTACTGTTTCAAACGGAAGGAAATGATGATATTACAACTTGGAAAACAATCTCGTTTGGGAGCAGGGTGCTCTCTCGATGTGAAAAAAATTATTCCGTGACGGAACTCGAAGCACTCGCGATAGTTTGGGCATTCTCAAAATTTAGGTATTTTTTATTTGGGAGGACCACCAAGGTGTACACTGACCATCGTGCACTCCAATTTCTGATGAGCACAAAAATCACGCATGGGAGACTAGGACGCTGGGCACTATACCTACAGGAGTATAACTTCACTGTAGAATACATTCCTGGCCAGAAAAATGTAATTGCTGACGCTTTATCGCGCATTCCTATAGGTTTGGTTCACACAGAAGAAAGGGAACTCGGTGAAAATAATTTTAGCATCCTATACTTACAGAATGTAGCGTTCGAGAATTTTGTTACCACCTCTTTAGGAAGTATAGCGGACGAACAGGATAAGGACGCAGTATTGAAAGATATAAAGAAGAAGTGGGAGGACAAGGAGAATGTAGGAATACGCCAGTACTACTTAGTGCGCAATAGAATATTATTCAAGAAACGAGCCCCGGACGACTCCAGATGGGTGTTGGTGATTCCGGAGGAACTCGTAAACAAAATTATATGGTACATACATTTGAGTTATGGTCACTTTGGAGCACAGAAATGTTGTGAAAAACTGAAAGAGACATGCTATTTTAATAACATGCTACGGCGTATTCGTGGTGTACTTAGAGTGTGCGGACCTTGTCAGCGAGCAAAGGCGGCCACAGTGACTTATGCTGCATCATTGCACCCGATAATACCAAGCAAACTTTGTGACCTCGCGGCCGTGGATCTATTTGGGCCACTAATACGATCTAAAGCAGGTTTTGCATATGTTTTCGTAGCGGTAGAGCTAACCTCCAAGTTTGTGTGTCTGACTCCGTTGAAGCGAGCCACAGGAAGGGCAGTGGCAACTGCATTTGCAAAGCAGTTTCTGCATGAAGTTGGGAGCGTGAAAAGGGTTATCTCGGATAATGGACCACAATTTAGATCGCAATACTGGCAGCGGATGCTTCGAAGAAAAAGAATTAAACCTATATATATATATCTCTTTCACCCCAGCTCGAACCCCAGTGAGCGTATTATGCGTGAATTAGGAAAATTATGTAGGTTATACTGCAGTCGTGATCACCGATCGTGGGACATACACCTAAAAGGATTTCAGAACATAATTAATGAGTTGCCTAATACGTCAACAAAGCTTCCGCCAATCACTGTGCTAAAAAACAAGGAGCCCCCAAGCAAAATCAAAGAGGTGGTGCCTTGGCCACTAGAGCCGAGACTACGCCGGAACGCAATTGTTGACTTAGCTTTACGCAACATCAAGCGTGCAGCAGAAGCCAGAGTCAAGGCGTATAAGAAACACGTGAGAAAAACAGTGTTTCATGTAGGACAAAAAGTTCTTATCAGATCACACAAGCTGTCTAACAAACGGTCAGGTGTCTGCAAGAAATTTTTTAATCTCTTTAACGGCCCGTATCGGATAAGGAAGATTCCCCATGAAAACGCCATAGAAGTGGAAGCTCTTCGATCGAAGAAATCAAAAGGGCTACACCATGTGTCAAACGTAAAACCATACATTGAGTAGAAAGGGCAGTGGGGAGTAGAGAGGACGGTGAAGAGAATGAATTGATTAGTTTAAATTTGTGACATGCATTTTGAATAATATGTTGGTAAAAATTAATGATAATGATGTTTTTATGTGATTGATTGAAGTGATGTTGTTAATTTGTTTTCTTTCCTTGTGCAATTAGGATTTAGTTTGACTCAAACGTAAAGATAAAAGGTTTCCTTGTGAACGAGTGAAATGCTGTTTTTTTTGTGTGTGTAAATTGAAAAGAGCCGCTCCTGAGAGAAGCAAGATCTGTGTTGAATTAATGCAAAACAGGGGAATATCCGATCTGTGGGTATTATGGGTCTGGCAAACCCAGGTCCCCAGCTGTTAGTAGCCTTGTTTCCGATTTTCTGCTTTCAGTGCTACTATCTATTACTATTCTATATCTGTCAGTATAAATGAGGATCTCTTACTATAGTATGCGTGCTGTATGAATATTTTAAGACAGGAGAACTCTGAGAAAGGAATGAGTAAATCTGGAATCTTGAAAACAGGACGCGATAATACGATTGTTTAACCATTGGCTTCCCAATATGCGATGATATGTTAATATTGATGATATATGTCTTTTTTGTTCTTTATAGCTGAGTACGGAAAGTGCTGTCTGTGGATTCCGTAAGTAGATTGATTCCCTTCAAGGTGAAAGAAGAATTGTGGTTTGTGTAATTTACGTGGCCCTGAAATATTACTGTGGTAGTCAAATACGAGCAGTTTTTCAGCAAATGGAGACTGGTACAGAAATATGGATCCTTTTTGTAGTCTTGATTGATGTTGAGCCAAAGCCTAAAAAAATTATTCTGCGTTAATACTTGTCCTAGAAAAGCGACGTTTATGTGTTTTGCTGATGCTGTGAGCATTACAGCTTACTGTTTTCGCTGGTGCGGGATGCACTGCAGCCTATATGATTTGTACTGAGGAAATTTCCATGTTGAAGGTAGAGGATGATTAAATAATTTTGATTATGGGAACGAAGGAAAGCTTGGTTTAAGGTAATAAGGATAAAGCAAAACATTTGTCATTTAAACTACAGGAGGATTCGGATCTTTTGTGTCTGTTGTAAGTTCAATATGTTAAGATGATACTGTTTTACAGAATAGAGGTGACCACAATTTTGCCATTCATGAGAAATGAATCCAGAATAACCACCACAGGCGAAATAACTGATTTGGAAGCGAAAGGTAACGTAAAGAAGGAACGAAATCGCAGCAAAATGGGTAAGAAAATGTAATATAACCTGTATAATGCAAATATTTTTAACCTTCTCAGAGTCATCTGCGTTATTAATTGTTGTGATAACGTAATTTTAGGTGAAATTTTCTGACTGTTTTTATGTGTGAATATATGAGTATGATAAATGTATAATTGCGAGTCTCTTTTCAGGTGTGCGAACTGGTATAAATGTTTTGGCGTGTAAATAACCATTGTTCTTTTTACTGTGTATGTTTAAGGAAAGTTTCTCCATATTTATCACGTGACAAGACGTATGCCGCGAGCGTCAAGAAGAGGACGAATTAGAACAATGTTGTAGTGGTATATACACGGTGTTGAAATAGCATTGAAGTAGCGTATTGGCTTAACTAGTAGTGGATAGAAGTAGAATATTGAGTAATGCATGTTTATGGGTAGTTAGTTTGTAGAATAGACAACAGGTGTGCATGTATGTGTGTGTAAATAACATGTGAACCCTATGCTGTCCTGACCTATACTTGCACAAGGCATAATCCTATTCATTTTAGTGAATTAATAAGTAGCATTGGATTTATTAAAACGTAAGTGAACCACATTAGTGATGTGGATTTAAATATTATATTGTCAGTTCATTTAATTCTTATTTTTTTTTACATTGTAAAGTCATTTCACTTTTATTTTTTTACATTGTCAAGTCATTTAAATTTTATTTTATATTGTCGATTCATCTAATTATTTTTATTAAAAAAAATTTTAAGTCTCACTTCGTTCTTAAAAATTGTGAAAGACAATACTAAGTGGTATTATGTATGACATTGTGTAATCACATAAGGATGATGAAAAATTTCTGTGAGTGCAGTTGAGAACGTGAAAGCGAACCGGCAAAACTCTTAAGAGACAGCGGGAGCAGCCGGACTAGTTGTAAACTGGCGGGTTTCCCAGCAGGACACGCTGTCAGCCAGGCCACTTCGGGAGCGCGGCCGACAACAAAAGAAGGTACGCGGCAAACACTTTCCCTTGTACCTGGAGCTAATGGGCGGCCGCCCCGGGCGACCCTTCCTCGAGGCGATGACCTGAGATGGGCGAGCGGTCCACCGCGCGGAAATCCATCTGCTGGCAACGCACCACACGCACGCGACCGTGACGAGACGGCCGCGGAGAAACAACACAAGGGGCGTGGAGCCTTTTGACACATACTGTCCAGAGAAACTGCCAGACTTCAACGACGCCTATCAACATCTCCTGACGGATGCCTACTGTCAAGCGACAGTAAATCATGGTTCGATGTTCTCTGGTCGCTAAGGGTGGCACAAAAGAAGAGTCATTAAGTTTCATCCTTGCCCACCTGGCGTGTCAAACGAGGATACCGCACGAATTTGACAACACAAACATGGAATCAAATCGAGATGACGTGACACGGGAGAAACTTCATGAGAGGGCAGAGACGGCGGGATCGCACGCAACAGATGGAAAAAAAAAAAAAAAATCCCTACTGACAGCTGCGGCGACGAACCCCCCCTCTTTCCCCTATATTGTGCCTCGGAACAGTGGAAGTACTGAGTGTGTCAGTGAACAGTGATTATACGGTTCTTAGTCCAGTGCATATACGTGTGTTTCTGTCGGAGAAACTCTGACTCGTGTGTTTTGCAGGAGTTCGATTTATTGGTGTTTATTAGACTGACTCTTGTATTTTGCAGGTGTTCTATTTATCTTTTTTAGACTTTGACTCTTGTATTTTGCAGGTGTTTTATTTATAGGTGTTTTTTTTGTTTTAGATGTTGACTATTGTACTGTTTTATTTATCAATGTTTGTTTTTGTGTGATGTATTAGATTTGTGATATTTTGTTTCGTAAATTCATTGCTGTGGCATTGCTTCGTTTATCAGTCAGATAGCTTTTTATTCTCATTGAACTGTGATCGATTAGCCTTTGCATGGGGCATATTTACTGTGAGGAACCCCTTAAGGGTAATAATCACATAATTATTGTAGTTTCAGTATAATGACACAGTGCTCATTGTTTGCTAGCTAATTGAAATATAGTATAGTGATTAAATGAGTGCCACATAGTTATTTTAATTCTACAAATTATTAGTTTTATACGATATAGAATTTTTTTTGCGATAACCACTTTGTAAAACATGTTTTTTCTCTTATCATTTTGTTGCTTTTGCAGATTGTGCATTGTTATGTTCTGCTTTTTAATACCGATGTTATTTGATGTTCTTTTTTTTTAATTGCTGTGGCACCTTTGCTATTTTCATAAATTTTGCTTGTTAATAAACAGTCATAAATTTTCCTGTGATCAGTTGGCTCTTGCAATGAGCAAATACTGGTGAACTCCATAAGGGTAACAACCAGAAATTGTTTTCATATTAATGACACAGGAACCATTGTTTTTACTTGCTGACCGAATTAGATCTACACTACCTTTTAAATAGGTGTCACAGATTGTGTTCTTTTTTTTTGTTTGAAATTGGTAGATTCTAAAGATGTGTTGAAATTATTGTGTTTTAGCAAGTAGCTGGTGTCCTTTTGCCTTTTCTTTTACACTTTTGGTTTAAGTAGGGTGTGAGAAGCCTGCTTGGGAATGTCCTAGCATGGCCAGAAAATTCCCTGCACAGTCTTTTCCCGGAGCGTTGGGGTTATGAAAGGTCTCTGTTGGATTCCTTTCATGTTTAATTTCTTAAATCTGTTGCCATTTATGGAATAAATTCCTCTCCTAAATTTACTGTGGCGTTTCTGACTATCTGGGAGGAGACTGAGTAGTGGAACGTGTTACTTTTACACATAAACAAGAACGATCTGTGACACTACTACACTTTAAAACACAGTTTATATGTAATTCATGTCACACAGTCTCATACGGAACCTACATCCGCTTTCTTTTATATACTGTATATGATAAGATACTGTCATCCCCCTTCCCTTCTGTGTGAGAGTATGAATGAGCAAATGTATTTGTAGTTGCATGCTTGGGGGTAGCAGACAAGCCTGTCTGCTAGAGAACAGTAGGACCAACGTCGGAACAGGTAGCTACGCTTCCTAAAAGCAAAGAGGTTTCTATCCTTAGTATGGTTCTGTCCGTCCGTTGTCATGTTGGTATAGGAAGCTGCCCCTCTGGCCACTTCCGTTTGTCTTTGTGAGCCACCCTGAGGAAGCACGCTGGGCTGTAGGGCAGTGGCAGTCTGGCGGTGGCGAGCGTCTGAAGTGGTAAGATCTCCGGCTAAGCGCGTGTCTGCTAAGTCCATAGGACAATGGATTTGTTAAGTTCAGCCTAACTGAAAATTTAATCATCTTTATCTCGGGTTTAGCTCTAAAATATCTAAGGTTATCTTAAATTGCAGCGTAGTGTAATTCTCGTGTGAAGTTCAGATTATTTTGGGGTAGTTGGTTTGTCATTACTTTGCGAGTAAAGTGGAACCACGTGTTGATCAGTAACTCTAACTAAGTTCATCAATCTTAAATGTGAATGCTTGTGTGATTATAACGTCTCGTCTGGACAATATTTTACAATATAGCAACTTTTCTTTATGCTTTTCTTTATGTTCAACCCACGTGGAGTGTACTTTGCGAGACCAGTACCACGTGCTTATATAACTGTTTGACCCATCAGGTTAATAGTAAGACGTTAGTAACCAGTTCAAGGTTTTGCTTTTGTCAATTGCTTTTCGATCTAATGTATTTTAATTATCAAAATTATTGTGGAGTTGTACGCTTTGTGTAAACCAAATTGACCACGTGGAGCATGTGGTGTAATCATCAAAGTAGCCCTCAGCTATTCTTTTTGCGAAGACTTCACAAAGAGTTAATATGAATTTAGTATACCAGTGTGTGGTAATTACATGACGGACAGGATTGTGGTATGAACGTAATTTCTTTGGGTATAAAAACTGAATCTGTTGGTTGTGGTTAATGTCTTCTTGCTTATGTTTCAATGTTCTTCGTGAGTTATTTTATGAATGCAGTGTCGTATGCAGTCTCCCAATCTTGGCTCCATATTTTATGTGTTCCGTAAGATTACAATCTCACATTTTTCAATCGTAAATAAGGCACCAGCTCAGTTATAACTCACGTATAATATGCTGAAATTTCAATGAACAATCTTAAAATAAATTTCCAAATATAAACTGATTTCTTTCTTTTTATTTAAATTCTCTTTATATATATATATATATATATATATATATATATATATATATATATATATATATATATATATTACCGGTTTTGTATGACTATTAAAAGATTATCATTAATGTTAGTCTGCTTGGTAAACCTAGACTAAATATCTGATGAAACAGTTGCCCAGTAATCCACGGTTAACGTCCCCAGACAGATCACGGCTTTTAACCCACTTTCATTGTCAATTAGCACCGATATCAGCATAGCAAAATTCAGGTAGCAATATTACACAATATTTACAAAGAAGCACACCTTTCTCAATGCGAAATGACGCCAAACAACCGTATTTTTCTTTCTCGAATGTTGTTGTAAGTTCGATTTTTCTTTCCGATTATCTCATGTCTTTGTCGTGTGATCGTCTAACCTCCTGTTTCTAACACATTTCTACGTAGTATATGTATTGGATCTTTCCTTTACATGTGTATTTGAACTTGTCAGTCACCTGGATGTGCAATGCTTCTCGGTAAACTCACTGTAACAATTGGCTTGGAATATGTTCCACAGGTCAAATTAACGAAAGGGCGTGCATGCTGCTTATTGGGGGACCAGAGTCATCTCTCTGCACTGCAGCATTAGTGAAGCAGTTTTACATAGCGGACGTGAGCTTCGCTTGAAAGCGTCAGATAAAGTTTACAGGTCACAACTCTGACACTGCTGGTCATTGAGTTGTAGCAGTCCGATTGCACTTCCATAAATTCCTGCGATTCGATGATGATGTTGATGATGATGATGATGATGATGATGTTTGGTTTCTGGGGCCTCAAATGCGCGGTCATCAGCGCCCACACAAAGTTCCAATTTTTTCACAGTCCAGTTCTTTTTCACAGTCCAATCTAGCCACTGTCACGAGGATGATGATGAAATGATGAGGACAACACAAACACCCATTTCCCGGGCACAGAAAATCCCCAACCCGGCCAGGAATCGAACCCAGGACCCCGTGATTCAAAGGCAGCAACACTAGTCACTGGACCACGAGCTGCGGACTTCCTACACTCCGACAACGGACTCTAAATCATATGGCGCCAGGAATCTCCGTTTGAAGTCCGTCTGTCGGTTTGAAACGTGCTCAGTCTCCGTTTCAAACCCAATAGGCGCTTTGAAACGTCGTCAGCAACATCGGCAACGAAAACAACCTCAGTTGTACTGTAAGTAGGCTGTTTAGGTTTTCTTATTGGTAACGCCACGTAGCGCTCTGTATGAAAATCACTGGCTGTGCTGTGTGCAGTCTGTGGCTAGTTTGCATTGTTGTCTGCCATTGTAGTGTTGGGCAGCTGGATGTTAACAGCGCATAGCGTTCGGCAGTTGGTGGTGAGCCGCCAGCAGTGGTGGATGTGGGGAGAGAGATGGCGGAGTTTTGAAATTTGTAAGACTGAATGTCATGAACTGCTATATATATTATGACTTTTGATGACTATTAAGGTAAATACATTGTTTGTTCTCTTTAAAAATCTTTCATTTGCTAACTATGCCTATCAGTAGTTAGTGCCTTCCGTAGTTCGAATCTTTTATTTAGCTGGCAGTAGTGGCGCTCGCTGTATTGCAGTAGTTCGAGTAACGAAGATTTTTGTGAGGTAAGTGATTTGTGAAAGGTATAGGTTAATGTTAGTCAGGGCCATTCTTTGTAGCGATTACTGAAAGTCAGATTGCGTTGCGCTAAAAAATATTGTGTGTCAGTTTAAGCCCAGTCATGTGTATAATTGTTCTAAGGGGATGTTTCATATGTCGACTCTTAGACGAGGATACCTCACCGGAATCTTCTGATTTTTTTCTTGTAGTTTATGTAATTAGTGTAGCTATTGTTTATTGCTAGTGCGTAGTTGTAGAGAGAATCTCCTTTGTAGTTGCAGTCTTTCATTGTTGTACAGTAAAACAGTTGTGGCATGCATGTAGATTTGCACCAAGTATTTCGCAGCTGCGCTTGCAATTAACTAGATATTATTTTCAGTGCTATGTTAATGTGTTCTCTTATTTTTGCTCTTCAAATTGTGTTTTTCTGTGTTGTCGTGTGAAATATTGTGCCAATAATGGCGTGTGAAAAACGTAATACTAGGCACCAAAGTAAACTGAGAAATTACAGTGAAGACGAAAGCAGTGTGTTAGCGCCACCATGTAATGAATTAACTAATGTTCAATGTAATAATTTGGTAATTGTGCATAGGGAAATGGAACGGGCTGCAAATAATGGTGTAGGCAGTGAAACGATTAGTGAACAGGGAAGCATTATCGATCGATCGGTCGGCAACAGCTCGCCTCAGGATTCCGAAATGACACAATCTTGCAAATACTGTAGATTCAGGTTTTGCGTCCTCAACGTTTTCTCAAATAAGTCAAGACACATTTTCTGCTTTTCAAAATGCGAATATTGCCGGTTCAAATGCACTGCTGAATAGCACTGAGGAACATCTTTCAGACACCAGTGCACTGTTATTACAGTTAATGCAACAAATGGGACAAAGGCTACAAAAGTTAGACACAACGCTTGAACAAAATCAGAAACAAATGGGACAAAATCTTCAAAAGTTAGACACAATTGAACAAAATCTTCAAAAGTTAGACACAATGGAACAACACCAGAGACAAACACAGCAACAGTTAGACACAATGGAACAAAATCTTCGGAAGTTAGACACCACACTTGAACAAACACGTGAAGATTTAACTACTGAGTTACATAACATTGAATCGAAATGTCAAAAAGTCTGTAATGACGTAAAAACACAAATTTGTGAGCATTTCCAACCTATTTTTTCGCGTCATGAAAATGCATTACAGAATCACAAAGCAGCCATAAAAGAATTGCAAACTATTGTTCATGAAAATCACGACACCTTGCAAGCTAAAATTGACTCAGTTGCATCTACCGATTCGGTTACACAACTTGCAAAAACTCAGGAAAACTTAAAGGACACAGTAGATACGATTTCAACACAAATGGACACTCTGAAACTTGGTTAAGAAAAACACACAGAGGAAATAATTTCACTATCGGATAAAGTAGCAGAGCTTTCAGATCAGTTCACTAACTTATCTACAAAGGTAGATGATGATCAGAATGACACAAGACCTGTAGCCATCACTGACACAGAAGAGTATGAACAAATTAAGAAATTCAAACAAAATCAGAATCAAATTAATACGCAATACAAAAGAGAAATCCGAGAAGTACAAGATCAATTGGCACAAGTAATACAAAAATTACATATTTCAGAGGACACTCGCGCTCCAACCAGGGAAGAGGAACGTAGAAATATGGAAAAGCCACAAAATAATAACACAGGGCATTTCGGAAATTATGAAAGAAATTGGCAAAGTGCACCGAATTTTGAGATGGAACCGCCGACACGACGTAACAGTGACCGATATGCTACTCGCCGACACGATGATTTTGACTATAAGCTGTTCATTACTACATGTAAATTCAAAACATTTAAGAATTATGGCAATGACATTCATCCACAAGCGTGGCTCCTTCTCTCTTTGTTTTCCTCCCAACTGGTCATTAGAGCACAGATTAGAATTTATGTGTGGCTACTTAGAGAATGAACCAGCTGAGAGAATGCATTCGGTCATTCACGATTGTCACAGTGAAGGAGAATTTTATGATGCCTTCCTCTCAGCATATTGGTCTCAAGCTACACAAGACCGAGTAAAACATAGCATCATAATGATGAAACATTTGGAACAATCTGAATTTTCCAGTCTTGTGAAATATTTTGAAGATATGTTGCACATGAATCAGTACCTGTCAAACCCATACAGCCCCTCAGAACTCATCCGCATTTGCTTAATCAAATTATCGGAACATTTACGACATATTATTTTAGCAGGACGTTGCAAAGACGACATTGAAGCTTTTCAGGGACTCTTACAAGAATTAGAAATTGACGCAGACAGTCGCGGGATGCGAAAACAGGAAAACAATCACTACAGGTCACATCCGTCACAATTCCGTGACGACAGAAACGATAACTGGACACGACAAGTCTATTCTTACAACGCAAATCGTGAACAAAACAGACACCACCCATATGACAACCACTGGCAAAGTAATAGTTACAGAGAAAGATCACATTTCTGTAGTAATGAATATGACAGAGTCAATCATAGAAACAGACAATATGGCAACCAGAACTATTATTATCACGGGAGACAGAATAACTTCAGACGCAACGGTCCACCGTGCAGTGATAATTCAGGGAGAAATTCTCCACCACTTGACCGACAAGAAAGAAACTACAGGAACTACCGACATGACGGCAGATGATATAATCGCAACGACAGACCTGAATTTCATCAGAACTGGCGGGATTCAAACAGAGCAGGGCACTCTCGACAATGTGAATTTGTAGAAGTTAGGTCTCCTAATCCTAATAACGAGGTGCGCCAACAAAGAGACAGACAATGACTCACACAGCAGGCAGCCGTGTGCGCCAGCTGGCTCAGAGAAAAATTACATAGACGCTAACCTTGAGAAAAATTCCAGTATTCTTTACCGACGTATACCACATGATAATTGTGTTGAAGTTGAAACTCTGCGTACTAGGAAGAGTAAAGGATTGCACCACATTTCACATGTAAAACCGTTTATTGAAAGATAATCTGCTTTTTAACTTTGTCTTTGCCATATAACTTTTCACGGTACATTACTAGTATGCTTGTCAGACTTAGAATCTGTTAACATGCAGCAATGTTTGAAGTTAAATATCCAGTCAAGAACCAAGAGAACTTATTGAAACAGAAATTACGAATGCATTGTTATAGTGAACAGACGACACAGTGTTATTGTGTGTGTACATTCTTGCTTGTTAGTTGCACAATTACGTAACGACCAAAAGCTCACATACTTAGAACATTTATCAGTACTGCTAATGAGATTTTAATGCAACATTTTGGTTTACTTGAAAATACATTCTGGATTTAAAGTACATTCTGTGAGATACCAGATGACACAGTGGTTAGTTTATGTGACAGCTACACGATTTTATCACGACGCTACTAATGAGTGACAATTTACAATGTTGCTTTTGCGCTGTATCTGTTTTATATCTGCACAGTTTTTCTGTATTATTCTGGAAAGTAAAACATGTTTTAGTAGTAACTTTTGTGGTATAGCTACAATGAGACAGCCTTTTTCTTAGCACAACAATATGTTACATTATAGTACTTTCTTGATCACGATAAGCATAATAACTAAGATATCTACACGCAAAGCATTTCACTTTTGTTTATCATGAGGTAAGTACATTGACTTCTGCAGAACTTAGCTTTCGGAGGACAATAACTACGACACTTCCACAGAGATTATGTTGCAACAAGATGCACAGTTTAGCGCCACAGTACACGTATTTGAGTGATAAATTTTATACTTAAAACATTTATTTTTAAAGATTTTTGAATTACAATGATACAAAGGTTTTCTGTGATACAATTCATTCCATTGCTGTAATCTGTAACACCTGAGGGTATAATTACATTAATCCTCAGGGGGGTACACGTCTACTTTGTGTACCATGTGTTTGGCAAGCACAAGGAGCCCTAGCTAATATGGTATTTGCTTATACAACTTTACACATTGGTACCATATTTCTCTAACACACAAATTACACAGCTATCTGATCATTTAACTTAGAGATAAACATTTTTTTACTACATCAGTGACACATGTTTATGCAGTTACACAGTTGGGTAACTTCACACTTACGAAATTGTATTTTGTCTGTACTTTGTGAACTGTTCATATTTTTTCGGAACCATTGTGATATTATGAGAGCTTTGAATGATATATTTGGTAAGGGAGCATGATTTTAAAGTACGTTTGAGGTAGATGACACTATTGAAATGAGCAGAGAATTTTTTTTTAGGTTTTGACATTATAGCTGAAAGCTACGACGTTTTTGAGATTTGACTGAGGTGTTATGATGTTATTTTTACGATGACGATGTGTATTATGCTGTTGAGGTATGTTTATGATCAATAAGATGATGCTACCGTAAATGAGGAATTTGATTATGCTACATATTTATTTTGATGAAATATTGAAGAGGTGTCGACGAATACGTATATGAATAATGAGTAGTGGTTAGGGACTCTGATTTGTGGAAAAGGATGTTGGAAACCAAGAATCGTACTTTAAGAGTTATGAAATGTGTGTAAATGCATGAATGTATCACAATGCCGACGAAAACTTTCTGAACACTGTTATATTCATAGGATTTTGCTTCTACACATGTGTAACGCAAATTCTCAACCTGTGAATTTTTTTATATGATACTGCCACTGTAGCGGAAACTGCTGTCGTAAATATTTCAGTAATAAAGGTAAGTGACCTTGACGTAATGCGTTTTGGGCGCCCAGCTGAGAGGTAGTCGTCTGACAAAAGAAAGCCATTAGGTGCAAAAAAAAAAAAAGATGCCATTATCCTCGCTATTGACATTTCTTTGTCGAAAGCATCACAAATACGACACGCTCAAACTTGAAAACATATGATAACACTGTTGCGCTCTTAATTTATGATATTTACTAAAATGCCTAATGAAATGATGAGCTACATTTTACATCTATTGTCTTTCTAGTTGATAGATTGCTCATTTTGTTTAATATCTGGTCTCCAGCTGTGTTGCAGCATTGGTTTTATAAAATAAACTTAAATGCATCTGCTAATGTGAACACTTTCTGTCAACAGATCTATTAAATAATTATTTTCTGATCCACATTCTTCGAAAAGGAGCTCTTGGAATGGAAAGAACAATAAGAAGGGACTAATAACAGTAACTGCATATATAATTTTCTTTTCAAGTACTTGATAATTTATTTGTAGAATTAGTTTTTGTGGTGCACCGCTTTAATTATATAGACATTAAGATGTGAATATACATTTCCCTTATCTGCATTGTTGTCTTTAGTGTACTATATTTTTTGCTTGAGCTATGTCATGTTTAGATATAAGTTATTGCATTTGCTGCTGCTGTTTGCCAGGCACGGTGCTACTAAATATCACTTTACATTACTCTGTTAAGCCAGTTTTACTACTGATTTATTTTTCTTGTTGCTGCACATTGACTCATATTAGTTGTAATTTTGCATTTTATCTGTTAATTTAGATTTACTGCTGCTTGCTTTGCACTCTGCATTTTTTGTCATTGCTATTTGTGTTAATTTTTTTGTGCTGCTACATTGCCTCGTCCCTTAGTTTAGCATCTGAGCTCAGTAGATTTAAGTTAGCTTAATATGGGGTAGGCTATATGTGAGAACGAGTTGTGATGAATTGGAATAAATGCATTGAGAAGCTATAAGAAAATGGTTTGGCCAAAAAAGAATTTTGAAAGAGGATGTGAACAGAATATAGAAAGCGTGCTTGGATAGGATTTTTTTGGTGGAAACAAATATTGAAATAAGAGGAAAGATCTACAGAACGAAGTTTTGGGTTGGATTGCAGTACCAAATGTCACACTGAAAACGAACCCTGTCTTTCCTTTTGTATTATTTCGCTATGTTTTTGTGTACCCTTGTGTATTTGTGTTCTTCCTGTCTTTATGTGTTTAGCTAATAAGATTTATGTTGTAGAATTTCTCTAATACCCAGCTACATTCACTCTGATGAGGAATACTGTTATCCTCAAATATAATTTGCATTTATAATATGTTATTTTCTTTGTAAAGATGTTTAGACATTATTTATTCTGTTCTGCTTCAATTATCATGTGTGAAATTAATGTTTCGAAAACTATTCTCATTATTTTATTTATTTACTTATTTCATAATTCCTGTACACTGATGTATATGTTTATTTCTATTCTTTTGTAAAGTCTGTGTTACTACAAATGTTATCTGTACTGTTATGTTCTTTAATGATGTATTTTGTACCTTTGTAATTGTATTCTTATGTTGTAATTGTATAGACACCAATTCTTCAAATTAAGTTACATTTCACTGTTTCTGTTGGTCATAGTAATGTACAATATGTGAGAAGTAGGGACTGTTAGTGTTTGCACATGTTACTAATTCAGCAAGGGACTGGATAACAGCATTGCTGGTTCCAAGGACGATTCCAAAAACTTTGTGAGTGCACAAGTGGCGGTTATGGACTTGCTATATTATCCGCAAGACTCTTCAATGGTGATTGTGCACCTGCACAGTCACAACAGATGGCTGCTCGCCATCTCTACAAGGACTACAGTGGGTCTGCATCTTTGACGACCCACTAATACCATTACTTCTACAAGGACTACAGTGGGTCTACACCTTTGCTGACTCACCAATACCATTATTTCTACAAGGACTGCAGTGGGTCTGCACCTCTGGTGGCCCACCAATACCGTAATCTCTACCAGGGCTACAGTGGGTCTACTCTGTGATGACCTACCTACCAATATTCTTCAAAATGTCGAATGACACTGCTGTGGGTTTGCTCTGTTGTGGCCCATTACCTGTCTGCATGTCAAGAGTCAGCACTGTCTTTCCGTTGGAAGGACAACACTACTTCTTCAAGACTGCATGGAAATCCATTACTTCCGTGTGCATTTTCTTTTACTGCTCAGACTTTGAGAAAAACACTGCAATTTTACTGTGATGAATGATCAGGACTGTCTTTATGGACTGTGAGAAAATTTTAGCTTTTGACCAACATTGTATCAATAAGTGTGTGCATTTGATATCTTTGTTATTGTAATTATGAAAAATTTTATCAAATAATTATTGGCCACTGCCCAAAACAATTTGTAAAATTTTTTGTCGGGAGCATGGGGGCTATGTAAGTAGGCTGTTTAGGTTTTCTTATTGGTAACGCCACGTAGCGCTCTGTATGAAAATCACTGGCTGTGCTGTGTGCAGTCTGTGGCTAGTTTGCGTTGTTGTCTGCCACTGTAGTGTTGGGCAGCTGGATGTTAACAGCACATAGCGTTCGGCAGTTGGAGGTGAGCCGCCAGCAGTGGTGGATGTGGGGAGAGAGATGGCGGAGTTTTGAAATTTGTAAGACTGAATATCATGAACTGCTATATATATTATGACTTTTGATGACTATTAAGGTAAATACATTGTTTGTTCTCTACAAAAATCTTTCATTTGCTAACTATGCCTATCAGTAGTTAGTGCCTTCCGTAGTTTGAATCTTTTATTTAGCTGGCAGTAGTGGCACTCGCTGTATTGCAGTAGTTCGAGTAACGAAGATTTTTGTGAGGTAAGTGATTTGTGAAAGATATAGGTTAATGTTAGTCAGGGCCATTCTTTGTAGCGATTACTGAAAGTCAGATTGCGTTGCGCTAAAAAATATTGTGTGTCAGTTTAAGCCCAGTCATGTATATAATTTTTCTAAGGGGACGTTTCAGTACTACGGAAGCCTAAAGTTCAGCAAGTCAGAACAAAATTAAAGACTCCAGTTTCCACGAAATATGAATGCTATTCCCAATTAAATCTCACCAACGTATTTCTAAGCACAAATCTCGCCACCTTCTTTGCAAGCAATGCGTGCCTTGTATGTGACAGAAGTGTTTCACATGACTACAACAAGTGTATCGCAGTCTGGTGCTCCCTAACACTGGGAAATGTTGACAGAGTAGGAATTTCGTCGTAAGAAAAGATAGTACTGGAGAGATCAACATCCCTGAATGTACAGTCGAACACCTCCCATCACAGTTACTGCAGAAAATGCATTCTGTATAGAACTGCCTGTAGCAACCATTGTTCTGGGCAAAGCATGAAGCAAAAAAAGTTAATTCCAGGTCGTTAGGGCCGGCCGAAGTGGCCGTGCGGTTAAAGCCGCTGCAGTCTGGAACCGCAAGACCGCTACGGTCGCAGGTTCGAATCCTGCTTCGGGCATGGATGTTTGTGATGTCCTTAGGTTAGTTAGGTTTAACTAGTTCTAAGTTCTAGGGGACTAACGACCTCAGCAGTTGAGTCCCATAGTGCTCAGAGCCATTTGAACCAGGTCGTTACTTGTTTCATTTAAAACAGCAAAAAAACTTTTCATAGGGACGAAAATGGTTCAAATGTCTCTGAGCACTATGGGACTTAACATCTGAGGTCATCAGTCCCCTAGAACTTAGAACTACTTAAACCTAACTAACCTAAGGATTTCACACACATCCATGCCTGAGGCAGGATTCGAGCCTGCGACCGTAGCGGTCGCGCCATTCCAGACTGAACATAGGAACAAAAACCGTCGTCGATCGATTATTCATAAAAGTTTATTTTATTGGCCATCAAGGGTACATACCTTGTTGAATTGAAATAAAAAATGAAAATATTTAATGAATTTAAGAAAACGTACTGAATAGATACCAATTTCAATATACTTGACTGCACGTGAAACTAAGAGGGGCTCACGGCTGTTACTGGATTGCGAATTACATTTGGGAAGTAACCTTCATTTGTTGTCCCCGTAGTCACACAGTTCATTTCATTATGGTTCGTCTGGCACACATTTTAGAACAGAGCGACGTTTCTAGGTAATGACGATACAAACGCTTAAAACACTGTAATCTTTTTTATCATTTGCCATCTGTACTGTAAAACAGCTTTTCAAAGCCGAGAGCGATTACAGTGGACACGCAGAGCCACATGGGCGTGTCCGTGAGAAATTACATAATTTTGTAGATGTATACTGAAGCGTTATGTAAGAGGTAGTCAAATGAAAACGAGGCTGATACAAGAAAATAAGTAGACTGTTTGCTATTTCAAAAGTAGTCGCCATAGCTGTTAATGCTTTTATCCTACTGTGAGACAAGGATGCCTATATAGAAAAATGTTTGGGGTCGCCTACGGAAGCACCTCTTCGTCCGAATCAAGTCGACGGCCACAAATATCTTTCTACAGGACTCCAACAATTTGGAAATCGCATGGGAAAGATCGGGACTGCATGGAGAATGGTGGGCCCACATGTTGCCAACGTTGTTTCGACTACACTGCAGACTTTTCGCTGGGAAGGCCTTACATATCCCTCATAAAGCCCTGATCTCTCCGCATGCGATGTCCATATCTTCGGAGCCCTGAAGAGCAACATTCGTGGCCGCGGATTTGCTTCAGACGAAGAGATATATGCCTGCGTACAATCTCGGTTCCGTAGGTAATCGCAAACATTTTCCCATGAAGGCACTGACGGTCTTGTCTCACAATGGGATAATGTATTAACAGTTATGGGGATTAATGTTAAAATAATAGACACTTATTTTTTCCGTCTGTCTCATTTTCTTCTCACTGACCCTTATAAAGAGTGTAAACGAGATGAGTGCATATATAAAAATGTGGCACGTTAATATGAGTAGAAAGATAAAGAGAGAGTTGGGACAATCTGCATTACTACCAAATTTATTCAAGATGGTGGCTCTCTCTTTGTGGTTCCCCTACCTGCTCTTAATGGGAGGTAAGTGTGGCAATGTCCTACTGATGACATCACCACCCCTATTCCTATCCCACCCTCCACTTACCCCCTCCTCACCCCCATTTGCACTCTCATCCCCCACTTCCCCTCTCCTCCCCAAGTCGTGAATTAGCGAGAAAAGACTTAGTCTGTGCTGAGCTGCTGGAGAGGAAAGACGTAAGATGCTGTCTTGGGAACTGTGTTCGCTTATTTATATGTGGAAGAATTTCCTAAATTTTGGGGGAGAAACCAGACTGACAGTTGTCCTACGGCCTTGCTGCTTGAAATTTAATTAAACTCAACTGCTTAAAATTGTCAGGATGATAGAAAAATGCTCTCGTGAAAAAACGGATCTCATGACACAAAATGGGCAGTAAATTCGAGAAATATATCGTTTATTATTTGAACTTTAACTGAATTGGTCGGAAATGTGTTCACCTGACGAGACAGTGGTGCTGGATGGAGAGGAGTTTAATAAATGCACTACCTGTAAGCATTCAGCTGAGGACTACATCCATAGCCTCCTGCACAAGGACTGGAGGCAGGTGAACATGGATGAGCATCCTCATTAACTAAACAACATTGCATTACCAGCTTTTGGTCTACAATATATAACTACAGAATGGATCGCGTTTTTGAACCTGTGAAAGGCTGTTTAAGTGTTTTAAACTCTAACAAACAGTATTTACAATGTGCTTCTCTGTACTCTCTACCAATCACAACTATATGGTGTCAGCTAAGAAATACCTTACAGAACAGTTGCTGCGCGCTTTTAAACAAATTTTGGGGCGGCGGATAAGTTTGTAAAATGAACTAATTTGCTGATTGCTGTATAAACACTTGCAAGTTGAATCAGTTTCTGGCTTTTAGAATGTTGTTAATGCTGTCTTTCGCCGTTCTCAACACTGGCTCTCTATTTACTTTTTAGCACCCAGAAAGTGATTTAACGAAACGTGGAGCCAGTAATTAGAGATCCTAGTGCCCACTTTATTTGAGAATATCATTATAGCTGCAGCTTATAACTCTGAGGAATTAGGAGATTGTCCGGGATTTCTAATCAAAAACGGTTTTCGAAAATAGTTGAGTATATTCTGAAATTCACTGACAAAAAACACAAGTATCCCTACAACCTAACTAACAGAGCAGTTCAGAGTCTAATGCGCTGATGCAACTATAAATGTCCGAATTAAATGTTAAAAAGAATGCTCGGCATAATTTGATGAAAATACTTCATCAAACGCCACGCTAAATATTTGGTAATTTGGTAGAATGTCTGTCCCGCGACGGCACGTGAAAACACGACAATACGCAAACTGAAGCTAGATAATGAAAATCATTCCAGAATTAACACTTCACATGAAATGTTTTCATGGTTCCGCGTGTCTCTAGTAACTTAATACGGCACCCGAGGCTGTTTGTAGCAGTGACACTGATGCGACGCGGCTCCCGACACAGATGGCGTGTCATTCAGCGTCTGGAGAGAACTGGGGCCTTCTTTCCTCGCGCAGCGTTCTTATATATAAAGCCACGGTGCGGACGGCTAAGGGAACGCCTGATCAAATCGGCTCTCTCGACTAGCCGCTGGGCTAGTAACGCACCACTTCAAGTTACATAATAATTTATAGCTTCTTTTGCTGATGGCCGATGAAGCTCTTAATTTAAACGTGCATTCAGCACGCAGGTAAGTATTGATAATAAAATTTTGACGTGGCTATGTTAAATATTTTGGGCGAGAGAATTAATTAAATTACACTGCACGCAGTAGATGAGCTCTGAACTGGCCCTTTTGAGATCCGCTATCGCTATAATTTTATAGGTATTCAAAAGAAACTTTTCATATCTTCATTGTCATAGCGGACCTCCAACCTATTTAAATCTAAACATCCTAGCCTTATTTACTAGCCTACTTAATCTATCTTGCTTCCTTCAGTTTTGAGACGAAAACCACAAAATCATGAATTTCCACTAAAATCTTAATTTGTGAAATCCAAAGTACTGTTTTTATTAAATCATTATGAAAGATGAATCTAAATATAAATTTTGAAGTCTCTAGCTCTTTTCTGTTGCGCCAATGATTTTTTCAGAAAAACGTCCAAATTTCGAAAATGGCTGAAGTTATCGAACTGATATTTAACACACATTAATTTAGTATTATTCCTGACATGCTAGAAAAGTTCTAGGTCATTTGCTTGATTTTTAAGGTATTGCGCAACATTTATGACGTCAGAGCTAGTTACAGCAGACTGGCTGGCACACAACGGAAACTGATGTGAATTTACTACAGTGTGAGTAGGCTGCTTCCCTACAAAATGTTCTGCAGTATGAATCCTGAGGTGATAGGAATACATGCAAATTGACTGCTGTCTTGGATGTTTTCCTGGAAAAGAGAACTATCTGTGTGCCGTGTGCGGCTCGTGTTCGTGCCGCTTATTGCTTGACAGCTTGTCTTTGCGGTGCCGCCGTCTCCTTTTTTTTATTCGATTTACCGGCATCACTAAGTTGCTGGTTTCCTTGCCCGTGAGTGGCAGCAGCAGCGCTTATCGATAAGTGCGCTGTCGTACTATCTCTGGTATTTGCGGTTCGTGCTCTGTCGCCAGTTAAGTCGGGAGGCAGCGCCAGTGAGGTCCGGACAGCCAGTACTCGCCGACTGCTTGCGACACACGTGCACTGTCCGACGGAAGGAGACTGGAGCGGGAACGACCGTTGGTTGATCGTTCGATCGGTCATCTCATCGGGCGACGTGTAATCGGTGTTTTGACCGTTTCTGCGCCTCGTCAGCTGGTCATCTTGCCAAACCTGGGTCGGTTCCTTCCTTGTCCAGAGATGTCGGCTCGGAAATGGGCAAGAGTTCCCTCTGCATGGTTGGGTCTGAGCCAGTGTGTCCGGGTAGTCGTGTCCCCGAATTCCGAACGGACATCAAGGAGTCGAGCTGCAGTGAGGTCCGGACAGCCAAGACTCGTCTGACCGTTGCCGACACAAATGACTTGAGTGGGGATGACCTTGGTTGGTCGTTCGGTCGGTCCTCTCATCGGACGACGTGTATTTGGTCGCCGACCGCTTGTGGGTTCTCTGTGTGTCTTGTGATTCGTCCTTGTTGTTCCACAGTGATTGCTTTTAGGACTGTTCGAGTTCCTGTGGAAGTGTTTTCGTGCAACTGTGTCTAACTTGTGTGATTTCGACTGAGCAGTTATGTTAATGCTGCCTGCGCTCTGGACCTGTCAATCGGTCGGTTGGGACAGAGTCTGGCACGGCGTGTAGCTCCGCAGCCTTTGGTGTTGTTCATATTTTTGAGTGGTTATTGCGCCTTGGCTGCATTTAGACACCAATATTTGGTATCTTCGTCCTCGCTGACATTTTCCGTTGTTGAGCCGTTGTTTGGGCGGAAGGGAATTGAATAGGTGGTTGGTCTGTCCTTCAGCCGTCCCTAGGTCGGGTTGCCATCTGATTATTTAATCTTACTTTTGGCTGCCTGTCTCACCTAACCTCACGTTAGAGTTACCTCCTCAGGCCGACCCTTGGAACACTTCTGAGGACCACTGTTCTGTTGGTTTTAGATTGTGATTTTCCTTTAGTCTGAAGTACTGTGCGAGGCCTTCAGCCGTCTGTTAGTTAAGTTTGTTTTCATTTCAAAATAAGGCCTTCAACCAACTTAAACTAAGCTTTCAAGATTGATTTATTTAAAACTATTTTATAAAATAGATTTGGCTCCATTTGAAATCTTTGTTATCCAGGCCTTAAGCCTTGAGTTGTTCAATGTTCAGTTGCGAGGTGCCAGGGCAAGCAGTGTATTTAACACTAAATTCTTCTAGAATCTACATATGTAAATGATGCTCTAAGCCCCCCCTATTCTAATTCCGACTTTTGCTGTTGCACATGGATAAAAAAATATACGCGAACTGACTGTAATCAACCCTGCAAGTGGAGTAGAAAAGGGTTTGGCACCTGCAATAATTTAATTTGATAAATAAGTTAAATAAAGGAAGGTTTCATTAACGTAGTGAGAAATGATGGGTTGCTCTACCGATTAACAGAATGAAAGTTCTGTCCAAAATAACAATAGGATTTATTAAGACTAAACACAAAATAATAAACAAAAACACATGAAACACTTATAATACATCAAATTGGGTCAAATTGGATACTCAAACAAACGCTGTGAAGGTGAAGTTGTCCCTAAACTAGATTTTGAGGTTTAAGACGAAGTGGTATGTGGAGCCAATTCCTTGCCACTCAAATCTTAAGAAAGACATACAGCTAACCCAACATTAATTGCTGCTACTCAAGACAGAACAAAGTTAGAAAAAGACGAACAGGCGCGCTCTGCTGAGCTCTGATTATCACCTAGGAAAATCCCTATCTGCCGGTGCTGCGGACATACATTACCAAACTGTCTTCTTAACTGCCAGAACACGATCTGGCGTACCGGAGGTGATGGCTGGTTGCTTCGACGTCCTCGACCGAAGGGCGAGAGGCGACTACCAAGAGCACCCGTACAGGCCGAACACACAACATTCCCGCCCCCACGACAGTGGCCGTGGTTAAACGTTCCAATCAGCAACTCGAAAACCGGCGGAAAATTCCACTCCATTGCCGGAGCACTACCATTCCACCAATGGAGATTCTTGACGCCAATTTCTGCGCTGATTTTGCTACGTCACAGAGCTATGCCCTGAGAAAGCCAATCACAGTTACTATTTTGCAGAAAGCGCGGGAATTTTCCCGCCACAACTGCCTGGGTACACAAGTCATTCCCACGCCTCGCTGGTAGCCCGCCAGAAAGTGTTTTCGCTAAGATTCTGCGAAGTAACGGAACCTCTAGCCCAGCCGCTACTTCAGACCCCTCCGGGCGTGTCTTTAGACAATGTCGGCGTCTGCAAAGCATTCAATTGACTTCTTCACACCCGTCGGCTTAACCCTTTCCAGATCAGCGGAGCCCGCCTGTCACCGGACCACCCAGGTGACGAGAGACGCTGTGTGGGAAGTCCGTGTGTGAAGGAATAGCGACTTTTCACTGCATGCAATTAGAGAGGAAAATCGTAAGATAGAAATATGAGAGGGGGCTCATGCCACCTCTCACAGTACGTGGCCTTCAGCCGAGCTTCCACGTGAAATATTTTTAAGTAAGGCCTTCAACCGCGTGTATTCCTTAAAGCAATTTTAATAACTTGTGTTCGAGCTTTCAGCCATATTGTTTTGAGTCCTTTTAAGAGCTTGTGTGGTTAAGTGTTTTTAGGAAAATAAAGTTTGTATATTTTGTGAAAATGATAGTAACTGATTTTGGCCCCTTTCCACAACCATAACCTGATCCTATCTGTCCTGCGAATCAAGATTTCAACGTGCCTGTAAATTGACATGGGTCTGCGTTAAAGGATATTAGAAAGAAGATGGAGTAATCGATTGAGAGGGGTTTTAACGAAGTAGACCGATGATGCTTTCTAGAGAGAGGGAAATGTTGTGGCAGGTAATTTATCTCACATTTAACCACCTCTTTATCTTGTTCTCTTGAGGTGTTTCAGTTGTGTGGTATAACCTCCATTCGACTCATACACAACTGTTTGTTGTGTGTGTGACTTAGCTCGCTATCTACCTGCAATCGTTAACAGCAAACCTCTTCATACTACAGTCAGCACAGCACTTCCAATGCATGCTTGATGTAACATAACCACCAGACTGATGAAAACTCTGTTTTGCCACCCGCCTCTAGACAGATGAAGATGCATGTGAAGTACTCCATTTTGCTGCCACATCTTGAACATAAACAAAGTCTTCAGTTTCATAACTGCAGTAACTCTGTAACAGAGGTTTGTGAGGTTCTGCAATCCCTGTGTATACATCTGGTTGACAGTTGTTGAGTGTGGAAGAGACTGTGTGGAAGATACTGTGTACTCTTCACGAAGTTAGTACAGCCTGATGTGTAATTTCAGATGTCAAACACCGCTGCTATGCATTTGCCTATGCCCTCATAAGACGTCGTTATTTCATGCATTTTCCTTTGCTGCCAATCATTTTATAGGACTGATGCGAGCATAACATAATTTACAAACCATAATTGAACGTGACCAGCAGATGCTATACACCTCGAGAAACCTACATAACGCATATATCACGAAGAATCTATGTTTTCTTTCTTTGGCGTAGAATGTAATGGTTTTACCATCTTAAAGTTTGTCATCATAGCGAGTGGGATAGAAAATGTGCAGGGTGAATGTATGTCAAGTGTTGCAAATATATTTCCTGCATTGGAGTGTTAACAGCTTTGCATTCCGCAAGTAATACACTGGAAATCGCACTGCTTTAACGTTATAGCATGCTTAAGTGCAGACCTGTGTAGGCTTAGGAGAGTGTGTTTATGTTCTGTGATCATTTCTCTTTCCCCAGTACCTTCTTAGCATGGAATCCAAACACTACAACAATGTTACAGAATTGATAGCACAAGTGATTTATGTAAAATGTTTGAAACTCCTTCCATCTGGAGCTCCATCATGCGTAAACCATACGTTTCTTCTTCTTTTTTTAACTGTCTGTTATATCACCCCAACACACTCAAATGTATCAGGCTCGTATTTATTATACACCAACGTCCTCAGCAAGCATGCATCTAGAGGGGTCATGGTTACTGGGATGGGTGACGTGAGTGAGATTGGTATGGCACAGTCTTCGCAGAACGGCAGTTATGGTATTGGAATGAGAATACCGGTCTATATCACTAGCTTTGGCCGGTTGTGCAAGTTAGGACATATTTTGTGCTCTTTCCGAAAGCAAAATATCGACGTTTATTGATTATGTGGAACTCAGCTCGTTCTGTCGCTTCGTGAGATGTCAGATGTAGTGGGTATGGTGCCCTCTTACTTCTGATCAGTTCCAAATTAAATTGGAGACAATGTTGTGAGGAAGGTTGATTTAAAGACAGAGGAACAATAGAAGATGCACAGAGAGACCACATAGAGTTTCGCTGGGTTCCTTAACTGATAGGCTCAACTAAGGGGCAACTGGTTTCAAAATAGATGGCAGAATTCTGATATGGATATGATTCATTTGTTGGGGTGGTAATCATCAAAGGTGTTGGTGAGATCTTTCGATCTCCGATGTTATCCTATGAATGTGACACCTATCCACGTAGAGAGAGATGAACAATCATAATAAAATATTATCGAATTTATAAGGTTTTTTTAGCTAAGGAACATAGTTTTTCTACCTCCTCTCTGCTTCTTTCTGTTTCCCCATATTACGAACGTATTTGTGTCATGCGATCCAGGCAGGGTTCACAATATGTCCACATGTATATAGCACTCGCAGAGTAGTGGGAGAGGTGGTTTAGCAATGATGCAGTAATTGAGAACCATACTGCAATGTCATTGGCTGATACTATCACGAGACTGATGCGATGAGACTTTTTGTCGACGTGACAAGTCATCTAGGGCAGTCGTTTGGAACTCGAATAATTGGGTAAAATGCGTTGAAATTATGGAAAAGCTGGTAAAATTGCAAAAATTTATGTAAAATACGTAAAATGAGGAAATTACAGCAAAAAATGTTGTTTATACAGCTCAGACATCAGCCGTTTGCTCTTTCATCATCAACAACATTATCGTAGATTTATTCAATTGAATGTTATGAAATAACGAGGAGGGAAGGGTGCAAAAATGAATGTGCATTTTTCTTTTTCTAATATGTGAAGAGACAGCTTGAAAGATCTGTTCTGTATTGATATTTGAGGAGGAGGAGGAGGTTAGTGTTTAACGTCCCGTCGACAACGAGGTCATTGGAGACGGAGCGCAAGCTCGGGTGAGGGAAGGATGGGGAACGAAATCGGCCGTGCCCTTTCAAAGGAACCATCCCGGCATTTGCCTGAAGCGATTTAGGGAAATCACTGAAAACCTAAATCAGGATGGCTGGAGACGGGATTGAACTTGATATTTGAGCATCTGAAGTGTATGCAGTACCCATATGCATGAAAGTTTATATACGAGACACGCACAGACACTAATACTGAATGCTCAGAGGCTAGGAGAGCGCTTGCTACGGGAGGCTTCTGCGACTGGCCGGCGGCAGAGGTGATGGTCGGCGCCGGCGTATTGAATAGTGACTGCTTACAGCTACAGAACGAGTATTCCCTCTAAAGGATTTTCGAAGACATATCAAGCTTCCCATCCCCGCCGGTGTGCCCAATCATTATCGAAAATGACAGTCTTCTCCTTTTTGTGTATAACGCAGTGGCCGCAGAGACGTCAAGAACTGTTTATTTCCTTTCAGCGCGCGACGCCATCACACGGTAGCTCGCTCTCTGTCCGTGCAATCTGGTGTGTTCGTCTAGCCGCAGGCGACTTTCCTTTTCGCTTCAGTGGGCTCCTTTGCGCGCTTCAAGGAACTAGTGAATGGACTCGAAGACGTATGTGATCTGTGCCCTATGTAAACAATGTTACCTCGTACTGAGTTTTGTAAATTCTATAAATGCATTATATACAGAGAATGATTACAGTTAAAGTGTGGTCATACCCGTATTATCTCCGGAAGAAATGTGCTGCTTTGTATCTTCATATTTGTGGCACCATAAGGGTGTGGTCAGCAGCGACAACAACATTCCAACAAAATACCGTAAACAATTTATTATCAACCTGAAAGGTGGTTGGATCAACGCCTACCGAGCGAGGTGGCGTAGTCTTTAGCACACAGGACTCGCATTCGGGAGCACGACGGTTCAAACCCGCCTCCGGCCATCCTGATTTAGGTTTTCCGTGATTTCCCTAAATCCCTTCAGGCAAATGCCGGGACGGTTCCTTTGAAAGGGCGTGCCCAACATCCTTCCCTAATCCGATGGGACCTACGACCTCGCTGTTTGTTAACCTCCGCCGGCCGGTGTGGCCGTGCGGTTAAAGGCGCTTCAGTCTCGAACCGCGTGACCGCTACGGTCGTAGGTTCGAATCCTGCCTCTGGCATGGATGTGTGTGATGTCCTTAGGTTAGTTAGGTTTAAGTAGTTCTAAGTTCTAGGGGACTGATGACCACAGATGTTAAGTCCCATAGTGCTCAGAGCCATTTGAACCATTTTTTTGTTAACCTCCTCCCAAATCAACCAAACAATGATTCACCATCTACATCTGGAATCTGGAATCCACTGTGAATTCCATGGCAGGGTGTATGTCCCACTGTATCACTTTTTAGGGCCTTTTCCGTTCCATTCATGCACAGAGCACGGGACTAATGATTACTTAAACACCTCTGCTCGCGCTGTCATTAGTCTAACCTTCTCTTCGCGATTTCTATGGGAGCGATACTTAGAGGCTTGTAATATATTCCGAGACTCGTCCCTTAAAGTTGGTTCTAGAAACTTACTAAGTCGGCTTTCATGGGATAGTTTGCGTCTAAACTTCAAGCGTCAGATAGTTCAATTCTTTTGGCGTCTCTGTGACATCCTCCCATGGGTCAAAACAAACCTATGATCCAGACAAGACGTTTCCCCGCACAAACACGGGTCTGTTCCCAGCTTGCCACCTTCCCCATGCCGCTGCTAAACGGAAAACACTTCGCTGACCCGCACGCGCCGCCTCGTGGAGCACGTTCACATGACAAGTTACTCTCTGGCAAAGAGAATCTATACCACCATGGAGGCACAAAGTCGGGAAAATTAAATATAACTTTCGGGCACAAATAGCTAGGCATTGAAAATTTTTTTGACATTCCATATAGATAGATAGCAGCAGTTGTTCGTGAAACAGTTCAGTTTTCCTACAAATCAGTAATTAAGGTTTTCTTAATTACCAAGATTACTTTCAAGCAATTGAACATGTGTTTGCAAAACTAGCCCCCGCAAGCTCAATTCCAGTCTGCCACCAGCAATGGAGCGAGAACCTTTGGCAATACCAGCAACTCGTGCAGGGGAAACACCAAGAAAATCCTTAAACAACTATCAGCTGAAGATCCAGAGAGATAGAAGCCAATAGGATATACGTCAACAAGCAGCCACAAATGCCTCAGCCATTTTGTAATGTGAAACAGTATAAGAACAGATAGTATTATTTCACACGAAAATATGGGCAAGTGTGATTAAGAGCCCCAGTTTCACAGAAAACGAAAATATTGGCTTAAGAGGCCGAGTTTAATAAGTAATGAAATTATTTGGTTTTAAGTGCCCTAAGTTATAGTAATGAAAATATTTAGCTTTAAGACCACAAGTTGTAAAGAGATGAAGTCCTAAAGAGACGACACAGTTGTTCTGCTGAATTTGTCACGTGTGTAATTAAATAGACAATAGATTTAAATCACAAGAAATAAGCGATTTTCCGAGAGACGTATACCACATGAATCACAGATGTGTTAGCTAGGAGCCATTGTTATAACTAGGGTGCAAACATGTGAAATAATAATTTAATTATTTTTATAGATAATATACAAGAGAAATAGGTGAAGGCCAACATCAAATTTTATTGAAAGCAAGTATCAAAGAAAGATCATCATAATTAGAAAAAACAGACAACCAGGAGAAACGAGATAACAAATTTAAACAGTCGTGTTGAACACTATATCCGTTAATATCTCTGTTAGTACTATGTGGTAAAGTTGAGCAATGTTCTAGGATGGGTCACACGAGTGTTTTGTATGGTATCTCCTTTGTAGACTGATTGCATTTTTCTAGTATAAATCTTAGCCTACCACCTGGTTTACGTACAGCTGAGCCAAACGTGATCGTTCCATTTCGTATCCCTACACATTGTTACACCTAGGAGTTTGCATAAACTGATCAATTTCACCAATGGCTCATGGATACTGTAGTTATAGAATACTACAATTTTTACTTTTGTGAATTGCAAAATTTTACATTTTTGCGTATTTAGAGAAAGCTGAAAATCTTTGCACCAGTTTAAAATCTTATCAACATCTGACTGAATGTTTGTGAATCTTTTTTAAGACAGTACTTACCTAGGAAACTGTATGACCTGCGAAAAATCTGAGGTTACTATTAATAATGTTTGAAAGGTCATTAAAATACAACATGTACAGCAAAGGTATCAACACTCTTGCCTGAAGTATGACTGAAGGAAGTCATTTCTACGTCTGTTGATGTCTCACCGTCCAAAATAACATGCTGTATCCTCTCCGCCAAGAAATCCTCACTCCAGACGGAAATCTTGCTTAATGCCCTATATGATCATACTTTCGACAGTAAGCGTATGTCTGGTATTGAGTCAAAAGCCTTTTGGGAGATAAAAACCACTGCATCCACCTGCCTGCCTCCATCCGTATTTCACGTGATCGATGTTTTCAGGATACGCGCTGGCTGGCATGCAGGAACTCATTCTATTCGAGATCCCTTTTTACGACTCAGTTCAGGATATGTTCTAATATTCTACAATAATGTGCAATAAGAAACTTTCATCACTCTAAAATTCAAAATACATGCATGCATCGCTACTCTTACTACTTTGGTGGACGATGTACTTCTGGTAGTGTTCGCCCTGACTAAATATTTTTGTTCAACATGATTGTTTAAACTTGTTACCTCGTTTCTCGTGGTTGTCTGTTTTTTCTAGTTATGATGACCTTTCTTTGATACTTGATTTCATTAATATTTCATGTTTCCATTCAGGTATTCTTCTTGTATATTATCTATAAAAATAATTAAATTATTTTTTCATATGTTTGCACCATAGTTATAATAATGGCTCCCAGCTACCACATCTGTGATTCATGTGGTATACGTCTCTCTGAAATCGCTTATTTCTTGTGGTTTAAATCTATATTTTCTCAGTTGTCTATTTAATTACACACGTGACAAATTCAGCAGGACATCTATTTCTGCTCTTTAAGACTTCATCTTTTTACAACCTGTGGTCTTAAAGCTAAATATTTTCATTATTATAGCCTAGGGCACTTAAAACCAAATACTTTCATTACTTATTAAACTCGACCGCTTAAGCCAATATTTCCGTTTTCTGTGAAGTTAGGGCTCTTAATTACAATTACCCATATTTTCGTGTGAAAGAATACTATTTGTTCTTATACTGTTTCATATTACAAAATGGCTGAGGCTTTTGTGGCCACTTCTTGACGTATATCTTGTTGGCTTCTCTCTCTGGACCTTCAGCTGACAGTTGTTTAAGGATTTTCTTGGTGTTTCCCCTGCACGAGTTGCTGGTATGTCAAAGGTTCACGCTCCATAGCTGGTGGCAGACTGGAATCGAGCTTGTGAGCGCTAATTTTGCAAAAAACATGTGCAACTGCTTGAAAGTAACCTTCGTAATTAAGAGAACCTTAATTACTGATTTGAAGGAAAACTGAACTATTTCACGAACAACTGCTGCTAGTGGAATGTCAAAAAGTTTTCAATGCCTAACTATTTGTGCCGTGCGCGGAACCACCCGAAAGTTGTACTGTATTTTCCCGGCTTTGTGCCCCCATGATTGAGTCGGTGGTGGTATAGATTCTCTTTGCCAGAGAGTAACTTGTCTTGTGAACGTGCTCCGCTAGGCAGCGCGTGCGTGTCAGCGAAGAGTTCTTGGTTTAGCAGCGACATGAAGAAGGTGGCAAGCCGGTCCAGTGCTGGGAACAGACCCGTGATTGTGCGGAAAAACGTCTTGTCTGGATCTGGGGCGATGGCGCGGCCTCGTAGGGATTGAGGGCCATTTGTTTGAATTAACGTATTCGGTGATCGCACTACACTGGTTTTCATAGGCGTGTTGACACTGAACAATGTCCACACTTCCGGATCCTGTATCCATTGTCTGGAAGAGACTGTCAGCCGAAGCATAGTTGGAAGATTAGTACAGCCTGCGCTACACTGTTGCTTGCACCAAGCGAGGTGGCGCAATCGTTAGCACACTGAAATCACGTTCGGGATGACGACAGTTCAAACCCGCGTCCGGCCATCCTGATTTAGGTTTTCCGTGATTTCCCTAAATCGCTTCAGGAAAATTCCGGGACGGTTCGTTTGATATGGCACTGCCAACTTCCTTCATTATCCTTCCATAATCTGAAGGGGCCGATGACCTCGCTGATTGGTCCCCTCCCCGAATCAACCAACCAGTCAACACTGTTGCTGCATCCTGGTTGCATTTATGGTTCAAAGGGCTCTGAGCACTATGGGACTTAACATCTGAGGTCATCAGCCCCCTAGAACTTAGAACTACTTAAACCTAACTAACCCAAGGACATCACACATATCCATGCCCGAGGCAGGATTGCGCGGTTCCAGACTGAAGCGCCCAGTACGCTCGGCCACACTGGCCGGCGGTCACATTTACTACTTCACTCAACGTGAATCTGAGTAGTTCTACTATTCATTAGCTGGCGATCTGTTTACTTTATCCGTTCATGTTGTAAAGATTGTCACTGAGTCTGCCCTTGTGGACGCCATTTGTGTTGAGTGTACCTGTGGGACCAGTGGTAACGGATTTATGTTTCGGGTTTTATCGTGCCAATTTAATGACGTGTATAATGTACCGCCAAAGAGTGTACGCAAGACTGAAGTGTGAAGTAAAATGTGATTGTAAGCTTACAGCACTGTGAACCCATTGACGTAGAAGTGAACGAATTCTAATCTTGCAAATTGCCTATTGTAACTGAACGATTCGTGTCTCCTTATTTGGCATTCATCTGAAGGCGCTCTACGCCTAAATTTGTTCTGAAACTGTCGGGTACTTCCGAACCGTACTTGAATAAATCTTAAATCGTGCAACAAGTGAAACTGGTGTATGTAAAACATGTGAGTGGAAGTCCCGCTGTAATTTTAATTGTGTATTTTAAGTAATGTTGCTAAACTGATATTATCTGAAGACTGTTTTGAAATTTGTATTGACTCAATTTATCATTATAAATCTTGTTTAAGGGCTTACTATATACCTTTTTAAGTCGAGTAGTTACTTAGTTTAGTTTAATCGATGCTGTTGTAACTGTCTTGAGCTTAGACTTGGCATTTTTGTATCGCTGCTATTGGCCATTAATATTTGATCCGAGTTAACATTTAATCAAGAGTATTCCAATGGTTGGGCAACATATAAATGTTGATTACCAATTTCTTGTTAATAAATTTGTTTTAGTAACCTACCCCCATGAACCATGGACCTTGCCGTTGGTGGGGAGGCTTGCATGCCTCACCGATGCAGATGGCCGTACCGTAGGTGCAACCACAACGGAGGGGTATCTGTTGAGAGGCCAGACAAACGTGTGGTTCCTGAAGAGGGGCAGCAGCCTTTTCAGTAGTTGCAGGGGCAACAGTCTGGATGATTGACTGATCTGGCCTTGCAACACTAACCAAAACGGCCTTGCTGTGCTGGTACTGCGAACGGCTGAAAGCGAGGGGAAACTACAGCCGTAATTTTTCCCGAGGGCATGCAGCTTTACTGTATGGTTAAAAGATGATGGCGTCCTCTTGGGTAAAATATTCCGGAGGTAAAATAGTCCCCCATTCGGATCTCCGGAAGGGGACTACTCAGGAGGACGTCGATATCAGGAGAAAGAAAACTGGCGTTCTACGGATCGGAGCGTGGAATGTCAGATCCCTTAATCGGGCAGGTAGGTTAGAAAATTTAAAAATGGAAATGGATAGGTTGAAGTTAGATATAGTGGGATTTAGTGAAGTTCGGTGGCACGAGAAACCAGACTTTTGGTCAGGTGAATCCAGGGTTATAAATACAAAATCAAATAGGGGTAATGCAGGAGTAGGTTTAATAATGAATAAAAAAAATAGGAGTGCGGGTAAGCTACTACAAACAGCATAGTGAAAGCATTATTGTGGCCAAGATAGACAAGAAGCCCATGCCTACTACAGTAGTACAAGTTTATATGCCAACTAGCTCTGCAGATGATGAAGAAAATGATGAAATGTATGATGAGATAAAACAAATTATTCGCGTAGTGAAGGGAGACGAAAATTTAATAGTCATGGGTGACTGGAATTCGAGAGTAGGAAAAGGAAGAGAAGGAAACATAGTGGGTGAATATGGATTGGGGGAGAGAAATGAAAGAGGAAGCCGTCTGGTAGCATTTTGCACAGAGCATAACTTAATCATAGCTAACACTTGGTTCAAGAACCATAAAAGAAAGTTGTATACATGGAAGAATCCTGGAGATACTAGAAGGTATCAGAAATTGTAAGACATTTCCAGGGGCAGATGTAGACTCTGACCACAATCTATTGGTTATGAACTGCAGGTTAAAACTGAAGAAACTGCAAAAAGGTGGGAATTTAAGGAGATGGGAACTGGAGAAACTGAAAGAACCAGAGGTTGTACAGAGTTTCAGGGACAGCATAAGGGAACAATTGACAGGAATGGGGGAAAGAAATACAGTAGAAGAAGAATGGGTAGCTCTGAGGGATGAAGTAGTGAAGGCAGCAGAGGATCGAGTAGGTAAAAAGACGAGGGATAGTAGAAATCCTTGGGTAACAGAAGAAATATTGAATTTAATTGATTAAAGGAGAAAATATAAAAATGCAGTAAATGAAGCAGGCAAAAAGGAATACAAATGTCTCAAAAATGAGATCGACAGGAAGTGCAAAATGGCTAAGCAGGGATGCCTAGAGGACAAATGTAAGGATGTAGAGGCTTATCTCACTAGGTCATGGTTACAAAGAAGACTACATGAGGCAGCTACTGGCATTGCATTAACCCACTCAGCACAATGTGGGGTTGTCCTACATTAGGGTCCTAATGAAGCGTCTACGATGACCAGGTGTTTGATGATTTTATAGTACGATTGCATTGGTTTACTTCGGGAATGCAGTTGGGTTTTAAGACAAACTCTTTTATGCTTTTTATCGTTAATATTGCGGCAGCTGTTTGTCGTACCACACATAGTACGACCTAGACCACACCTAAGTAACTATGTATTCTGACATGGTTGTCACATTTCCTTTGAAAGGGTACAGTACCGCCCGACATTGAAAATAGGTACAACATACTTCATTATTTTTGTCAGAACAACACTTTTTTTTGTAAAATAACTCAATTTCAATTAATACAGCGAAGCCGGATACCAGTGTGGGAAAGAATGACAATTTATTTATTTAATTGATCACATGTGCACTCCCACAAAATAAATCCCTACATCCAGTTTGGTGAGATCTGTGAAATGAATGAATATATGGTCGTCTGCTAACCGCAGATAGTGAATGTGAATATATGATCATCTTTGAGACGATCCTTTGGCCACATTTGGTGGGACCAAAGAGATGAAATTTACGTGAGCTTTGAGCGCCTGAAATGTGGCTGACCGATATGGTAGCAAGGTGCTCCCCCACTTCGACAGAGGTGCGAGAGAACCTGAAGAACGGCCATGTTTCAGGACTCTGCCGCTGGATCTTGTGCTGTTAAGACCTGTCTTAGTCGTGCTCCGTAAAGACAAAAGAGTGGTGACATGGTATGCATGTGGAATATTTAAGAGTAGTTTGAAATAATAATTTCTCTATTTCAGGAACTTTTGTGGGGAGAATTAAATGTCAGGCAGGTAATATTAATGGGATCGTAGTAATCTTCGGAAGTGACCAATGGTCACAATGAAACCACGTGTAGCAATAAGTTGAAATACTTCCGTGTGCGTAAGTTAAGCTGAATTACTAGCGTGTGTACTATAAGTTGAAATATTTATGAAATGGCGTGTGCAGGACTTGAAATTAGAGGCGAGTACTTCTACGTGGTGAGTACTGTGTGAGTCTCAATCTGTGTATGAGACAAAGGATAAAGAGAAGTACTCGTCCATGGTATCAGTTGAGGACTCGTGTGTGTGATGAATATGTTCTTAATATTACTTTGCGAGATATGTTTCCGTGTGACGCTTGATTCAAACTATAACGCTCTGAGAGAGAAACAAGGTGAGTCAGCCGTCTATCCTGCAACGCCACTTGGCTTGCATTGCACAGGAAGACGTGCATACATCTCCAGAGTTCATAGTAGGAAAGTAGAATTACGAAGTGGGGCAGTGTCGTGTGAAACTGGGATAAATATTAATTGAAGTGGGAAAGCTGAAAGTGATAATGTTGTGACTATTCCCTGTGTAGTATTTCATGTTGTAGTGTGGTGTATGTCATGTAATTTAAGTATGTGTGGTTTGCATGGGAGAGTAGCAAGGTAGTTTCAGAGGTAGTGGGTTATGCGTGTTCCTTTTGTACTGCTCGGTCTGGAGGAAAGTTTCGTGATGATGATTGTGAGAGTCGGAGTGTGAGAAATAATAAAAGATCCACCATCCTATCCAGAAAGTGCACTGTAGCGTTAAATAATTACGAGACCATAAGATAGAGATTCACCAATGTAAAGCCATGCCCACTGGGCGGAATTTCTCGTGTTATTGTTGTAGGTTATACAATTTGTGTGTTTAGGTTATAGAATTTATCGGAATAAATAAGATAGTGAAAAGAAAAAGGTTGGTGGCCTTTTCCTTCGAATTGTATGTTGCATGATATCCAGAATTTATCATGTATGCGCCACTCATATTCAGTGCGATGGCCACGTGTTGATAAAAGCTGTTAAATAAAAAAAGAAAATGTGGTATTGCCAGTGCGTAGTGAACAGTCAGAGTTCTGTAAATTACTGACAGTCAGATGTGCGTTTCCGTTGCGTATTATTCATACAGGAGGGTAATTTGTAACTTAATTGTGAGTACGAGAGTTCATATTACTCGATAAATAAGAATGAATCCGCTCGCTTGGCAGACCACTCATCTTGCAGGCCTGACTGCTTGATGCCAGAGTATGAGCAAGGCATGTGGGCGCCTCTCACTTTGTATTTTAATTTATTTTATTTTTATTTATATTACTTAATTTTTATTAAAAAATAATTCTTCCACTGTTCCACTGGACATACGAATGTATGCAGTACATCTGATCTGTTGCATGGCCTATTACAACTGTTCAAATGGTTCAAATGGCTCTGAACACTATGCGACTTAACTTCTGAGGTCATCAGTCGCCTAGAACTTAGAACTAATTAAACCTAACTAACCTAAGGACATCACACACATCCCGGCCCGAGGCAGGTTTCGAACCTGCGACCGTAGCGGTCGCTCGGCTCCTGACTGTAGCGCCTAGAACCGCACGGCCACTCCGGCCGGCTATTACAACTGTGTGTTACGGTTTTATGAATAATAGCGTACACATATGTTCATATATCATGCGTTATTCGAGTAAAACAGGGAAAGCTATTAACAACAGCATGACATAGGCAGAAGCATATGTGCCCTAATGTTACATATAGTTTTAATGATATACAATATATCTCTTTGAGCCATTTACATACTTAACACGATACCTGTAAATTGTTAACGTATGTTCTATATTTTTTATAAGTTTTGTATGTTAGTACATTTCTTCTAATCATTGTACATGGGCCTGAAGATGGCATCAATGTAATGCCGAAACAGGTAGCACATAGAAGTTCATAAAATAAAATAAACTTCTACAAATCATACAGCTGTTGGTAAAATATTGCATCAAGAAGTTCATGCCAGCCGTCGTTCCAAGATCCATAATGGATCAACGAAGATTACATCGATATCTGTAATTTTTGGGTTCGTACGATTGTAAGGAGAAGCCTGCAGTTGCGTTTCGGTGCGAACGCGCCTTGAACGCAAAGGTGCAGTGGAGTGAGCCATGCCAGGTGGCAGCTGCCGCCCCTGTGGTGTCTCGAGGTTGGCAGCGCCTCGCGCAAGTAATTACGCGCCGTTCCCAGCACTGTGCGCAGCTGCCGCGCTGAGGTGCGGCGCCGAGGTGTGGCGCTGGGGCCGCCTTTCCCTCCTGCTTGTGGTGCGGTGCGTGGCGGGGGGTGCATTGTGCGCCCGCTGAATGGGAAGACAGCGCCGGGGCTGAAAACCCGCCACTGCGAGCGAATCATCCGGCGGCGACGGTGACAATGGCGCCCCGGGCGACCGCCGTAACTCAATTACAGCCAATCTGCCCCACAATGGCGGAGCGTCGTCTGCCCCAGCCGCCCGGGCTTCCTGCTTCCTGCCAGGCATTTCACTTACAGCAAAGCCGCCCTCTCTCCTCCGCTTCCTCAGTCTCGAACGCCGTAAAGGGATTAGGCTCTCTTTGAGGTGTTCTGTGCCGATGTACATCTACACCACTGGACATCGTTGACTGCGCTACCGGCGATCAATCACTGGGACCAGTCAAAGCGTTCAGGAACTCGGACTTTTTACCAGAGCAGGAAAGGGTCGGGTAGTATCGGCCAATGGATCGTACCTGACAAGTCTTGTTTCTGAACTCTACCACTAGTGGCAGCGCCTGTCTCTCGACTGCTGCGTGAACTATGGAGGAACGTAATCACTCACACAATTTTGGATATACAGGGTGGTCCATTAATCGTGACCGGGCCAAATATCTCACGAAATAAGCGTCAAACGAGGAAACTGCAAAGAACGAAACTTGTCTAGCTTGAAGGGGGAAACCACTTGGCGCTATGGTTGGCCCGCTAGATGGCGTTGCCATAGGTCAAACGAATATCAACTGCGTTTTTTTAAAATAGGACCCCATTTTTACTACACATTCGTGTAGTACGTAAACAAATATTAATGTTTTAGTTGGACCACTTTTCTCGCTTTGTGATAGATGGCGCTGTAATAGTCACAAACATATGGCTCACAATTTTAGACGAACAGTTGGTAACGGGTAGGTTTTTTAAATTAAAATACAGAACGTAGGTACGTTTGAATATTTTATTTCGGTTGTTCCAATGTGATACATGTACCTTTTTGAACTTGCCATTTCTGAGAACTCATGCCGTTACAGCGTGATTACCTGTAAGTACCGCATTAATGCAATAAATGCTCAAAATGATGTCCGTCAACCTCAATGCATTTGGCAATACGTGTAACGACATTCCTCTCAACAGCGAGTAGTTCGCCTTCCGTAATGTTCGCACACGCATTGACAATGCGCTAACGCATGTTGTCAGGCGTTGTCGGTGGATCACGATAGCAAATATCCTTCAAGTTTCCCCACAGAAAGAAATCCGGGGACGTCAGATCCGGTGAACGTGCGGGCCATGGTGCTTCGACGACCAGTACACCTGACATGAAATACAGTATGTTATTCAATACCGCTTGAACCGCACGCGAGCTATGTGCCGGCCATCCATCATGTTGGCAGTACATCGCCATTCTGTCATGCAATGAAACATCTTGTAGTAACATCGGTAGAACATTACGTAGGAAATCAGCATACATTGCGCCATTTAGTTTGCCATCGATAAAATGGGGGCCAATTATCCTTCCTCCCATAATGCCGCACCATGCATTAACCCACCAAGGTCGCTGATGTTCCACTTGTCGCAGCCTTCGTGGATTTTCCGTTGCCCAATAGTGCATATTACGCTGGTTTACGTTACCGCTGTTGGTGAATGACGCTTCGTCACTAAATAGAACCCGTGCAAAAAACCTGTCATCGTCCGTAATTTCGCTTCTGCCCAGTGGCAGAACTGTTCACGACGTTCAAAGTCGTCGCCATGCAATTCCTGGTGCATAGAAATATGGTACGGGTGCAATCGATGTTGATGTAGCATTCTCAACACCGACGTTTTTGAGATTTCCGATTCTCGCGCAATTTGTTGCTACTGATGTGAGGATTAGCCGCGACAGCAGCTAAAACTCCTACTTGGGCATCATAATTTGTTGCAGGTCGTGGTTGACGTTTCACACGTGGCTGAACACTTCCTGTTTCCTTACATAACGTAACTATCCGGCGAACGGTCCGGACACTTGGTTGATGTCGTCCAGGATACCGAGCAACATACATAGCACAAGCCCGTTGGGCATTTTGATCACAATAACCATACATCAACATTTTAACACGGGTAATGTATCACGAAGCAAATACCGTCCGCACTGGCGGAATGTTACGTGATACCTCGTGCTTATACGTTTGTGACTATTACAGCGCCATCTATCACAAAACGAAAAAAGTGGTCCAACTAAAACATTCATATTTCTTTACGTACTACACGAATATGTAATAAAAATTGGGGCTCCTATTTAAAAATCACAGTTGATATCCGATTGACCTATGGCAGCGCCATCTGGCGGGCCAAACATAGCGCCATATGGTTTCCCCCTTCAAGCTAGGCGAGTTTCGTTCTTTGTAGTTTTTTCGTTTGATGCTTATTTCGTAAGATATTTGGCCCGCTCACTATCAATGGACCACCCCGTATATGAAAAAAACAGTGCGTTTCGGAGTGGCAATAAGTAATCTTTTTTAAAGGACATCCATCATATTCACCGTTGTCTGTAGAAATTATTTATTTTACTATCATAATTTCGGCCTTTGGGGCATTGCAAGTGGTACGCCAAAGATTAAAGAATACAAAAGTGAAGCACAGAGTGTGTATATGGAACTGCACAAACATGTCATGTAGACAGAAGTACATTACAAAATGGTGAAAATAATCTGCCACTTAGATCTCGCTTCAGCACATCTCATCGTCAGAACTAAGCCTTTTTACTGTAGAAATACAGTAAAGTCAAACGACATGTCGGAGGATTTTAAAGTCTGACATGTTCTGAAGCAAAATGTAATTTGGCTTACTTTCATCATTTTTGTAATCTACTACTGTCTACATGACATGTTCGAGCAATTTTGCATATGCACTCTGTGCTTCATTTTTGTATTCTTTTAGATTTTGCCGTACCCCTTTAAAAATTCTACATGACTGTGAGCGCCGATCATGAGAAATTAGCGAGTTATCCGTTCCTAGTGAGTTTTCAGTACGGAAACTTAGTTTTAGAGTATAATGCTTTATCTGAAGATAAATAATATTACAAAGAATGGTTAAAATGGCTCTGAGCACTGTGGGACTTTACTTCTGAGGTCATCAGTCCCCTAGAACTTAGAACTACTTAAACCTAACTAACCTAAGGACATCACACACGTCCATGCCCGAGGCAGGATTCGAACCTGCGACCGTAGCGGTTGCGCGGTTCCAGACTGTAGCGCCTAGAACCGCTCGGCCACTCCGGCCGGCAAATAATATTACATTTTTATTGTATATTTACGTAAACTAATACTATATAATGGCTAGGCCAAGTAATAACTACTGGAATATGAAACTACCACACCATCACATTCCTGTTGAGGCTGACTAAACAATTTAGGGTTGAACCAGCAAAAACTCGTGGCTCAAATACTTAAAGTTCTGCAATTTTTTATCTTAACACGTAAAAATGGAAAAGTCATGCCAAGAATCAGATGAAAGTCACATGAAAGAAGTCGCGGATAAGCTAGACTTCTTGAAATGCAAGTAAGGAAGACAGTGAGAAATATTTGGTTGCAAAAAGTACACTAGGTGACTGACTTAAAGCCTTACGAGAAAACAAAGAGACATCCACAACACCTGTTTTAGAAAAGAATAAGCTAATCGCGAGAATATTCAGTGATGAGCAGGGAACAGTATTGACGATCGTACTGAAAATTTAGATAGCTACATTATGACTTTGAATATATACTTTCTTTTCTTCCTTTCTTTTGCTACTGCCTTTATCCCACATTGTGCGCAGGGTCGGTAGGGTTAAGTACAGAATTGGCATGGTTAAGTTTAAGGGGTGGCCGGATGCCCTTCCTGCCGCCACCCCATAACCCCCGGGACGCAAGGAGTGTACCCCAGCTGTCTGTGTCTAGTGGAAATCGTGAAATAGTGCGAATGTGTGTAAAATATCTGCGAGTCCTGTAACTGAGGCGGGACGTGGGGACCAGCCCAGTATTCACCTAGTAGGATAAAACCGTCTAAAAACCACATCCAGGCTGGCCGGCACACCGGCCGTCGTCGTTAATCCGCCGGGCGGATTCGATCCGGGGCCGGCGCGCCTACCCGTTGGGTTGTTTGGGGAAGGAGACCAGACAGCGAGGTCATCGGTCTCATCGGATTAGGGAAGGATGGGGAAGGAAGTCGGCCGTGCCCTTTCAGAGGAACCATCCCGGCATTTGCCTGGAGTGATTGAGGAAAATCACGGAAAACCTAAATCAGGATGGCCGGACCCGGGATTGAACCGTCGTCCTCCCGAATGCGAGTCCAGTGTCTAACCACTGCGCCACCTCCTCGGTGCGAGTCCAGGAAGGCAGCGCGTTAGCGCTCTCAGCTACCCTCGTGAGTGCCTTTGAATATAGAATATACACTGACGTGACGAAATCCGTGGGATAGCGATATACACACATACAGACGGCGGTATTATCACGTACACAAGGTATAAAAGGGCACCGCATTGGCGGAGCTGTCATTTGTACTCAGGTGATTCATATGAAAAGGTTTCCGATGTGGTTATGGCCGCAAGACGTGAATTAACAGATTTTGAACGCGGAATGGCAGTTGGAGCTAGACGTATGGGACATTCAGTTTTGGAAATAGTTAGGAAAGTCAATATACCGAGATCCAGAACGCTGAAAGTGTGCCGATAGTACCAAATTTTAGGTATCACCTTTCACCATGGACAACGCAGTGGCCGACGGCCTTCACTTAATGACCGAGAGCAGCGGGGTGTGCATATAGTTGTCAGTGCTAACAGACAAGCAACACTGCTTGAAATAATCGCAGGAGTCAAAGTGGGACGTACTACGAACGTATCCGCTAGGACATTGCCGCGAAATGTATTGTGTATATAGTTGTCAGTGCTAATATACAAGCAACACTGCTTGAAATAATCTCAGGAATCAAAGTGGGACGTACTACGAACGTATCCGCTAGGACACTGCCGCGAAATGTGCCAGTAATGGACTATAGCAGCAGAGAACCGGCGCGAGTGCCTGTGCTCACAGCATGACATCGTCCGCAGGGCGTCTCTCGGGGTCGTGACTATGTCGGTTGGACCCTACGCGATTGGAAAATCGTGGCCTGATCAGATGAGTCCCGATTTCAGTTGGTAAGAGCTGATGGTAGCCCACGAAGCCATGTTAACAAGGCACTGTGTAAGCTGGTGGTGGTTCCATATTAGTGTGGGCTGTGTTTACATCTACGTCTACATCTACATGGTTACTCTGCAATTCACACTTAAGTGCCTGGCAGAGGGTTCATCGAACCATTTTCATATTACTTCTCTACCATTCCACTCTCGAATGGCGCGTGTGAAAAAGGAACACCTAAATCTTTCCGTTCGAGCTCCGATTTCTCTTACTTTATTATAATGATCATTTCTCCCTACGTAGGTGGGTGTCAACAAAATATTTCCGTATTCGGAAGAAAAAGGTGGTGATTGAAATTTCGTAAATAGATCTCGCCGCAAAGAAAACCGCCTTTGTTTCAGTGACTGCAACACCAACTCGCGTATCATATCAGTGACACTCTCACCCCTATTGCGCGATAACACGAAACGAGCTGCCCTTCTTTGCACCTTTTCGATGTCCTCTGTCAATCCTACCTGGTAAGGATCGAATACCGAGCAGCGATATTCCAGCAGAGGACGGACAGGTGTAATGTAGGCTGTCTCTTTAGCGGGTTTGTCGCATCTTCTAAGTGTTATGCCAACAAAGCGCAGTCTTTGTTTCGCCTTCCCCACAATATTATCTATGTGGTCTTTCCAATTTAAGATGCTCGTAACTGTAATTCCTAAGTATTTAGTCGAATTGACAGCCCTTAGATTTGTACGATTTATCGTATACCCGAAATTTATAGGATTTCTTTTAGTACCCATGTGGATGACCTCGCACTTTTCTTTGTTTGGTGCCAATTGCCACTTGTCGTACCATACAGAAATTCTCTCTAGATCATTTTCTAGTTGGAATTGATCGTCTGATGATTTTACTAGACGGTAAATTACAGCGTCATCTGCAAACAATATAAGGGGGTTGCTCAGATTATCACCTAGATCATTTATGTAAATCAGGAACAGTAGAGGGCCTGTGACACTACGTTGAGGAACGCCAGATATCACTTCTGTTCTACTCGATTATTTACCGTCTATCACTACGAACTGTGACCTCTCTGTGAGGAAATCACGAATCCAGTCACGCAACTGAGACGATACTCCATATGCACGCAATTTGATTAGTAGTCGCTTTTGAGAAACGGTATCAAAAGCCTTCTGGAAATCCAGGAATATGGAATCGATATGAGATCCCTTCATGGTAATAAAGAGCTAGCTGTGTTGCACAAGAACGATATTTTCTGAATCCGTGTTGGTTATATATCAATAAGTCATTTTCTTCAAGGTAATTCATAATGTTCGAGTACAGTATATGCTCCAAAATCCTACTGAAAATTGAGATCAGTGATATGGGTCTGTAATTGATGTGTTATTCCTATTTCCTTTCTTGAATATTGGTGTAACCTGTGCTACTTTCCAGTCTTTAGGAACAGACCTTTCGTCAAGTGAGCAGTTGTATATGATTGCTAAGAAAGGTGCTATTGTGTCTGCATACTCTGAAAGGAACCTGATTGGTATACCATCTGGACCGGAAGACTTGCCTTCCTTAAGTGATTTGGGCTGTTTCGCAAAAGCGATCTGACCTCAAAAGGACTCTCAGAGATTTAAATGCAGACGAGGGGATAGTGGTTCTTCCTTCTGACAAAGGCAATGCTACTGTTGTTATGAATAAAGAGGATTATAGAAGTAATTGTTGAGGAGTGAAGCTATGTGTCCCTAAAGTTCATAAGACTCTCCTTCCTCTGAAATCAATTGTCAGTACTATTAATACTCCAACGTACCAAATAGCAAGATAACTGGCATCTTGTTTACAACCACATATTGGCCGAACTGATTATTGTGTAAAAGACTCAAGTCATTTCATTAAGAAACTGAAGAGACTAACTTTGGCTCCTAAGGAATTCTTGTCAGTTTTGACATAGTGTCTTTACTTACGATGATTCCGCTTAACGAAGTTATGGTTTACATAGCGGATGTTTTCCCAGCAGATCTGAGTGCTCTTTTCAGACACTGTCCCACTTCTAGTCAGTTCCAGTGGGACGATGAGTTTTATAAGTAGGTTGATGGTGTGGCCATGGGTAACCCATGGAATGGACTGGGTCCTCTGGTCTAACTGAACCGATCATTGACTAGTAATGGTTATGTTAGGCTACTTGGAGATAAGCCATTCAAGGACTTAAAGTTCCCAAACAACGATGGATTTTTTATGGATGACAATGTGCCATGTCACCGGGCCATAGTTGTTCGCGATTGATTTGAAGAACATTTGGGACATTTCGAGTAATGACTTGGTCACTCAGATCGGCCGATATGAACCCCATCGAACACATTATCGAGAGGTCAGTTTGCGCACAAAATCCTGCACCGACAACACTTTCGCAGTTATCTATGGCTGCACAGGCAACACGGGCCATTATTTACACAGGGGACGTAACGATTTGTTGGGTCCATGCCACGTCGAACTGCTGGCTGCCGGGCAAAAGGAGGTGCGTTACGCTATCAGGAGGTATCCCTTGATTTTTGTCGCCTTATTGTAGATTAGTTCTTAAATCTAGTTTAAATGGAGCATCGATTAAACAAGATAAAATCTGAAAGCGGGTAAAGACTTTTACTATGTTTTCATGGAAAAATCGTGAAGATTTAGAAGCGAGGACAGATGAGAGTAACAGGTCCCGGCGAGGATCTAGTTGACATATTCTTTGAAAACGAGGTGATCTGATGGACTAGCTGAATTTATAAACATTTACGATCGAATTAAAGACTTTTTAGATTAGAATAACCGTTTTACACGTTACAGTTTTATGTTCGATACATCCCTCCAGAAGCTTAAACGACCAAAATTCAAAGGATGGAAAAACGTTAGGAAATCAACGAGCGTGTATTCTCATGACATAAGTGTTACAATTCTACTAGCCTTTTCCCCACAGCTTCTGCCGCATACATGTTCGACACAAATATTACACACATCTCTCTCAGAAACATGTGGAAAACACTGTCTAGAAGAAAGGATAGGATGATAAGGATGTGTTAAGACATCGGGGAATAAGATAAGTGATACTAGAAGGACCTGTAGTGGGTAATAGTTGTCGGGGAAGACAAAGATTGCAATATATACAACAAATAACAAAGCATGTAGGGTGCAAGTGCCACTCCGTGATGAAGGTACTGACAAGAGACGATTCGTGGCAGGCCTCATCAGCCAGAAGATTGATGATTAAAAAGAAAATTTCATGCTTCTAAAAAGAAACATTAGTCTTCATTAAATGTCTCCTGTGTATAAGGGAATCACAACTAAACATTACAGTAATGTGATGTTTCATATTTTTCCGTTACTCCGCACGCTGAGTACTATTCGCCGCCCGCTGTTTTTAAACCGCCGCTGTGCCATTGCTCCAGCAAGAAGGCGCTTGCGAGATTGGAAGATTTATCTATTTATTTTGTTTATTTCATTAACAATACAGAGTAACCCACCGCCTTGAAATGTAAGGTGGGTCGAATGCTTCTAAATCTAACAGCAAAGACTTCTTATTATTACAATCTTATTGGTGTACAGTTGTTAATACTTTTTTAAATAATATAAAGACCATAATATATGAACATTTCTCTAGGTTACAGAGAACTGAATGCTTAACAATTGTCAAAGTGGTCCTGTATAATTTGTTTCTACCTATTTGATGAGAATATAATTTATATAATGCAAACATCAAAGAAAAAATGTAATACAATAAGTGTGTTGAAAATATGTTGCAGCATGTAAAGGGAAATGATGTACTGTATTTGGATGTGTATTATAATCTAAGTTCCTTGTTGGTTGATAATAGTCTATTTCTACCTACTTCAGGTGGGAAGGTCTCGATAGAACCTCGAGCTATTCTCATCTGAAACGGTTTGTGTTTATTTATGTTTTATGTTTGTGTGTATTGATATATTACTTGCAGTGCTGCATGTCAGGACACTGCATGATATTCAGTAGTTGTTCGTTTGTCTTAGTTTTGGTAGTTGTCGCACATTCTGTGTGGTACTTTAGATACATACACTTGGTATTATACAGATTAAATACTGATTGAGCATTTGATACACGCAGTACATGAATTTTAGCTTTACGTGGGGAATACACTTATGGTTGTAAATTTGTTAGTAGAAATAGAATGTAGTTCATTACTACTTGAATGCAGTATTCGTTAAATAACTTGATACATTACATTTTTAATTTTATACATATTTTATACAGGAAATACATCTGACACACAAAATTCGTTGATTGTAGCTTTACATAAAGAAGAGAATATACTTCTGTCTACAGATAGTAAGATGAATAATACATTACTGCTTGTGTGCAGTATACTTTAAACAATATGCAGCGTGTAGTTGGGGAGGAGGTGCCTCGAAATAAAAGTTCTTCGAGGCTTTTCCTTCCAAGCGACGGTATCTTATTACTACAGCCTTAGTATGTGGTGTCGGTGTTTGTTTTATGATTGTTACTGCACGTTGTATTGTTTGTATCTGTGTTGTAGCATGCAGTGCCATGCGTTTTTTCTTTGTGTCCCTTACGTGTTGATCCCTTCTGAGTCATGTTCACTTAGTGTGTTGGTTCCTTCCTTGGATTCGGAATCTGTGGTCGTGCTTGTGTCCTCCTTTGAGGTGTTGTTTATGGTTGTCTGCGACTCCTTCCATATGGTTTTTGACGCTTGTAATCTTCATGCAGTGTGTTCCATAAAATATCGGCTACGCTGTTTATTGTGCTCCAATCATCGGGATTACATATTAATCTGGCGATGTCATTGTCGCTTTGTATAGGTCTCACGTGTGCCAGCTTGTTGCATAGCAGTGTGACATGTTCTGGTGTCCCAGTTTCTTCGCAAATGCATATTTCATCGTTATTCCCACGCGGTTTAAGCGTACCAGGTGCGGCCCGTGGCCTGTCAGGAAACGAACCATCCCCCGGCTTGGATCGACATGTTTCAGTTGTAATCCTTCGCGTACGTCAGGAAAGAAAGAGTGTACTCGTCGACCCTTATCGGATGCGTCCCACTCTCTCTGCTATGTTTGAAACCACCATTGTTTCATTTTTGTTTTGTTTATAATGTTGGTTCCCGTAATTTCGGTACTTTATCGAGCGTGTGCCTCTTAGGCCAGTTAAGTGCAGCCCTATAACGTACTGTCCCGTCTATAGGGCAAGTCCTCATCACAACGCAAAGTGCCTCTAGTGACGTGGTGTTGAAGGCTCCCCTCATTCTCAGGAGTACAATACGTTGGCCTCGTCTTGCAATTGTCTTGTTAGGCTGTATGTCCAGTCTGTGAGGCCAAGCACTTGCGGCGAAGCATGCCATGGATTCAAATATCGCAATGTGGTACGTCCTTATCGTCTTAATAGTTAATTTGCGCTGAGTTGTTTTGAGTCTTGCTAGTTTATGGATAATTCTGGCGGCTTTGTCAATTGTCAGTTTGATATCATAGCTGAAAGTCTGTTTTTCATCAAGATGCAGTCCTAGATAACGTGTGGCTTGCTTTCTCTGTTTGCTTGTGTTGTCTAATTTTAGAATTGGGTTCCTCTGTAGCGTCCCCTTGAGCACTAACTATTTTTAGTTCATTTTATTTGCACTAATTGTTAATTTTCTGAAGCAGTTGCGTGTCTTTAATACCTAGTGCTGCTCTCGAGTTGCCTGACGCCACTACGAGCAGGACATCTGCGTACACCGCTACACCTCTTACCCTTTCGTCACCGTCCAGAGTGTTCAGCAAGGGCTAGACTGCGATATCCCAAAATACTGGTCCCTGTGGACATCCATTTGATATTCTCCCCTTGCTTGTACCAGCCCTCCACTCCACCGATCGCCCTTAACCTGGCGAAGAGGGACGGCCACCACAGGTTGTCAAAAGCCCCAGCTATGTCGATTAGAATGGCGGCCGTGTACTTGTCGCTGATGCTATTTGTTACTGTCAGTGCTTGCTTTACGGCGTCTTCTATTGATCTACCTTCCCTGAAGCCGACTTGATGGGGCGTTAGGCCGAGGAGGCGTTTGGCGATTGTTAGCGGTCACACAGGAGCCTTTCCTGTACCTTTCCGGGAGTGTTTAAGAGGCAGATCGGTCGGAGCGTTCTGGTGTCTGTTGGTCCTTTGTCTTGTGATTTCCTGATTATTACTATATTAGCAGTTTTCCAGAGGTTTGGAATTCCGCCTGTTAGTGGTGCCTCGTTGAATATGTTAGTAAGAAAAAGTGTGATTTGCGTTACTGTTTGTTTTAATGTTTCTGAAAGTATTTTGTCTGGGCCGGTTGCTTTTCGGTTTTTAAGCCTGCTGACCGCGCCGCGACTTCTTCTTGTGAGAATGGTATGGTTACTCTGTCACTGATATGTGGGTGCCTCATGCTCTCTCTAGGTCAGCTTGGTGTCTCTCGTTCAGGAGATATTCTGCTGTGCTTCTCCTTCTTCTGGTCATTGTGCCGTCAGCTTGTTTTAGTGATGACAGAACTGTCTGTGTCTCAACTCGTTCTGTTTCTATCTTGAATGGTTGTTCCCAGATGTCGTTCTGTACTGGGTTTTGACGAAATTTGTCCAGTTGTCTTGTCTTGTCGTCTTCAAGGGTTTTTGGTATTTCTGTTTAGCTTCACGATACAGGTCAAGTCTTCTCTGTCTTTCAGGAGCTGTCTTTGCTTGCTGGTTGTACTTTATTTTGCCCTGTGAATCCTTCCTTGCGAGTTCTGTCGGCCACGGTTTTTTCTATCCCTACCCAGTTTTTGCCCGTGGTATAGATGCTTCCTGTGGTCTTTGTAGGACCTCTGTCAGTAAATGCGTATTGTAATCTATACTGCCTTGAACAGTGTGTAGTGACGACGCCTAAACAATATCTTAAACTTTTTGCCAGTCGGCTCTTCCTATGAGTAAATGCTGCTGATCATGGTCTACGTCAAGTGTATTGACATATCTGTCTGTGCCTATGGCGATTGCGTTGTGGTCGCTGTGTTTGACTATATCTAATACCATCCGTGTGTTGACTAGTGGAAGAGATTATGCGTTCCGTAGAGAAAGATCTGTGTTACTTAAGTCCCTGTTCAGTATGAAGAGGTTGCATTCATTTACCATGTCAAGCACTAGTTGCCCTCTGTCGTCAATTCTATCTGAGTTCCACAAGGGTGATTTTGCGTTGATACCGGTTAGAATGAGCGGTCTTTTTCTTTCTGAGTGTCGAGAAATGTCTTTTATTTTGTCTAAGAAAGCTTCTATGTCATACGAGCACCGAGCGTATACAGACGACATGAGCCACACGTCCGTCTGTTATTTCTGCTGTGGCGATGTGTTCAGAGCAAAACTGGGTCATCTATGTTACCATGAGGTTTTCATTAACTACTATTATCGCGGCTTTCGCGTTTGATGTTCCTGCTTGTTGTGATGTAATGTAAGGGGAACCCTGAAATGTTCCAGCCTTGCAGGAAGCGTTCCTGAAAACTGGTGATGTGTGCTTTTGTTTCCTCTAAGAGCCTACCTAGTTCCACATTGACTAGGATACTGCCCTGGCAAATTAGTTGCATTACCTTCATAAGGGATATCTAGTGAAGGAAAAACACTTCGGTGTGGTTTCTTTAAAATCTACAAACACACCTCCATGAGCTCTCACGAAGCTCTCGATACTTTCCCAGGGTTTAGGTCCTCTCCCCGTCGCTCACATGCCTATCCTAAAAACTTTGTAGTTCTTTGGGATTCGTTAGGAGGTTTTCAACTCTGAGGATCGTCCTGTCAGTTTGTTCTGTAGTTGGGAAGCAGATTTTCTCCCAGTTTTCATGCTTAGTTCGAAGAGCAATTTGAAAAACATCCTTGTTTCCCAGACTGCTAAGCCATAGGTTAGCTTCTAAGTTCTTGCAGTTTACGTCATTAGCGGTATTCAGCTCGGGGTCCTTGGTTGTGTCTGGCTAGTGTTCTTACTGTTCATTTGTTGCTCCGATTTCGAGTAATTTTGTGATGTAGCATGTTTTCCCTGCTTTATGGTTTCTCGTAGTGTGGAGTTTGACATGTTTTCGCTGAGCATTTCCCCTGGTGGTGACTTCTTGTACTTGATTTCTACTTGGGATTTGTTCGTGAAAGGTGACTGTTGTATGTCCTTTTCTGGAGTGGTTGTATCTGTTGTTGTGCCGGTCTTTCTGTTCAGCTACCTTACTGTTTTGTTTTTCATGGTGATGGTAGACAATGGTAGACAATGAGATTTGGTGTAATATGGGGGTCTACATTTGGTTGAATCATATTCTACTTGTTACGCGGGTAGTGTTCAATTTTCTTTGTTTGCGTTTGCCTGTGGTGTTGCATTTCTTGTGAACTCTGTGACTTCTTCATTCTCAGGACGTTCAAGGAGTCGTTACATTTCTCTATACTATCTTGTAGTATTTCGTCTTCCAGTTCGTCAACTCGTAAAAGGAGACGAGCCTGCAAGATGGCCCAATCAAACGTATGATGTTTCAAATGCTTGACTACTTCATATTCAATTGCACCCTGCATGCATATATCGTCTGTATAGTCGGTAATGCTGAAGTACCTATGTTGCATTGTCTCCCATTACTGAGGCATTGCATTAGTATTAATGACTGCATTTGGAGGTTGTAATAACCCCATGTGTTGTCGCCAGGCATCGGCTCGCCGCCAGCCTCTCAGCCTAGTCGACGGCTATTTGTACCTTTGCCTGTTTGTGCTATTAGTTATGTCTGTTCCTCCGTGTGTTAGGGGGGTGGGTTTCTGACTGTAATGGTAGCACTCCTCATTAATTGGTGTTGTCGAGAACATCGTACTCGGTGAGCTCTGGTTTTCTTTCGTAGAGCTCTTTATTCTAGGGTCGTCCACAAAGTTAATTCCGTTTCTCTTTCTATCCGATGCAGCGCTACGATTGCAGTTCCGAGCATGCGTGGCAGTTACTCTGATTCAAGGAGGAAACATGTAAGCCATTTTCAGATCGCTGCTACCGACGTGTGCTTTGTAGTGCTTCTTTATAATGTCAACCGTAATTGAAAATGCCGCTGCGTGTGAAATCAGATCTGTGATTCGTTTTCTAAATGCAAAGAAAGTTAAACCAAATTGAAATTCATCGGCAAATCTGCGAGTTTTACGGACAAAATGCTACGAGTGATTCAATGGTTAGAAGATGGGTCAGACTGTTCAATGAAGGACGTGATCAAGTGCACGATGAAGGACGAAGTGAACGCCCGTTTGTGGTTACTGATGAAATGGTTCACACAATTGAATAGAAGATTAAGCACAACCGTAAGTTTACACTTATTGTCCTTGCTATGATAGTTCTGCAAATCTCACGATCACTAATTCAGGAAATTGTTACTGAAAAACTGAAATTTCGAAAACTTTGCTCACGTTGGGTACCCAAAATTCTTACTGAACAACACAAAAAAACAATGGATGGGCTGTGCACTTCAGTTTTTGACACAATACAGTGAAGAAGGCGATGGTTTTCTTTCTCGGATAGTCACAGGGGATGAAACTTGGGCATAGTACGACACCCGTGAAACAAAACGGCAATCAAGGTTAAGCCTAAGCAAATTTTGACACTTCGAAAAGTCATGTGCACCGTTTTTTGGGACAAAAAAGGCATTTTGCTGATTGATTCCTTACCACGAGGCCAAACAATCAATGCACGTGGTTGCTGCGAGACCATTGAGAAATTGCGCCGCGCAATACAGAACAAGCGCCGAGGATTACTGTCAGAATGTTTTTTTTCCACGATAATTACGGAATTTCAATGGGACGCGTTTGATCATCCTTAGTACGGACCGGACCCCGCTCCTAGCGACTTTCATCTCTTCTTACACCTAAAATCTGTCGTTGGTGGTCAACACTTCAACGATGATGACGAGCTGAAAGAACACGTTACCACATAGTTGAATACACAGGCGGCAACCTTCTATGAAGAAGGTATACAAAAACTTGTGCCACGCTATGATAAGTGCCTACAAAATTTCGGAAGCTATGTAGGAAAGTAGTTTAACAGTTGTAGATTTTTGTACAATAAGTATTTTTTCTGTATCTGTACACGTTTGTTTTATATAACCAAGCGGAACATACTTTGTGGACATACCTCATATATAGGACAGTTTGGCCCTCTACCTTATAGCATGTTCTATTTCTGTTTTTGCATTGTACGCACCCTATAGGATTCTCCTACCTGCGTTCCGACGTTTTGTGTCCCAGTTTTGTACATCTCCCGCGTATTGGGTCCTTGTCGCAACACTTCGATGGGTGACCGAAGCCCCAACAGTTAAAAACATTTCTGTACAGCGACAGAGACGCTGATATACAAAGATTCAAATTGAATAACAACCCTTTCTTTTTGAAGCAGCAATAATCGTACTCTTGGCGACATTCCTAAAATATTGTTTACTGTTCTTTTGCCGTTTGGTCCTGTTTTAAAGCTTATTTTAACCTCGCTGTCGAAATCACCTTTAGTAATGTATTCACTCAGTTAAACATGTTGAGACACGGTGCACTGCCAGCAGGGGTCCGAACTTCTTGGGTTCTTCACAGTTAATGTCCTTAAGCTGTGCTGTTTTTCTGTTATCTTTTTCTTGTATACTTTTGTTGTGTTTCAATTATTGCGGTGTTTGCTGTTGACTGGATTGGTTTTATTTTTAATTTGTCTTGCTTGGGGTTAATTGTTTTAGTGATAGTTTCTCTAATGGTTCTCGCATCTTGATTGGTTTCTGATTTAAAGAAAAGTGTGCTAGACTGTTTAGCTTTTGTTTATTGAATGCGTTCTGGTACTTTCCTTTTAGGTTTTTCAATCGAGCCGGCAGCTGCAACTGCTGCAAATGAAAGTGAGAGGGGTTAATTCTCAGACTTTAGTCTCTGATTTTCGGATTTGAGTTCCGCTATTTCTTGCTCCAGGCGCTGAATGCAATCCTGGGCATCTGGTGTGTTTACAACCGCTAGCTCTTTTCTGAGTCTGTCGTTTTCAATTCTCCATAAGCCTTGCTTGGCCTAGTGCGAGTGCCCAGATTTTGTTTCTAACCTGCGATGTAATTATGTATTCTTGTTTTAGTTCATTCTGAAACTCCGCTAAGATCTCATATATACCTTTTATCATTTTACTTTCCATTTTCTTCCTTTTGGGGATTAACTCTTCGCAGGACACCACTCGTCTTATTACCCCCGTGCTCCTGCCAGTCGGAGCTGCATCACTGTTTCGACGTCTTCTGACTGATGTGTAGCTCACATCGATTCCGGGAGCACGTTCGGCATTTTCGAAAGTAGCTGCAGCTGTCGCAGCATGAACCAGGTGTAAGTAGGCTGTTTAGGTTTTTATGTTGGTAACGCCACGTAGCGCTCCGTATGAAAATCACTGACTGTGCTGTGTGGTGCAGTCTGTGGCTGTTGGACTCAATGTTGGAATATTCGCTTGTGTAGTGTTGGGCAGTTGGATATGACCAGTGCGTAGCGTTGTGCAGTTGGAGGTGAGCCGCCAGCAGTGGTGGGTGTGGAGAGAGATGCCAGAGTTTTGAGTGGACGATCCGGACGCGTGTCTGTCAGAAAAAGGAAATTTGTTTAGTTGGATGTCACAAAATTATATATACATATATTATGACTTTTGAACGCTATTAAGGTAAATACATTGTTTGTTCTCTATCAAAATCTTTCATTTATTAACTATGCCTATCAGTAGTTGGTGCCTTCAGTAGTTAGAATCTTTTATTTGGTTGGCAGTATTGGCGCTCGCTGTATTGCAGTAGTTCGAGTAACGAAGACTTTTTGTGAGGTAAGTGATTCATGAAAGTTATAGGTTATTGTTACTCAGGGCCATTCTTTTGTCAGCTGTCTTTGTATCACTTAACGTAGAAGTGCTAGTAGCACAGTCATTCATAATTTTTTTCTAAGGGGACATTTCATTTGGCGACCATGCCAAGATTCAAACTTCTAATCTTCTGATTTTTTCTTGTAGTTTGAGTAATTAGTGTAGTTATTGTTTATTGCTAGTACATAACTGAAGAGAGAATCTTCTTTGTAGCTGTAGTTTTTCATTGTTGTACTGTGAAACAGTTGTGGCATGCTTGTAGTTTTGCACCAAGTTTTTCGCAGCTGTGCTTCCAATTAATTGGATATTATTTTCAGTGTTGTTTTAATGTGCTTTCTTATTTTGCTCTTCAAATTGTGCTTTTCTGGGTTATCAAGTGAAATATTATGACAATTGTTGCATGTGAAAAACGTAATAGTAGGCTCGAAAGTAAACTGAAAAAGGACAGTGAAGATGAAAGTAGTGTGTTAGCGCCACCATGTAATGAATTAACTAATGTTCTACATAGTAATTTGGTAGTTGTGCATAGGGAAATGGGCCAGGCAATAAATAATCGTGTAGACAGTGAAATAGTTAGTGAACAGGGTAGTATTGTCGATCGATCAGTCGGCAACAACTCGCCCCAGGAACTCGAAATGACAGGACACGATCTTTCAAATACTGTAGATTCAGGTTTTGCGTCCCCACCTTTTTCTCAATTAAGTCAAGACACACTTTCTGTTTTCAAAATACGAATGCTGCCGGTGCAAATGCACTGCCGATAGGCATAAAGGAACATGTTCCAGATACTACTACATTATTATTGCAATTAATGCAACAAATGAAACAATATCAAAAACAAATGGAACAAAATCAAAAGCAATCACAGCAACAAATGGAACAAAATCAGAAACAAATTAAAGAAACACTTGAACTAACATGTGAAGGTTTAACTGCTGAGTTACTTAAAATCGAATCGAAATGTCGAAGAGCCTGTAATGACGTAAAAGCACAAATTTGTGAGCATTTTCAACCTATTTTTTCACGGCATGAAAATGCATTACAGAATCACGAAGCAGCCATAAAAGAACTGCAAACTATTGTTCATGAAAGTCACGATACCTTGCAAGCTAAAATTGAGTCAGTTGCATCTACCTATTCGGTTACACAACTTATAAAAGCTCAGGAAAACTTAAAGGACACAGTAGATACTCTGAAACTTGGTTCAGAAAGACACACGGAGGAAATCAGTTCATTATCAGAGAAAGTAGTCGAACTTTCGGATCAGCTAAATAATTTATCACAAAGGTAGATGATGATCAGAATGACACAAGACCGGTAGCCTTCACTGACACAGAAGAGTACCAACAAATTAGAAAATTCAAACAAAATCAGAATCAAATTAATACGCAACACCAAAGAGAAATCCGGGAAGTACAAGATCAGTTGGCACAACTAATACAAGAATTACATATTTCAGAGGACACTCGCGCCCCAATACGGGCAGAGGGACTTAGAAATACGGAAAAGCCACAAAATAATAACACAGGGCATTTCGGAAATTATGAAAGAAGTTGGCAAGGTGCACCGAATTTTGAGATGGAACCGCCGACACTACGCCACAATGACCGATATGCGACTCGCCGTCATGATGACTTTGACTATAAACTGTTTATTACTACACATAAAATCATAAAATTTAAGAATTCCGGCAAGACATTCATCCACAAGCATGGCTTCATCAATTCTCTCATTGTTTTCCTCCCTACTGGTCGTTAGAGCACAGATTAGAACTTATGCGTGGCTACTTAGAGGATGAACCAGCTGGAAGAATGCGATCGGTCATTCACGATTGCCACAATGAAGGAGAATTTTATCATGCCTTCCTCTCAGCATGTTGGTCTCAAGATAACTTAAAACTTAGCATCATAATGATTAAACATTTCGAACAATCTGAATTTTCCAGTCTCGTCAGATATTTTGAAGACATGTTGCAAAATAATCAGCATCTGTCAAACCCATACAGCCCCTCAGAACTTATTCGCATTTGCTTAATCAAATTGCCTGAACATTTACGACATATTATTTTGGCAGGACGTTGCAAAGACGACATCGAAGGTTTTCAGGGGCTTTTACAAGAATTAGAAATTGACACAGACAGTCACGGGATGCGAAAACTGGAAAACAATCATTACAGGTCACGTCCATCACAATTCCGTGACGACAGAAATAATAACTGGACACGACAAGGCTATTCTTACAACGCAAATCGTGACCAAAACAGACACCACCCATATCACAACCGTTGGCAGAGTATTAATAATTGCAGAGAAAGATCGCATTTCCATAGTAATGACTATGACAAAGACAATCAGAGAAACAGACAATATGGGGACCAAAAAAGTTATTATCAAGAGAGACAGAATAACTTCAGACGCAATGGTCCACCACGCAGTTACGACTCAGGGATAAGTTCTCCACCAGGTGAACGACAAGAAGAAATTACAGAAACTACTGACTTGACGACAGACTATATAATCATAACGACAGACCTGAATTTCATCAGAACTGGCGGGATTCAAAGGTGAATTTCTAGAAGTTAGGTCTTGTAATCCCAATAACGACGCGCTCCAACAAAGAGACAGTAAACAATGACTCGCACCGCAGGCAGCCACGTGCACTGGCTGGCTCAGAGAAAAATAACATAGACGCTAACCTTGAGAAAATTTTTAGCATTCTTTGCAGACATATACCACAATGTAATTGCATTTGAAACTCTGCGTACTAGGAAGATTAAAGGTTTACACCACATTTCACGTGTAAAACGGTTTATTGAGAAATAATCTGTTTTTTAACTTTGTGTTTGCCATAAAATTTTTCACTTCACGTCACTAGTACACTTTGTCACACTTAGAAACTGTTAACATGCAACAATGTTTCAAAGTTCACTATCCAGTCAAGAATCTAGGGAACGTATTTAGACAGTAATTACGAATGCATTTTTATAGTGAACAGACGACACAATGTTATTGTGTGTATATTCTTGCTTGTTCGTTGCACGATTACGTAACAACTATAAGGCGTACATACTTAGAACATATTTTAATGCAACATTTTGGTTTACTTGAAAAGAGATTCTGGATTTAAAGTAATTTCTGAGAGATAACAGATGACACAGTGATTAGTTTATTTGACAGCTACACAATTATATCACAATGTTATTAATGAGTAACACAGTTTACATTATTGCTTTTTCACTGTATCTGTTTTATATCTGCACAGTTTTTCTGTATTATTCTGGAAAGTAAAACATGTTTTAGTAGTAACTTTTGTGGTATAGCTACAATGAGATAGGTATTTTTCGTTACACAACAATACATTACAGTACAGTACTTTCTTGATCACAGTAATGTACGTAATAACTACGATATCTATATGCATAGCATTTCACTTTTGTTTATGATGAGATAAGTACATTGACTTTTGCAGAACTTTGCTTACGGAGGACGATAATTACGACACTTGGCACATTTTTACCGTTAAGTAATGACAGAAATTATCCTACAGCAAGGCGCACTGTTTAGCGCTACAGGACACGCATTTGAGTGATTAATTTTTGTACTTAAAACATTTTTTAAAGATTTTTGAATTACAAAGCTACAAAGAAGGTTTTTGGTGATACATTTCATTCCATTGCTGTAATCTGTAACACTTGAGGGTATAATTACATTAATCTTCAGGGGTACACGCCTACTTTGTGTACTAAGCATGAGGTAAGCTCTAGGAGCCCTAGCTAATATGGTATTTGCGTATACAACTTTACACATCGGTACCATATTTCTCTAACACAGAATTACACAGCTATCTGTTTATTTAACAGAGAAACAAACATTTTTTTACCACATCAGTGACACATGTTTAGCAGTTACACAGTTGGGTAAATTCACACTTATGAAACTGTATTTTGTCTGTACTTTGTAAACTGTTCATATTTTTTTGGAACAATTGTGATACTATGAGAGCTTTCAATGATGTATTTCGTAAGGGATCATGGTTTTTGAAGTACGTTAGAGGTAGATGACTTTATTGAAACGAGCAGAGAGCATTTTTTTAAAGTTTTTGATATTATTGAAAGAAGCTACGACGATTTTGAGATATGATTGATCCGTTATCATGAGGTTATTACGATAATGATGTGAATTATGCTGGTGAGATATGTTTATGATCAATAAGATGGTGCTATATGAGGAATGTGACTATGTGTTTATACGTATTTAAGTAATGAGTAGTGATTAGGGACTCTGATTTGTGAAAAGGATGTTGGAAACCGAGAATCGTACTTTAAGAGTTATGAAATGTGTGTACATGCATGAATGAGAGCATCACAACACTGCTACTCATGAGATTTCGTTTCTACACATTTCTTCTGTAATTTTTCGACCAGTGAAATTTTATTGGTATCAAACTGCCACTGTAGCGGAAACTGCTGTCGTAAATGTTTCGGTAAGGAACGTAAGTGACTAGACGTAATGCATTGTGAGCGCCCAGCTGCGTGACTTTCGCCTGGAAAAAAGCCATTAGGTGGAGAAAAAGAGGCCATTAACTTCGCTATTGATATTTCTTTGTAGAATGCATCGCAAATACGACACGCTCAAACTTCAAAACATATGATTACACTTTGGAGCTCGTAATTTCTAATATTTACTGAAAACCCTAATTAAATGATGAGAAACATTTTATGTCTATTGTCTTTCTAGTTGAGATTTTTTTTACTGCCTTAGGAGACGCCATATGGCTAGTGAACGGCGTTTCATGCCTTGCTTTATGTATATATTTGCTTATTTTGTTTAATATCTAGTTTCTAGCTGAACTGCAGCATTGGTTAAAATAAAATGTAATAATAATTTTATGATCAACTTTCTTAAAAAAGGGAGCACAAATAGACATTTCCCTTCACAGGAATTGCATACATAATCTTTTCACTGATTTGGCATCTTGTTTGATAGAGTAAGTTATTGTGATGCAACAGTCTAGTGTTAAGATTTGACATAGATATTAGACATTTCCTATCTTTACTGTAGTATTTTTTTCTACTTGAGCTTTGTCATGTTTAGGTATAAGTTATTGCATTTGCTGCTGCTGTTTGCCAGGCATAATTCTACTGAATTTTATGTTGTATAAGCCAGTTTTACTACTGATTTATCTTTCTTGTTGCTACACATTGGCTCATATTAGTTGTAATGTTGCATTTGCTCCTCTAATTTAGATATACTGCTGCTTGCTTTGCCAATTTGCATTTTTTGTCATTGCTGTTTGTTTAAATGTTTTGTGCTGCTGCATTGCCTCGTCCCTTAGTTTATGCATCTGAGCTCAGTAGATCTAAGTTAGCTTAAGACGGGGTAGGCTATATTAGAGATTCTGATGAATTGGAAGAAATGCATTGACAAGGTATAAGAAAAAGGTTTGGCCTAAAAAGTAGTTTACAATAAAGAAAAATTATTTTGAAAGAGGATATGAACAAAAAAGTAGGGTTTAGTGACAACAGGTATAGTCAGGACTTTTTGGGAATAATGATGATCTAAGGGAGATCTCCGAGAACTAAAGAAAGGTTTGTTTGCAAATCAAATACGATAAATACTGCAGTACCAAATGTCAAACTGAAAATAAATCCTGTCCTGTCCTTTTGTGTCATTCCGCTATGTGTTTGTGTACCCTCATGTATTTGTATTCTTCCTGTCATTATGTGTTTATCTGACAAGAGCTATGTTGTAGAATTTTTCTAATACTAAGCTACATTCACTATGATCAGGAATACTGTCATCCTCAAATATGATTTGCAATAATAATGTGTTATTTACTTTGTAAAGATGTTTAGACATTATTTATTCTGTTCTGTTTTAATGCTCGTGTGTGAAGTTAATTCTCATTATTTTATTTATTTACTTATGTCATAATTCCTGTAACACTGATGTATATTTTTATTTCTATTCTTTTGTAAAGCCTGTTACCTGCATTATTATGTTCTTTAATGATGTTTTTTGTGCCTTTGTAATTGTATGCTTATGTCGTAAATTTGTAATTGTATAGACACCAGTTCTTCAAATTAAATTTCATTTCACTGCACACGTTTCTGTTTGTCATAGTACATGCACAATATGTGAGAAAAAAAAGGGGACTGCCAGTGCTTCCACGTGAGTTGATAATTCCACAAGGGACTTGTTAACAGCATTTCTGGTCTTAAGGACATTTCAAAAATTTTATTTGTGATTGCACAAGTGGTGGTTCATGGACTTGTTATATTACCCGCAAGACTCGTCGATGGTGATTGTGCAGCCGCACAGTCATAGCAGATGGCTGCTGGCCATCTCTACAAGGACTACTGTGGTCCTGCACTTTTGGTGGCCCATCAATACCATTATCTCTACAAGGACTACAGTGGGTCTGCACCTTTGGTGGCCCACCAATACCATAATCGCTACCAGGACTACGGTGGGTCAGCTCTGTGATGACCTACATACCAATATTGTTCAAAACTTCGACTGACTCTGCTGTGGGTTTGCTCTGTTGTGATCCATTACCTGTCTGCAAGTTAAGAGTCAGCACTGCCAGCTAAATAAAAGTTCCGCTGGAAGGACAACACTACTACCTGAAGACTGCATGGAAATCCGCCACTTCAGTGTGCATTTTCTTTTACTGCTCAGACTCTGAGAAAAAAAAAACCTGCAGTTACTACTGTGATGAATGATCAGTTCTGTCTTTATGAGGACAATTTTTGCTTTTGACCAATATTGTACCAATAATTGTGTGCATTTGATATATTTGCTATTGTTAATATAAAATTTTTTTAGCAAATAGTTATTGGACACTACCCAACACAATTTGTAAAATTTTTTGTGGGGAGCATGAGGGCTATGTAAGTAGGCTGTTTAGGTTTTTATGTTGGTAACGCAACATAGCGCTCTATATGAAAATCACTGACTGTGCTTTGTGGTGCAGTCTGTGGCTGGTTGGCCTTATTGTTGGAATATTCGCTTGTGTAGTGTTGGGCAGATGGATGTGAACAGCACGTAGCGTTGTGCAGTTGGAGATGAGCCGCCAGCAGTGGTGGATGTGGGGAGAGAGATGCCAGAGTTTTGAGCGCACGATCCGGACGTGTGTCCGTCAGAAAAAGGAAATTTGTTTAATTGGTTGTCACAAAATTATATATACATATATTATGACTTTTGAACGCTATTAAGGTACATACATTGTTTGTTCTCTATCAAAATCTTTCATTTGCTGACTATGCCTATCAGTAGTTAGTGCCTACAGTAGTTAGAATCTTTTATTTAGCTGGCAGTATTGGCGCTCATTGTATTGCAGTAGTCCGAGTAACGAAGATTTTTGTTGAGGTAAGTGATTCATGAAAGGTATAGGTTATTGTTGGTCAGGGCCATTCTTTTGTAGGGATTATTGAAAGTCAGATTGCATTGCGCTAAAAAAAATTGTGTGTCAGTTTATTGATGATCAGAACAAGTGAAGAGAGAACTGTCTGAGTACGTTCAGTTTTTCTCAGCTGTCTTTGCATCAAATAACGTAGAAGTTTACTAGCACAGTCACTCATAGTGTTTTCCTAAGGGGACGTTTCACAAGTTGCATGCTCCAGTGTTCGCATATATTCGCGTACGTGGTGCTCATCTTAGTCAAGATCCGATGGACACGTCCCAAATGCCTCACAAAGTGAGGCAAAGAGAGTGCGCACCGGGCCAAATTTGCTGTACAACAGCCGATTCCCAAATTCTGGATCCGTTGCCCATGTAGTTCGTCTCCAAACCGAGTGCAACCAGTTCCGATAAGCGCGGTACAGGGGTGTGTACGTACTAACGAAAATTGCATCTTCTACTGGAATCTGGTATTGTGAAGTCTTACTGATTACTAGTCGTAAAACAAAATGTAAGATCGATTCTCGAGATAAATGGTATAACCGCTTGTTTGTTTGTAGCATTTAGTCTCTTTGCGGAACAGACCTCGTTTATATAAGATGTAGTGCCTTATGAAGCTGATAATCATTTTGACATGATATTAATTTCATTGCACCCCAGTACTGCCATAACAAATTATTAGTAAGCCTATGCACTTCCTATCATTATAGGATTAACAACAGTAAGATTCTTTGATAGTGGATTCGAGTAGAAGATGCAATTCTCGTTTGTACAAACACACCCTGTTACGAGTAAACAGGTGTAGAGATGCTGTTCTTCTGCCCATTTGAGCGAGCGAGCGACCTCTGGCCTGCCTCGTGCCGTACACGCCGCTCCCTGTCATTCTTGTGGGCCTCAGCGTCTTTCTGGTAGGCTTCGAACCCGCTGCACGCCGCGCCGTCAGCAGAAGGCGCAGCGCGTCGCAGCCGACAGAGAAGACCATTGGCCCCTCGCTTTGCTGATGAAACTTGCTACATGACACGCAAGAATACATTCACTACCACGGGAATAAAACCTCTCACGGCCAAACTACAATCTCTGGGCTAGTCTTTGTTGTGTGACGTGACAGATTACACCTTTAACTATCCACGAAGAAACTTGCACTACGACCACTTTATCCCACCACAAACGCGAAAACAAGCGAGCGCTCGGCGAACACCTCAGCACGCCATGCACGGACGCATGGAAGATGGCGCTCCACGTCCCTTGAAGAGTGGACAGTTTTGCGCTGGATAAAAGAGCAGTGTGTTTCAGGATGAAGAGCTGCAACTTGGCCGCGGAGGACTCTCTTGGTGTGGGTTGAGTAAGCAACATCGGCGCGACGGAGGCACGGCATGAAGACAGGAGTGCGGACTGAGTGCGAGCGCTTCGTTTCCCGAACAGTGCACTCGGCTCGTCATTTGCGGACTGCTACGATTGTAACACAGGACGTCAGATACCAGCCGTCATTCGCGCGGTGTGCTGCTGTAGTTATTTTCACTGTTCATTCGAATATAGAGGGCTATTACAAATGATTGAAGCGATTTCATAAATTCACTGTAGCTCCATTTATTGACATATGGTCACTACACACTACAGATACGTAGAAAAACTCATAAAGTTTTGTTCGGCTGAAGCCGCACTTCAGGTTTCTGCCGCCAGAGCGCTCGAGAGCACAGTGAGACAAAATGGCGACAGGAGCCGAGAAAGCGTATGTCGTGCTTGAAATGCACTCACATCAGTCAGTCATAACAGTGCAACGACACTTCAGGACGAAGTTCAACAAAGATCCACCAACTGCTTACTCCATTCGGCGAGGGTATGCGCAGTTTAATGCTTCTGGATGCCTCTGTAAGGGGAAATCAACGGGTCGGCCTGCAGTGAGCGAAGAAACGGTTGAACGCGTGCGGGCAAGTTTCACGCGTAGCCCGCGGAAGTCGACGAATAAAGCAAGCAGGGAGCTAAACGTACCACAGGATGGTGCTCCACCGCACTTCCATCATGATGTTCGGCATTTCTTAAACAGGAGACTGGAAAACCGATGGATCGGTCGTGGTGGAGATCATGATCAGCAATTCATGTCATGGCCTCCACGCTCTCCCGACTTAACCCGATGCAATTTCTTTCTGTGGGGTTATGTGAAAGATTCAGTGTTTAAACCTCCTCTACCAAGAAATGTGCCAGAACTGCGAGCTCGCATCAACGATGCTTTCGAACTCATTGATGGGGACATGCTGCGCCGAGTGTGGGAGGAACTTGATTATCGGCTTGATGTCTGCCGAATCACTAAAGGGGCACATATCGAACATTTGTGAATGCCTAAAAGAAACTTTTTGAGTTTCTGTATGTGTGTGCAAAGCATTGTGAAAATACCTCAAATAATAAAGTTAGTGTAGAGCTGTGAAATCGCTTCAATCATTTGTAATAACCCTGTATTGGTCTGAGGTACTCTCTTAAGATTCTTCCTGGCGCCAATTATTTTTATCACCACCCCAAGTTTACTAATCTTAAAATCTGGCAACTCTTATAGAGGCCGCATTTATTGAAATTTGATTTATTAGTTTGATGAAGTCAACTTTAAATTGATCGCATTTTTAAAAGTTAAAGTTTTATTATAAATAGTTAGCAACTCTAAGTGCTTTAGATTTTATTTTCAAGGATAATTTTGCAAATAAAGTTGCGTAATGGGTCACCAGCTTTCCACTCCCCATTCTAACTAGTTGGACTCTTAAATACAGTCTAAAACACGCGAAAAAACGACGTGTGAGTAGGAAATCGGAAATGCGATGTACACGTACACATAAACAAGTGACTACAATTTCAGCAGAACTGAATGATTTATTCAAGAGAAAAAGCTTCACAAATAGAGAAAGCCAATAACGCCAAAAAAAGGGTTCAAATGGCTCTAAGCACTATCGGACTTAACATCTGAGGTCATCAGTCACCTAGACTTAGAACTACTTAAACCTAAGTAACCTAAGAACATCACACTCATCCATGCCCGAGGCAGGATTCGAACCTGTGTCCGCCGCGCGGATTGGCCACGCGGTTTTGGCGTCATGTCACGGACTGCGCTGCCCCTCCCGCACAACAATTTACAAAAATATAGAAAACATTGAACTTACTACAACATCTGGGGACAAGAAAAACCGCATTCCACTGAAGAGTATTGCAGCCCACGCCCTCATCGATGGACCCTCTGTATTTGTTGGATATTCTCTTAATTTTAGCTTGGACACAAACGACACGTTCTCACATGGAAACGGATGGTTCACTGTGTGGTAATACTACGTCATTAGGGCTTATACATAATTCTAGAGATTACTATATCACGTAAACGTATACAAAACTTATGAAAGCTGCAGACCTACACTATTGCACATCTGTCTGGTCACATATACGACATATCGAAAAGCAAATGCAAATTTCACGAGAACTGCGGAATTACAAAAATGTACATCTGTCTGGTCCTATACGTAATAAGATACGAACATACATAGATATTTTATGGAATCTGCTGGGTTATACACAGCTCATCAGTCTGGTGATATACAATTATGTACAAGCCCTAATGACGTAGTGTTACCACGCAAGCAGAGCCTGCTATGACGCGAGCTGGGACATTCATTGGCGCCTCTTCTGCTAGCGCCATCTCGGGACGCGGCCTGTAGTGTAAGAACAGAGCCGGAGTTGCGGTAGTACCTAGCTTGCGCTTGTATGTGACGGAGACACTTATCATTTATAATGTCATCTCTCTTGGGCGCCTATGTGCTACTTACGACAATCTGTAAGGCCTGCGCGTTGTAGGCAACTATTAATATCACCATTCCAGAATGAGATTTTCACTCTGCAGCGGAGTGTGCGCTGATATGATACTTCCTGGCAGATTAAAACTGTGTGCCCGACCGAGACTCGAAGTCGGGACCTTTGCCTTTCGCGGGCAAGTGCTCTACCATCTGAGCTACCGAAGCACGATTCACGCCCGGTACTCACAGCTTTGCTTCTGCCAGTATCTCGTATCCTACCTTCCAAACTTTACAGAAGCTCTCCTGCGAACCTTGCAGAACTAGAACTCCTGAAAGAAAGGATATAGCGGAGACATGGCTTAGCCACAGCCTGGGGGATGTTTCCAGAATGAGATTTTCACTCTGCAGCGGAGGGTGCGCTGATATGAAACTTCCTGGCAGAGTAAAACTGTGTGCCCGACCGAGACTCGAACTCGGGACCTTTGCCTTTCGCGGGCAAGTGCTCTACCATCTGAGTTACCGAAGCACGACTCACGCCCGGTACTCACAGCTTTACTTCTGCCAGTATCTCGTCTCCTACCTTCCAAACTTTACAGAAGCTCTCCTGCGAACCTTGTGAGTACCGGGCGTGAGTCGTGCTTCGGTAGATCAGATGGTAGAGCACTTGCCCGCGAAAGGCAAAGGTCCCGAGTTCGAGTCTCGGTCGGGCACACAGTTTTAATCTGCCAGGAAGTTTAATATCACCATTGTTTGCCTTGATGTTGTAACCTGTGTGTGACCTAAGGTATGTAACAAAATTTATATGTATACATGTTATAAAAGTGGAACCGAGGCCAACTTTTATAGTGCTTTCTGTCCTCCCTAGATCCGACGATGGCGGCTTTAGTTTCGCCGAAGCCGGTAATCATAGAATAAAAAGAATTCCTGCGATCTTGGCTACCAGTTTATTGTTTTATAAGGATCTACATCGCCCCCACATGAGCACAATGTGCTCCCTACAAAATTGATTAATACAGTTTTTGGATATCCTCGTGAAGGATATCGTGCCAAATTCTGTCCAACCGGCGTGTTAGCTCGTCAAAATCCCTAGCTGGTTGGAGGAGCCTGTCCATAATGCTCCAAACGTTCCCAATTGGGGCGAGATCAGGCGACCTTGTGGCCACGGTGGGGTTTGGCAAGCGCGAAGACAAGCAGTAGACACTCTCGTCTCCTGTGGGCGGGTGTTATCTTGCTGAATTGTAAGCCCCTTGAGGGGGGAGGGGGGGGGGGGCTTGCCATGAAGGGCAACAAAACGGGGCGTAGAATACCGTCGACGTACTGCTGTGCTGTAAGGGTGCCGCGGATGGCAACCAAAGGGATCCTGTTGTGAAAATGAAATGGCACCACAGACCATCGCTTCCGGATATCGGCCAGTATGACGGGTGACAGTCAGGCTGGTAGCCCACTGCTATGCGGGAAGTTTCAGGCAGTTCTTCACTGGTCATCGGAGCTCAGTTCAAAGCAGGACTCATCACTGGGGACAATTCTAAGGCCAGTATGTGAGATTCCAGGCCGAAGACGTGTCTGGAGACGCCGGAGACAGCAGTGGGGTACCAGCATAACTGTCGCCCGCAGTATGACTCGAAAACAGGAGTGACAGATTCGAGCGCAACTTCATTTCATAGCAGGACCCGTTTGGTTGTCGCCCTTACAGCACACCTGTACGTCGACGATATTCTACGGCCCATTTTTCGCCCTACATGGGAAGCCATCCACGACTTACATTTCAGCAAGATAACGCACGCTCGTACACAGCGAGAATTTCTGCTGCTTGTCTTCGTGCTTTCCAAATCCTGCCGTGGCCAGCAGGGTCGCCGGATCCCTTCCCAGATCAGACCGTTTGGAACATTATGGGCAGGGCCCACCAACCAGGTCGAGAATTTCACGATGTAGCGCCCCTGTTGGACAGGATATGGCACGATATCCCTCACGAGGACCTCCAACAACTCTGAGTAAGATTATGAAACTTGATGCTCAGTCCGATAAACTTCAGTTGCAACAGATAACAACAAGACTTAAGTGTTTCAAAAATCAACTAATACGAGACAGACTGAACATTCTGGAACAAATTAATCCCGAATAGGTTATGATGCTACAACAGGAAGACACGAAGAAGGAGAGTGTTAATGCTTGACACTTCTTCAAATGGTTTAAATCTAAAAATTTGTGTAAGCTGTTATCTGAAATTTATAAAAAAGAACTTAGGGGAAAGTGCCTTAATTTGAATGCAGTTGACTATTATTTGTTTCCTAAGCAACTGATACGCCTTTTTATGTAATATTTCACACAGATTTCGTAAGTTATCTCAAGTGTTATTTTTAAGTATGATTATTGTGATAAGCATTTCGATTTCCATGTATAATGTCAAATCGATTCATCTTCTCCTGTTAATCGGCGCTGTGAGGCTTGTAAAGAGAGACAAAAAAATGATTTTTTTCACAACGTATCATACATGTTTTTCTTAAAATAGTTATAGAATGTGCAGTCATTGTTAGCTCAACCAGTTTAGGTAGGATAGTAATGAAACTACTCTATTTTTTGTGTAAACTTCTTCAATTACCTTACTGGCTGAGCTACAAAGACTGCACCCCAGAATGAAATTTTCACTCTGCAGCGGAGTGTGCGCTGACATGAAACTTCATGGCACATCAAAACTGTGTGCCGGACCGAGACTGGAACTCGTGACTTTCACCTTTCGCAGGCAAATGCTCTACCAGCTTTTTTTTCTTTTTATCTCATTTTGTTCGTTTTTGTTCGTTGCATCTGCTCGTGGCGGACGTTATAAGACATCCGTTTAAGTTTGTTGTTGATCGATTAACTCAGTTCTTGTATAACAGAGGGCTGCTAACCCTCTGACCGAACAGGCTGAGCTACCGTGCCGGCGTACGACTCACGATCCGTCCACAGAGCCTCAATTCCGCCAGTACCTCGTCTCCTACCTGATCTGCCTGGAAGTTTCATATCAGCGCACACTCTGCTGCGGAGTGAAAATTTCATTCTGAAAACATCCCCCAGGCTGTGGCTAAGCCATGTCTCTGCAATATCCTTTTTTCCAAGAGTGGTAGTTCTGCAAGGTTCGCAGGAGAGCTTCTGTGAAGTTTGGAAGGCAGGAGAAGAGGTACTGGCAGAATTGAGGCTGTTCGAATGGCTTGTGAGTCGTGCTTGGGTAGCTCAGCTTGTAGAGCTATTGCCCGTGAAAACGCAAGGTCCGGAGATCGTGTGTCTGTCAGGCACACAGTTTTGATCTACCAGGAAGTTTCAATGATTGCACTCGTTATAAGCATTTAAATCACATTAAATGATAAGATGGTGTAGGGTAAAATAAAACAATTTTTGTGAGATATATTATTGTTATTTTATTGTATATTTTCGTACATTGTTAACATCCATCATTAAAAATCACAATAGTTCTTTTCTTCTACATTAAACCAAATTATTGTGTCTTAAATGCGTTAAAGTCACCCTATGTTGTATCTAAACTGACACTAATATGTGTAGGTATTCCGTACGGAAATTCTGCTTGGTAGGATTTAATACTTTAGGGAGTAACAGTAGCAGTCTTTGTTACTGCGTGAACACATGAAATTATATGATGTTCTAGGTCATTCACATGTCAGCATGCTAGTGCACATATCTCACAAAATCACCGAATACTCCTTTGACACATGGTTGCCAGTAACTCAACCTGTCTGTCGCAATCCATAACACACTGTGTGGACCACACAAGCTCAAAACGGTTGAGTGATGTAAACAAATGCAAGAGTCTGCAGCGGCCACCCCTAGTGTTGCATTTCTGAGCATCTGGATGACGAACGCTGAAGAAGTGGCCGTCTGGACGAGGACGAGGTTGGTGACATTCTGCCATCATTTCAGCATAGATGTTCTTACGTCGTGAATCACAATAGAGCAGCGATTAGCAGTCCAACAACACTTTATTCCATAGTCACAGAACATACAATATAACAAGTCAAAGATACATTGCCCTAAGAGTAAACAAACAGTCTCTCACTTGCGAGAAGTACATCACTCTGTGACATCCTCCCCACCCTTGTCGACCTCCAAAGGTACGGCCAGCTGCACAGGACGACTAATGATGTGACCTTCTGGTGTCCGGAGTATTATCGTCCTTACCCTGCCGTCTCTTCCTGGTAGTACCTTTTCTATCCTGGCCTTCTTCCACATATGTCGTGGACGAAGGTCCTCTTGGATCAGCACGATGTCGCCAGGGCGAAAGGGGATGACTCGTCCCGATGGGCGTTTAACTTCATGGTAGTTCCGGAGCTCCAATAGGTATTCTTTAACCCGATGGTTCCAAAAACTGTCACAGAGTTGCTGTTTCAGTCGGAATTCCTTTGTTAAATTCGTGCTCGCTGAAGGCTCTGGTCCCATCGGAATAGTCGTAAGTTTTTCTCCCGTCAGAAAATGGGATGGTGTGAGTGCATCACAATCATCTCCTGGTGTGATGGGCCTGGAGTTCACCGCGGCTTCAATACTGATCAAGGTGGTGTTGAGTTGTTCCTCAGTGAGCTTTGCGAGTCCCAATACCTTCCGTAGGCAACGCTTTATAGTGCCCACCATTCTTTCCCACCATCCTCCCCACCAAGCCGCACGGGAGACAATGAATTTCCAAGTAATACCGTGGTGGGCGAGGAACTGATAAGATTTTGTGGTGGTTAATGCCTTCCAAAGTTGGGCTAGTTCCATATTCGTGGCGTGGAATGTTTTCGCGTTATCTGTATATATCGTGTGGGGTAGTCCGCGTCTTCCGGCGAATTGCTGAAGTGCCATAAGAAATTTGTCCGTTGACAAGTCTGTACAGAGTTCGAGGTGGACAGCTCGTGTGGTAGCACATGTGAAAAGAGTGATATATGACTTGTGCGTTTCCTTCCCCACTTTGATGAATAGTGGGCCAGCAAATTCTATTCCGGTCACAGCAAATGGTTTGGCAGGTGAAACTCGTTCAGGTGGCAGCGGTGCTTCGATCTGTTGCCCTCGTGGATTCTTCAAGATCTTGCATGCGAGGCATGAGTATAGGATTCTTTTGATTGCCTGACGAGCTCTAAGGATCCAAAATTCGGTTCGCAGTTCGGATAGTACAGAACGAACACCAAAGTGATGAAGGCGGATGTGTGTCTCTCGAATAACCAATTGTGTGAAGTGGTGGGAACCGTCAAGGAGTACAGGATGTTTTTGTTCCCTATTTAGGCTAGTGCACTGCAGTCGACCTCCTAGACGCATCAGTCCATCTTCTAGGAAAGGATTGTATCGTGCGATTTTTGACTCTCTTGGCAGTGGTAAGTTATTCTGAAGTGCATGTAATTCGTTGGGGAAGGAATCTCTCTGGCCCACTCGAATCCAATACATTTTGGCAGCTGATAATTCGGTGGCTGTAAGTTCTCCTGAAGATTTATTCTTCTGACGAATGTTGTGTAGGAAACGGAGAGTCCATGCTGTGATACGAATGAGCTTCCAGTACGAGCTGAATTTAAGTAAGTTCAAAAGGCTGGTTGGCGTAGATATCGACAAAACTTGGCTCTGCGTTTTCTTCCTCTTTTCTTCGGGAGGAAGTCGTACCATCGTTGGAGTATCGTTGTTTGGCCAGCATTCAGGGGGGCGTCTAAGCCAAGGCGGCCCATGCCACCAAATGTCCAAAGAATTCATTTGGTAGCCGAGGAGTCCACGTGAGAGGTGGTCAGCAGGATTGTCTGGTCCTGGGCAGTGTTTCCATTGCGTGGGAGTCGTGTGTGTTTGTACCTCAGTTACACGATTACAAACGAAGGTCTTCCATCTGTTAGGATCACAGCGAATCCAACTTAGTGTTATTGTAGAATCCGTCCACAGTATCGCACGGGCAATTTTAAAGTCTGTTGCGCGGCAAAAGTAACACAATAGTCTGGTCCCAACTACTGCCGCTAAAATTTCGAGTCGAGGCAATGTCACCTTCTTAATAGGAGCAAGTCTGTTCTTGCTACAGACTAAATGGGCTACGACGTCATCATCTAAGACAGTACGAATGTACAAGGCTGCTCCATATGCCTTTTAAGAGGCGTCACAGAATACGTGCAGCTGAGAGTCTCTTCCATGAGCTGTAGCTATCCATCTAGGGACACGTATATGTGACAATGAAGGTAAGCTAGATATCCAAGCGCGCCATCGTGCCCCTAAGTTCCAGGGCATAAGTTCATCCCAGCCAATTCCTCGGCATCATGTGTCCTGGAATAGCAATTTCCCAACAAGAGAAACTGGGGAAAACAGTCCGAGTGGGTCATAGAATTTAGCCGTACATTGTAAAAGAAGTCGTTTGGTGGCTGGCTCTTCTGACGACCTTCTGATGATTTCGCTAGGATCGATACAGAAGTAGTCACCTGCGGTGTTCCAGTCTACACCTAAAACTTGAGTCTGGGTGTGGAGTTCTCGCCCTTCTGCCCTCCAGATAGTGTGGAGTTGTTCACAGTTGGTAGCCCATTTTCATAGTATATAGTTATCACCAAATTATCACCTTCTACTGAGATCACAAAATCGTCCATTTATGCAGTCTTGTTTATAAGTGGCGCTACGGTGGGAAATGCTGTCATACACCTGTCGGCAAGTTCTCTTAGTGTTGCAGAAAGTAAAAATGGGCTGCAGGTCAGGCCGAATGGGAGTCTGTTAAAACGGTATTCTGTTAGTTCGTCCGTCGTTTGAAGATTTCCTGTTTGATCCTGGCTAATCTTGAACCAGAAAAATCTGGTCAAGTCTTTGTCCTTTTCGTTCAAGGTTAATTGAAGGAAAGCTTGTGTGATGTCCGCGACGATAGCCGTAGAATATAATCTGAAACGCAGTAAAATTTCCAGAATCTCTGGTAATAGGTTCGGTCCTGCTTCTAATACCTCATTCAGAGAAGGTGCATTGTTTTCGTGAGATGAGGCGTCAAAGACTATTCTCCACTTAGTGGTTCCGTATTTCTCCTTCCTCGCTGCATGATGAGGGAGATAAAATAGCTCCTTTCCTGAGAGAGGTGTGGGAGCGATCTCTACTTGCCCCTTCGTAATGTAGTTAGCATAAGATCGAAATACATTTGCTTAAATGTCTCTTGACGTTGAAATCTCTCCCTGAGGTGCTTGAATCGTTTTTCCGCGATAGGTCTGTTACTCGAAAGCACTTTATGTTGCATTTTGGGAAGTGTAACGACTGCTCGATGATCCTTTATAGAGAAAGATGCTCTAAAGTATTCAAGAAGTCTCGTATCCTTGTTGTTCACAGGTAGATCCTGATCGGCAGGAATCCCTATAGTTTCCAAGTCCCAAAAGCGTCTGAAATCATTATCAGAGTGCAGAGGAGATCGGTCAGTCTGAGCAAAATTTACCACGGTTGCATGCACACAGGCTTGTGACTTGTTACCACTAAGTATCCAGCCAAACAGAGAAGGAACTAACACTAAGGTTTCAGAGATGCGTATGGGCGAATTGTGCTTCACTATCTTCCGATAAAAATCGCCTCCTACAAGAATCTCCACGGGAAGATCTTCTGTTGAATCGGTTTTCGGATCTGCTAGCGTAATCTTACGGGCATCTGGTAAACTCTTTATATGTTGTGGAACTGAAGGCTGGTGAGAAATAACGTGAGTACTTTCGAAGGCAGTAAGTGGCACTGAAGAATTCTGCCAAAGCCCATTCATATTAAACTGAACAAGCCTGCGGTGGCGGGGGCGTGTAGGGTTTGATTCAAAGGAACAAACAGTTAGTTCTTGTCGGTCTATCGTTTGCAGTTTCAGATCATAAATCAGCGATTTTGCTATGAAGCTGGACTGACTACCTGCGTCCAGTAGACATCGCGTTGTCCTGCTCAATCCTGTAGGTCCTGAGACGCATACTTGAGCTGTCTGAAGGTACGTGTATCTGTGGGGAGCGACAGATACCTTTCCCACGGAAGTAACGTTTGTCTGACCCGCAGGACCCCTAATATCCTTTCGATCCTCACAAATGGACTTATGATGCAGTCTTTTACAGTTAACACACCGAGCCTTTTCTTTCTTTTTGCAATTTGACACTTTGTGCCCACGTTGAAGACAAAGGAAAGCATCTGTTTGCTAGTTTCAATTTATCTATTCGATCATTAATGCGTACGATCTTCTTACAGTCTTGCGCCCAATGACCGTCAGATTCACAAAAGACGCAGAATGGTTCCTTTACGCTGGTATCCTTCGGAGTCGATCTTTTAGATTTCGCGTGTACGTGAAGTGTGGACGCTGTGGGAAGGTTATTAGAAGTGCTTGAAAATTCACCGCGTATCTTCTGCGTGGTAAGCGCCCCGTCGACTTCCTCGTTCAGAAACTCCATCAGTTGCAAAATGTCCCCTTCGGATATTCCTGTACGCTTGGCGTGAATTATCCAGCGGCGGCATATATCATCCGGAAAAGCGCGTAAAATTTTCGGCGCAAGGACACGGCCGTATCCGTTCACGTCTTCCCCAAGTGCCCGGAGAGCTTGAATACGTCGCTGGCATTCAATGAATGTTGAATTAAGTTCCTCTGGGGTGGACAGCTTAATTGGGTTTATGGCTTCGAGATAATCTAAGTGGGCTTGAATTATTCGATCCTTGTTGCCATAGCGCGCTTGGAGAATCCTCTTCGTTTCTGCGTACGTCTCGGCCGTCACCGCAATACCGTCCACTAAATGCTTTGGTTCTCCCGAGAGATAGCCGCGAAGAAAAATGTGTTTATTGATTGTAGTTACCGTCGGATCTTTGTCAACCGACTGCTCAAACTGCTCCCAGAATCGCGCCCATGTTTCAATATCGCCTGAAAAAGGCTCAAGTTTGATCGGCGGAAGTTTTACTGAAGCTGTGGGAACACTCATTGTTACAGATTGTGCCGGCGGATTGTCGGGAATCTTTATGTCTGCTACCGATTTCGCAAGCTGTTTCTCTACTTCGTGAGACAATCGGGAGATTGTGAGTTTCGCGGTGTCTATATAATCTTCGCATTTAGGAACATCTTCTTCGTATTCGCCATCGTCTAACAACTCGTGAACATCCTCATCTAATTTAACGAGGCGGTCCAGAACGCTTCCCAATCTGTCATTGTAATATTTATAATCCGCGATTTCCGATGTGTCGGACAACCTTGCAACTTCCGCCACGAGTCGCGTAATGTTTGCTCTTTCTCTCATACGTTTTCTCTTTAGAGAGTGTAATTGCGCTTCTGGTTTGTGGTCTGGCACGTCCATTCCGTCCGATTACTCGAATGTTTAAAGCAGTGTCGGCTAGCGATCAGCTGGTCCTAGTAAGGCGTTATCTTTGGATCGCTAGTCGAAGTAGTTCAATTGATGGTCGCTAGATGGCAGCACTAGTCATAAACAATCTACAGGCGTAACGTAGGATCCGATAATTCGTTAAAGCGCTAATCGAACAGCTACAATAGCAGTACACTGCGGCAATAATGTAATCAGTTGCCTTTACAAATGGCATTACAAAACATGTTGCGTGATAATTCAATTGAACTTTGCTGTGTATGATGGCGGTTGTCGTCGAAGAGCTTGTTGCGTGGTGTAACAAATCGCTGCAGTAAACCCCGTCGTAGTATTGCCGCGTGACGTGCGTCCAGAATTCGGTTCACTACGACAATCGTGGAATTGTCTCGGGCAAAGTCAGTCCCGGGTTTCGGCACCAAATTCTTGTGTCGTGAATCACAATAGAGCAGCGATTAGCAGTCCAACAACACTTTATTCCATAGTCACAGAACATACAATATAACAAGTCAAAGATACATTGCCCTAAGAGTAAACAAACAGACTTGCGAGAAGTACATCACTCTGTGACAGATGTACTCTATCCTACCACATAGCCCATCCCACTCCATCTTTCTGTACTGTACTTTAGCACCACATTTAACATTCTCTATTTCTATTATTACATGGCAGTCACTATCTGGTTCTAAACCTACATTTACACATTTCAACATGCTGGCGGTCAAATTAAAAATAGCGTGCACAGTAGAACACTGGAACCACGTAGCTGTGGCTCGTGAAGTGGTGGTGCAGACATTGGAAACTCGAACAGCTGATTTCCGCTTGACAGTAAGTGCTAGCGTTGAATATAGAGGAAACTTGAACAATGAGCGAAAGGGAAAATTATAAGTATCTGCAAAAACATATATGCAACGAATAATGATAATAATGAGTTATGAGAAGCGTTAATACTTACATTTAACTGTGTGAGTCCGATTTTTTAAAATTCTTTCTGGAAGTAACTATAGTTTCCTGATGATGCTTCAAGGTGATCCTTTCACTGTGATGTGCAGAACATGAGTGATGATCAGTATGCCTCGATAAGTCATGGGGGTAAGTGACTGCAGCACCATGGAAATTGTAACAACTGCTTTAGATTGTTGGAGGGGAAAAATCCTTGGCGTCTATATTTGAAAATTATATTAACTGGGTAATAAATTATAGAAGGTCATAAATTATACTAATAAATTAGATCCGCATCTTGGATAAATCTGGCAACCGTGCAGCCCGTGTCATTTATCCTGGCCAATAGGATAATGCCTCAAATCCAGTTTTTTAGTTTCCATTTATACCTCACTCAGTTGTCTAGAATGGAGGGGAGAGGAGAAGGTGACGAGACGTTGACCTTGGGGAGATCTGGCGACATTATAGACTCGGCTGAAACACGGTCAGTCCTACTACTCTTGGCTATTCCCACATTTTGAAGATTGTGCTGCTTGAACTGTAGTTCTTAAGAGCAATATGCAGGTATTAATTTAAGTGCAGCATTCTATAGTCTGTCCCCCTGTCCCTAAAAAATTTAGTCACACTGTAACGCCGGAAATGCATATCCTCCTATTTCCATCTATTGTGCTATTATTTTCTTTCCTTGCTTTGTTACCTCAAGATATGACATTTCTGTCTCTTTATATATTGTAATTGTTTTACTGTTTGTATATATATATTTATGCACTCATGTCGATGTATAATTGGTTTGTTTCGTAAATATTATTTGTATTTTTACGCTGGGTCTTGCCTAGGGAAAACTGCTATCGAACGATTACATCGACGGGTCGTGTGAAGAATCAAAGTGTGTAGGATCTTTGGTAGTGTTAACTCTGCCGCGTGGAGCGCGGGCAGAACAGTGAGAGTCTGGCGGGAGTAGCGAGTGGAGCAGGTGTTGTGTGACGCTCCCGCGAGTTGCCGCGCTTTCGGGGTTTGGCAGCATGTAATTGCGCTCGACTCGCGATGATAGTTTCTGACATGGTGTCGCGGACGGGAAGCATTAGCTGGCGCACATCAAGAGCCCGTTTCGCCTGGTGACCGTGTCGAGAAGAAGGCGCGCCAACATCCAGCTTCTGCAACAGCGACGGCCGACAATGAGTGACTGTCGCCACCTCCTCGATCGACGGCTTCAAACCTTCAATCAACCAACAAGGAAGACTAAAAGCACGTAAAGTTTCAGAACTGTATGGCAGACCTCAGCTTTTCAAATTGTTCCATTTGTCTCGCAAAATTACAGCAACTTAGCATGAACCTTTGTTGCTCATTGTCCCAATTGCATTGCCAAGCAGGGTCCCTTCCTTTTCCGAAATGAACCCGAGTGTCGTTGAAATTCAAACGCCAGCATTAAAGTAATATAGCTAACTCGTTTTCACTGCTTTAATTTCAAAGTTCAATTATGGCATTAATAGCTGGCTACAATATTCAGATTACACAAGCACGAATTAAGAGTGCGAGCTTTGTTACCGTATTTTAGCTTACCTGTGACTGCAGCTCAGCTTGGTACGTACTAAATTTTACTATTGTTAATTGTTCAGAATCATTTAATTCAAGTTCAAAGTTAAATCTCTTCTTTCTAAATTGCGTAGATTCAAGTAGCTTTTGAAATGATTGTTGAGGTAGTCCAAGACTAACCGTATTTTACTGAATTTCGATGTGCTTCAGAAAGAAAGCTCACTATTAACTTCAGTCACTAAATTAACTTTCGATTTTCCGGTTTTAGTAATGCTTTTGCTAAATTAAGTCAGAGTGTAGCGAAATTTATTACTTCTGACAAACTTTCAGTTTTCACACTACACGTGTCAACCTTCAGTTGCCACGCTTCTAGTGCTAATTATATGTGTAATGACCTTTCATTTTCAGTTACTATAGTAATTGTCCTTAGGACTGGCGACCGTAATTTCCCCCAAATCTCAAATACCTAATTACCGATAGTTAATTGTTAACGTAACGGCTGCACATTTACTTTCCTTATTAACTTTACCCCTTTTCAAAATTAATTTCCACCAGTTTCATTAGCACATTTCCTTTCATTTAGATGTAACCCTTTCCTCCCTCTTTACCGACAGGTTAACTTCGGTGACGATTGCTTTTCCAAAACTCCCATTAGGTACACGCGGTTTCATTTTTCACTGTCATTAAGGTCGGTAAGTGAGGGGGAGGTTACACGTGGCGACCTGGTGACAGGACAATCTTCGGTTTTGAGGTTGTTCTGGACACGAATTTGGCATTGTGCAAATCTCGTAACAAAGTACTGGTTACGTACAGGCCGTTACGTCAGCGAGAATAAGTAGTGGGAGTAATCCTAATTATATTTGAGGTTTGGCATTTATATTGAAAATTATTAAAATGAGTGAAGGTAACAATTACCAAAATTTGGTAGACTTGGATACGGAACAATCGATCGAACAGTGGGAAACGCGCACGGCGGTTCCCATTGTTCAGGGGCAGGCGGCTAGCATGAAAGACGCGACCGCCGAAACGCAACAAAGAGCAGAAATGGAATTCCAAACTTTAGAAAATGTTTCGGAATCGGAAGCGAAAATCAAATCTGTACCCCTTGATGATGAATACGGGGGAACATATATAGAGGAACCAGCTACGGAAGTAAAACCGGTAGTCTCCGGGAATTTAACTGATTTATTGAATGTTTTGATTAATGAAATCAAGAGTCAATCGGCAGAAATTATAGCTCTGTCTGCCAAGCAAGAAGCTCAGTCTGAAAAGATTGAACGAAAGCTAGACAATCAGAACAAAGCTATTAATGTTGTTAACAACAATGTTGGAGTTGTTAATACAAAAGTTGATAAAATCAAAGAAGATATTGTTGTAATTAATACCGAAATCGGTAATCTTAAACAGGAAATGATAGGCGTTCAGGCGGAAATTGCGAGCATAAATACTCGTTTTGATTCCGAAATTAGCAGAATCGAGAAAAGTGTAGGAGAATCAGTTGCTCCGATCATCGAGAATAAGGTGACGGAACAAATTCAATTAGTGAAAAAAGAGGATCAAAAGAAGGTGGAAACTTTAAACGCTTTAGTATCCGAAGTAGATACCAAAGTGACGAAGCAGGCTAATACCTGCGAAGAGAAAAAGAGGGAAGTGGAAACGCTTGCGACAACCACTTGCCAAGTAATTACGAGAGTGTCGGAATTAGAAAAGAAACTTGACGAAAAACAGAGCTATGTGCCAATCTGTGCACATAGTTCGGAATGGTTGACGAAAGAGGAGCGGTTCGACCCCTTGAAAAAAGGCGGTATACACGCGACGGATTTCATTAAAAATTGTGAAAGAGTTTTACCCATATCATGGACTAATGAGAGAAAAATTAATGCGGTTATTGATGTGCTGGCTGGTGATGCCAAGCGTTGGGGCTTAAACCTCAACATTACGAACCTGACTTTTGACGAGTTTAAAAAATTGTTTCTGGCTGAATACTGGTCAGAGCAAAAACAGCAAAGTGTCTGGCGCGAATTTGTTGTATCGAGGCCTTTCGATGCGAATTCGCGCGGTTCGATGAAGGAGTTTTGTGAGGGCTGGATCCGCAAGTTGGAATATTTGCGTGATCGCCGCACGGAATCCGAAATAGTCTGGGAACTCTACAAGAAGCTTCCAGATGATACAAAACGCTACGTAGGAAGCAATTACAGGACAATCAATGATTTCCTGGAAAGAGTTGAGGACGAGGACAATTGGCGCAATAATCGCGACAGTGGTAGAGGCCGTGGTAACAATAACGGGTACCACCCCAACCATAACAACGATAACCATGGGAATAATGCATACCGCAGCAATAACAATAATGGTTCGGGCCGTAATAACAATCGGTACAATGCGAATAACAACCGGAATGACGGAAACCAGTATCATACTAGCGTGATACGGGCTGCGCAGAATAGTAATAATGCCAGAGGGTGTGACCAGCCGCCTCAGCAGTATCCGGGGACCGTATCTGCTGGGACGAGACAGGGAAACCATTAGCCGCGCCGGTGAGGGGCCGACCGGGCGTGGAGAAATTTTGGCGGCCCAATAACAGGAGAAAACCCAGGTGTCGTCGTTATGAAAATTCCGTATGGAATAATCAACGGCGGGAGAGTGTGCCAGTATTAGGAGAAAGGAGTGCGCCCACAAGTAGTAGATCAGCTGTAGACACGGCAGTAGAAAATACATTCACTGTCAGTGAGAACAATTTAAGTAGTGTTCCGGAAATCGACTATAAAGTGGCAGCTGTAATACCCACAGCGGAACTGGAGATTGAGTTTAAGAATGATTCGCAATTGTTGAGAGAAGATCAGATGTCGGATAACACGTCCGTCATCGAGCGAGGGGATGCAGAGAGGGATGAGGTCTGGTTAAGGCAGTTCGGTCGCTTATACGACGAACTAAGAGATTATAGGGGTCTGTATGGGAGAAGTGTTTATGGGGAGCGCGTGCAGGATTTGCCACGTCTCGTCCCGCAAGAAGATAGTGTTTGTGAAATGATAGAATGTTCTGGCCCTAATCGGCAAACTTTACTAGAAATAGTTGATGTTAAGGGGGAGCACGAGCAAGATTCGTCGTGTTTCGTCCCGCAGGAGTTAGATGTTGAAGTAGTAACGGAAAGTTCTGGCCCTAACCGGCAGACTTTACCGAAAGTTATAGTGGTAGAAGTAGCCGACCCATCCGACGCAAACCTCCAGTTTAAACATTGCGAGAGTATTAAGGAGAAAGATTACGAAAATTTTAGTGATAGCCGGACACGATTGGTAGAAAAGCACATAGATTACAGCGTGTATGAGGTTAGAGCTGACATTATACAGTCAGACGATAGCAGTGTGGGTTGCGCAGATCCAGAGGAAGTAATTTCAGATGCTACTGGGCACATTCCTCCAGGTAGATTGGCAGATGAGATCAATCTGACCAAAGTGGAATCAACGAAGGTGACAATTAGTGAATTGATAGCAAAGCAACACTCACTAGTTGACGAGTTACAGGAAAAGGTTTCGGTATTGGAGGCGAAGCTAGAGACTAAGCCTCAGGACAAACGTGTTGAAATTAAAACTGTATGTGAACAGAGACTGAAAAAGCCGCCAGATAAACCGGATTTAGGATCAAAGCCGGATGGTTTTTTTTGGAATGACCTGGATATAGACGAGGATTTACTGTGGGAAAATAAAGAAACAGTCGAGGACAAGTGTAGACAGATAGTAGTGTCTGTTAATATGCACGACCTACAACTAAACGTGTTGATTGACACCGGGGCAGAATTGAGTGCTGTATCTGGGAAAATATTTGAGTTACTGAAAGACAGACCTGGCATCGTAGTTATGCCAGTAACAGGAGTGAAAATTATCGGTGCTACTGGGAAGGCCAGTAAACCGGTCACAAAACAGATTTTTGTCAACTTCGAGATATGTGGGGCACGATTTGAACAAAAGTTTGTCGTCGTGCCAGACTTAACTACGGAAGTAATTATCGGGTTAGATTGGCTATTAAAGTACCGTGCAGTGATTAACTGCGAAAGCAAAACTTTGACATGTATGTCACTAGATAAAACGATAGTAGTTAGCTTTGACGAGGCAGGAGACGGTGTGCATAGGCAATACCAGCCTATACACATTGTTAAGTGGCCGAATGGTATTGATGTAGGTATGAATTTGAACTACTGTAATGTGAGGAATCTCGGCACTGACAATAGTGTAGAAACTGAATTGGAAAGTATTGTAGACGGTATGTCAAACGTAACACACGAACAAAGACGAGGCCTGTATGAAGTGATGATGAGGAATAAGAGTGTGTTTTCAGACAAATCGGGTCTTGTGGAAGGATATAAATGCAAGTTGCACGTAATTCCGCACGAACCATTCTTCGTGAGACCGTATGCTATACCGCTGTCCAAAAAGGAAGCAGTGCAACGGGAGATAGATAAGATGATCGAATGGGGAGTGATTGAAAGAAGTACAAGTCCATACAATAACGGTTTGGTCATTGTAGCAAAACGGGATGGTAGTGTGCGTATTGTGATTGACGCACGCACGTTGAATAGGGTCGTTCAACGTGAAACAGACAGACCAGAGAGTATGGAGGAGATTTTGCAACGTGTTCATGACGTTAAGTTCATGACTAGCCTCGATCTGACAGCTAGTTACTGGCAAATAGAACTCGAAGAAGAATCTAGCCCATATACCGCCTTCTTGTTTGCGGGCAGGTGTTATCAGTATAGAGTACTGCCGTTTGGACTTAATATATCTGTGTCCGTATTCATCAGGGCCCTAGATAAAGTGCTAGGACCGGCTTTGAGTTCAAGATTAACTGTATATGTTGACGACCTATTGTTGGCCAATGCCACTTGGCATGACCATTGTGACCTGTTAGATGAAGTTTTTAGAGCATTGCGCCGTGGCGGAATGACTCTAAAGCTAAAGAAATGCGAATTTGTGAAGCAGGAACTGAAATTTTTAGGGCATGTAATTACCACTGCTGGTATTACGAAAGACCCAGAGAAACTAGAGGCAATAAGGAATTGTCCTCCACCCAAGTCTAGGAAACAGTTAAAAAGTTTTCTAGGGCTCACAGGATTTTACCGTAAATTTGTAAAAGGACAAGTATTTAATGATGAAAATTTGAATAGCCTCTTACGCAAAAATGTTCCTTTTGTGTGGACTGACGGGTGTCAGACCGCTTTCGAGAGATTAAAAGACGAGTTGTTAAGATCTAACATACTATTTCATCCTGATTTATCGCTACCCTTCCATCTGGGAACGGATTCGTCGAATTACGGGGTGGGGGTAGAACTGTTCCAAGAAGTTGGTAAAGGAGAGGATAAGGAACACCGGACGATAGCGTTCGCGAGTCGAATTTTATCAAAAAGTGAGCGAAACTACACGATTTCTGAGAAAGAGTGTCTCGCTGTCGTGTGGGGATTCAAGAAGTTCAAGGGTTACCTATGGGACCGTAAGGTGATTATTCATACGGACCATAAGGCGCTCACTTATCTGAAGGATTGTAAACTACTTCACGAAAGACTGACTAGGTGGTCGCTGTATTTACAGCAATTTAACTATGACATCTGTTACGTAAAAGGGACCGACAATTGCGTAGCGGATGCGCTGTCGCGGTTGCCCGAGTCTAATCAAGGTCTATTGAAAGATGAGGCAGATGGAGTGGTCAAATTGTACTATTTTAAAGAAGTTGAGGGACGTAAATTAATAATGAACATTTGTAAGAATCTACGTCGTCATCAGAACGAGGATGGTTGTTTAAATATGGTGAAAACCCGATATGATGAAAAGAGTCCAGAAGGAGAGAAATTAAGGAAGTATTACAAGATATACGATCATATCTTGTACATACGTAAGGGTGAAGATAGTAATATTTGGCGGGTATGCTGGCCCAGCAAATACGTCACGGAAATAATAGACTACTACCATTTGGCGTATGGTCACTGTGGACCAAAGAAATGTACGGAAAAGCTGAGTGAAGTAGTGCATTTCAACAACATGTTAAAACGAGTTACTGACAGAGTGAAAACTTGCGATTTATGCCAGAAGGTGAAGGTTACCAACTGTACGAGTCGTGGTCCTATGCAAAGTATAAGGCCTAACGACACCTTTGAGTTACTGTGCGTGGACTTGTACGGACCTTTGCCCAAGTCATCAGGAAACTTTGCCTACATTTTAGTAGTGCTTGAAGCTTTTTCCAAGTTCATCAAACTATACCCGATTAGGAAAGCTACAGCCAAAGCGGTCTATAGCAAGCTTGTGAACGATTATTTTGTTCATATTGGTAAGCCCAAGGCGATTCTATCAGACAATGGGGCACAATTTACTTCTAAGTTGTGGAATGAAGGCATGGAAAGTAATGGGGTCGAGGTGATCCATATTTCAGCTTATTGTCCGGCTGGGAATCCCGCTGAGAGGTATATGCGCGAGCTAGGCCGACTTTCCCGTACCTATTGCCATCACAACCATAGGGCATGGGGCAAATATGTAGCAGTATTTGAGAGAATTATGAACACCTTGAGACATGAATCGACGGGATTTTCTCCAGAGGAATCCTGTTGGATGACAGAAGTAAAAGTTTAGTGGAAGAGATAATCAAATTCCCTCCACGGATTGACATTAGTATTGGTGTGAAAAAAGATCGTTTGCCAGAAATAATGAAGCTAAGAACTGATGCTCGCATACGTCGTCATGACGCTAAAGCGCGTTTTGCTAAGTTTGCAATCGGAGACTTAGTACTTGTAAAAGCTCATGAGAAATCGAGCGAGATAGACAATGAAATCTCTAAATTTAAGTTTGTTTATAATGGACCATATAAAGTCATTGGTATACCTCACACAAATGCTTACGGAATATTGTAGACTTGAAATTGTACCAACCAAGGATTGATTAGTACCACAGATAGGGTAATTTGCACAGTATGTAGATATAGAGTGTAAGATTTAAGGATGTGCCATGTGGCGATGCTTTTGCCTGACCTAGAGGTCATTAAAGAAGTTGTAATTAATAAGTAATTTATGTTGATTAAATGATTTAAGAGTTACTGAATATTAATCAATTTAAAAATCCAAGCTGCTAGTTTAAGTTTTCAGCTGAGTCACAGTAGATTAAGCAATGTAAATATGATTTTGTAACTAGCTGTAAGATTCCATAAATATGTGACTTACTAGTCATTGCCGATGTACTTAGACGCTGTTTTAAGTTTCAGGCTAGTACATGCGTGTGATAATAGACAGTGTTGAGTTATCCACTGTGATAGTGTTTATGGACTCCTTGAGATTACTCGGGAGTGAGTTTTTCCGAAAGAAGTCAGTGGAACGGACGTTCTGGAAACGCCGTCACAAGGGCGAGTGAGATCAAGCGTGCCGCACACGCGGGCGCAACAATACTGGCGAGGCGAGCCGCTGTCGGCTCTTGTGCCGCTGTTGGCTCTTGGGCCGCTGTCGGCATTCTTTGTACTTGCGAGTACGGAAGGCGGAATTGTTTTTCTTCCTGGACAGCTGAAAGAATTCTGCTGTCAATATTTATGTTTTTTTCGACCTACTGAATATTATTTTCTTGTTTAGCGTTAAGTGGAATCTCATGACGAGATAATAATTATGAAAAGGTTATATAAAATGTGTATTCTATGTAATTAATTATTAATTTGCGTATTTTGATCTACCTGTTTTTATGACCATGTACTCTGATTAATTTTGTAAATAGTATTCCATTTCTTGATACTGTTGGGAATTTTGACAATTTTAGAATAGCTAAACCATTTTCTATGTTTTCTATGAATTTTAATATGTTGTCAACCTGTTTTATTTTGTGCAAGATGACAGAGTGGAATAAGATTAGGAGTGTCTCCACTCAATTATTATGGTCTAAAAATTGATTTATGGTTAATTAGACGAATGCTAAATTTTGTTGATGTTTTGAGCATATGCATTTCCGCTGTTTCTTTTTGGGACATTTTCTGAGTCTGTTTACGTTACACGAACATCCTCAGACAATGTGGGGCACGTGTAACGCCGGAAATGCATATCCTCCTATTTCCATCTATTGTGCTATTATTTTCTTTCCTTGCTTTGTTACCTCAAGATATGACATTTCTGTCTCTTTATATATTGTAATTGTTTTACTGTTTGTATATATATATTTATGCACTCATGTCGATGTATAATTGGTTTGTTTCGTAAATATTATTTGTATTTTTACGCTGGGTCTTGCCTAGGGAAAACTGCTATCGAACGATTACATCGATGGGTCGTGTGAAGAATCAAAGTGTGTAGGCTCTTTGGTAGTGTTAACTCTGCCGCGTGGAGCGCGGGCAGAACAGTGAGAGTCTGGCGGGAGTAGCGAGTGGAGCAGGTGTTGTGTGACGCTCCCGCGAGTTGCCGCGCTTTCGGGGTTTGGCAGCATGTAATTGCGCTCGACTCGCGATGATAGTTTCTGACATGGTGTCGCGGACGGGAAGCATTAGCTGGCGCACATCAAGAGCCCGTTTCGCCTGGTGACCGTGTCGAGAAGAAGGCGCGCCAACATCCAGCTTCTGCAACAGCGACGGCCGACAATGAGTGACTGTCGCCACCTCCTCGATCGACGGCTTCAAACCTTCAATCAACCAACAAGGAAGACTAAAAGCACGTAAAGTTTCAGAACTGTATGGCAGACCTCAGCTTTTCAAATTGTTCCATTTGTCTCGCAAAATTACAGCAACTTAGCATGAACCTTTGTTGCTCATTGTCCCAATTGCATTGCCAAGCAGGGTCCCTTCCTTTTCCGAAATGAACCCGAGTGTCGTTGAAATTCAAACGCCAGCATTAAAGTAATATAGCTAACTCGTTTTCACTGCTTTAATTTCAAAGTTCAATTATGGCATTAATAGCTGGCTACAATATTCAGATTACACAAGCACGAATTAAGAGTGCGAGCTTTGTTACCGTATTTTAGCTTACCTGTGACTGCAGCTCAGCTTGGTACGTACTAAATTTTACTATTGTTAATTGTTCAGAATCATTTAATTCAAGTTCAAAGTTAAATCTCTTCTTTCTAAATTGCGTAGATTCAAGTAGCTTTTGAAATGATTGTTGAGGTAGTCCAAGACTAACCGTATTTTACTGAATTTCGATGTGCTTCAGAAAGAAAGCTCACTATTAACTTCAGTCACTAAATTAACTTTCGATTTTCCGGTTTTAGTAATGCTTTTGCTAAATTAAGTCAGAGTGTAGCGAAATTTATTACTTCTGACAAACTTTCAGTTTTCACACTACACGTGTCAACCTTCAGTTGCCACGCTTCTAGTGCTAATTATATGTGTAATGACCTTTCATTTTCAGTTACTATAGTAATTGTCCTTAGGACTGGCGACCGTAATTTCCCCCAAATCTCAAATACCTAATTACCGATAGTTAATTGTTAACGTAACGGCTGCACATTTACTTTCCTTATTAACTTTACCCCTTTTCAAAATTAATTTCCACCAGTTTCATTAGCACATTTCCTTTCATTTAGATGTAACCCTTTCCTCCCTCTTTACCGACAGGTTAACTTCGGTGACGATTGCTTTTCCAAAACTCCCATTAGGTACACGCGGTTTCATTTTTCACTGTCATTAAGGTCGGTAAGTGAGGGGGAGGTTACAACACCTCAACTGAAACACCTGTTTTCGTTTGTGAGATCCAGTCCTGTTGGTCAACGAGACAAGCAGTTTTTCAAATAGGGCCTGATCTATCTCTGGAATTGTAAGAAAGAGTGACTGAACTGCAGGCATGTTTTTGATCAACTGTACCACACAATTTCAATTAATTAATGTCATCATGCTGAGTGATGACTCAATGAGACAATTCACTTCAAGACTTCATACAGGGTTTGGACATTCTTAATCATTTATCGCTTTGAAGTGTTACATATTTTTATTTGTCGGTCTGCTGTTAATTTATTTAATAGAGATACTTGACGAACCGTTTTTTGAGCCCATTTTCATTTATTTTGTGCAAATACCCAATAAAAATCAGTCGTCTTTTCCTTATTATTTCTGTTATTTATTTCACAGTTTTTCATATGTTTAATCACTGGTTTTTCATTTCCAGTCTTCGTTGCTTCTTATTGGGCCTGAAATTTTCCTCATTATTGCATCTCCAATATTTATCGTTTGTCTAATTTGTAATTCGGTATTAATTTGCAGAGAGGTTTTATGGTTTCACTACTCTGTTGTAAAGCATAATTTTTGCGTTCCTTGATATGCATATTTTAATGTGATTAGTTTCTTTTATTCCCACTTTGAAATTTTTTTCTCAAGTTTAGTGAACATATGTGATCGAAAACTACGCATCATGAACAGTTCACCACTATATGATTCGCAAAAAGTATGGAAAATCTTTCTTTAAATTGAGGAAGCTTAATTTAATGTCACTATTATTCTACAGAAACCGCGTTCAGGACCACACAGTGCTGACCAGTAGTAGGGTCATCCGCCGTAGGGTGTCATTTTTACGCGGTATGGAAGGGTCTGAGTCCATCACACTGCTCCCATAACTGTTGACAGCCGGCCTTGGAGCCGCACTCTTCATTGAAGTGGCTCCCTAGCTGGGATCATGAGGCTGATTGGATCCCATTCCAACCCTCACACCAAATAAAAAAATCTCAAGGAGCACCGGAAATCGGACGTGGATCCTCCACATGTCAGTTACGGAAGTGAATAATGTAATGTCAGGAAACGAAAACAAAATGTTTGCGATAATGCAAGCAAATAAATTACACAGTAACTAAAGAGGCTCTAAACTATTGCAAGAAACTCCCGCACAAAATAAAAGGAGAACCTCATAACGAAACCTTGGACTCCGTGCAGCAGCTCATCTATGGCTATAGTTCGCAGCAGCTGATGAAGAGAACTACCTCAGTTATCCAAAAATAGTAAGCACGAGATCGTCAAGCAAGATAGTCCTGGAAATATATCTCCTCCTAAGAGCTGTTGACGACAACAGCGACTGTTATATACGCGCACGTGCTCTACAAGAGTGCAGCAGATGCAAAGTAGAAAAGCAGAGATCGAAAGCGCCGAAGGAGTTATTCAGCGGTGTCAGTGAAAGACGTACGTCCACATTTTTGTGAATCAGTTTCCGTATTTGATGCTCATCGACACGATGTATCATTAGAGTGTAGCCTTTCTGCAGGGCAGTGGAAGTATGTGCGGAAGCATTTGATCGTGGCTCTCATTAAAACAGTGTTCATTCATTGGGAACGGTAAACAAAGTAGCACCAAGCCGAAATAACGACGACTCGATTGCGAATCGAACCCAGTTTCTACAGAGTGTCTGTTCATGTGAGCCATTACAATCATTACAGAATATGAAGTCAGAAACCAAAAGGAACACTCCGAAATGAGCTCACAGAATACCGCCATTTCGAAACACAAAATGCGACGTCGAGTAAGGATGGATTCCCCTCGCGCCGTCATTTGTTCGCTTCAACGACTGCGTCATCCTTGTATGGCACTTAACCTCTCTGAAGGTCTTGTGCGTGCAGATGCGGGAGTGACATTGGCACCAGATGTTTGATTTTCGTATTCAGGACTATGCAAGTAGTACACGTACATCAGCTATTATTTTAGGGATTTCACGAGGCACTATTAACTGTATTCGTGCCTTCCTGGCTTGAAGTCTGTACTTTTCTTTGCTGCCCTTGTCTTAACGCACGTGGACAAGTTGAAGCGCTGCCTTTTTAATATGATAATGAGATACCCAACATACAAATTTGTAATACAGATTCCAGTTTCCAAGCTGAACATGAAGTTCACGCGGCGACTCCTGGCATCACAAAAGATCGAGAAAGGGATGATCCATATCTGAAGATTCGAATACACAAGCAGAAATTCTGAATCTTAAAGAAGCAGGTGCTAGCCACATCTGAAAGAATAATCACCAACAAGCAAAAACATAACATTTGCAAAGGCGGCATGAAGCACCTACAGAGACTCAAAATAAATCGTAGCACTTGAATACGAAAGCTCTTAAGCCCAGAATAAGTCGGTGCGGATGGATGTCTCCTTCTCACACTATGTGGCCGTGATCATTCTCAAGTAAACATGAATGTAATACCTGGGGATTCTATTTTACAAACTACAGAAAATACCACTAAACAAAAATTATATTGTAATGTGATATATTGGAAACAACAAAATTAATCAGCTTTCTGGATAATTCTCTTCAGTCCGTTCACCAAATCCGAGAATTATGAACTGTAACTTTGATTTAAATTGTACAAATTGAAACGACACAGAACTTTGTTTTCCAGAATTTTCCACGACATCTTTGCACCAAAACCATAGAAGACTATAACAAAAAGTACGAGGGTTGGAACTTCAATAGTGACAACTACTTATTTACAGCTCGTACAAAACAGATACGTGTTTCAAAGTTTTACTGGCCTTCAAAGTAGTCACCAGCATTGTGAATAACCCGTTGTCAGCGATGTGGAAGTCGAAGGATACTCTTAGCAGTGCCAGTTGTGTTGACAGTTCGAGCGGCGCGGTCTACTGTCCGACGAATTTGTAGCAGTTCTGAAGCGAACGCTACGAAGTGTCCTTCAGTTTATAAATCGAGTTGAACTCACGAGGGCTTAAGTCAGGGGAGTGTAGTAGGTGGTATACCACTTAACAGTCCCATGAGTCAAACAAATCCCTAACAGCTTGCACTGTACGTGCTTGAGCATTGTCCTGCAAAATGACGGCCAGGTCCTGAAAAAAGTGTCATCAATTCTGTCTTTTGATATAAACGTTCACGAATGACAAATACAACGAGTAGCTATTAGGGAAAATGTGCAAATTACAGCTTGGGGAATTTATCCAAATCCAGTCGAGATTTCGGCAGAATGGTCAATACCTGAAGTCTTCAAGAACTACATTAGCACAGTATTACCCGAGACCTCTCCCAGTTTTGTCATATGTTAAGGCAATCAGTGGCTCAAAAATCAGTATCCAGGCACTTTATACGCAACAGAAGCAGAAACACAAAAATTTTGAATTGTGTTCCCAGTCGATAAAACTTAGGAAAATCAAGGAATTTTTGTGTCATTCGCCAGCAGTACGGCTGATGAGTGACATAGTAAACAGTCTCAATGGTACTAAAACACAGTTAAACTTGCTAAAACTCAATAATTTCTCAGGTCTGGTTGGAGTCCAGCACGGGTCAGACTATCTACAAAAAAAGGAAGTACTGTCAGTCCCCAGGACTAACTTCCTACACCACACGCCTGTTTGTAGTACAATACCAGAAGACATTCTGCAACCCGTCTGTAACAAACTAAACTTTTTAGTGGAAATTAGCATATGTTCAAAAAACATCGATAATGCATAGCTGAACGCACACTATTGAAACATGTCATCCTACGTGCTATGGGTAGAGAAAAACCAGGTTGATTTGGCATTTCTAAACTTTGTCGACGTCATCAAAAGAAAATATTTCTTGTGAGATACTTACCCTCGGATGCGACTGGACTGGAAATTTAACTGCAAATTATCTTGGCAGGTAGTCATCTACAGACAGTGAATTAATATCTGGTGTCCCTCAGAAGACTATGATACGACCGTTTCTGTTTATGTTACACATTAATGCATTAGCGAATAGTATTATTTGCGATTTTAGGGTTTTCGCAGATAATGTAGCTCTCTACATACTGACAAATAACTGATGGTGCTCTTCATACAGAAAATATGAGGCTCTGTTCTTCACGAACAGTAATAACGTGGTATTCGTCGACTAAAGGATTAATGAGTGACAACCAGTGTCTCGTTAAACAAATATTTGTGAGTAACAATGCGAAGAGATATGAAGAGGACCGACCACACAGGGTCAGTTGTAAGTAAAATAAATGGCAGGCTACAATTCATGGCTAAGATTTTAAGACCCTACAAACTGTCTACAAACGAGATTGAATGCAAAAACTTGCACAACCTGTGCTGCAATACTGGTTCAGTGCATGGGACTCATACGAGGTCGTTAACAGCATTTACAAATGTTCAAATGTGTGTGAATTCCTAAGGGACCAAACTGCATAGGTCATTGGTCCCTAGACTTAAACTAACTTATGCTAAGAACAACACACACACCCATGCCCGAGGGAGGACTCGAACCTCCGGCAGGGCAGCATTTACAACCAAAGGCTCTGTGAAACGTCATTGGCTTCTTTGACTGGCAAAACACAGCAACAGGAATGTTGAAAAAACCTGGCTGGTAGACACTCGAAGAAAGACAGCGTTTATCCCACGTGAACCAGCATAAAAAAATGCAAGAATTTTCTTTCAGTGCAGGAACAACGAACATTTTTCAGCCACCCACATGTCTATCCTGCAGAGATCATTAAATGACAATCAATCAAATAACAGCTCGCAGAGAAGTGTACAAACAGTCATTCTTCCTATGCTCCACTCATGACCTATGTTTGTATAAAGCAACATGTATTATGTTCGTATGTCCAGGATCTCCCCCTAAACCCCTGGACCAATTTCAGCCAAAGTGGGCACACAAACAGCAAAATCAGTGAATGTGAACACTGGGTTTATAACCTCCTAGTTCCAGAAGATGTGGAGATAGGTCAAAAATGTGTTTTTTCAGCTCCTGCTGTATAGGTTGTTCTGCATGACAGTTGTATTGTGTGGGAGTAGCATCAGCCTGTTTTATAAGGCAGCCTGCACATCAGAGGCAAGGAACAGTTTTCCATCCCTGACTTGTAGGCTGCTTTTCACAATATATCTCTTGTGTTGAAGTAGTATCAAACTGCCTTATCGAACTACTTTGCATCGCAGCCTATACATCACAGGCAAAAAATGATTTTCAATCTACTGGTGTGTACACTGTCCTGCACAACAGGTGTGCTGTGTGAGTAGTCTCAGCATGCCTTGCAGGGCTGCATGTTTGGATGGAACGGCTCAGCAGAGAGGGGTGGGGGAGGAGATGGATACTGAGAGAGGGCGGAGGATGAGGTAGAAAGAGAGGGGCAGAGTGGGGGGAAGAGGTGACGGACAGAGTGAAGTGGAAGAGACTGACAGATAGACAAGGGAGAATGAGGTGGACAGAGAGATGGGGGGAGGGGGGCAGAGGAGTGTGTGCAGTACGTACAGGATGTTTCAAAAATGACCAGTATATTTGAAACGGCAATAAAAACTAAACGAGCAGCGATAGAAATACACCGTTTGTTTCAATATGCTTGGGACAACAGTACATTTTCAGGCAGACAAACTTTCGAAATTACAGTAGTTAAAATTTTCAACAACAGATGGCGCTGCGGTCTGGGAAACTCTATAGTACGATATTTTCCACATATCCACCATGCGTAGCAATAATATGGCATAGTCTCTGAATGAAATTACCCGAAACCTTTGACAACGTGTCTGGCGGAATGGCTTCACATGCAGATGAGATGTACTGCTTCAGCTGTTCAATTGTTTCTGGATTCTGGCGGTACTTCTGGTCTTTCAAGTGTCCCCACAGAAAGAAGTCACAGGGGTTCATGTCTGGCGAATAGGGAGGCCAATCCACGCCGCCTCCTGTATGTTTCGGATAGCCAAAAGCAATCACACGATCATCGAAATATTCATTCAGGAAATTAAAGACGTCGGCCGTGCGATGTGGCCGGGCACCATCTTGCATAAACCACGAGGTGTTCGCAGTGTCGTCTAAGGCAGTTTGTACCGCCACAAATTCACGAAGAATGTCCAGATAGCGTGATGCAGTAATCGTTTCGGATCTGAAAAATGGGCCAATGATTCCTTTGGAAGAAATGGCGGCCCAGACCAGTACTTTTTGAGGATGCAGGGACAATGGGACTGCAACATGGGGCTTTTCGGTTCCCCATATGCGCCAGTTCTGTTTATTGACGAAGCCGTCCAGGTAAAAATAAGCTTCGTCAGTAAACCAAATGCTGCCCAAATGCATATCGCCGTCATCAATCCTGTGCACTATATCGTTAGCGAATGTCTCTCATGCAGCAATGGTAGCGGCGCTGAGGGGTTGCCGTGTTTGAATTTTGTATGGATAGAGGTGTAAACTCTGGCGCATGAGACGATACGTGGACGTTGGCGTCATTTGGACCGCAGCTGCAACACGGCGAACGGAAACCCGAGGCCGCTGTTGTATCACCTGCTGCACTAGCTGCGCGTTGCCCTCTGTGGTTGCCGTACGCGGTCGCCCTACCTTTCCAGCACGTTCATCCGTCACGTTCCCAGTCCGTTGAAATTTTTCAAACAGATCCTTTATTGTATCGCTTTTCGGTGCTTTGGTTACATTAAACCTCCGTTGAAAACTTCGTCTTGCTGCAACAACACTGTGTTCTAGGCGGTGGAATTCCAACACCAGAAAAATCCTCTGTTCTAAGGAATAAACCATGTTGTCTACAGCACACTTGCACGTTGTGAACAGCACACGCTTACAGCAGAAAGACGACGTACAGAATGGCGCACCCACAGACTGCGTTGTCTTCTATATCTTTCACATCACTTGCAGCACCATCTGTTGTTGAAAATTGTAACTACTGTAATTTCGAAAGTTTGTCCGCCTGAAAATGTACTGTTGTCCCAAGCATATTGCAACAAACGGTGTATTTCTATCGCTGCTCGTTTAGTTTTTATTGCCGTTTCAAATATACCGGTCATTTTTGAAACACCCTGTATGTTGAACATGTACACTGACCGTCTCCTTTCCCGTCAAACTGTGAACATTTCCTTCCAATTGTGTGAACTGTAGTGTGACTGTGATGAACAAAGAAAGTTATTGTGTAGAAATACTTTCTCGCGCAAACCTTGTAAAACGACATGTGAGTTCCTTGGAGTACCAGCATACGGTCATTTTTTGCGGCAGTACCAGCTTCTACAAAAAGTTAGAGTTTGTGGAAAGAGTTCCTGTAAGGGGAAAGGTAATGAGGTAAGTTTACAGACGATCAACAACATTCATTCACCTGTTTTCACTAAGAGGAATGCATAGGAACCTCTGCAGTTGGTGATGGTACTATCGCACCCGCCCCCCTCCCCTCCACAAGAAAGATGAACGACGTATACACTTCCAACATTGTAGTGCACCGCTATACTCCATTAAGAAAGCAGTGTTTCTTCATTGACTGATTTTCAGACCAGGGTACTTTTAAAGCGGACCTCTAGCTGGCTGACTCGTTCACCTGGCCTGAAACACCTCGGTATTTATTTGTGAGGATTTACCAGACACGTGTTTGGCACAGAAAGACACCACAATCAGCTCCGTGAGACCTACCAGTAGATTTACGTACGTATGCCACTTAAAAATTCTAAGACTCTATTAAAGTAACCTGTAGGTCGGGACGTCTGCAATAAAACACTACAGTATGCTCACAGCCTCAGACTACTAGAAGATCGGCAGCTGTAACCAATCCCAGTGACTGAACGGCGATAGTGTAGTTAAAACAACATCGGATGTTCTGGCGTCTTCGTACCCGCATCACGTAACCTCTACCTATCGTAGGCGTGCTTACATTAGAGTGGAGGTAGCTCGTGGTTTCAATAATTTGGAAGTCTACAAACCTGTTACCGTTGTTGTTGTTGTGGTCTTCAGTCCTGAGATTGGTTTGATGCAGATCTCCATGCTAATCTATCCTGAGCAAGCTTCTTCATCTCCCAGTACCTACTGCAACCTACATCCTTCTGAATCCGCTTAGTGTATTCATCTCTTGCTCTCCCTCTACGATTTTTACCCTCCACACTGCGCTCCAATACTAAATTGGTGATCCCTTGATGCCTCAGAACATGTCCTACCAACCGATCCCTTCTTCTAGTCAAGTTGTGCCACAAACTGCTCTTCTCCCCAATTCTATTCAATACCTCCTCATCTTGAATGCCAGAGAGTCCTGTCGATTTCTTGATCCGTCGTTGTGTCTCAGTTTATGTGTTTTTGACAGTTCTCAAAATGCACATTAAGTAACAGTAACTTGTTGGTGAGCAAGGAACTTGCCAGAAACTGAAAGTAACGTCATATGTTTCGCGCCCTTATTACGTCTAATCGTTCGTGGAACTCCTGCTATATATTGACACTTACGTTACCATATTCTGGTGCACTCTAACGAGACATTTAAAAACTGAGTATTCCATTGCTACAGTGGCTAGAATTTACAGTGCCAGAAACAAGAAAGTATCTTTACCAACTGTCAGAACATTAATATTACATGTTGATTAATGACGCATCAAAGCGTAATAGAGAGATATAGAGACAATGATTCGAGAGTAAAGGTTCAGCTATTTGTATTTCTTCTTCGTTGTCAGTTGCGCAACGTGAAAATCGCGTGGCCGTTGCTATGACTCCCTTAGGTTCAGCTCATTTAGCCTTCTGGAAGCCCCTAAAGACTGTACTCCCATTAAGCCACGTCCCCACACCTCTGTTATATGGAGCTGCGTGGAATTTCAACGTGCAGCCTTAAGACTAGCTACTACCCATCTGAAAAGCAACATTCGACATCAAAAACTCTAAAGAAAGTTGACAGCCATTGTTTAAATTGTGTGGGGAATATTCGAAATCCTTCCCTATAACTTAAATGTTGTAAGAAATATATTTTAATATGTCATTCACGTTGGCTTCCCATGTGAGCATTTAACTGCGAGCCGATCCTGGATTAGAGACATTGATCGTTACTTAGACACAAAGTGACGAGGACCTTGAGAATGTGTAAAGAATCAGAGACTCAAAATATACAATACTTTTTTAACATAAAGTTAATGTGCTTGAATTTACTGTTCGTTTCACAGAACTTTAGTGAAGTTGGTCCTGAAAGATGTGGAAGAAATTAAACAATGTAACTCATTTGCATTTACGGAGTAATATAAAAATTTCATTGACACATACAAACATTTCAGTCAACAAAATAATACCTAAAATATTGCAGGCAATCCCTGCCAAATGAAAATATTTTACAGTGTTAACCTGCACTACTTACACTGTTGCTCTTAACATGGAGATATTATGTAATATTCATATAGAGCAATTTTTTAATAATATTCCAACTATTGGTTATTCTAAGAAATTCATCGATGGAGTAGGAGGAGTTGGCCATTAATATGTCCTTCAGGGTCCTCTTGAACTTCGCTCTATTAGTGCCGGTACCTGGCTAAGTTGTATAATGAAGCTGTCAAGTTATTGGCTGTATGTGTTCCTGAGTAATGGTTCGAGAAACTGGTATATTACTTCTTATGAGCGAAGTGAAGCGAACTCTTTTCCTTCGAATTTTGAAGCTCAGGCTTCTGAATTTATGGGTAAAATGTGAAGCAAGAGCTGTAGCTTATAGGGATAGAATGGCGAGGAAAAGCTTTTCCTTCTCCTTGTGATCTGGCTTTGGCATTAGGTAAAATGTGTGAAGCTCTGATTTCATTCTGGAAGCAATAGCTCCAAAGATGTGAAAGCTGGTCAGCAGTAGACTCACGTTTGCGGAGTACAGATACGACTAAACTAGCAGCATGTGTACACAGTGAAAAATTTTACGGACCACGTCGATGTCGACATGGAGAGCATTATAAAACTCTCTATCGTTTCAACGAAGATAATGTCAAATTGATTACATATCTTTTTATGCCAGACGGGGGGAGGGGGGGGGGAAGAAGAGATGGGCTGATACCGTTAGAACAGAGGATGAAGATTTTCCTTCGGTATGTAGCTGATATGGGATTCCAGTCCGGCATAGCAGAGAAAAAAGGGATTCATCAAAGGCAGTTAATAAAACAGTGAGTAGAGTTTTTAAGCGATAATGGAAAAATGCGATGTCCGGATCAGATTTCCGTCGTCTCCATATGATATGACCGTGGCAAAAAAGAGTGGCTAGAAAAAAATAAATTTCCTAGTGCTATAGGAGTAATTGACTTACGTACGTGCGAATGCCGAAACCTGTGCAGTATGGAAACGAATATATGAATGGAAAGCGTTACGCTAGTATAAATGTGCAGGCTACGCGCAATGGAAAGGAACAGGTCACTTACGTTAAGACTAGCTAACCTGGGTCAATGCACGACATCCAATATGGATAAAGTCAAGTGTCGAAGAAGTGTTAATTGAATTGCAGAACACTATTCTTTTGGGTGATGAAGACTATGGGCTAGAGTCCTGGTTGATGACCCTCCTATCATAACTATCACAATCCAACGGAGGAGAGTACAAAAAAAGAGGGTTGTGATACAGCATTGTTTTGGTCATCTAAGAAGGCGGTTTCCTATTTTGCACCTTTTTGTGTAAAGTTTCCTTATCAAATGTTCCAATAATTATATCTTGCTGCTTTGTACTGCATAATTTTACGAAGCATCTATGGGATTAAGATTTTGAAGATACTGCACAGGATTTCCATGACGATGGCGATAATGAAGTGGAGCCTGTAACTGAGAGGAGAATCTTAGAAAAGGACACGAAGAAAGACAGCAAATTGCAGCTCTAATACAAAATACAAGATTTTGAATTATTTTATTTCTGAAAACAGACGAAACTGCTTATCGTCTGTAATGAGCCATTTGTAACGTATGTAGTCTGAAGAACAGTACATATATTACAACTACTTTCACTTTCCTCCTCTTGAGCATAGTTTTCATAGTTCATTTTTGCACTAAGGAAGTTCATTACCATAATTTCTTTTTCCATTTGCATCCTCGTCATTTTCAATTGCTCCAGTAGTACCAGCCTGTGTAATTCCGTGGTATTGACCATTTTCGTTCACCTGTTTTTGGCAAACATTTTGCTTCCTTCAAGGACGGTGTCTTGTCACATGAAATAGCTGCAGACGAGGAGTTGCTTCTTGTTTCTTTCTTTTGATTCCGGAAATTTTGATTTCTCTAATAATTCAGAATAGATCTCTAAAGCCGTGCTTAAGAACACTAATGTACTTTCTGCACATATCGAGCTTTCATACGGGTCGGACGAGAACACCTTTAATTCAAAAGTCACATTCGCTCACTTAGAAGAAATACCGCGAAAGGAAGTCTCAGCCCAACAAAACAGCGAAATCAGATGCCCGCGCTTACCCGACAAAGGTTGCTGACAGTGAGCATGAAGCAGATCGCTAGAAGCTTCTGATTTTGTGTTACAAGTAAAAGGTCGGAGGAAAAGGTAAGGGTTGTTCGTACAATCTCAAGCAAAAGTTCGCTTCTTCCTTTCGCTTGCAAGCAAATACCCTAACGTCTATCTTTGCATTCGAAGCTTGTGCTACAGTTTTATTCATACGGCCCATTAATTGTAACAAATTTCAGTAAGTAGTAAATACAAGAGCAATCATTAGTTAACGTAGTCAGCGCTATTAACAGGCTTCTACATGACTCTTTTGAACTTACACGTCAAATAATTCAGGATAGAACTTGGAAAACCTTAGCTCCACTTGAGAAGTTACCCAAAATGTGATAAAGTATGTTATTACGGTATGAAAGTAAGTAAACTATACCAGATATTTCTTTTTATATAGCTCGTATCTGGCAACGTTAGCAATTTTTTCCCACGGCTGAGTAGTTCTTTCGCAAAGCATTTATTCCTTAATGGATCTTTTCACAAGCAATACATTCCAAGACAAAAAACACTATGTATCATGATGGAATTATCCGAATTAGACGGAAGTCATTAGATTTGATGTACACGCACCGAGAAAAAAGTGATTACTATTTAAGAAAAACTGGATGACTTATTTAAGAGAAAGAGCTTCACAGTATAACAAGTCAATAAAGTGTCGGTCCATCTCTGGCGCTTATGAAAGCTTATTCGGCTTGACATGGATTGCGTTGTCGTATGTCCACCCGAGTGATGTCGTGCCAAATTCTCTCCAGTTGGTGCATTATATGCTAAAATCCCGAAATGGTCGGAGGGACCAGCCATAATGATCCGGACCTTCTCAACTGGGGAGAGATACGGCCACCTAACTGGCAAAGGAAGCAGTAGAAACCGTCGCTGTGTGTGGGCAGGCATTATCTTCCTGAAATGCAAGCCCAGGATGGCTTGACTTCAAGAGCATCAAAACGGGGCGTAGAATATCGTCGATGTACGGTTCTGCTGCAAGGGTGCCGCGAATGACAACCAAAGGGGTCCTGCTATGGAATGAAGTGGCGCCCCATACCGTCAATCGTGGATGTCTGGCCGTATGGCGGCGACAATCTGGTTGGTATCCCATTACTGTCTGGGGTTTCTCCAGATGCGTCTTCGCCGATCATCAGGGCTCAGTTCGAAGCGGAACTCATCACTGAAGACAATTCTACTCCAGTCAATGAGATTTCATGACGGAGGAGTGTCTGGAGACGCCCTTGACAGCGATGGGATACCAACCTGCCAATCGTCCGCCGACAACCAGAAGTTATGGTCTGGGTGCCATTTCTTTTCATAGTACGACCCCTCTGGTTGTCATCAGCGTCGAAAATATTTTACGCCACATTTTGTTGTTCTTCATAGCTAGCGATCCTGGGAATACATTTCAGCCCGTCCGCACTCGGAGAAAATTTCTACTGCTCTTGTCTTCATACTTGCCAAACCCTACTTTGGCCAGCAAGGTCGCGGGATCTCTCCCTAACTGAGGACGTTTGGAGTATTGTGGGCGGGGCCTTCCAACCATCTCGGGACTTTGACAATCTAAGGCGCTAGTAGGACAGAACTGGGAACGATATCCTTCACGGGGGGGCATCCAACAACTCTGTCAATCAACGCTTAGCCGAATAACTGTTTGCACGAGGGCCAGAGGTGGACCAACTAGTTATTCACTTGCTCAATTTATGAAGCCTTTTTTTCTAGAATAAATCATACCATTCTTCTGAAATTGTTATCATTTGTTTGTCTGTACAAGTACATCACATTGTAATATAGCGTGGTGAAAAATGCTTTTATGTGGTGAAGTCTGGGATGTGTGTCGTTGCTTAACAGAAGAAAACAGAATACGGCGTCATATTACGAACATTCTCCACCAAATAAATAATACGTACCTTGTGTAATCCGGGGTGCTGTTTCTTAGTGCTGCCGTAGGTTCATCTTGATGGTACTGCATCGCCACTCGGAAATCACGCAATGGTTTAAAAAATTAAGCTCCAGGAATTCATGTTCACAAAGAGTTTTACTTCGCACGCTAAATGTTCGGCGGCGAACTACATGCGTAAAATTGACTTAACACTGACTCATGACTGACGTCAAACTGAACTCCATCTGAGATGTAGTCGCGTACAAATGGGCTCTATTTATCTTATTTTAAACATTTATTGACATTGTGTGTAGGTACATGATGAAAGACCCCCAGAATATCGTAAAGTTAAAATTTATTAAAAAGAAAAAAATGAAACATCGATCGACCATAAGCGTTGGCAAAGATGTTAATTATAAATGTGCGGTAAGGCGCAGACAAATGGACAAACATTCATTTATTTTTTTGTACATAATTTTTTTTCTCACTCTCTCATTTGAAGAAGTTCTGTTAAGAAGTGCCGTTCGGAGGTTGACGGGCTACGAGCGTTTTGTATCATACATATTTCGAAATAAGAAAAAATTTGACACCAATAGTAAGTATTTTTTATTCATGTGAAGTGAAAAGAAGTAAGGAAGATTTTTCTTAATTATGACACGCACCGGTGTACTTGGAGTCTGCTGCCTGCATCTACAATTGAAATGCAAGAGAAGAAGTCCGATAGCCTAAAAATTCGTACAAGCACAGAACATTTCTAATAATGCAATTGTATTATCCTTCTTAAATTTTTTCATCCTATATATATAATTATTTTTTATTATTACAACACAATTGTCACATATTAAAAATTTACGTTTAACAATAAAAACTTTTACATACAACCTCCCAAATTTACACGATATAAAAGTGAATAATTTCATACAAAGACAGGAAAGAATCTGTTTCTATTAAGGCTATGTATTACATGTTTTATCATTACAACAATATATTCCGTTAACTTGCATATATTATTTTACTTACTTAAAGGATAATCATCCTATCATATTCAGATGGTCAGAGGGATTAATATTGAATGCAATGTCTAGATTCCATTAATTAAATTTTGTACGAGTAAAACTTTACATTTCTATATAGTCGTAATTACAATTCCATTAACTAGCACCAATTAAAACATGACTATGCTAAATTATGACTGAAAAATTATTTTGTCATATTTCTGTTATAGAGTCTGTTATAGATTAGAAATACGGAACTTTAATCGTTAATTACTCCATGATTACAATAGCGATTTTATTCCTACCATGTGCCTGAAGTTTCTATAATGAACAAATTGTGATGGTACATCAATTTTTAATCCAACATGTTTCCTTCATTCTGCACATTGGTGAGGCTCGACGTAAACAATGTCAAAATAATAGCTTAAATTAATGCAAATTATTAATTTGCTGCAAAAGAAAATCTTCAGTGTATTCGAACCCAGATAACCAGAAGAGACGAAATCAAAGTAGCATACTGATATTACACATATGTCCTCTTTGGGGGAGTGGGGATGAGACTGCAACAAGGACATAGGAACCCATAGGGTTGTGGTATTATAACATCTATCAACTTCCGTTCCATTTGGATAATTCCTTCGCGGTACATCTATTCCTTTCTTTTTTGTCACAAAGTGTAAATATTCGTTTCACCTAATCAGTTCACAAAACCAGTACTGAGAATGAGAACACTGTACAAAAATAATTGAAAACACTTTTTGCCGTAATGATATCCGTTGTCCAGGAATACTGTATTTTCAATAACTTACAGTTAGTAAAGTATACTTAACAAGGAACTGGGAGAAGCTCCCACGACTCCAGTACTTTCAATCTGTTCTCATATTTTATACAAATGTTAGGTGGATACCTCTAGTTGGTTCTGAACTGAATATAGGGAGTCTTTTAAAATTTTATTGAGAGCTAATTGTCAACAAACGATTTAGTAATGTCCATGATAATTTCATTAGCAGCCATTTCTAACATTAGACTTGACTTGGTATTTATCACTATATGTGTAACATTAATAAAAAAAAATTAACCTCTGGTAGTGTAACTGATGAAATGTCATTAACGTACACAAAAAAGGCAACGAAGTCTAGAAGGCGATGACATGCAATAACAACTTCTCAGTCATATTGACATCCTTTGTTTGCTTGAGGTGTGACTCGAACCGTTTCGCAGCATAGCTTCTGACGCCAGTATGCTGTAATTTCTGTAGAATAATTTTGTGTCTTACACAGTTCCCACAATATTCAGACTGCGCAAATTATGTCATTGCTAGAGGTCTGCTCGAATGCGGATACCAGCAGTAATAATTACTTTCCGAATAAAAGCCTGCGTCGATGCGGATATCTGTAGATATTTCTAATAAAAATTATTTTCTATTTAAAAGATTAAGGACATCGTCAACATTCAGATTTTTGTCTAGTTCAATTACAAATGATCAATAATAATAATTATTATTATTATTCTCACTATTATTATTATTAAGTCATTATTATTACCCATTCTGGACGGAGTGGAATTATTTTAGTTTCAATGTGCGCTGTACTGAAGACGGCAGGGTAAAGACGGTTGTAAGATGTCCATGACTAAGCTAGCGCACTCGAGCGGATGTAATTTCGATGGATTGCTCACGCGCTGCCTGCGATATGTAAGCTATAAAAGAATCGCAGACCAGAGAGCTGTGTCGGCAGCAGCAGTAGTAAAAGGTAAAAGCAGCCGCGCACATATGTAATTTGTAACAACTGATTTTGTACTATTGTTATATCAAGTCCCATGTAAATGTTTTTAAAAATCTTTTAATAATAATCTTTCTTATAAAGATAACTTTTGACAATTATGCATCTGAATTTAAAGATTTTACTAATTTCTCCCATCCATGGTCATCCCTATTATCGTAAAGAAAAAATCAGTTGTTTCTTTTTATACAGAACAAATCTAGTGGCCAGCATTGCACTGATCTGTGCCAGAAAAAAATTCTTATAGGAGCACATATATACGCGTTATCCGGCGACTTCATTGAGGTAAGATTTTTCAGTTTATTCAGAATGACTTTTCAGGGCCATGACGCAGCATTGCTGATGTCCAGATTTACGAGTTTAGGTTCACAGTCAGTTAATTATTGAAAGGTTACATGTGAGCCACAATTTTATTGAGAGATTAGTCACATTTTATTATTCCGAGGTTAAGGAAGTAAATTGTTGTGAGGTAACACTGTATATGAATGTTATAAATATTTTTTCTGTTGGGAGGTTACACTGAATGTGAATGTTATAAATACTTTTTCTGTTGGGAGGTTACACGTTGATATGTCCATTTTCCTTGTTTTCCGCAGAATTGCACTTACAGCCTGCCTCCGGCGGTCCACTTCATCCATTCGAATACTCCCTTCAAGGTCTGACTCTTGTTTGCGAGTCGCATACGACGAGTGCTTGGAAAAAAAATAGTGAAGCTATCAACTTTTCTCTTAAGTATACATCTGCTCACAAGTATCCGAAAATACCGTTGGCATTTGTGACGGTTTGAACTCTGCTGGGGCACTGTCAGTGACGTGTCTGAATGTCTGTCGAGGAATAACAGCCCATTCTTCGTCAAGAGCCGACACCAGAGAAGTGCTGATGGACACTAGGATCTGGAGCGATGTCGGCATTCTATCGTGTCCCGAAGGTGCTCCACTGGGCAGGCCAATTCATTTCACGAATTTTATTGTCCACAAACCATTGCGTCACAAATGCTGCCTTGTGGTAGAGTACATTGTTTTGCTGATACAACCGTCTCAGAACTGAGCCTCTCCAGTTCACAGTACACAGTTCTGTGAAATGTGTTCATATCCTTCCACATCTGGTGTTTTCTTAAGCGCGGTGGGGGGAATGACCCTAATAACGAAAAATACCACATACCGTAACACTATCTCGCTTGTAAGTTATCGTTGACACTATTTACGACCGCAGGTAACGTTCTCCAGATATTCGCCAAACTCAAACCCTCCCATAGGACTGCCACAGAGTATAGCGTGATTCGTCACTCCTAATCACTCACTTCTGTTCATCCAGTGTCCAGTGGCCCCGCCATTCTTTACACTTCACAAGTTTTACTTAGCACTGACTACAAAAATGTCTGGGTTATGAGGAGCTGTTCGAACGTAGTACCAAATTCTTTTTGCTCCCCACGCACAATCGTTGTGCTACCTGCTCGCTAGAGATTACTTCCTCTGGTTTCATGCTGCAGGCTTTCAAACAATAAAAATGAGAGATGTGATGGTGTGAAACGAGGTAGCCCTCAACTACGTACCCTCCAATTCAGAGTTGCAATATTAAAAGTTTTGCCTGGTTTCATTGTCTAGGGGCTTGGATACGTAGTTGCCGCATTAGAGGCCAAATACTGCTGAGTCTACAGTATACGATAAGAATACACACATGAATCGAATGGTCGAAGGTTTCTATCACTCGGCAATTGCGAATTATGAAAGTAACATATAAATTTATAAATGAAAGATTGCAATAAAATAAAATATGCAGGTACTATCTTGTTGTTGTTGTCTTCAGTCCTGAGACTGGTTTGATGCAGCTCTCCATGCTACTCTATCCTGTATAAGCTTCTTCATCTCCCAGTACTTACTGCAACCTACATCCATCTGAATCTGCTTAGTGTATTGATCTCTTGGCCTCCCTCTACGATTTTTACCCTCCACGCTGCCCTCCAATGCTAAATTTGTGATACCTTGATGCCTCAGAACATGTCCTACCAACCCGTCCCTTCTTCTTGTCAAGCTGTGCCACAAACTCCTCCCCAATTTTATTCAATACCTCCTCATTAGTTATGTGATCTACCCATCTAATCTTCAGCATTCTTCTGTAACACCACATTTCGAAAGCTTCTATTCTCTTCTTGTCTAAACTATTTATCGTCCATATTTCACTTCCATACATGGCTACAGCCGGCCGGTGTGGCCGTGCGGTTCAAGGCGCTTCAGTCTGGAACCGCGTGACCCCTACGGTCGCAGGTTCGAATCCTGCCTCAGGCATGGATGTGTGTGATGTCCTTAGGTTAGTTAGGTTTAATTAGTTCTAAGTTCTAGGCGACTGATGACCTCAGAAGTTAAGTCGCATAGTGCTCAGAGCCAGCCACATGGCTACACTCCATACAAATACTTTCAGAAACGACTTCCTGACACTTAAATCTATACTCGATGTTAACAAATTTCTCTTCTTCAGAAACGCTTTCCTTGCCATTGCCATTCTACATTTTATATCCTCTCTACTTCGACCATCATCAGTTATTTTGCTCCCCAAACAGCAAAACTCCTTTACTACTGTAAGTGTCTCATTTCCTAATCTAATTCCCTCAGCATCACCCGACTTAATTCGACTACATTCCATTATCCTCGTTTTGCTTTTGTTGATGTTCGTCTTATATCCTCCTTTCAAGACACTGTCCATTCCGTTCAAATGCTCTTCCAAGTCCTTTGCAGTCTCTGACAGAATTACAATGTTATCGGCGAACCTCAAAGTTTTTATTTCTTCTCCATGGACTTTAATACCTACTCCGAATTTTTCTTTTGTTTCCTTTACTGTTTGCTCAATATACAGATTGAATAACACCGGGAACAGGCTACAACCGTCTCACTCCCTTCCCAACCGCTGCTTCCCTTTCATGTCCTTCGACTCTTATAACTGCCATCTGGTTTCTGTACAAATTGTAAATAGCCTTTCGCTCCCTGTATTTTACCCCTGTCACCTTTAGAGAGGAGGAGAGATTAGTGTTTAACGTCCCGTCGACAACGAGGTCATTAGAGACGGAGCGCAAGCTCGGGTGAGGGAAGGATGGGGAAGGAAATCAGCCGTGCCCTTTCAAAGGAACCATCCCGGCATTTGCCTGAAGCGATTTAGGGAAATCACGGAAAACCTAAATCAGGATTGCCGGAGACGGGATTGAACCGTCGTCCTCCCGAATGCGAGTCCAGTGTGCTAACGACTGCGCCACCTCGCTCGGTGCCACCTTTAGAATTTAAAAGAGAGTATTCCAGTCAACACTGTCAAAAGCTTTCTCTAAGTCTACAAATGATAGAAATCTAGGTTTGCCTTTCCTTAATCTATTCTCTAAGATAAGTCGTAGGGTTAGTATTGCCTCACGTGTTCCAACATTTCTGCGGAATCCAAACCGATCTTCGCCGAGGTCGGCTTCTACCAGTTTTTCCATTCGTCTGTAAAGAATTCGCGTTAGTATTTTGCAGCTGTGACTTATTAAACTGATAGTTCGGTAATTTTCACATCTGTCAACACCTGCTTTTTTGGGATTGAAATTATTATATTCTTCTTGAAGTCTGAGGGAATTTCGACTGTCTCATACATCTTGCTCACCAGATGGTAGAGTTTTGTCAGGATTGGCTGTCCCAAGGCCGTCAGTAGTTCTAATGGAATGTTGTCTACTCCCGGAGCCTTGTTTCGACTCAGGTCTTTCAGTGCTCTGTCAAACTCTTCACGCAGTATCGTATCTCCCATTTCATCTTCATCTACATCCTCTTCCATTTCCGTAATATTGTCCTCAAGTACATCGCCCTTGTGTAGGCCCTCTACATACTCCTTCCACCTTTCTGCTTTCCCTTTTTTGCTTAGAACTGGGTTCCCATCTGAGCTCTTGATATTCATACAAGTGGCTCTCTTTTCTCCAAAGGTCTCTTTAATTTTCCTGTAGGCAGTATCTATCTTACCCCTAGTGAGATAAGCCTCTACATCCTTACATTTATCCTCTAGCCATCCCTGCTTAGCCATTTTGCACTTCCTGTCGATCTCATTTTTGAGACATCTGTATTCCCTTTTGCCTGCTTCATTTACTGCATTTTTATATTTTCTCCTTTAATCAATTAAATTCAATATTTCTTCTGTTACCCAAGGATTTCTACTATCCCTCGTCTTTTTACCTACTTGATCCTCTGCTGCCTTCACTACTTCATCCCTCAGAGCTACCCATTCGTTTTCTACTGTATTTCTTTTCCCCATTCCTGTCAATTGTTCCCTTATGCTCTCCTTGAAACTCTCTACAACCTCTGGTTCTTTCAGTTTATCCAGGTCCCATCTCTTTAAATTCCCACCTTTTTGCAGTTTCGTCAGTTTTAATCTACAGTTCATAATCAATAGATTGTGGTCAGAGTCCACATCTGCCCCTGGAAATGTCTTACAATTTAAAACCTGGTTTCTAAATCTCTGTCTTACCATTATATAATCTATCTGATACCTTCTAGTATCTCCAGGATTCTTCCATGTATACAACCTTCTTTTATGGTTCTTGAACCAAGTGTTAGCTATGATTAAGTTATGCTCTGTGCAAAATGCTACCAGACGGCTTCCTCTTTCATTTCTCTCCCCCAATCCATATTCACCCACTATGTTTCCTTCTCTCCATTTTCCTACTCTCGAATTCCAATCACCCATGAGTATTAAATTTTCGTCTCCCTTCACTACCTGAATAATTTCTTTTATCTCATCATACATTTCATCAATTTCTTCGTCATCTGCAGAGATAGTTGGCATATACACTTGTACTACTGTAGTAGGCGTGGGCTTCGCGTCTATCTTGGCCACAATAATGCGTTCAGTATACTGTTGGTAGTAGCTTACCCGCACTGCTATTTTTTTGTTCATTATTAAACCTACTCCTCCATTACCCCTATTTGATTTTGTATTTATAACCCTGTATTCACCTGACCAAAAGTCTTGTTCCTCCTGCCGCCGAACTTCACTAATTCCCACTATATCTAACTTTAACCTATCCATTTCCCTTTTTAAATTTTCTAACCTACCTGCCCGATTAAGGGATCTGACATTAAACGCTCCGATCCGTAGAACGCCAGTTTTCTTTCTCCTGATAACGACGTCCTCTCGAGTAGTCCCCGCCCGGAGATCCGAATGGGGGACTATTTTACCTTCGGAATATTTTACCCAAGAGGACGCCATCATCACTTAACCATACAGTAAAGCTGCATGCCCTCGGGAAAAATTACGGCTGTAGTTTCCCCTTGTTTTCAGCCGTTCGCAGTACCAGCACAGCAAGGCCGTTTTGGTTAGTGTTACAAGGCCAGATCAGTCAATCATGCAGACTGTTGCCCCTGCAACTACTGAAAAGGCTGCTGCCCCTCTTCAGGAACCACACGTTTGTCTGGCCTCTCAACAGATACCCCTCCGTTGTGGTTGCACCTACGGTACGGCTATCTGTATCGCTGAGGCACACAAGCCTCCCCACCAACGGCAAGGTCCGTGGTTCATGGGGGTAGGGGTAATATCTTAACGACTTTAAATGATGAGTACGATAGCAGAAGTACTTTTGAGAATGCGGTATATTTCTGCAAAACACTTATTGGTGTCGATGGTCCAGCAGTTAAATAAAATATAAGTTGAATAACAGGGAAACAATAGATTCCTACAGGACGTAATTAGTTATGAACAACACCACAGCTCGCGAGATATTCGCTTCTAAACGCACACTACGTCTTCACTGCAGAAGCCACGGAAATCACACAAGAGCACAGGTCGGCACTCCGAAATATTTCTATCCTCCGCGACCACGCGCAAACTGCTCCACTCCAAGTCTTTCCGCAGACTGTGCGTCCCCATCGCTTCTCCGCATCCAGCAATCACTCCCCTGTCCTGTGCCGTACTGTCCAGAACTACCGCACTCCCAAAACTCCCCGTGTCCTCCTCTCCCGAACTCCTTCCATCCAGTCTCCCCATTCACGAGCACTGTGATTGGCTAGAGCGTTCGCGCCATGTCTTCAATCCAACGTACACTCACAAACATATTTAAACACATACGAAATACTGGTGTTACATTTAAATAACTTGAAATTAAATAAATATTCCTACGGCTGGACCATAAATACCCTCTAACACACATTGTTAGATACATAAAAAAAATTAAATAAACATATATCAAAGGACTAGAACAAAAGGTCGGCCAGTAGCCTAATGTCTTGTGCTTTCTAAAACACAGTATTTAACCAATTTCTTCACGAATAGTATATATCGGATATAAACAAAGACACAGCTGAATAAATATATTTATAAGCATGCTGCTACCGTTTTTTCGTGTAACTGTGGAGTACTTATGGCCTGACGCGATCGGTAGTAATTGGTCACTTTGACGTCCAATAACTCATGTACTATTCAAGCTACATGCCTGTAATTTATACGAATTTAGGTTTACACTACTAGCTTTCTAAAGACATGTAGGACGACAAAATCGGATGAACCGTTTAGATTTTGGAAATTCGTTGCTGAGTGTTACTTGTATAATTTACAATCACATACTAAACTTTAAACTAATAAAGATATTGAAAGTCTGATCACACCATCAGAGTCATCGTGCAAATAATAGTAATGTACATGTTCCTTTTTGAGGTATCATGATTCATCTGGCTACTATTAATTTCTATACGAACTGTGAAATGTCTGCCATGAAGGTTTCACAAAGTCCGCCATCTTTGGCACTCCCGACGTGTCTCCATCAGCACAGCGTCACCGTGGAATTCCCAGCCACGCGGCTGGACCGGCATCACGCGGTTGCTAAATGGCTCTGAGCACTATGGGACTTCACTGCTGAGGTCATCAGTCCCCTAGAACTTAGAACTACTTAAACCTAACTAACCTAAGAACATCACACACATCCATGCCTGAGGCGGGATTCGAACCTGCGACCGTAGCAGTCGCGCGGTTCCAGACTGAAGCGCCTAGGACTGCTCAGCCACACCGGCCGGCCAGTATGCCTGGTCTTAGGCAGCTTAGAAAGGATGAAACGTCGCTGATGGATTTGCTACTCGAGTGACATCCAATGAGAAGTACACATTCCAAGTCGCTGAGCCCTCCAGGCCGACCCATTCTCCTGTTCCAGCTTCCCTACAGACGACACAACACTCTCCGCCTCCATTTATACTGGCGGGCTAGACCTTTCGTGACACCTAGTGGCCAATTCCGCAGTACATAGAGGTGTCCGGATAGTTTCGATCAGAGTGTGCGTAGGAGTATATATAGAAGTTCACAAGGCAACACTTGTTACATTGAGAAGTGCAGCATTATTAAAAACCATAACGTTACAATGAATTAACGTACTTTTGGTAAAGGAGCTGTGTGACCCATAGTTAACAGTTACAACAGCGTTTAATACGACCTGTTTGGACTTCACAATGCTGAGAAAGTATTCTACAGAAAACTGCACAAAATTTGTTTCAACAACTGCGACAGAACATTGTAAGTTTAGGAACGTACACTCCTGGAAATTGAAATAAGAACACCGTGAATTCATTGTCCCAGGAAGGGGAAACTTTATTGACACATTCCTGGGGTCAGATACATCACATGATCACACTGACAGAACCACAGGCACATAGACACAGGCAACAGAGCATGCACAATGTCGGCACTAGTACAGTGTATATCCACCTTTCGCAGCAATGCAGGCTGCTATTCTCCCATGGAGACGATCGTAGAGATGCTGGATGTAGTCCTGTGGAACGGCTTGCCATGCCATTTCCACCTGGCGCCTCAGTTGGACCAGCGTTCGTGCTGGACGTGCAGACCGCGTGAGACGACGCTTCATCCAGTCCCAAACATGCTCAATGGGGGACAGATCCGGAGATCTTGCTGGCCAGGGTAGTTGACTTACACCTTCTAGAGCACGTTGGGTGGCACGGGATACATGCGGACGTGCATTGTCCTGTTGGAACAGCAAGTTTCCTTGCCGGTCTAGGAATGGTAGAACGATGGGTTCGATGACGGTTTGGATGTACCGTGCACTATTCAGTGTCCCCTCGACGATCACCAGTGGTGTACGGCCAGTGTAGGAGATCGCTCCCCACACCATGATGCCGGGTGTTGGCCCTGTGTGCCTCGGTCGTATGCAGTCCTGATTGTGGCGCTCACCTGCACGGCGCCAAACACGCATACGACCATCATTGGCACCAAGGCAGAAGCGACTCTCATCGCTGAAGACGACACGTCTCCATTCGTCCCTCCATTCACGCCTGTCGCGACACCACTGGAGGCGGGCTGCACGATGTTGGGGCGTGAGCGGAAGACGGCCTAACGGTGTGCGGGACCGTAGCCCAGCTTCGTGGAGACGGTTGCGAATGGTCCTCGCCGATACCCCAGGAGCAACAGTGTCCCTAATTTGCTGGGAAGTGGCGGTGCGGTCCCCTACGGCACTGCGTAGGATCCTACGGTCTTGGCGTGCATCCGTGCGTCGCTGCGGTCCGGTCCCAGGTCGATGGGTACGTGCACCTTCCGCCGACCACTGGCGACAACATCGATGTACTGTGGAGACCTCACGCCCCACGTGTTGAGCAATTCGGCGGTACGTCCACCCGGCCTCCCGCATGCCCACTATACGCCCTCGCTCAAAGTCCGTCAACTGCCCATACGGTTCACGTCCACGCTGTCGCGGCATGCTACCAGTGTTAAAGACTGCGATGGAGCTCCGTATGCCACGGCAAACTGGCTGACACTGACGGCGGCGGTGCACAAATGCTGCGCAGCTAGCGCCATTCGACGGCCAACACCGCGGTTCCTGGTGTGTCCGCTGTGCCGTGCGTGTTATCATTGCTTGTACAGCCCTCTCGCAGTGTCCGGAGCAAGTATGGTGGGTCTGACACACCGGTGTCAATGTGTTCTTTTTTCCATTTCCAGGAGTGTATTATGGGTATGACTTACTGTGTTGTATTAACACGTTGTTATGAATTGTCTCTCCATTCGTAGTACGAGGGTCAGTCAAATGAATACCTTAAATGTTTTTTAAAATATTATTTATTGTGCAGAAGTGGTACAAAGCTGTATCACTTTTCAACATAATCTCCCCCACGCTCAATGCAAGTCCTCCAGCGCTTACAACGTGCATAAATTCCTTTAGAAAAAAATTCTTTTGGTAGTCCGCGCAACAACTCATGCACTGCGTGGCTACCTCTTCATCAGAACGGAACTTCTTTCCTCCCATTGCGTCTTTGAGTGCTCCAAACATATGGAAATCACGTGGGGTGAGGTCTGGTGAGTATGGTGGCTGAGGAGGACAGTCAAATTCAGGTCTGTGATTGTTGCAACTGTTGTGCAGGCAGTGTGGGGCCTTTGCAAGCCATGTTGCAAAAGGACACCTGCTGACAGCAATCCACAACGCTTTGATTTGATTCCAGGCAGCAGATGATTTTTTTAGGAGATCTGTGTATGATGCACTGGTGACAGTGGACCATCCAGGCATGTAATGCTCCAAAATGACGCCTTTTTCGTCCCAAAAGAGAGTCAGCATAACCTTCCGTCCTGATGGTTCTGTTCGAAACTTCTTTGGTTTTGGTGATGAGGAATGGCGCCATTCTTTGCTCGCTCTCTTCGTTTCCGGTTGGTGGAAGTGATCCCAGGTCTCGTCCCCAGTAACGATTCTTGCAAGGAAGCCATCACCTTTTCGTTCAAGTTCTTCACAAGCATGAACATGTTCTCTCATTTCAGGAGTCACCTGCCGTGGCACCCATCTTGCAGACACTTTGTGAAACTGGAGCACATCGTGCACAATGTGGTGTGCTGACCCATGACTAATCTGTAAACATGCTGCAATGTCATTCACTGTCACTCGGCGGTTTTCCTTCACTATGGCTTGAACTGCTGCAATGTTCTGTGGAGTCACAACTCTTTGGGCCTGTCCTGGACGAGAAGCATCTTCCACAGAAGTCACACCATTTGCGAACTTCTTACTCCATTCGTAGACTTGATGCTGTGACGATCATGCATCATCGTACTGAGTCTTCATTTGTCGATGAATTTCAATAGGTTTCACACCTTCACTACGCAAATCCGAATAACCAACGCTGTTCTTCCCTGGTGCAAGTCGCAAGTGGGGCGGCCATCTTTATACTGACACTGCGACGGTATGTGTGCATCTGCACTATGCTGCCACCTGCAGGCCATTCTGCACGCTGTAGCACGCTTACCAACTTACAGGATAACGGCGCGGAATTTCCATTTGTTATTACAGATTTGGGGTTAACCCAGGAGCAAGGATGTCAGAGCTCTAGTATACCAAACGGGTTAAAGTTGTTTGCAAAATTTTAATACCTGAGTGTAAAAGATGACTGATAAGGGACTTGTGGATGAGATGCGGACACGGATAGCATTTCTCTTATCCGCTCAGACCCCTATCCCTGTCAAGCGAGTGCACCAGAAGCACGAACTCTCAGCGACAGTGGAAGTGTGTGTGTGTATATGTTGTGGTGTCAGGCTGCGAGGCCTTGAGCATCGGGGAGGCACTCCACGGCTGGCCGCTGCATATGCATGTGGCATCTGCCACTGCCGCTGCCGCTGGCGCCAGTATAACAAGTGCGGCGTAGCGCGACGGCCTTTTGAGCCGCCGCCGCTGCTCAGTATAATGGCGCCACGCCACGCCGGGTCGCTGACGAACCCAATTACTCGCTCGCGGTCGTTACACAGACGCCGGCGTAGCAGTAGGTGCTGCTGTCCCAGACCGACGCCCCGCAGGGGAACATCCTACGTTGCACTCGTCGAAGACAACAAAAGCGTGAAGCTGAAAATAGAAGCGCCAAGAAGGATAGACGTGATTGGAATCGATTTTACACCAGAGATTAGGGACATGAAATAAGGAGGTCAAATAACAGGAAATTAGCGTTTGGGGCTGACGCGAAAATCCCACATTTCCGTCGTGGACTACCACCGGGTTGAAACTCATACACAGGCTTCTGGTAACCTGACTTTGGTTCGTTCCCACGCCACTTGGATCGCTGCAAATTTGTCAGTCCATCGTCTCGCTTTATTACTGGCTGATTTTCAGTCTTCCACGTTTGGTTTCGTTTCGTAGTTAACCGAAGTTGGTTTCATCACATTGCGCTCATGATTGCGGCTTCTCATGTGCACTGCACTCTTTGAATAGCATTGTAAACATGTTGCTCGTATTCTGCGTTCTGTTCGCATCCGTAATATTGGATAGGATTAATGATTTCATATTTGTTTTTGTTTCATATAAAATAAATGCGATTTCGTTGCACAGTGTTCTATGGATTCACATGTATTTGTGATTGCTTATGAATTTGTGAACTGCTCGATAATCCGTTGTAAGTATATTGCTTTGTTTCTACTTTATTTTGTTTCCATCCCTTTTCCGTATTTGGTTCAAATGGCTCTGAGCACTATGGGACTTAACATCTGAGGTTATCAGTCCCCTTTTCCGTACTTCCTGTCATTTAATGGAGACCTACTGATTAGCAGGTTTTGATAGTGTTGGTATTGATCTGTATAACATCTTGTCACGGCATGAATATGTAATTCTGTTTTGAATGGTGCTGTTCTTATCATTGAGTGCCATGCATTTCACAGTGGTTTGCAAAGTATGAATATAGACGTAGATGAATATCGTTTGGAGTCTTGGTGATTACAGCATTGCCGGCCGGAGTGGCCGTGCGGTTCTAGGCGCTACAGTCTGGAGCCGAGCGACCGCTACGTCGCAGGTTCGCATCCTGCCTCGGGCATGGATGTGTGTGATGTCCTTAGGTTGTTAGGTTTAATTAGTTCCAAGTTCTAGGCGACTGATGACCTCAGAAGTTAAGTCGCATAGTGCTCAGAGCCATTTGAACCATTTGATTACACCATTCTTTCTTGCAAATGCTAGAAAGCAACAGTAGTTATGCAAATGTGACACGAACTACAAACAGTACATTTTATCAGAAGCCAATGAAATTTTCGGTAGCCTCCATTAAATGCGAGAGTAGGATAAACAGATGGGAACGTAGAGTACGAGCAACATACTTACAACGAATTTAGATCGAACGAGTCACACATGGATTCATAAGCAGTAACAAATAGATATGAGTCCACAGAAAACCATGCGACAAAAACAGCGTCTGTTTCATATGAAACAAAAACAAATGTGGAATCACTTATCCCACTCAATATTATGGACGACAGGAAAAATTAAGCAGAATACGAGCAACATATCTGCAATCAAAATCAAAGAGCGCAAAACACACAAGAGGGTCGAAGTCAGGAACGAATTTCCATCTGATAACAACCACACTGTTGAATTTGCAATATTGGGTTTTACAGAGAAATCCATTTTACCATCAGATCCACCCATAATGTATAAATGGAAAATGTTATCACGTAGTACTCATATTTCACAAAACGAGAATACAGATTATCGTGCCATACTTTTCCGAATTCCAAGTTCTCCTCCAGGCCACTCGGAGCGCTACTGTCGGTCTCTGTCTCCGTGTCGCAATACGGTGGGCCTCGAACTTCTGATATTTCGGTGTGGTGTGTGGGCAATGTCCTGATTGAAGTGGCTGGCATCTGCTTTCCTCCCATATGTGCGTCTGTTACGTGTAGTTGACTGTGATGAGTGCGTGTGCAGTGTAGTGTTGTGTTTGTGTTGAGTTTTTATGGATAGATTGAAGAAGAAAGATGAAGCCCGGTTCACATAACCTTCTACTCCTCTCAAATATCAGAAAGGAGATAAACCATACAGTTACTTTGCTCAAAAAATTATAAGTCTATCAATGACCTGAGAGAGAAGTAAGACATCTGATAATGCATTTCTGCTGCGCAAACCACTTTAAGCCGTGTGGCGGAGGGTATGTCTGGTACTCCAATCATTTTCCCCCTCCTCTTTCCGTTCGAGTATAGTGCTTGGGAAGAAAGACTATCTACAAACTTCTGTATGAGACACTATCAGTTAAACTCCTTTATTCATTTTGTGTCAGCTTAACTTTTGCAGTAAATTGTCGCTGAATAGTTTTGGAATAACGCTGTCATGATAGATTCATTAAAAAGAAACCACTGGGACACTTTTACGTATTAGAACGCGTTTCTTAATTTGTGTTTATGTGTATTTGTCCGTATACCTGTAATGGAATCGGTACTGTGGTGTCCTAACACAGGACTGAGGGAAGACAGGGGGTTACAGATCAGTCTACAGTTCCCGAGCGGTTAGGAGCAATTGCAGAGTGACAAGCTTCCAGTGATACCAGGTTGATTGCTTGCAGCAAAGCCAAGCAGACTCGGTAGGATGCTCGCAGCAGAAGACTCAAGGACACAGTGTTTATTTGCAAACAGACAAACTACTGCACTGACGGCTAATTTTAAACATTAGAAAACGCAAAGGATGCAACTGGTTGCACAACGAGAGCCACTGCCTGTGTCTGTGGGGTGAGAGCTAACAGAAATAGCAATCAGTATCGGGAATGTAAAGTGCGATCTTTGAGAGCAGCACTCCAAGTGAGGAAAGCAGACTTGTCGGAGCTTACACGGGGCTGGTGATGAATGACACGGAGTTGGCGCCCCAACGATCTGGCTTAAGACAGTCTGAATAAAAAAACATCGGGTTTTAAAGAACTGTGGCGGCGCACTGTTTCTCCCTTCCTGTAGTCGGCCGACAAATCCAGTGGCACTTTAAAGGCTTCGGCCACTCTGACGAATGGCTCTGCACCTCCAGGCCGCATCTGGCCAACCACATTCAGATTCCTCCCCTTCTCCGACTCGGTAGGCAGGGATGCTTCTGGCCTTTACATTAACGAACTCCAAATTTGGTAGAAACAGCGTTCAGCTGAAAGCCAAACGTCGCTGTCCTTCCCGTTAAGGCTGGCAACAACAGTGTTTTACGTCACTTGGCCCCGGTAGACGCCTCTCGTGAGGAGGGCCGCTATTGCAGTACTTTAACCTGTGGAAACCCACTGACGTTCTGAGGGGCAAGTATCAAGCTTTGTGCGCCTGCTAAGACGTACCTTTTTGTGACCATCTTCTACTCTGATGTCTTACAACAGCATCTGGGCGGTGGATGGAGTTGCAAGCTAATTCTCTGAGCCCGCCCGGTTAGCCGGGCGGTCTAACGTGCGGCTTTCCGGTTTGGTCCCCGGCACGAATTCGCCCTGCGGACTTGTGTCGAGGTCCGGTGGGCCGGCGAGTCTGTGGGTGGGTTTTAGGCCGTTTTGCATCTGCGTCGGCGAATGCGGGCTGGTTCCCCTTATTCCGCCTCAGCTACACTATGTCGGCGCAAACTCCCTGGGGAGTCCACCGGGGGCCGAACCGCACAATAACCTTGGGTTCGGTGTGTGGCAGCAGAGGGGTGAAGTGGACTGCGGTAGTCGTCGTGGGGTTGTGGACCACTGCGGCTGCGGCGGGGACGGAGCCTCTCCGTCGTTTCTATGTCCCCGGTTATCATACAACAACATAATTCACTGAAGTGAAACTTTTCCCCTGGGACAACAGCCCGGAGCGTCTGCAACTCGCAGGTCTCTAGCGTTACTGTTTACCTTCAGTAAACTAAACGCTAACACATTTACCTGCTCTCTGCATTGTGTCTCTGACTTCCTATCTTGGATCGCCCTAGCTGGCTTTCAGCAGCCTTAAGCTTAACAGTGTAAGTCAATACAGCGTCAGTGTATGACAGGAGGAAGATTTGTTGAAGATAGCAAAGAGACGGCAAAATATCTTGTCTGTATGAGGGTAGAATGGAATACTTCAATAACATATAGTAACTTAAGTAGATAACGGCCGCAGATGCGGAGCAAATGATACACCTCTTAACAAATTCATTCTAGTAAAAGTTTTATAAAGCTGTTGACACCGTGTTGTCGAGTCGAAAAGAGCCAAAGGTGGCACAAAGATTGTCGAAGTTCCGTACTGAAATTTATAGTGATAGCGTTGGTGTGGGAGACATTACACATCCAGTCGCACTGAATTTCTCTGCATCTACGCTCCAGTAACTCGACCGCGACGTTATTCAGATGCATTACTAATGCGTGTCTTCATGTCTTCTAGGTCTGTAACCTTTTTTCGCTAGGCCCTATCCTTTACAAAACCCAATAGCAGGAAGTTTAGTGGTGTGAGGTTAAATGATCTTGGCAGCCACCGAAACGGATCGTCTCCTGTCCGGAAACTTTTAATCCAGAAATGGCTGGGCATTTAAGGACCAGTGAGGTGAGGCCCCATTCTGCTGGAATATGACGTCACGTTGCATGTGCTCCATTTGTGGCTCAGAAAACTCTTGTAAAACAGCCAAGTAAAGATCACTGTTGACGGTAGATTCGCTGAAATATGAGGGACCAATGATGCAGTAGTGCACATTGACCCTAGGACTGACATCACGTGCAATATGAATATACTCTGATCCCATCTAAGAAAGTTATGACGGTTCACTTTGCTGGATACATGAACAGTTGACTCATCGGAGAAATAAATCTTTTCCAAAAGGCATTGTTTACGTCATTCTTGACTATCATGTCCTCTGCAGAGTGTTCTCGCTGAGGTTTATCAAAAATGGTTCAAATGGCTCTGAGCACTATGGGACTCAACATCTTAGGTCATAAGTCCCCTAGAACTTAGAACTATTTAAACCTAACTAACCTAAGGACATCACACACACCCATGCCCGAGGCAGGATTCGAACCTGCGACCGTAGCAGTCCCGCGGTTCCGGGCTGCAGCGCCAGAACCGCACGGCCACCGCGGCCGGCTGAAGTTTATCCGCTGGCTTTAGTCTCTGAAGCATCTGCACCTCCTACGCAACAGTCTGTGCGCTATTGACTGTGCCATGTCTTGCGCCAAGCCTGAACAGTTTGCTAGACATGGTGGTTTCCTTCCATACAGTGTCTGGAAGTTTCGTTGTGCTTTGGTATCAGACTTCGCCTTCATGAACAGTTTGCACACTGCGCTCTCTCCTATGCCGTCCAGATTTTTCTTCAGGTGTACATCACCTGTGAAGTAAAAAAGAGCCCTGATGAATTATCTTATACAAGTTGAAAACGAATCATTATTGTCTAATATACACTCATCCTCACAAATTAAGGACAATGTTGATACTTGGTGAAACAACTCTCTGGTGGGCGGTTTGCGGATTGAAATCACCTCGGGGTATGACCATGCGGTGCAACTGACCTCCGGTCGTCGCACGGTGGCGCTGGCAGCAGTGCACATAAGTGGAGGTGTGTTGGTGCATGTCAGAGTACGGTGCAGCGAGTAAGTGTGCCGACTTGCTAATGGTGACTGTGTGTTGAAAATGGCTCAAAGAGCACGTATAGATGATGTTATGAGGGTAGAATAATAGAGCGACTGGAGGCTGGTCAAACACAGCAGGTCGTAACACGGGCCTTCCGTGTGCCACAAAGTGTGATCTCATGATTATGGCAACGATTCCAGCAGACAGGAAACGTGTCCAGGAGGTACAGTACGGGACGTCTACAGTGTACAACACCACAAGAAGACCGATATCTCACCAACAGTGCCCACAGACAGCCACGGAGTACTGCAGGTAGCCTTGCTTGGGACCTTACCACAGCCACTGGGACACTTGTCTCCAGACACACAGTCTACAGACGACTGAACAGACACGGTTTATTCGCCCGGAGACCTGCAAGGCGCATTCCACTGACCCCTGATCACAGCAGAGCCCGTAAAGCCTGGTGTCAAGAACACAGTACTTGGTCATTGGAACAGTGGTCCCAGGTTATATTCACGGACGAGTCCACCCATAGTCTGAACAGTGATTCTCGCCGGGTTTTCACCTGGTGTGAACCAGGAGCCAGATACCAACCCCTTAATGTCCTTGAAAGGGACCTGTATGGAGGTCATGGTTTGATGGTGTTGGGTGGGATTATGATTGGTGCACGTACACCACTGCATGTCTTTGACAGAGCAACTGTAACAGGTCAGGTGTATCGGGACGTCATTTTGCACCAGTATGTCCGCCTTTTCAGGGGCGCAGTTGGTCCCATCTTCCTCCTGATGGATGATAACGCACGGCCCCACCGAGATGCCATCGTGGAAGAGTACCTTGAAACAGAAGATATCAGGCGAATGGAGTGGCCTGCCTGTTCTCTAGACCTAAACCCCATCGAGCACGTCTGGGATGCTCTCGGTCGATGTATCACTGCACGTCTTCAAACCCCTACGACACACGAGGAGCTCCGACAGGCACTGGTGCAAGAATGGGAGGCTATACCCCAACAGCTGCTCGACCACCTGATCCAGAGTATGCCAACCCAATACTGTATTGCGCATTACTGTGTTACTTCCATTATTTTACACTGCGAGTTATTTTCTCTTTACAGAGGTTCAAGAACGCCCTGTTCCTAGCACATCAAAGCTTCACGATTCTCAAATGAAAACTAATCCGCTCTTTTGTGGCCAGTCTTCCCTGCCTCCGCCGCGCTGTGTGGTTTTCTGTGACACCGAGCCCTGTTGTCAGCCGGGCTCGGCCGGGTACCCGAAACATCGGCGCATCGCGGCTCGCGCATTCGGTTCCCGGTACAGTTGAGCTCGACTACCCGCGGTGAGGGCAACAGAATGGAGCGACTGGCCGCCGGCGGGCTCGGTCGGGTAAATAAATGTAGCCCGATGGACGGCTCTGCCGTGCTCAACGATGCTGTGGCGTGAGTGGAAGACGTGCTACAGGCGTGCGTGCACATAGCCCCACCGCTAATAAACGATACACATCAGTTGATGTTGACACGTCTGGACTCGCAAGCCCTCTTACCTGTGCTGTTGTAGCTGTACGGTCTGCCACTGTTGCTCTTTCAATACGACGATCCTGGCGGGCGTTCGTGCTGCGTGGACGTCTAGAGCCTCGGCTACGGGTATGAGAAAGGTCACGTGACCACCGATACCAGCATCACGTCCCACTTGTGTGGCAATTCCCCGGAACGACCCTCCCCCACTCGGAAGGCCACAGTTTGACTCCTTTCAAATTCGAAATTAGATTTATATAAATACCTTCAGCTGCCGACGGGCGTTGATATACACTCCTGGAAATGGAAAAAAGAACACATTGACACCGGTGTGTCAGACCCACCATACTTGCTCCGGACACTGCGAGAGGGCTGTACAAGCAATGATCACACGCACGGCACAGCGGACACACCAGGAACCGCGGTGTTGGCCGGCGAATGGCGCTAGCTGCGCAGCATTTGTGCACCGCCGCCGTCAGTGTCAGCCAGTTTGCCGTGGCATACGGAGCTCCATCGCAGTCTTTAACACTGGTAGCATGCCGCGACAGCGTGGACGTGAACCGTATGTGCAGTTGACGGACTTTGAGCGAGGGCGTATAGTGGGCATGCGGGAGGCCGGGTGGACGTACCGCCGAATTGCTCAACACGTGGGGCGTGAGGTCTCCACAGTACATCGATTTGTCGCCAGTGGTCGGCGGAAGTTGCACGTGCCCGTCGACCTGGGACCGGACTGCAGCGACGCACAGATGCACGCCAAGACCGTAGGATCCTACGCAGTGCCGTAGGGGACCGCACCGCCACTTCCCAGCAAATTAGGGACACTGTTGCTCCTGGGGTATCGGCGAGGACCATTCGCAACCGTCTCCATGAAGCTGGACTACGGTCCCGCACACCGTTAGGCCGTCTTCCGCTCACGCCCCAACATCGTGCAGCCCGCCTCCAGTGGTGTCACGACAGGCGTGAATGGAGGGACAAATGGAGACGTGTCGTCTTCAGCGATGAGAGTCGCTTCTGCCTTGGTGCCAATGATGGTCGTATGCGTGTTTGGCGCCGTGCAGGTGAGCGCCACAATCAGGACTGCATACGACCGAGGCACACAGGGCCAACACCCGGCATCATGGTGTGGGGAGCGATCTCCTACACTGGCCGTACACCACTGGTGATCGTCGAGGGGACACTGAATAGTGCACGGTACATCCAAACCGTCATCGAACCCATCGTTCTACCATTCCTAGACCGGCAAGGGAACTTGCTGTTCCAACAGGACAATGCACGTCCGCGTGTATCCCGTGCCACCCAACGTGCTCTAGAAGGTGTAAGTCAACTACCCTGGCCAGCAAGATCTCCGGATCTGTCCCCCATTGAGCATGTTTGGGACTGGATGAAGCGTCGTCTCACGCGGTCTGCACGTCCAGCAAGAACGCTGGTCCAACTGAGGCGCCAGGTGGAAATGGCATGGCAAGCCGTTCCACAGGACTACATCCAGCATCTCTACGATCGTCTCCATGGGAGAATAGCAGCCTGCATTGCTGCGAAATGTGGATATACACTGTACTAGTGCCGACATTGTGCATGCTCTGTTGCCTGTGTCTATGTGCCTGTGGTTCTGTCAGTGTGATCATGTGATGTATCTGACCCCAGGAATGTGTCAGTAAAGTTTCCCCTTCCTGGGACAATGAATTCACGGTGTTGTTATTTCAGTTTCCAGGAGTGTATATCAACGGGGACAGGTGAAAATGTGTGCCCCGACTGGGACTCGGACCCGGGATCTCCTGCTTACATGGCAGACGCTCATCCATCTGAGCCACCGAGGGCACAGAGTATAGTGCGACTGCAGGGACTATCTCGCGCACACCTCCCGTGATACCCACATTTTCACCTTATAAGTCCACACACCACATTCGTAGTGTCCCACCCCAACACACTCATTACTCGTAGAAGACATTCTTACCAAGTCCCGTAAGAGTTCGGGTAATATGTGTGCACCTGCACAGAAGAAGAAGGTCATGACCGGTATTGCCAGAACTATATACTTACATGGTTATGGTGTCTGTTCTTTTGGACATGTCCGAAAGGACAGACGCCATATCCATATAAGTATACATTTCAAATTCGTCCAGTTGGCTGTAGGAAGCACGAGTGCACCTCCGCGGCATGGTTAAGTGCTTGCTTCTCCCGTTTGCACCACATTGAGCCTTCGCGGAGTGAGCACTTCCCATTAAATGGTAGACACAGGTACCGCTCTGGTAGCTATGCTACTACGCTGTTTGTTGGCTGACGACTTTGAAACCATTATCACTTCATTTACTATCCACCGGGTGTCATTTGCCGTCATCGTATCAAAATCGACGTCGTCTTTCCAGTCCAGCTATGGATTTAAATGTTAGGAAGTCCTTTCCGGAAGTTTGTTTGGAGTGCAGCCTTATACAGAAGTGAATCGAAAAATGAAAGATAAAAATTGCAGACGAGAGAAGAGTAGGATTTCCGACAGAAAGGATAGAGGAGTAGATAGAATATCTGAAGCGAATAGGGGAGGAAAAAAAAGTCACAGCTTGACTGAAAGAAGGAATCTCATGGTAGGGAACATTCTGAGGCCTCTCTGTTGCTGAAGTGAAGTGTGGGAGATAAAAATTATAGACCGAAATCAAAGCTTGACTACAGTTAGTAGGTTCAAGTAGATGCTACATTGTAAAAATTACGAACAGATGAAGAGGCTTGTACAGGACACACCAGCGAGGAGAGCTCCATCAAACCAGCCTCCAAACAGAAGAACACAATAATAACATTCCCTCTGTCCGGCTCTTTCAGCAACAACTACCTAAACGTCATGCATTTAGAACAACACTCATCTGGCAGGGCACTCGTGTGACCCATCACGTCTATATAGGCCGAATACCCAGGTGTCTGTGTGCTGTCTCCTATAAAAGCAATATCTGACACACTTTATAGTGCATTAATCGATACAGAAATATCTCTACCTACACCCAGATCAGAATAACAAAGTGATTGGCAACGCAGGTTCGAATCCTGCCTCGGGCATGGATGTGTGTGATGTCCTTAGGTTAGTTAGGTTTAACTAGTTCTAAGTTCTAGGGGACTGATGACCTCAGATGTTAAGTCCCATAGTGCTCACAGCCATTAGAACCATTTTCAACAATCGTTTCTGTGTGGCGGACAACGTTACTTCACTTCTCTGGCGTTATTTGTGCCACTGTTTCCTCTAACAGTCTTTGGATTTCAGCCACATTGAAGCTTTTGTTATTTGTTGCCACGTAATATTTAATCAGTGCCCAAATCATTTCGATGGCCTTAAAGTGGCAGTGGTATGGTGGAAGGCTAAAACTATGTGGTCATGTATGTTCGCCACAACATACTGTTGAAACTGTGGCTTATTTTTCTTTACTACTTCACGAGCTCCGCCTTGCATAAATCGTCCTGAATTTTCACGTTATGGCGTTTCAACCATACAACGATGTCGGCTTTTTTTCGTTGCCATTGTTGGAGCTTTATCTATAATAACTGAATGCTATGAGACATTATCCATTACAATGCCAGACGGCCGATTTAAATTTTCGAGTGGTTTCTCCTTGGACTACTTCATCTACATCTACATACATACCCCGCAATCCACCATACGGTGCGTGGCGGAGGGTACCTCGTACCACAACTAGCATCTTCTCTCCCTTTTCCACTCCCAAACAGAACGAGGGAAAAATGACTGCCTATATGCCTCAGTACAAGCCCTAATCTCTCTTATCTTATGTTTGTGGTCTTTCCGCAAAATATAAGTTGGCGGCAGTAAAATTGTACTGCAGTCAGCCTCAAATGCTGGTTCTCTAATTTTCCTCAGTAGCGATGCACGAAAAGAACGTCTCCTTTCCTCTAGATACTCCCATCCGAGTTTCCGTAACACTCGCGTGATGATCAAACCACCAACAAATCTAGCAGCCCGCCTCTGAATTACTTCTATGTCCTCCCTCAATCCGACCTGACAGGGATCCCAAACGCTCGAGCAGTACTCAAGATTAGGTCGTATTAGTGTTTTATAAGCGGTCTCCTTTACAGATGAACCACATTTTCCCAAAATTCTACCAATGAACCGAAGACGACTATCCGCCTTCCCCACAAGTGCTATTAAATGCTTGACCCACTTCATATCGTTCTGCATTGTTACGCCCAAATATTTAATCGACGTGACTGTGTCAAGCGCTACACTACTAATAGAGTATTCAAACATTACGGGATTCTTTTTCCTATTCATCTGCATTAATTTACATATATCTATATTTAGAGTTAGCTGCCATTCTTTACACCAATCACAAATCCTGTACAAGTCATTTTGTATCCTCCTACAGTTACTCAACGACGACACCTTCCCGTACACCACAGCATCATCAGCAAACAGCCACACATTGCTATCCACCCTATCCAAAAGATCATTTATGTAGATAGAAAACAACAGCGGACCTACCACACTTCCCTGGGGCACTCCAGATGATACCCTCACCTCCGATGAACACTCACCATCGAGGACAACGTACTGGGTTCTATTACTTAAGAAGTTTTCGAGCCACTCACATACCTGGGAGCCAATCCCATATGCTCGTACCTTAGGAGTCTGCAGTGGGGCACCGAGTCAAACGCTTTCCGGAAGTCAAGGAATATGGTATCCGTCTGATACCCTTTATCCATGGTTCGCAAGATGTCATGTGAAAAAAGGGCGGGTTGCGTTTCGCAGGAGCGATGCTTTCTAAAGCCGTGCTGATGCATGGACTGCAACTTCTCTGTATCAAGGAAATTCATTATATTCGAATTGAGAATATGTTCGAGAATCCTGCAACAAACCGATGTTAAGGATATTGGTCTGTAATTTTGAGGATCCGTCCTTCTACCCTTCTTATACACAGGCGTCACCTGCGCTTTTTTCCAGTCGCTCGGGACTTTACGTTGGGCAAGAGATTCGCGATAAATGCAAGCTAAGTAAGGAGCCAATGCAGTAGAGTACTCTCTGTAAAACCGAATTGGAACCACTTCAGAAAACTATCGTGGTTCATCTCCTCGTGGTAATCGTTTGTTTACCTCGATTTGTGAAAGAGTATACTATCAGCTGTTCAGTCTTTTCTGACGCAATGACACGCGTTTATCCAGTTTACGTCGAGCCACACAATGTCTTCTAAACGCACTTTAACGATGTTTATTAAAGATCGACAACGCCACGCTACGATGTCACCTCTCTCCATTATAATTTTTCGTCTGTTAATATTTTTTGTGCCGAAAACGAGGGCTCCGCAAATGTTAACAGAGACGCCTTGCTGCCACTGAATAGCTCTGCCTCGTGAAGAGCAGTGCTCAGCTTTTTTATAGTTGGATGTTCTTTTCTCTCGTAATATAGATATATGTGGCGACGAACAGCATCTTGTTGAAAAGAGTCCAAGTTTATTAAGTGTGGTTCTGTCCTCTTTTTACCGACTGTCAGCTGTTTGGATGAACCAGGCTCTCCCCCTTCTGCACAATATCTCTCCTTGCACATTTTGACGACAGTACCTCTGTGTATCTTCAAAGTGTCTGCATTTATTTCGTCTGTCCTCGTTAGAAGCAACGGAATAGCACCATTGTCTCCCTCCTTCTCGAAATATTCCCTCACCGAGCACACAAACTCACATGTCTGACCACACAAAACATGGGCAGATGCCTGAACTTTCCGTTTAGCAGCCGCACTTCTTTACACACTTCTGTTACAAGTTTTAGACATTTTGCAACGCAAAATAAACTCGTCGCACAGAGAAACAAAGTCACAATGAAACGGACAACAACGGTTCACGTTACCGGCCAAGAACGTCATCTGCAGTTCTGCAAGCAGAGAGATTTCACAACGGTGAACGGAAGAGGAGGCCGGCCAAGCGCGTTCTCTGATTGGCTGTTGCTGTGGTAGCAGCCTTGTGAACAACTAGACGTCAATCACTTTGTTAGTCTGATGCGGGTGTACTACCAATACGTCAATGTTCCCACAGCTACGCCAGGTGGACCACGGTAGCCCTAAACGAGAGAATGAAGCGCAAGAAGAAAATGGTTCAAATCGCTCTGAGCACTATGGGACTTAACTTCTAAGGTCATCACTCCCCTAGAACTTAGAACTACCTTACTAACCTTAAGGACATCACACACATCCATGCCCGAGGCAGGAATCGAACCTGCGACCGTAGCGGTCGCGCGGTTCCAGACTGCGCAAGAGGACCATAGACGGATGAACCTACTGAATTCTCTGAAGTATCAACAAAAACTGACACGTATACGTTAAATAACTGTAATTTGACTATACCTTCACGTCCTGCTTAAAAACATATGAAGAGTTAATTTCTACATTATTTTAAAACGCCGATGTAATCTGTGTCGTCGAGACACAGTTTTCATCAACGGCAACATATGGTTAATATTCTTTGTCATGAGTAAATATGTAAATAAATCAAGTTAGTAATTCAGATTTACTCCTTTCCCTGTTTTCCTAAATCATTAACGTCGAATTTTAGCTGGTTTCCTTAGAAATGACTCGGCCAACTCACATTAACCTGTCATCGATGGGACGCGAAATCCTAACCTCCTGATTACAGTTTGTCTCTTCCGACTCCTGTTGCCCTAACAGCTGCCTTGGAAGCAGAGGTTTTTTTCCTGTGAAGCTTATAAGTATTTACCGTAAACTCTTCACACGTCATCGAACCGTGATGTGCATACTGGAGATGTCCCCATTCCATGTTCGCGCCCAGATACGAGGGTTGTCCAGAAAGTAAGTTCCGATTGGTCGCGAAATGGAAACCACTGGGAAAATCCGGTAAAGCTTTGCACAGATGTGTTTTTCAGTGTCTGTAGTATGCCCGTCGATCGTGTCGCGACGCTCTTTTCAGTTTTGAGTGAACAGTGAGCACGTAAAGATGCGTAGGGAATGGCGTCTCCCGACAAGTATGAGGGCCTGGTTAGAGATTTCTCCTGCGTCATGCAGGCCACATAACACAACTGTCGAGCAGTTACTTCTTCATGCCAATTCTCGGCCGCACACTGCACGGGCAATGAAGACGCTCCTGCAGCGTTTCCGATGAGAAGTGCTTGATCACCCACAACACAGTCCGTAATTGGCTCCCCCTGAGTCTCATCTCTGCTCACAAGAACCGCTGGCTATGAATACAAAATTTTTCCACAGACAACGAGCTGCAGACCAGTGCAGATAACTGGCCGAAAGCACAGGCGGCTGCTTTCTATGACGAGGATATTGGAAAGTTGGTACAACACTCGAAGTTGCAGCGGCGACTATGTAGAGAAGTAGGTGGAAGGTGTACCTAACTGTTGGAAATATAACGTTTCGGGTTTTCACTGTGATTTCCATTTCGCGACTGATCGGTGCTTACTTTCTACACAACCCTCGTATTTAGGATGTTTGAAACACAATCGGAATTTAAAGACAAAACTTGTTTGCTATTGTGTTGTCATGTTTTATCCTCTGTTTTTCGCTAAATTCATCAGGTTCTATACAGAAGATTTTGATTTAGGTTCTGTATTTTTCTCTCAATTATGACGGCTAGCGTAATTTGGAAGAGACTTGACGTCCTAACGTCGGATTGTTACTCTTACTGCCACAGAGAATCGAGTGTTAATATTGGCTACTGAAGCGGCACCTACTTTTTCTTCTTTAATGCAAGTGCTTCCTATATCCGCTATCTACGAGGGCTATTCGGAAAGTAAGGCCCGATCAGGCAACCACGGTGAAAATCTTACGAAGCTTTGCGTAGATGTGTAGAGCAGTGTTCTTAGTACGCCTGCCGATCGCGTCACATCTCTCTTTTCAGTTCTGAGAGCACGGTTAGCACCTAAAAATGCCTAGAAAGTGGTGTCTCTCGCCGTGTATGAGGCCCTGGTGCGAGATTTCACCTGGTGTCATGAAGCCCGCAAATGTAACTGTCATACATTTGTTTCATCATGAAAATTGTCGGCCGCACTCAGCAGTAGCAATGAAGATGCTCCTGCAGCGTTTTCGATGGGAAGTGTTTGATCACCTCCAATACAGCCCGTAATTGGCACCACCTATGTTTCGTCCCTGTTCAGAGCCGCTGACTATGAAGGCAATATTCTGGCGCAGACGACGAGCTGTAGACCTGTATAGAGAATTGGCGGAAAGCACAGGCGGTTGCTTTCTATGGCGAGGGTATTGGAAAGTTGGTACGACGCTACGACAAATTTTTATAGTCCGAGCGGTGACTGTGTAGAGGAGTGGCTGGAATATGTAGCTAACTGTTGCAAATAAAACAGTTTTTATTTTCACGGTGGCTTTCATTTCGCGACCGATCGGACCTTACTTTCCAAATAGCCTCCCTACACTGCACGGCGACGCAAGATTCCTAACAGTACTTTCATTCTGCCTGAATGCCATAATCCTTTACAGCGACTGCAACACAGAGAAATTGATATAGAAATGTGAACAAAATCGAGGTAGGTGATTATTTGCGTGCGCCAGTCCTACTTTAAATGTTAACGGTCTCTTTTTCCCGCAGTGTGTCCAAGAACTGTCTGTACGAGGCAGTGGGGCTGTGGAATGGGCACCGCCTGGAAGGCGGGCAACCCGCCGCTCCGTTGAGCTAAGGACGTAGCAGACCCGCGCCAGTTGAAGGAGTGCAGCCTCCGGCGGAAACTCAGCGATCGTGTCGTTTAGGGTATAGCGTTTCCTAGTACTTCGTTTCCTCTACACACATCATATACTTTATATTTAAAAAAAGTAGTTCTAAAACTTGATTTTTCGTTTCTGAATTACACAAAGCAAACAAATTCTGTTCGGTGTGATGATAACCGCTCTATACACAAGCGTTATTGTACGATGCGTATTCGGAAAGTAAGGTCCTATTAAACGCGAAATGGATTCCACTGTAAAAATTCCATGAAAATTTGCACAGATGTGTTCGGCAGTGTCTTTATTGTACCTGTCGATCGTTCCACTTAGCTCTTTTTAGTTCAGAGCGCAAAGCAATCATGTTGAAATGCCTAAAACAACAGTGTCTCTCGCCAAATACATGGATCTGATGAGATATATCGCCTGAAGCTATGAAACCCACATAACATAAATGTCATGTGTTTCTTTTTCAAGACAATTTTCATCCGCACTCTGCAGCGACAATGAAGACGCTCCTGCAGCGTTTTCGATGGGAAGTGTTTGATCACCCACAATACACCCCTTAATTGGCTCCCTCCGTTGTTCATCTCTGTTCACATGAACCGCCAGCTACGAAGTCACCATTTTAGCACAGACAAAGAAAGGCAGAGCAGCGTAGAGAACTGGCGAAAAGCACAGGTGGTTGCTTTCTGTGACGACGGTACTGGACAGTCTGTACAACGCCACGACAATTGTCTAAGTCGGAGCGGCGACTGTTTAGAGAAGTAGCTGGAAGGCGTGGCTAACTGTTACGAATAAAAAAATTTCGATTTTCGCTGTGGTTTTCATTTCGCGATCGATCGGAGCTTACTTTCCGAACAGCCCTCGGATCTGTAATTACGTGGCGAGTTGAATTTCGCCTGCTCTCTCACGAGCTATGTGATATTTATCAAACTCATCCTGCCAACACATTAAAAAGCCTGCCCTTCTCATCCCCTTCCGCCCTTCCCCCCTTCCCTCACTGCCAGTCGACCTTGGAGGGAACATTAACAGTGACTTATCCGATCTTGAATAGCGGAAGTATAGCGCAACGACTGTGATATCACTAAGAAGTTGCGTGGGAAATTGTCTCCCAAGATGACATCCGACGCCTCTTTCATCGTTTCTATGTACGATTCAGGCACTAGCTTACAGCTACGTGGAACTGTACGAGGTACTGGAATTGCTGTCCAAAACAGTACGCCGAAATGACAAGTAGTGATCGGAAAACAGAAAATAAACTAAGATTGCTCAACAGAGGAAAGGCAATTGGACCTGGTGATACATCTCTACGGTTCTATGAAGACTACGTGCAAGAATAGGTCGGAAGGATGCATATAACTAGAGACCGATACTGCATACCTCAGTTCGTAGTAGAATTATGCAACCCGTTTTGTGCTCTTATAGTATGACGTTTTTGGAAAAAAACAAATATCCTCCATAGAAATAGAAATGAATTGCGTAAAAAGAGGTCTCGCAGAACTCAGCTCGCTTCGTCCGCACATGTGACTCAGAACACCCTATACAATGGCATCGGGACTGATGTGTTTTTCTATGCTCTTTTGAACCATTCTGTATAGTTTCATACTTTCGTTTTCTTGAACTAAATACGAGCTTACCGAGTATCGGTCCAGCTTTGTAACTGGATTCAGGATCTCCTCCCAGTTGCAACTCAACACACACTATTTCGACTACCGACCCAGTGATCTCCTTCAGTGACTGGAAGTTTTGCTGGACTTCAACCAGGCAGCGAATATACATAACTGTAAACTTCGCAGCAACTGAAGCAGACAGTTGAGTCAGTCGTCGAAATATTGAGCATAAAATGGAATCAATAATCCGACAGAATACCCAGAAGGACACCATTAACGAATCACGTCGAGCAAACCTGAGAGGTCACGATGTTCGCGCAGTCCACAGCTGTCACGGAGCTTTCGGTTACTACCACAGGAGCCGTGGAAACCGAGGTGAATGACTCCCACAGTATAATACTGCCCCAGCCAACATGCGCCCATGGCGCAAAAGATGTTTCAAGCAGCAGTCCGCCTGGATGATGACGTATCCTTACATGACCATCGACTTGGAGTAACAACCAACATGATTCATCTGACGAGATGACGCGTTTCCATTGATCCAAGGTCCAGTTTCGAATTTCCCGTGCCCAGTAATTGCAATTAATGACGACGTCGAGAGAACATGAGTGCATGTAAGTGTTGCCTGCTGCCTAGTCCCACGTTCAACAGTATGTGCTGAATAGCGTCCTCTGAAATACTTCATCCAGCACTAGCACTGCACTCTGTCTTCAGATCTGCCAGATCCCCGTCTATCCTGCTTTACAGAGCGGGGAAGCCTTCAACTTCTGCGTTCTGTGGCAGAGTGTGGACATCCAACACCACAGTTTCACCATCCATCAAAAACTTTCCACAGATACTCACGAGAGTAGCACGCGAACTGCCTACCAGGTACGCTGTTTCCGAGATGTTCGTTCCCAGGTACCGGACCACAAGAATCTACACTTTGCCAAAGTCGCTTATGTCAGTGGGTTTCCCTATATACAGCACACATCGCTGGCAGAATGATTCCTCTTTTGTCTCTCCTCCGCTTATATACTTCCCTTGCCCACGATTCTCTAGGCAGTATCAGTATCTTGGTTCAGCAGATCAGAACATGCAAATGATCTGATGGTGAACGGCGGAGACCCCGTGAAGCTGTTCGCGGATGACGTAAACTGTAGGTAGATTCAGGAAGCCGTGCTTACCATTGCACCAACTTTTCTATTCCATTCGAATAAAAGGTTTTCGTTTGTGTCCGCAAGCAAGAGTGCACCACTTCTGTAACCTCGTCATCGATTTCAAATCGTCGTTCTCTGAGAACATCCTTCAGGGGTCCAAACACGTGGTAATCCGAAGGAGCGAGATCAGGGCTGTATTGGGGATGCAGTACGACCTGAAATCTCAGTTTCCGAATAAAGGCAAGAGTTGCAGCGGCGGTGTGGGGTGAACGAGAAGAACGCCTCTAGGCAGCAATCCTCTCCGACGCCTCCGTATTGCTGGCTTTAGCTCACTCTCCAACATAGCTCTGTACCGGGCACTGTTCACTGTTTCGCCCCTTTGCTGATAGTGCTCCAAACCCGTCCCATTCGTATCCCAGAAGAGAATGAAGACTTTCCTGCAGAGGGCTGAGACGTTAATTTCTTTTTGGCTGGAGAATATGGTTCAAGTGGCTCTGAGCACTGTGGGACTCAACTTCTGAGGCCATCAGTCCCCTAGAACTTAGAACTACTGAAACCTAACTAACCTAAGGACGTCACACACATCCATGCCCGAGGCAGGATTCGAACCTGCGACCGTGGCGGTCGCGTGGTTCCAGACTGTAGCGCCTAGAACCGCTCGGCCACTCCGGCCGGCGGAGAAGATCTGTGTCGCCATTCTGAAGATGTTTTCTGCTTTGTTGTTTATAGTGGTGCACCCAGGTTTCGTCTCCTATGAAGATACGTGTCAGAAAGTCGTGTCCTTCAGCATTATATTGCGCCAGAAATGATGTGGCAGCCTAAACACGCATCACCTTGTGTTCGCCATTGAGCTTCCTAGGCGCCCATCGTGCACACAAAATACAGTACTTGAGAACCTCACTAGTAATGGTATGAGCGGATCCGACACTGATACTCAGTTCTCTGGCTAAAGGTTGTGCCGAAACACGCCGGTTTTCACGAATCATGGCATCAGCCCACTATTAAGGGCACCTACCCGTTTGTACACTACTGCAGTTATCTACATACCTTTCCAACATTCTTCAATAGATTAGTGGAAGTCTTACGCCCTTCTGGCCACAAAAATCGTATTATTGCTCGCTGTTCTTCTACGGTGCACACAGCTATTATCGCGACCTCTTTGTTTCAACTGCCTTTCCTAAACAGCTCATCATACCATCTGTCAGCGTATGCCGGAACTTTCTCAAAGCCTGCATCTTCACTTCTCGGGAGTTTCAAATGCCCGACGTGCTAGTTGCGTTTAATGTTGTTAGTTTGCTGTTAACTTTTGAACTGCCCTCGTACAATAATTACTTGCCTGTTGAGGCGGGAAACCGACCGAGCGAGTGGTGAGACTTTGTACTGGACTCGTATTCGGAAGAACAAGGGTTGAAATCCCCGCCTGGGCTTCCATACTTTTGCTTCTCTAAATTGATTGCCAAATGCTGGGCTGGTTCCTTTGAAAACGGCTCAGCCGACTTCCCCTCCATTCACTCTTCCCCGGTCAAAGAGTTATAATAATTTTCCTTTAATTTACGTCTGTGGTTACAAACTTTTTGTTAACAGATTACCGGTTGCGGTCTTTAAGGACCATCATCAGATCTGTTTCATAAACCGGTACTGTTAACAAAAAGTTTGTGACCATAGACGTAAATTAAAGGAAACTTATTACATATACGGATCACTGTTTTTTTGCGACGATGTCGCAGCTTGTGAAAAGGCCTATAAGTTCAGAAATGGGAAAAAACGGTACTTTGTTTCACAGGTAGTGACATCTTTATTTGAGCAAAAGAGTGTAAGCATTGTCAATCCTTTAACCAGAAAGTTTTCTTTATATTTGAAGTTAACGTACGCAAACACAAATAACCTTCAGATAGATCGATTTAAGTGACATCTATTAAATAGTGGAAACTGAGCTTACATCCATCGGTGCAAGGAAGAGTGAATTTTCCTTCCTTCCTTCTTCAGAGGAGAAAGGCTACATGTTCTGGAATGGGTGAAACACGAAGCAAGTGCTTGAGACTAGTGTGACTCTACCCAACTGCAAAGAAGCAGGGCATTTGCCTGATATTGCTCATGGGTAGTTACTTTCTTGCCTTGCAGTTCTTCCCTCAATTGCAGTGCACAACCAACGAAAATATTCTACCGACAAAGTGTAGAGTCTTGGGAAAAGGCTAAAAAAGGTTGGAGCTGTAATTCGGTGATAAGAACTATACCGGAGGAGGAGGAGATTAATTTTTAACGTTCCGACGACAATGAGGTCATTAGAGACAGAGCACAAGCTCGAATTAGGGAAGGACGGGGAGAGATCGGGCGTGCCCTTTCGAAGGAACCATCCCGGTATTTGTCTGAAGCGATTTAGTGAAATCACGTAAAACCTAACTCAGGATGGCCGAACGCGGGTTTCAACCGTCGTCCTCCGGAATGCGAGTCCAGTGTGCTAACCACCGCGCCACCCCGCTCGGTAAGAACAATTCCAACATACAGAGCACGCTTGTGTGAAAATTCAGGAACGCGCTGTCTTTTTTTTTTTTTCCTGTACAGCTTCGCTTGCTTCATCAACAACGGGGCCATCGCCTTGCAAAATAATCCTTGCTGAGTATTACAGCCGGCAGGGGTGGCCGAGCGGTTCTAGGCGCTACAGTCTGGAACCCCGCGACCGCTACGGTCGCAGGTTCGAATCCTGCCTCGGGCATCTATGTGTGTGATGTCCTTAGGTTAGTTAGGTTTAAGTAGTTCTAAGTTCTAGGGGACTGACGACCTCAGAACTTAAGTCCCATAGTGCTCAAAGCCATTTGAACCAATTTTTGAGTATTACAGTTTTGCATCGCGACTATAACTAGCGTTCTATGGTTGAAATTTTTTACCCGAAATTAATCAAAATTAATCAAACCAAACAACAATGCAGCCTTCGTAGTTTTTGCACGCTTTGATGCTCGTTCTCTGGACTTCTCCCTTGTTCCATCAAATGTAAACAGTGTAAGCGCTTATCACAGGAACAAGCTAATTGTAGTGAACTGTGGAGAGCTGTTCTGCCAACGTTCGTTTACTTGTGTTCGCTGCCATTCGCTCCGGTGTAACGACGCGTGGGGTAGCCGTTCGCTGCTCCCCCACGTCGGATGAGGTTCGAGTCCTCCCTCGGGCATGGGCGTGTGTTGTCCTCAGCGTAAGTTAGTTTAGGTTAGATTAAGTAGTATGTAAGCCTAGGAACCGATGACCTCAGCAGTTTGGTCCCATAGTCCTTACCACAAATTTCCAAAATTGCCACTGTGGATGCTGTTCTCTCGCGCCTGCCTAACGTCTTACACCCATGAGAATGCTCGTTTGCTTGTGTTCGCTGTGCTGTAAAGCTGTCTTTACTTGGCTGTGGCTTTCGTAACGAACTTCAAAAGAGGTGAGGAGGCTTTCGGTCCCACAGCGTCTTACGCCGCTGTCTCCGTGCCCCCATCCTTCCTCACCAGCTTGTACCACGTATGCTCGCAGCCGCAGCGTCGGTGGCGGCGCGCTGTCTCCCATCACCATGGAGACGCCACCCCGCCGCATCGATCTCCCCACGCGCACTCTCCCCACCCTCTCCCCGCCTCTCCCCCTCACCACTCCCCAACCCCACCCACTAGCACGTCCGCTAATGGAAGCCCCCGCCCCTTTCCCCTCGCTACCAACGACCGCCGGCGTTTGCCCATTAAAACCCCCCCACCACGTGGGACGCCAGCGCCGCCACCTGATCGCGGCGGCACGCTCAATTAGGCGCCTCTCTCTCTCTCTCTCTCTCTCTCTCTCTCTCTCTCTCTGCATTGGTGCTTTTCCTTGTTTCTGCACGTGGAACTTCGGATTTTACCGATTAGTCTTCAAACAGTTCTTTTTATTATTACTGGGTGAACCAGGAGGCAACGGACCGTCGTCAAGAGGCTCACAGTACGGACCGTACCAAAGAGAGAGAGGGGGAATAGCATGATGCAAACAGTTAGTTACGTGAAACTTCCTGGCAGATTAAAATTGTGTGCCCGACCGAGACTCGAACTCGGGACCTTTGCCTTTCGCGGGCAAGTGCTCTACCATCTGAGCTACCGAAGCACGACTCACAGCTTTACTTCTGCCAGTATCTCGTCTCCTACCTTCCAAACTTTACAGAAGCTCTCCTGCGAACCTTGCAGAACTAGCACTCCTGAAAGAAAGGATATAGCGGAGACATGGCTTAGCCACAGCCTGGGGATGTTTCCAGAATGAGATTTTCACTCTGCAGCGGAGTGTGCGTTGATATGAAACTTCCTGGCAGATTAAAACTGTGTGCCCGACCGAGACTCGAACTCGGGACCTTTGCCTTTCGCGGGCAAGTGCTCTACCAACTGAGCTACCCAAGCACGACTCACGCCCGGTACTCCCAGCTTTACTTCTGCCAGTATCTCGTCTCCTACCTTCCAAACTTTACAGAAGCTCTCCTGTGAACCTTGTGAGTACCGGGAGTGAGTCGTGCTTCGGTAGCTCAGATGGTAGAGCACTTGCCCGCGAAAGGCAAAGGTCCCGAGTTCGAGTCTCGGTCGGGCACACAGTTTTAATCTGCCAGGAAGTTTCATATCAGCGCACACTCCGCTGCAGAGTGAAAATCTCATTCTGGAAGTTAGTTACGTGTTCCATGGATCGTTTCAACGATTCTATTATCTAAATGATGTAGAAAGGATCAGTTTACAGGATATGTGCACACGATTAGTGTTAACGCTGAACACATTATCAGCTGATGAACAGAAGCGACGAATGCAAGTAACAGGTAGGACCGTTTCTACCATTAGGCAAGACTAGGCGGCCGCCAAGAGCGACAAAATTTTAAGGGCGGCAGAGGGCGAAACAAAATTAATTTCAAATCAGGCAGCAGAAAAACTGAACAGATGAGGAGAATACATGAAAACGCGGAAAAATTGAAACACAGAACTGTTTTCAAAAGCACACAAAACAGTTACTTAATAAGTCTTTACTTAATGAGTGGAAACATCCCCCAGGCTGTGGCTAAGCCATGTCTCCGCAATATCCTTTCTTCCAGAAGTGCTAGTCCTGCAAGTTTCGCAGGAGAACTTCTGTGAAGTTTGGAAGGTAGGAGACGAGGTACTGGCGGAATTAAAATTGTGAGAAGGGGTCGTGCGTCGTGCTTGGGTAGCTCAGTTGGACGCCGGCACGGTAGCTCAGCGTGTGCGGTCAGAAAGTTAGCTGCCCTCTGTACAAAAAAAAAAAAAAAAAAAAAAAAAAAAAACTGAGTTAATCGATCAACAACGAACTTAAACGGATGTCTTACGACGTCCGCGCCGAGCAGATTCAACGAACAAAAGCGAAAAAAATGAGAAAAAAAAAGTTTGTAGAGCACTTGCCTGCGAAAGGCAAAGGTCACGAGTTCGAGTCTCGGTCCAGCACACAGTTTTAATCTACCAGGAAGTTTCAAGTCTTTACTTACTTTGATAGAGGTAAACATATTGCCTCTACCACCTGCCACTACTGAGTGCGAAACGGAAACAAACATGATTCATCTCCGTTGAGCGGTAGAGCGAGGCATGTGCGCTGGCTTCCGATGATGTTGCAACTGGATACCATACTTCCCTCAGTCCCTCCTTTTTGTCTCTGCAGATCATTTATCAAGGGTCAGTTGTGTTGAGTGGTTCTGTTGATGTTTTTAGTTCTATTATTGCCTGTGGATAATCAATCACATATTTACAAGCTACACTATGTGATCAATAGTTTCCGGACACCTGGCTGAAAATGACTTACAAGTTCGTGGCGCCCTCCATCGGTAATGATGGAATTCAATATGGTGTTGGCCCGCGCTTATCCTTGATGACAGCTTCCATTGTCGCAAGCATACGTTCAACCAGGTGCTGGAAGGTTTCTTGGGAAATGTCAGCCCATTCTTCACGGAGTGCTGCACTGAGGAGAGGTATCGATGTCGGTCGGTGAGGCCTGGCACGAAGTCGGCGTTCCAAAACATCCCAAAGGTGTTCTATAGGATTCAGGTTTGATTGAATAGATGTGTGCCTACTACACATTACGACCCTTTTCAACTGTCGGCAGTCTCTGTCGGTCAACAGACGAGGTTGCCCTGTACACTTTTGCGAAGTACGTGTCCCTTCACGTTTCCACTTCACTATCACATCGGAAACGGTAGACCTAGGGATGTTTAGGAGCGTGGAAGTCTCGCGTACAGATGTATGACACAAGTGACACCCAAACACCTGTCCATGTTCAAAGTCCGTGAGTTCTGCGGAGTGCCCCATTCGGTCTCTCACGACGCCTAATGCCTACAGAGGTGGCAGCCCAATGTACCTAATATGAAAAACGTATGTTTTTGGGGGTGTCCGGATACTTTTGATCACATAGTGTAGGTTTTGTACTTCTCTTTCAACATGTCTAAAAGGAGTAAAAGATAAGTGCGGTTCGTCGTACCCATACATAAAAAATGAGTTGGTGCATTTCTGCTTGATAGTTTAAAATGTTCGGCGTATTTCAGTTACTTTCGGAAATCGCAAAAACTGAGGACAAAAAAATAAGAAATTGAGTGCATTTGTTGTCCTCAATCAGTTTTCAAGAAACTGGGGACGAAGCACGAAAATTGAGGACTGTCCCCAGAAAATGAGAAAGTCCGTTACCCCAGTTTAACAATTAAAGATATAATAGGAGATTTTCATTGTTGTGGCTTTCGATATTGTTGGGGATGGAGGGGTGGGGGTATCGGAGAGGCCGATTGTTTTAGAAAAGTGGGAGCGTCATTTTTCAGTTCTTGTCCAGGGTGGAAAGACACGTAGCGACAGCCCTTATCACACGAATTTGTTAGCTGTTAAATACGCCATACTGTGTATTTAATGGTTTTTCACTGTGCACAATGGCAGCCATGTTATGTATCTTCGACATTTACTTGTATACTGTATTATGACAATTGGTGTATAAGAACAGAAATTTGTTTATTCGACGATGACATGTCACAGGCAGGTCAAATATATTTTTACATTCCAACATGCACTTAAGAAAGGCTATAAAGCCGAAACCATGAATGTGTAAAATAAATGAACGAGTAACAGTCATCTTCCGGAAATGAAAAAGAACACATTATTGTTTTTAGTCCTACTCATGCACATACACTTAAACACAGTTTTTTAAACTAGCTATCTGTTTTTAAATAAACATTCACCGACGGAATAGAAGGAGTTTTCCAGGAGAAATGGTTTAAACATTAGATTTAAAACTTGCTTCGCTACTTGCCATAAATTTTATGTTGTTGGGAAAATGATCAAACATTTTTATTGCTGCTTATTGACCTCCTTTCTGAGCCACAGCCAGCGTTAACAATGGGTAATAAAGGACAGTTCTCTTCTAGTGTTGTGGTTACAGAATCTACGAGCGTATGACGGCGCCTAGGCTGATGGAACGAGCCGGCGTCGGCTAGGCTGCTGGATATCTCTTCGCCTTGACTCCTGGGGCCTGTCAACAGGAGGAAGACCCGTCTTTGTTCCTTCTCTCTTTCTGTCCATTTGTGTTTTCTTCCTATACATTAGTTTATGGTGTTCGCCCTGTAAGTCCCCACTTCGGTGGTGGACATTGGCGACGTACACACCGCCTTATGTACCATTTTACACCATGTACTTTGTATTTTCTTGTATTATTCTTCGGAATAAAGACGGCTAGCACGTCACTGTTCTCAAATTCTGCTCGATTATTTATGACGAATTCCATTAGCGAATATATTGTATTGCGACTGCGCAATTAAAAGGTATAGCTCCTTGAAGAGGGACCTCCATGATGTCCTTGGGTGAGCACCACATATTATTCTTACTGATCGCTTTTGTGCAATCAGTACTTTCTTTTTGAGTGTTGAATTATCCCAGAAATTTATTCCGTACGACCTTATTGAGACACCGAACGAGGTGGCGCAGTGGTTAGACACTGGCCTCGCATTCGGGAGGACGACGCTTCAATCCCGCGTCCGGCCATCCTGATTTAGGTTTTCCGTGATTTCCCTAAATCGCTCCAGGCAAATGCCGGGATGGTTCCTTTCAAAGGGCACGGCCGACTTCCTTCCCCGTCCTTCCCTAATCCGATGAGACCGATGACCTCGCTGTCTGGTCTCCTTCCCCAAACCACCCAACCAACCAACCTTATTGAGTAGAAATCTGCAAAATATGCCAGGAGCTTGACACGGTTGTTGATCAACGTTTACAGATTGCGGAAACACAGTCATTTAAAACTGACTATGTTTCTGAAGTTGGTCACTTGTAAGTGAATATCACTCGCACAGCTTGCTTTGTTGGAAGGAGTGGTTGTGTCTCCTTCATTTGAGGCTGTGCCACACTGACTGCCTAGTCGTACGACTTCTCTGCCAACGAACATCGACCTCGCAATCGTCAGACTGTGACGTAATGCAGCTGTCTGTACCTCTACGGCAACTCCCTTTTGCTTAGGCGAAATATCATCTATAAAGGCTGCTAAGCAACGGCGTTCTAAGTGTTTCAGCCCCTCTCTCTCGGCCAATGTTTCAGTAACATTATCGGTCTTCAATTTAAATAAAACCAATCAGAATTAAAGTACTGTGAGGTTACATCTCACATACAGGTAAACACAGGAAGTTCTGAGCTGTCACCGCGAGCCCTGTAACCACCCCGTGTCTCTGTTTCGGTTTAGATGTCGATGGATGGTAAGTTATTTAATTAAAAACGTAATTTTACGAAAATAGTCTGTATTCGCATAGAAGAGAAATGCTGTCCGCACCGCACCCGCAAAGTGCCTTATCCGTATCCACAAGTCTTTTAACCGCACTCACAGATATTAAAAGTTTGTGAATCACATTAATATATTGAAAGGATTGATGCGATTCGAATATGATGGAGATCTGAAGGAAGGTTTGCCCCTGATTTGAATTTTCGTCTGTTGAATTCAGACCTCGTAATTTACATTCCATGGACTGTAAACATAGATGCCAATATTTTAATACAACGTAGTCTGCCATGCTATCGATACGTTCCGTACGTTACTGTTTTCTGTTGCAGTTACTGAAACTGTTTTTATGTTTTCCGCTGATCTAAGTACGTTGTTGGCCACGTCATCGTTACTAATCGTAACACGTCATTACTAAAATTTTGGTCAAAGCAAGGCTGTCTAACTTTAAAAACAGATAAAGATTCCTTAGTAAGCATGATTCCGAGTTACTCTTAGTAACTACTAGCGACCCGGCACGTCTTTGCACGGGTAGCATTAACTACCTACGGCCAGGCAACTCGTTTACGGGTCACTGCGTAGAACTGTGAATAAAATTCACAGAACAACGTAAATGAAAAATCATCACTTTCGTATAACTTTTGCGATGAAAGAAGCGCACGGCAGGAAGGTTGTCTGGAGATACGAACGTTACGTGTTCGGTATTGAATCGGCGTTTGGAGTGGCATCTCATGCCAATGATGAGCGCACATCGTCATGCAAGTAATACCTTTGGAACTAACATAAATACCGTATGCGAATCACGGATGTATATGTGTGTGAGTGATTCAATATGTATCAGAGGCTGGCTGAGGTGGCGCAAATAAAAGGAAAAAGAAGAAAAAACTTTCATAATGTACATGTTTAGCTCGTGTTACAGCACTTCTCTTGTGAAGTTTAGCACGCACTGCGATGCAGTGTTGAGACTTACTGTCGTAATTCTTGCCGTAAACTCCCCGTGACAGAACCACACCCATATCTAGGTTTGATTCAAGAAAAGCAGAAAGGTGAAGTTGAGTCATCTGTTGCGGTGCTGAAAAAACGTACTTTATATAAACAAAACAAAGTTGCAGAAGTAGTTTTCGGAAAACGATTTGCTTGTAGCATAAAAAATAAGACACCAAATATTTTGGATTCGCAAGTTTTTTTTAGGTTTGCAATTGTTCTGAAACGACTGAAGGGAAGCTTTGGTTAAAAAGTTTGATTATTTCAAATTGTCTCAAGTCAAAGCATGGTGATGAACGGTTACCTTTCCGTTGTTGGTCATATTTAAAAGGATACTGCTAAGCTGAGCATCTCACTGTCCATTGTTCGAAGAATTTGCTGTGAATTAAGAGTGCAAATTGAGATTGCTTATCTGAGGAAGCAGAAAATGGCAGTCTTGAATTGCTGTGATATTTAGAAATGCGTTCTTCAACCATCTGTAGCAGTATTTCAAACTCTTGTGAATTCATCCTCAAGACATGCAGGGGTGTACGTGCACCAATCGTAATCCCACCCCACACCATCAAACCACGAGTTCCATACAGGTCCCTTTCAAGGACATAAGGGGCTCCATACAGGTCCCTTTCAAGGACATTAAGGGGTTGGTACCTGGTTCCAGGTTCACGCCAGATGAAAACCCAGCGATAATCACTGTTCAGACTATACTTGGGTTCGTCCGTGAACATAACCTGGGACCACTGTTCCAATGAGCATGTACTGTGTTCTTGACACCAGGCTTTATGGGCTCTCCTGTGACCAGGAGTCAGTGGAATGCAGGTCTCCGGGCGAAAAAACCATGTCTGTTCAGTCGTCTGTAGACCGTGTGTCTGGAGACAACTGTTCGAGTGGCTGCGAAAAGGTCCACAGCAAGGCTACCTGCAGTACTCTGTGGCCATCTACTGGCACTGATGGTGAGATATCGGTCTTCTTGTGATGTTGTACACTGTGGACGTCCCGTACTGTAGCACCTGGACATGTTTCCTGTCTGCTGGAATCGTTGCCATAATCTTGAGATCACACTTTGTATCACACGGAGGGCCCGTGCTACGACCTGCCTGTGTTTGACCAGCCTCGAGTCGCCCTAGTATTCTACCCCTCATAACGTCATCTACACGTGTTCTTTGAGGCATTTCCAACACACAGTCACCATTAGCACGTCTGAAAACATCTGCACACTTACTCGTTGCATCGTACTCTGACATGCACCAACACACCTCTGCGTATGTGGACTGCTATCAGCGCCACCGTGCGACGACCGCAGGTCAAATGCACCGCATGGTCATACCCCGAGGTGTTTAAACCCGCAAACCGCCCACTAGAGAGTTGTTTCACCATGTTTCAGCATTATCCTTAAATTATGAGCATGAGTGTAGAATTGAAAACAACAGGGTTTGGATTCGATTTTTTCTTCGCCATGCAGATGTTCTGAAACGACTGCAATTAGCTGGATGTGACGAGGTGACTTTTATGTCCCTAATCAGTTACCCCAACAAGGGATAGGGAAACTACAGTGTAACGAGGAACGCAAGGCACATTTTGTTTCTGGCAAACGTCCACATCTATATGGATGCGTGATGTCTGTTCTTTTAGGCACGTCCTAGATGGGCAATGGATCCACCTTGCTCATTGCGGATACACAAGTACGTCGACCTCCTGCGGGAATCTCAGAGTAGCGAGTATGGAGGAAATGGACATGGACCGAGCGTAGGTGGCGTTCGGTGGGAGTGTGGGGCGGCCGTGATGCGTGCCGGGGTAGTCTGCGCAGTTCCGGTAACACTGTGTCCCGCCTGGCGCAGTGGCTAACGCACCTGCCTAGCAAGCAGGAGATCCTGGGTTCGAATCGGGGTACAGTGCAAATTTTCGCCGCTGATTCCGCGTAATGTCCCGATGTCGCTGACATCAGTAATCCTTTCCTTTCCTTCCCCCCCTCCCCCCACTCAACCTTCAATTTACATAAAATGTCGGCATGATGGAGAGGTAAACGTTGTGTTAAGAGGCAGAGTAATAAAAATATATGCCAGCCTTGATTTTTTTTTGTTCTCATTTTGTTCGTAATTTTTCAATCTATTTGTTCGGGGCGGACGTCCCATGACGTAGATATCCTCGGAGTAACGAAGCAGCTTAAATCACTTTAAAAAGGCAAGGCCTCCGGTCCAGATTGTATACCAGTCAGGTTCCTCTCAGAGTATGCTGATAAAATAGCTCCATATTTAGCAATTATACACAACCACTCGCTCACAGAAATATCCGTACCTAAAAACTGGAAAATTGCTCAAGTCACACCAATACGCAAAAAGGGAAGTAGGATTAATCCGCTGAATTACAGACCTATATAACTAACCTCGATTTGCAGTAGGGTTTTGGAACATACACTGTATTCGAACATTATGAAGTACCTCGAAGAAAACGATTTATTGACACATAGTCAGCACGGTTTCAGAAAATATCGTTCTTGTGAAACACAACCAGCTCTTTATACTCATGAAGTAATAAGTGCTATCTACAGGGGATGTCAAATTGACTCCATATTTTTAGATTTCCAGAAGGCTTTCAACACCGTTCCTCACAAGCGTCTTCCAACCAAACTGCGTGCCTACGGAGTGTCGCCTAAGTTGTGCGACTGGATTCGTGATTTCCTGTCAGAAAGGTCACAGTTCGTAATAACAGATTGAAAGTCATCGAGTAAAACAGAAGTAATATCCGGCGTTCCCCAAGGAAGTGTTATAGGCCCTCTATTGTTCCTGATCTATATTAACGACATAGGAGACAATCTCAGTAGCCCTCTTAGATTATTTGCAGATGATGCTGTCATTTACCATCGTATAAAGTCATTAGATGGCCAAAACGAATTGCAAAATGATTTAGATGAGGTATCTGTATGGTGCAAAAAGTGGCAGTTGACCCTGAATAAAGAATAGTGTCAAGTTATTCACATGAGTACTAAAAGAAATCAGCTAAATTTCGATTACGCGATTAGTCACACAAATCTGAAGGTTGTAAATTCAACTAAATACTTAGGGATTATTGTGGGTAGATCAAACCAAAGACTGCGATTCATTGGCAGAACACTTAGAAGCTGCAACAGGTCTACTAAAGAGACTGCTTACATTACGCTTGTCTGCCCTATTCTGGGGTATTGCTGTGCGGTGTGGGATCCGCATCAGGTGGGACTGACGGATGACATCGAAAAAGTACAAAGAAGGGCAGCTCGTTTTGTATTATCGCGAAATAGGGGAGATGGTGTCACAGACATGATACGTGAATTGGAGTGGCAACCATTAAAACAAAGGCGTTTTTCGTTGGGACGGGATCTTCTCATGAAATTTCAATCACCAGTTTTCTTCTCCGATTGCGGAAACATTCTGTTGGTACCCACCTACACTGGGAGAATTGGTCACCACGATAAAATAAGAGAAATCAGGGATCGCTCAGAAAAATTTAAGTGCTCGTTTTTCCCGCGTGCCGTTCGAGAGTGGAACGGTAGAGAGACAGCTTGAAGGTGCTTCATTGAACCCTCTGCCAGGCACTTTATTGTGAATAGCAGAGTAATCACGTAGTTGTAGATGTAGACATCTGTTCAAGTTCATCGTCGTTCCATTAACTCAGTCATTTTAGCACAGACGGCGGCTAACCGTCTGACCGAACACGCTGAGCTACCGTGCTGGCTGGATTCAGTCCCACAGCGTCTCGTTTTCCATCCACATGCTCTACTGCTAAACCGCCAAAGCAGACGTGAATTCAGTCACGCTTGCTGCGCTCTCGGGTCGGGTCACTGCTGCTCTCTCGGGTTATGGCGGCTGGCCGCTAGGTGGCAGTGGAATCGTTGACACAATTTTAATTCATCACAATTCAAAAAATTTCTGCGAAATATTTACGAATCATATACAAAAGCCTTCCTCGTGAATCAGTGTATCTGTTAGTGAAAACCAAATCACAATCCCTTCAGTAGTTCCTGAGATCAGCCTGCACATACAAAAGAACGCGAAAGGGCAACTTCAGTTTATACATGCAAAGATGATGTTATGGCCAACACTGTAAGCATGATCTGGAGACGATTGTTAATCATCCGAAACCAGCAATCAATAAATAGTTATATTAATTTTTATTGACATCAAGACTCTTACAAGAATATTAACCAGTAGCATTTTATCGATTTTTGTTTCCGTATTTTTCTAGTGATTTAATGATTTTTTTTGTTGTATCTGTACGTTTTTAGCCATTCCAACTCCTGTCAGTCCCGTTCTGTCAGTTTGTTATAAATGTAACCTACGTGCAACCAGAACCGACGATTTGTGAGGGGTTCCCAACGTTGTTTGACTGCACTGTGCTATGCGTATTACTAGCCACCAAAGTAACTTAAATTTACACGACATTTGAGTCATAAGGACTGATGTAGGACTTGTCTGACGCCATCAGAATGACGTCACTAATCATTAGCTTAAAAGCAGCATTCCCAGCAGCAGGGGCAATTTTTGGCAATAGTACTTGTGTGGGTCTTTGTCGTGGTGACAGTCTTGGCAGACGACAATTGTCTGTATGTTTTTTTTTTTTAATTTATTTTATTTAATGTGTCATGTTCCATAGGACCAAACTGAGGAGCAAGCCTCCGTGGTCAGTACATGAAATTATAACAGAAGAATAATTATAGATAAAATTAAACGTATATGAATCCTACGCAGACGACAAACAGTAAGTTTAAATAAACATAATCATCAACATAACTCAGGAATCACTTTACAACTTTTCCAAGCAATCCTCAGTAAAATATAAAGACTGATCCATGAAAGTGCAAGGATTACTACCAAGATTTTTGAATTCTTGTTGCAGTTTATTGAAAATGGATGCAGCAGAATACTGCATACTTTTCTGCACAAGCTTCAAGGAGTTGTGTTACAAATGCAGATTAGATTTCTGCCGAGTATTAACTGAGTGAAAGCTACTAACTCTTGGGAATAATATGATACTGTTAATAACAAACGACTTTAAAGCAAATATGTACTGAGAGGCCAATGTTAGAATTCTCAAACTGCTGGCCGGACTGGCCGAGCGGTTCTAGGCGCTTAAGTTTGGAACCATGCGACCGCTACGGTCGCAGGTTCGAATCCTGCCTCGGGCATGGATGTGTGTGATGTCCTTAGGTTAGTTAGGTTTAAGTAGTTCTAAGTTCTAGGCGACTGATGACCACAGATGTTAAGTCCCATAGTGCTCAGAGCCATTTGAATTCTCAGACTAATGAACAGTGGTCGACAAGTTGTTCAGGCACATGCAGCACATATTGCTCGAACCTCCAATTTCTGGGCCAAAAATACGCTTTTTGAGCCAGGAGAGCTACCGAAAAAAAAGAACACTAAATGTAATAAGCGAATGAAAATAAGCAAAGTAGACTAGTTTTCGTGTTGAACTATCACTTATTTCAGATACTATTCTAATGGTAAATAAAGGAGCATTTAGTTATTCAACAAGATTCAGAACATGAGTATTCCACAACAGCTGTCTATCCAAGCGCTCAGGATATGAACTGTTCAGTCTTACTAATCATATGTCCATTCTGTGTAATCAAAATGATAATTTTTGTTGAATTATATGTTAGAAACTGTAAAAACTATGTCTTACTGTGATTTAGCAAGAGTTTATTTTCTACAAGCCATGAACTTATGTCTTTGACTGCATTATTTGATACTGTGTCAATATTGCACACAACATTCTTCACTACCAAGCTGGTGTCATCAGCAAACAGAAATCTTATACAAAATAAGAGACAGTAGTGGCCCCAGCACCGATCCCTGGGGCATCCCCTCATAACTACGCTCCACTGGGAGTACATGTCGTAGCCATTCTCAATACTGCACAAAATGACCTTCTGATGTCTGTTCTTGAAGTAAGAGGTGAATCATTTGTGAGCTATACCCCTTATTCCATAACAGTCCAACTTGTGCAGTAATACTTGTGATCGACACAATCAAATCCCTTAGTTAAATCAAAGAAGACGCCTAGCATTAACAACCTTTTATTTAATCCGTCCAGAGCCTCACAGAGAAAAGAAGGATAGTAATTTCGCTTGCGGAGCTACTTCTAATACCAAACTGTACATTTGACAGCAAATTATGTGAATTGAAATGATTAGCCTTTCAAGTAACTTTAGCAAAAACCGATGGTGTAGAAATAGGTCTAAATTGTATACATTGTCCCTTTCTACTTTGTTATAAAGAGGCTTCACTACTGAGTACTTAAAACGGCCAGGAAACTGACCATCGAGAGGAAAAGTTACAGATACAACTGATTACTGGGCTAACATGAGCATAATGTCCATAAGTATTCTGCTAGATATCCAGTCATATCCATGACAGTCCTTATCCTTTAGTGATTTAATTATTGACTCAATCTCCCTTTTCTCATTACGATGGAGGAGAATTTCAGAAAACAGTCTCAGAGAGCTATTGTCAAAGAGAGTTATATGATTCCCTGTAGGAACTAAGCTTCTATTTAATTCACTTGTCATATTCAGAAAGTGATTATTTAATACTGCACATATATCCGACTTATCAGTAACTGAAACATTTATGCTATACACTGATTTTATATCCTCAACTTTGTACTGTCGACCAGAAAGTTCCTTCACGGCTGACCATATGGTTTCAATTTTATCCCAATAATTAGCTATTCTAGTTGTATACCGCATTCTTTTTCCTTCCTAATAAAATTTTTAACCACTTTGCAACACTGTTTGTAATGGGCTGCTGCAGCTCGTTTGTGCTGCTTCCAACATTTTGGTATAATTCCCAGTCTGTTCTATATGATATTCTCTTTCCCCTAGTTTGCTACCCAGGCAACTTGTTAGTGCCACTACCCTGTTTTGAACGTTCTAACACTAACAACTTTCAAAGAGCATGAGAAATGTGTTGAGGACAACATTGTATTTATCATATGTTCTTGGATGGGGTCCGCCTTCAGCAAAACACAATTTTGTTTTTTGTCCCAAACACGTTTCACTGCAGGTGCAGCATCATCAGTGAGTTTTTCATGGCTGTTAAACATAAGGAATGTTCTTTACTGTTTATATACATGTAAATATTAGTTTTTAAATCGTAATTACAGACTTTTGAGGAGCATGTAAAATTATGTATTCATACCTTCTTACCACATGGTGTGATTTTCCTGCTGTATGACGTTTTTACAGTATCTGTTTTCCTTTACAGTTTGTCATCTGCAACCATATACAACTTAATGCAGACAAGAAGTTCTGCATAAATATAACAGCAGCAGTTTCCCCTTGTCTTCAGCCGTTTGCAGTATCAGCACAGCAAGGCTGTTTCGATTGATGTTACAAGGCTGGATCAGTCAGTCGTTGGGGCTGTTACTCCTGCAACTGCTGAAAAAGCTTCGGCCCCTCTTCAGGAAACACACACATTTGCCTGGCCTCTCAACAAATTGTGGCTGCGCCTACAGTTCAGCTATTTGTATCGCTGAGGCACGCAAGCCACCTCAACAACGACAAAAGGATAATTTACTTATTATTTTGAGAAAGTAACGAGAACTGCACTCACTCATCTTGTATCAGAACGATTTGGTTTCGTTAACTAGGGAGAGCTGAGTCTACTTCCCCTAGAAGTATAAGTTGGCCGCGGGCTGGCATTAAATCACAATATAACCACCAAACCTGATCCACGATCTTATTTTTAGTTTCTTTGAGTTTCCTGAAGTTAGGATGGCACAAAAAGTTGTAGCGACCACTTTGTCCCATTTTACATTCATGTCAACCTGGGCCAGCACATGCAGCATATGACTGCATGCCACATGCAAAGTTCTTGTTGAATATTGGTGCTTTGTATGTACTTATATTATGGGGGATTTTACTGAGATTTTTGTATTGCATGTGAAGAGTTTGTATTTTTTTGTGAAGGTGTTCTTGTGTGTAGGTTTATTTGTTCATGTCAGATTTTGTGAGATAATTTCTAGTTTCAACTCCTCCTTACATGGAAAGGCCTGGTCAGCAGTAAAGTAGAGAAACAAGTAATGTTTTTAGTCAGGAGGTTCAGTGGAATTAGAGCAAGCCGTACAGTAAATTTCTGTGGGAGAGGCGTCAGCAGTGGTTGTGTTGCCTGAAACGCAGTAAACAGTAGTGCCTAGTGAACACAGCGAAATTAGCGAGATTTGTGAAACGAAACTGACAGTAGCACAGAGCAGTCAGTCTCTGGAAACATGGGGGATATTCTGAATAAAGCAGATGCTAGAGAAAACAGAAGAAGACCCAGAAAAAGTAGAAGTAGACAGAAAAAATGCAGAGTAAAGAAACAGAAAACCCAAAGCAGACAGGAAACATGCAGACGAAAGAGGCAGAACAGCTGAGGAAGATAGAAAATCAACAGAGACAGACAGAGAAAAAGCAAAAGCAGAAAAAACAATTTAGGGAAGAGGTGGCAGTGTTGCGAGGGAAATCCGATGAGCGTATTAATTCGGTAGACCAAAAGGTTGTTGAGGTTTTGTAAGACAGTCGAAAGCAACAGGACCAGGCTGGTCCAAGCTGAGACAAATCTGAAGAAAATGGAGGAAGCGAACGACTTACGCCGGCCGAAGTGGCCGTGCGGTTAAAGGCGCTGCAGTCTGGAACCGCAAGACCGCTACGGTCGCAGGTTCGAATCCTGCTTCGGGTATGGCTGTTTGTGATGTCCTTAGGTTAGTTAGGTTTAACTAGTTCTAGGTTCTAGGGGACTAATGACCTCAGAAGTTGAGTCCCATAGTGCTCAGAGCCATTTGAACCATTTTTGAACGACTTGCAGGCTATTGAGGAGCGCACGGAATGTGAAACAACACAACTCATGCGATTCTCGGAAACCAAGGAACTTAAACGAGGTCTTGACAACCTAAGAAAGGAACAGAGCCTTCACGAGTTGCAGAGCCATTGCTGCAGAGCAGGACAAGAGTTAATAGTGAACGGCATGTTTTTGATAATTTTATGTATAGTAGCGCACCGCCAGATAGGATCATTGTGAGGGAAACATATCAAGCATTGAGGTCAATGTTCAAAGCATCAGTTTGATGATAAATACTTCTTTTCACTAAGAAAATTTCTCACCAGTACCACTGGCAGAGACTTACATATTAAGACTACAATAGTGCAAAACTACTGGCCAATCCAAACAAATTTAGAATTTCTGAATAATCAAGTCTGCGGAGAGGATATTGCGAAAGTATTGTCGGTCACAAGACACTGTACGATCTTTGCATAATTCGAATCCGGTATCATGAAGTTGTGCTGTTCGACTGCAGAACAAAATAGGGTAAGAGTACGTATCACAAAAGTCCCTCCTCTGGCAGCAACACGCTTTCAATCTACATTATCTCGAGGAGATTTTAAAACGGAATCAAAATCTCAACCATCCCTATAGTAATGGCGAGATGATTCAACTCCTCATTAATGTAATGCCAAATGAAGACTGTGTTGAGAAGAAAGACCTGGAGGCATTTACGCTAGTTTTAACAGATCTCAACAAGTACTTACGAGAAGACAGGAAAATGAGTTCTGCATCAGAACTAAATCAGTACGGAAACTCACAGGGTGAGACGCCCTGCTAAACCCGCAGGGCAGGACAGGTAGTTTAAGCTGTGGAAAGGGGCCAAAATAAGCGACTGTCAGTTACACTCGAACATACAACTTTATTTATTTAACCAAACATTACAAGAACCAAAATATTAAAAAAAACACAGCATTAATTTACCTGCTGAATGCGCCGTAAAATCTCATGCCTTCAGGGAAAGACCACTTTAATTTTAAAAAAATCGGCTGAAGGCCCATCTCTTAAGACTCAAACGAAAATTAAATTTTTAAAAAGGCAAAAGGCCTTATCTTAAAACAGTTCTTTAATTTGGCTGAAGGCCCAAACAATCTCACATCTTAAGGGCAAAACAACTTTAATTCAAAATCGGCTGTAGGCCCATCACTTAAGACTCAGCAAAATTAAATTTTTAAAAAGGCTAAAGGCCTTGTTTAAAACAGTTCTTTAAATTAGGCTAGAGGCCCAAACAATCTTACGCCTTAAGGGCAAAACAACCTTAATTTAAAAATCAGCTAGAAGCCATACAAATACAAATAACAAGAACAAATAAGAAAAGGCAATACACCCAATCGTTTAATGCAGATTATAAAAACGCTATGAAACAACTTTGTGTGTAGTAAGTATGTCTCAGTTCGAAGATGTGAACGTTACTGTCTGTCATTTTCTGCAGAGAGAACGAATATTTATGGAGTGGTGATTCAGATACATAGAACAAATCTGTCATCAATGTACATTGCCACCAAAAGCCATGTGATTTACCTCTGAAAAATAATAGTTCCTCCTTTTAGATAGTTTGATTTGTTCCTCTAGCAGGTACAGTTACTCATCCTTGGTTTTAACAACAAACAAATGCTTAAAAACAGTTAGAATACATGTAATATTAAATAGTCTTTCTTAGCACAAAATGTAAACTTCTTCTTCAGTTGGCACTTCATCCCAGGATCGGACTTGGCCTCCTCAATAATTTTCTGCCATTCCTCTCTGGACTTCGCCATGGACCTCCCATTATGGCAGCCAACTCTGACAGCGTCCTCTCGAACCTTGTCGCTCCGTCTCACCCTAGGTCGTCCTCTCGCTCTTCTTCCTCCAGGTTCACTGCAGCAGGTTTTCCTTGTGGGATCCGTCTCATCGAGTCGCATTACATGTCCAGCCCATCTCAGTCTACACAGCTTTATGAACTTTACCACATCATCCTCCTTGTAGCAGTCATAAAGTTCGTCATTTCTTCGCCTTTTCCAGATCCCATTTTCATATACAGATCCAAAAAATCCTCCTCAATATACCTCTTTCACGTGATCTCAGTTTGTGTTCACCCTGCTTCGTAATTGTCCATGTTTCTGAGCCATATTAAGTACTGGGCGTATCAGCATTTTGTAAAGTCGGCACTTAGTCCCTCGTGATATAAGCTTGTATTTAAAATGTCGCAACATTCCAAAGTAGCATCGGTCAGAAGCACTTATGCGAATCATAATTTCAGTAAAGGTGGTGCCATATGCTTCTGCCTTTGAGCCCAGATAGGTGAAACATGCCACTCGCTCAAATGTCATTCCATCAAGGGTTATTGTGCGCTGTAAGGGTTGGTTAGTGACATTATACGTATACTTAGTCTTTCCTTCATTAATTCTCAGGCCTATCTTCTCTGCACTCAGTTTTAGAGCTGAAAATGCACTTTTTAGATCTCTAAGTGTTCTGCTCATTAAATCCATGACATCTGCATATCCCAGCAATTGTATAGACTTGTAATAGATAGTTCCTTTTGTCTGGATACCCGATTCATGTACCACTTTTTCAAGGGCCAGGTTGAAAAGTAGACAGGAAATCCCATCTCCTTGTCTTAGTCCAATTCGAGTGGGAAACTGAGGTGATAGCCTTGACTGCACTTGCACGGTACACTGGGGATACTTTAGGGTGACCTCTATTAAACGCACCAGTTTTTGAGGTACTCGAAATTCCCACATTGCCTCATAAAGTTTTGCCCTGTTTATTGTGTCATACGCAGATTTAAAGTCAATGAAAAGATGGTTCACACCAACGTTGAATTCATTGGTGTTTTCTACTATTTGTCAGAGAGTAAATACCTGGTTTACAGTTGACTTTCCTGGTCTGAACTCGCATTGATAGCGTTCAATAATATCTTATGCTATTAGTGAAAGTCTACTAAACAGGATATTTGATAGTACTTTAGATATAATATTTAAAAGTGTTATGCCTCTGTAGTTGCTGCATTCAAATAGATCTCCTTTCTTATGCACCAGACACACTATCCCTACATTTCATTCTGGTAACTCTTCCTTTTCTCAGATGAGGCCCACAATCTTGTAGATCCTACGATTTAGCTCAGCTCCTCCAGCTTTCAATAGTTCAGAAGTTATATTGTCAGTCTCTGGTGCTTCATTGTTCTCCAATTGGGCAATTGCTTTGTTCACTTCTCCTTGGGAAGGGTAAGGTACTATGGCATCATCTTCTGGAGCGACTGGGATATCTTCAATAGGGGACTCTGCAGCATCCAACAGTTCACTGAAATACTCTACCCAACGGTCCAATACCTCTTGGTCATCTGTTAGTAGTGTCCCAATTTTACTTTTACACAGGTTGATGCGCAACTTAAATGCTCTTCTTTGACTATTAATTTTCTGATAAAATTTTCTAACATCATTTGTTTTTCCAATTGTCTCCAGTTCTTCAATCTACTTTCTTCTCCACTCCCTTTTCTTTCTCCAATGCAGTTTCTTCTCCTATTTCCTTTTATCTTGATAATTTCTTACCACTAAACGAGTATATGATTTCTCAAGCATTTTCCTGTATGCCAGATTTTTCTCCTGACTTATTCTCTTACATTCTTCATCAAACCAGGAATTCCTTGGTTGTTTCCTTCTTTCCCTAGCAGTTGTTCTGCTGCTTTAATGACTGCATTCCTGCAAGTGTTCCATTCCTGATCCACATTATCACTTACACTAGGGGTGTATAATGCAAGATTCTCAGCAATCTTCTCAGAGTACGTTTTAGAGATGTCTTCATTTTTAAACTTCAATAGCATACTTACTTTGAGGTGTTCCCTTGACTTTTCTTGCATTGCATATTTGAGCTCTTAGTTTCTCAATTACAAGGTAGTGGTCTGAATCTACATTAAGTCCTCTGTAAGTTTGTACATCTAGTAAGTTTGAGGAATGTGTGCCATAAATAATTACATGATGAATTCTGTTGAATGTACACTGATCAGGGCTATACCATATTGCTTTATGAACCATTTTGTGTGGGAACATAGTGCTACGTACAGCCATGTTATGTGACAGTGCAAACTGAATGACTCTGTGGCCATTGTCATTTGTGTATTCACGGAGGCTGTCCTTTTCTATTGCTGGGAGGTATTGTTCTTCTTTACCCACCTGTGCATTGAGGTTTCCAATAATTATTTTAGTGTCATACTTAGTTTGATTTGTTCCTGTAGCAGGTACAGTTACTCATCCTTCGTGTTAACAATAAACAAGTGCATAAAAACAGTTCAAATATGTCTAATATTAAATATTCTTTCTTAGCACAAAATGTAAAATAACAACATTATACCAAACGCCCAATTACCTTTTGATGTTTGCAACATAACAGCACACTATGCTCACTCCATAGATATTTCTACTCCATGATTAAACGGTGTGTTCTCATTGGCCAAGAGCCAACAAGTGCAGTACTGTATTTCAACATGACAGCTGGTGGACAAGTAGTTTGCTGTTTTCTTAAATTTTTACATGAGTTTGTTAGGTATACATTATTTGTGTTTCCTTGTAATCTAATGGCGTTGTGCGTAAATGAAAACATATTATTGATTAGTGCAAACATTATGTGTCTGAAGTTAAGTAAATTTAATCCCATACAATAACACGTAATTTTTTTTTCTATATTTCCTTGCGTGACTAACTGTTGTGGCTGATTATTTAAGAATATGGAGCAACTGTAAGAGTTGGACGGTACATTAATTTCTTTTCGTTACTATATTACTCCGGATATTTCATCAGTTTTGATTGATATATTCAAATAGTAACTTATCGAACAAAAAGAGCTCATGTCACCAACTGGGTAGGCAACCTACTTTGCTACGATTAAAATTAGGTCGACCATGCTCACTTTTTGACAATATCTTCATGGCAATTTCTCCCAGAGGATGCTGTTGTTTTTGTTATATGCCTACTGTGTTTTAACAATGGCACTTGTAACTAGTACCCTGTTTGACCATTCATGCCATAGTTATTACATTATTCTAAAATGTGTTGATACTTTTAGTTACTTAACCAGATATTTAATTATATGATTTCAAAGATATTAAATTATATCACTATATATAGGTTATGTATGGAAGAATTTGGGATCGACCGAAAGACACGAAAATTCACAGAACAGACACTTACAGGAACAACGGCCAAAGTGAAATTCATGGGCGAAGTATCAGAACCCTTCGAAATCAAATCTGGAGTCCGACAGGGGGACGGACTATCCCCAATCCTTTTCAATATTGTTCTAGAAAAGATAATCAGGGAATGGGAACCTCACGTAAAGGGTATCCAAATTGGTATCAAGAAAGAGAACCGAATTAAAGTCAAGTGCCTTGTTTTCGCTGACGATATTGCAATTATCACCAATAACAGAACAGAAGCAATTCACGCAGCGGAAAAACTACATGAAATTTCACAAAAAACCGGACTACAGATATCTTATGAAAAAACCCAATATATGGAAAGGCAGCCAGAAAATAAATCCCCTTTAATAACAAAATATGGTAAAATTGCACAAGTCTGCCATTTTAAATACCTCGGTGAAACTATACAGTCCTCAGGATTAAACTGAATTGTCAATGAACAAAGAATCACCAAGCTCCAGAAAGCCTACAAGCTAACATGGACGCATTACAACAAGAAGTGCATTTCGACAGACGCAAAATTAAGGCACTATACAACAGTGACTCTTCCAGAAGCAATCTATGCAGCTGAAACAATGGTGATTGATGGTCATTCTAAAATTAAGGAAATAGAAAAGCAGGAAAGAAAAATTCTCATGAAGATTTACGGTCCAATCAACAAAAATGGCATTTGGATGAAAAGACCACAAAACGAGCTCTATAGAAAGATCAACATAGTAACAGATGAAATCAGAAAGCGTCGAGCCAAATTTTATACACACATCTACAGGATGGAAGACTCCAGAACAGCAAAGAAATTATCCAATATTATAACAAGGAGTAAATGTGGCACGGAATGGCTGAAAGAAGTCCAGAGGGATCTACAGCAGATCAACATAAAAAATCTCGAAGATCGCACGGAGCGCTGGCATAAAATCACAAGTGTGAAGTTTGGGAAAAGAACATCGCGTCAGCCTGGTAAAAAATGGACAGAGGAATGGAAGAAGTAGCATTCTGAGAGGATGAGGAGGTTTTGGGAAGCAAAGAAGAAAAACATCCGAAGATGAAATTTCGAATTCAAGTTCAATCGCTCTCCTAAAGGGGAACAATCGTTATAATAATAATAATAATATATATAGGTTATAACTTTGCCTTATAAATTAGCATCTAATGGACAAATATATGCCAAAATTATTTACAATATTAACAACTTTTAGTAGTTGTGATATTTGAAAAATCTGAACAATCTCTATGATGTCTTATGTCATTGTGTTAATGGTATTAGCGTACAAGTCGTCTGGACCCTCGTTTATTTGAAATGCTCAGTCAAAGTAATACTAGTCTGTTGTTGCTCTATTCGACAGCAGTAAGTTATCCACAGACGCCACAGCTACATTCTGTAGTGGTGACTTCTTTCCACCAAATGTATCAGGATGTCCAAATGTAGTGGGAAGAGATAGAAAGCAACGTATTGAGACTCGTCTGAGCTTTCCAAGTGATTTATTGTTTCCAACTACAGTGCCTTCGTACACCTTGTCTGTGTCACAAGGCCCCGCAATGGTGAGGAAACACCCCAGTGGCCCGTGCAATGCAATGCTGTGTTGAGCCTTGTACGCCAGTGGAGTGCTGCGCCGTCAGGATGCCAGCTGTTGACTCGGCAGTCTGCGTCCCTGCTGACTCAGCACCACTCAGTGTGAGCCGCTGGCGCCCAGCTGCATCCTTCTTGCTGGCATTGCTATGAATGTGGTGACAATGAGTGCCCGCAATCTGGCATCCGAATCTGCAGCCCTCACCCTGGATGTCTCTGGTGCATGCGAGGAGCCAAGACAACTGCCCGCGGTAGTGAGCTGTGGAGTGGCCCGCCACTGGCTGGCTGGTTACGGACCCTGCGTTGGCCTCAGAGGGTCGAACCAGTGACACACCGTGGACTGGTATGCTGGTGCCCCATCTGCTTCTGTGTGTAGCTGTTGGTGTGTCATGCCCTGCTGTCCAGGAGAGCTGCTATACTTGAATAACTCTTGTTAGCAAACAGCAGCTATTTATACTCGGCTGTGCGCCCTGTTTTGTTAATGTGCCGCTCCGAGTCACGTACTCACCACACCTAGGTTGTGCCAGCGGGCCCCTTCTGCCTGTAACTTGCGCCATGCAAACCGCTGCATTTATGCTTTTCAGTGGTTCGACGGCCCTGTGGCCTCCGTTCTACTTTGCAACCGTTGGTATGTGTAACTCACTGCAATCTGGACCGCACCTGGCTGTAACTTGTGTGCTCAGAAATGTTGCACCAAATCTAACACTCCTATCTTAAACTGTGGTACCACTACAATTCATTGCTGATTGTTGAAATGCAGTTGTAGTCATCTGGTGAAGGCTTGAAATGGTCAGGTGGAAGAAATACCTTTGATTTCATGTATATTCATTCTCAAAACTGTGCAGGATTAATTTAAAAACAAAATGACTCATTGAAGTATGGTAATTCTAAAGAGGGAGAACTAAGAACTGAATGTTTTTATACAATGTTGCATATCTAGACTGCTGAATTAAGTAGGATTAACCAGTAAGTAATTTACAGAATCAAACATTATCCACCTCCCAATAATAAAGGTTAGAGCCCCTCCAAAGGGTTAATGTTGCATTACTCACATAATTGGAGAAATGTCAGCAATGTTACTCTTGGAGGAGATGTTTCATTCTTTGAACCAGAAATGAAAATATTGCTTTACTATAAGTAAACTGTAGGAATATCTATGATGCAGTCATAGAATTAATTATGTTTATTATAGGTAATAATGTCCACATAGTATCATGAACAGAGAACTGTCTGAAACTGGAACCAAAGAGCAGCAAAATCCTAAATTCAGATTGGAATGTGTAGACACTAAAGGTGGCAGCGAACTTATTGCCATAAAGGACTTAGTGACATCTAATGACGTTATTACAAATTCCATATCTGAAATAATGTAGTTGAAAGTGAGCATCAAACATGAATCAAACAAGGTAATTGGATGCTTTTGTAGGTCACCTGCTTCAATGAATGTAGTTGCAGAGTACTGCAGAGAAAACAAGGAAAATGCCAAAAGTAAGTTTCCTCCTATTGCAGCAGGACCAGACTTCAGGTTGCTAGCTGTCGAACAGAAGAGTCATGTAATTAGAACTGGTGCCAGCAACAGAGATTTATATAAAATCGTTCTGCTTGTCTCATCTGAAAATTGCTTTGAACAGATAGAGAACTGGCTCTTGAGATAACATGTTAGATCTCCTTCTAACTAATATTTGAAAGTATGAAACATAAAAATAAATAATATTACATAGAAATATTATGTATGAAGGTACATGACCTCTACAAGTAGTCGATTTTTCCAATGATGCTCATGTCATTCTTAATCTCGATTGTATTTTCTCATTATGTTTGTCATTAAATCAACTGACTTGTTCATTACATCATTGTTAACTTTTTGGGGTGTACTTTCAGGTTATTGGTTATGCATACATGGCTGGGTGCTTTATAAACATAGTTAAAAAGTAAATTCTGATTGTAGAAAACTCTGCACTCCCTGAAATTGGATGTTTTTTGCAAGTACATGTAAAATTATTTCTTCTCATTATTTTATTGTGGTGTTAGTTATTTCAGTGGCAGTATTCACTAATGATGGATTCTATGATATGGCGGTTAGATTTTTTTTTGTGGCCAGTTGCTCTTCCTGTCACTACACTTGTCTGTATAAAGGAGGTTAATCATGGGCACCACCAGCCTATGAGTTCTGTGCACTTTGTTTTCTGTGTGTGTACTCATATTTTAATTTTTATGAAGTCTAGAAGGGGAAGCACACCAGCATAGTCCTAGATAAGTATCTAAATATGCCTATAAACCACACCAAGTATGGGTGTCATAGCAGACCTTCCTTGTTAATCCAGTGCATGTTTCCACCCACTTCTGACTTACTTCATCTCTCATGAAAGCTATCAAACTGTGCAATAAGCCATATAAGCATATCAGTTCTAGACTGTTTCAAATTGTAAATGACAATTAATACTTTTGTTTTATTATCATGGGTATCTTGGTTAACATCTCTGACATTTTATAAATAAAAAATTGTAGCAGTACTCAATTTGGGTCTTATTTTTGTGAATTTCCACATTTTCTCATGTGAATTCATCAGAAAATTGTTCACGTTCTCCTGTATATGAAGCAAGCAGAACAATGTAATTCACCAATACAAGGTACTTCAGATATGATTTACTGATATATAGCTCTTCTCCATTTCCAGTCAGTGATTTAAAATCTTTCACATGATAACAGAGAAAATTTTTGTTGAAAGTGAGTCATTATGCCAAGTTAATTGTGTAATTTCGATTTTTTCATGTCTCTTCATGTAACTGGAGCTGAAGCCTTCATATTGTTACTCTAATGATGAAAGTACATATTTTGTCAGAATATTGACAGAAGTTTGCAAGTTAAATATATAACTGATTATGTAATTATTCACACCCATTGCTTATTTCTGTAATCTCATTTACAGCTTCCTATTCAGAATTCAGAATCCAGAGTTTGTGCCTCCCATATTAAAAAGCATTTTTACTTTATGTTATGATTGGTGAGAATTTCTATAAAGACCTCTTTTGATTTCTGATCTATTATCTGATATTAACCTAAAATGTGAAAACTGATTGACAACCAAATCTAAAAGTTCTACAATTCTAACAATGGAAAGTCTAGAATGGAATAACAACTATATTAGGAAAAGAATAGAGTGCTACTCACCACATAGAGGAGATGTTGAGTCGCACACAGGCACAACAAAAAGACTGTATTAGATTGGAGTTTTTGGCCGAAAGGTCTTCTCCTGAAGCTGAAAACACACACATTCACACAAGCGCATCTCACACACGCTAGAATACTGTATCTGGCTGCTGAGTCCAACGTCTATGGCAGTGGTCGTCGTCGGATGGAATCTCTATGTGCCAGCACTGCCGTCAGTGGTGCTTGCACTTTGGCTGCTCCCAGTAGGTGTCAACAATAGACCCCTAGTAATCTTCTTAATTGAAGATAATCCATCAGTCATGGTATTTCTTTTATAACATTGATCCTGTCGTTTAGAGGCAAATGACACTGAGTGCCTAAAAACAGTACTTGTTCCTACCACAGATTACATTTTGCCTTGTTGATCACTATGCCATACTTGCCAATCTGGTCAAATACTGCCTTTAGATGTTCCCCATACACCATCAGATTAGTTGATAATACCAATAAATCATCGAAGTACGCAATGCAGAAATCTAGCCCTCGGAGGACGTCATCTATGAAACGCTGCTATGTTTGTGTGCCGTTTTTCAGCCTGAATGTCATTCGTAAATATTCGAATAACCCGAAAGGAGTCATTACAGCAGTCTTTGGTACATCTTCTTCTGCCACCGGTATTTGATTGTAAGCCTTCTTGTAATCTATGATGCTGAAGATCATGGCTCCCACTAGTATGCTGGTGAACTCTTTAATATTGGGCACTGGATACCAATCTGGAATTGTGCTTGGGTTTCACTTGCAGTATTCCCTGGAGGGCCTCCATGTACCATTCATTTTCCTGACCTGTGCACAACCCCAGCTTTCAGAATATTCTCGAATTCCACCTTCACCATGGAAAAGTGATTGGGTGTTAACCTTCGTGGCCACTGCTATACCAGTTGACCAGATAAAGTCTGAATGTGGTGGACTGTGTTATGCACCGCACTCTTACTTCATCTTCCAGTATCGTGGTCCCCTCTTTGTTTATCAATCTGAACCTTGGTTTCGCAGTGCTCTGAGCACTCTGTGCTTACAAACCTGTCATGACTTATATTCATCTTAATCTTCCCTGCACTGAGGTCTATCTCAAGCCACCAGTGACTGATCAAATCCATGCCTAATGTGGGTTCTGGCATATCCACTAGCACAAAATTCCATCGGCACTTTCTACTAAGACCGAGATCCACTTCTATTTCGCACTCTACATAAGTTGCTATAAAGCAACTGTTGGCTGCTGTGAGGTGGACGAGGCTGGATGGTGTTCCACTCTTTACATGAGTAGCTGGCAATGTGCTAATCTCTGAACCGGTGTCAACCAGAAAACAACGACCTGTCCTATATACTCTGATGTACAACCTCTGATCGTTAGCAAGTTGGATTGACTACTCACATGCCTGGTGTCCGAAGAATCCTTGATTCTCTGGTAGTGGCACTTCTGCTGGCTCCTGCGACCTGTCACGGCTATTTCTGGCTGGGTAGGTACACAGGGACGTACACCTTGTGGCCCATTTTTCAAAACGTCAGTGGTACCAACTAATCGATTCTTTTTGCTTCTTTTGTAACATCTTGTCACTGTTCTTAGTGTCCTGCTTGGGCATAGTCTTCTTATCCAGCACCAACATCTTTATCTCTTTCTGCAATGCTTCTACCTGCTTTTTAAGACTGGTTAATTACTTAACGATATTTGTTTGTTGTTCTTTCTGGACTGATGCAGTCTCGTGGGTGTCGCCTTCTAAGGTCGTTTTCATCACACTTGACATGGTCGCTGGGCCCAGTTTGCATACATATAGTCTGCTACTGCAATCAAGGAGGTGATGCCGGTTACTTATTATATGACCACAGCCACTTTGACCATTACTGGGAGTTGTGCTCCGCTCACCTGCCACAACAGTATATCTGACAACTACTCTTCAATTCCCCATAAGTGGCGCCAGAGTTCTGTAGGTCTTTGTCCCCCATCTGCTTACTATGTAGCACTTGCTGCAGACATTGTTCCACCAGCTTGATAGACCACTGATTTGCGTTTTCGTCACATGGAAATATTGTTCGTCTTGTGCCAGCTTCATGCTTTAGTTTTCACTCTAGTGTCTAAAGTGTGGACCATCACCAAGAATTTTGTGTTCTCACTGGTCATGCTGATCTAGTGTGGCAAAGCATATTTCTGGTTTACCTGGTAAGAAGTGTGGGTCTTGCACCTTCATCTATGGCATGACCATTGCTGCGTGTTCCTCGGATCCTTCATTCATCAAATTTCTGTTTTCTCCCATTAATAGCGCAGCTGGCTCCATTATCCTGCCTATATAATTCCCCTTGTAGTTCTTCTGTTTGCTTCTGTAATTCTTCTTGCATCTCATGCAGCTGCATTTCAAGTTGACTTTGGTTTGCATCTCATATGACAACAATGTATTACTTCATATAGTTTCTTCCGTGCATGTTATTTTTTGTTTGTGGGGTCACCGATTGATAGCTATCTTGTGGTGTCATAAGCCACAAAATCTTCCTAATGAAACTGGGATGTGTTGCTTCACTTTAGTTTAGTTTAGGTGTTAGGCATCCAGGCCATAAGTGACTAAATTCAAACCTACATAATAAAGAGCAAATATTTGAACTCACATACCAAGCTGGGAATAAGATAAAAATCATGTTACTCATAAAACAATGTATTAAATATGGTGTGCCACAAGGCTTCATTCTGGAACTCATTTAATTTTTGCTCTTTGTGAATGAGCACACATCATAAGTACATTAAATTTGCGGATGATACAAATATGCTGATAAAAGTAATGAGTGAACGAGACTTATGGAATGACATTAAAATGTACACCTCAACATTAAACTTGTTTTTTTGGATACAAACTAAGAACTACTACACAAATACAGTTATTACGAATCTGAAGACAATAAGCATCCTTTCTATAAAGTTATTCCAGGAAAATTGAAGCATTGCAGACATTCCTGGGGTATGGATCCAGCAGTATCTGAGATGGATCAAATATACAAATTGTGTAAACAGTAAACCGACTTCCTTCTATTACTGCATAAAAGTTTTATATAGCCATATATCAAAGCACAAACAAAAAATATGTACTTCATGCCTTCCTTTGCCTTGTTTTGCAAGCAAATATTCTCACTAGAAAAATGTTAACCAGTCTATATTTGTAGTTAAAAATCGGGGAATAAAGGTTTCATCCACTTAACATGAGCCAAGATATATGCATCCAATATTCAAACACAACACTGAAACAAAAAGAACCAGTCTGAAGAGGAAACAAACAGTACAGTAAACTATATAGTGACAACATGAGCCAAGATATATGCATCTACATTCAAATTCAACACTAAAACAAAGAGGCTCACTCTAAAAAGGAAACAAATGGTACAAAAAATACATAGTGACATAAAATGACAACAGATATATCAGCATTTAAAACATCAGTTTTTCCCTAGCTCCTTCATAAGTGTTATATAGATTTTTTTAGTATCTAGTAGGCTAACAATCTAATTGTGTATATTATTATTGTAAAAAATAATTATAGTAGAAAATATGCATAGATTTTGTTAAGTGTCAAATATTTTCATTTGTTACATCCTGGGTAAATAGCGCAGGTAGAACAGCTGCATGACCGCTATTGTAATGCTACAATAAAAATTGTGTGTGTGTGTGTGTTTAAGAAATTTACTTGTTAGGTTATGACCATAATGTTTATATATATATGGGTGTATGGATATCTTCTTCAAACATTATCTGACTTTCTGATATATATATATAGGGGTTAAATTATTATAATAACAGCATATATAACTATAGACTAATTAACCAATAATGCCAACTCCAGAGTGGTGTGCCTGTTTTATGAATTCAATCTGACCCACTTATCCATGAGCCATCTAGAGAAATTTGTAACACCAAAACGTGTCTGGATAACATGATAACAAATGTAATCTGTCTTTCCTACAGTGCATCTGTTCTACAACTATCCATCAGCTTCAGTTACAGATAAATGAGATGCCGTTTGTCACTAAAAAGGAACTATGTGTAAACGAAAAAATTGTTTATAATGATAATATCAAGAGACTGAATTGCATGTTAACACACAGACCATGGTTTTGGAATGATAGCTATGTATTACCTTTCGATTTTTTCTCACAATGTGAATGTTTTCTTTTCCTCATTAGTAATAAGAAATTGGTACATCGCTGTAGAAGATGGCAAAGATAGGCTTTTAAAATTATCTTTGCAAAAGAAGAGCAATTCAGGAGAATATTCAATTTTTTTTAAACTTTTGTTTCAGTTTTACATTTTAGATCTCACACAAAAAGGACATGTAATTTTTACTGGTTCATCAATATGGTAGTAGTAAGTGATATGTGTGATACAAAAAAATCAAGAAAATGCAGATATTAAGAGCTATCATAAATGCAAGAATATTTTCATTTATTACGCCAAGATTTATTCACAAGCTTGACTTTTGTCTTCAATCATAAGAAGACGCATTAATTTCTTCCATACTGCAAGAAATTTCAAAATGTATGTATGCTAATCATCACGATTTAGTGGATGGACTGTATGGTCGGCAACCACAGAAAAGTAGAGGCAAAGTTACCATAACTTAACAGTGACTTCTATTAAATATGTACATGTATGTAGTAATCGAACAACTGACATTTTGTTAAGCATCAAGCATGCTGCAAAATAGAGTTTGTGTGACTTCAGTGTGGGTACATTGCATTGTATTTTTCTTACACTGTGAGGAAGACTGTTGATGGCACCAATTTACTTACAATAAGAGTTCATGCCTTAATTTCAGTACTCCAAGTAGTAATTATCTCTCATTATGTAAATTTCATGCCAGTTCATACTCTTTGTGTTAGCTGTTTGGCTGCTTCCCAGCATGGTTACTCCAAAGTCAACCAACAGAAATGCCTCCCAGTACGGTTATTCCAAAATCAACCAACAGGACTAACACAAAGCTTTTCATGTGATAACTTTGCAGCTGATTTCTATTACTTTTTTCATGCCACATACCCAGTTGTGGCTACAAAAGCTAAACACACAAAAAATAAACGAAAGTATCTGGAAAAATAATGATGTCATTGAAGCAAAGGAAAAATTAAAATTACTCCATATTGCAATTTGAATAATAGGCAAAATCTCAAGCTAAAGGAAGCCTTCAGAATTTATCAAGAATACTATAAAGATTTGTTGATACAGGCCAGCAGCAACTATGTTGCAAATAAACTTCAGACTTCACACAATGTTGCTACTGACACATGGGGAGTGATAAACAGGTTTAGAATAGGCAGAGACAAATCCTGTATGGACATTATTATTGATCACAGTGGGATAGTCGTGAAAACCAACTTGAAATTGCAAAAATTTTCAATGAGTGGTTTTCTTCAACAGGGGAACCTGTCGATGACAAACATAATAACCTGCAGTGTAATTTTAAAGTCACTACATCTAAGCATTGCATATATCTAGCTCCCACAAATTGCAAAGAAATAATGTGCGTCATTAGCTCTTGAAAATCTTCCAGTTCTGAAGGGCATGATGGCCTCAATATTAATATATCAACCCTTTGATAGCTGGAGGTGCACCATCTGCTTGGAGCGCTGAGACGCTGCAGCCTGCGGCGTAATCCAGTTAACTGCGCTGAGCGCCTGTTCCTCAAGTTGCCACTGGAGCTGGTGCGGCCCGTGCTGCCCCACCTGCTGAATATTCCTGAAGTGACTATGACTCTAGGTGAAACACTGTGCCCTCTCATAGCTGATACAGAATAAATGCTCTCACTGCATAGTTTCTCTGAGATGAACTACTGCAGAATCAAACTGAATCATCAAAACTATTTTCTATCATTAAGAATTAACTCTTGTGCCTAGTTTTTTACACAATTTTTCTAGCATATGCATAAGCGACGTGATTTGTTAGATTTACCTCTACAGTTTACTATTTTTTCTTGCATACCCGTTTATACCTTCCCCCCCCCCCCCCCAATGAACCATGGACCTTGCCGTTGGTGGGGAGGCTTGCGTGCCTCAACGATACACATAGCTGTACCGTAGGTGCAACCACAATGGAGAGGTATCTGTTGAGAGGTCAGACAAACCTGTAGTTCCTGAAGAGGGGCAGCAGCCTTTTAGTAGTTGTAGGGGCAACAGTCTGGATGATTGACTGACCTGGCCTTGTAACAATAACCAAAACGGCCTTGCTGTGCTGGTACTGTGAATGGCTGAAAGCAAGGGAAAACTACAGCCGTAATTTTTCCCGAATGCATGCAGCTTTACTGCATGATTAAATGATGATGGCGTCCTCTTGGGTAAAATATTACGGTGGTAAAATAGTCCCCCATTCAGATCTTCAGGCGGGGACTACTCGAGAGGACGTCGTTATCAGGAGAAAGAAAACTGGCGTTCTACGGATCAGAGTGTGGAATGTCAGATCCCTTAATCGGGCAGGTAGGTTAGAAAATTTAAAAAGGGAATAGGATAGGTTAAAGTTAGATATAGTGGGAATTTGTGAAGTTCGGTGGCAGGAGGAACAAGACTTTTGGTCAGGTGAATACAAGGTTATAAATACAAAATCAAATAGGGGTAATGCAGGAGTAGGTTTAATAATGAATAAAAATCTAGGAGTGCAGGTAAGCTACTACAAACAGCACAGTGAACGCATTATTGTGGAAAAGATAGACACGAAGCCCATGCTTACTACAGTAGTACAAGTTTATATGCCAACTAGCTCCGCAGATGATGAAGAAATTGATGAGATAAAAGAAATTATTCAGGCAGTGAAGGGAGACGAAAATTTAATAGTCATGGGTGACTGGAACTCGACAGTACGAAAAGGAAGAGAAGGAAACATAGTAGGTGAATATGGATTGGCGCTAAGAAATGCAAGAGGAAGCCGCCTGGTAGAATTTTGCACAGAGCATAACTTAATCATAGCTAACACTTGGTTCAAGAATCATGAAAGAAGGTTGTATACATGGAAGATCCCTGGAGGTACTAAAAGGTTTCAGATAGATTATATAATGGTAAGACAGAGATTTAGGAACCAGATTTTAAATTGTAAAACATTTCCAGGGGCAGATGTGGACTCTGACCACAATATATTGTTTATGAACTGTAAATTAAAACAGAAGAAACTGCAAAAAGGTGGCAATTTAAGGAGATGGGACCTGGATAAACTGAAAGAACCAGAGGTCGTACAGAGTTTTAGGGAGAGCATAAGGGAACAATTGAAAGGAATGGGGAAAAGAAATACAGAAGAAGAAGAATGGGTAGCTTAGAGGAATGATATAGTGAAGGCAGCAGAGGATGAAGTAGGTGAAAAGACGAGGGCTAGTAGAAATCCTTGGGTAACAGAGGAGATACTGAATTTAATTGATGAAAGGAGAAAATACAAAAGTGCAGTGAGTGAGGTAGACAAAAGGGAACAAAAATGTCTCAAAAATGAAATCGACAGGAAGTGCAAAATGGCTAAGCAGGAATGGCTAGAGGACAAATGTAAGGATGTAGAGGCATATCTCACGAGGGGTAGGATAGATACTGCCTACAGGAAAATTAAAGAGACCTTTGGAGAAAAGAGAACCACTTGCATGAATATCAAGAGCTCAGATGGAAACCCAGTTCTAAGCAAAGAAGGGAAAGCAGAAAGGTGGAAGGAGTATATAGAGGGTCTATGCAGGGGCGATGTTCTTGAGGACAATATTATGGAAATGGAAGAGGAGTAAGATGAAGATGGAATGGGAGATATGATACTGCTTGAAGAGTTTGACAGAGCACTGAAAGAGCTAAGTCAAAACAAGGCCCCGGGAGTAGACAACATTCCATTAGAACTACTGACAGCCTTGGCAGAGCCAGTCCTGACAAAACTCTACCATCTGGTGAGCAAGATGTAGGCGACAGGCGAAATACCCTCAGGCTTCAAGAAGAATATAATAATTCCAATCCCAAAGAAAGCAGGTGTTGACAGATGTGAAAATTACCGAACTATCAGTTTAATAAGTCACAGCTGCAAAATACTAACGCGAATCCTTAGAGACGAATGGTAAAACTGGTAGAAGCCGACCTCAGGGAAGATCAGTTTGGATTCTATAGAAATGTTGGAACACGTGAGGCAATACTGACCTTATGACTTATCTTAGAAGAAAGATTAAGGAAAGGCAAACCTACATTTCAAGCGTTTGTAGGCTTAGAGAAAGGTTTTGACAATGTTGACTGGAGTACTCTCTTTCAAATTCTAAAGGTGGCAGGGGTAAAATACGGGGAGCGAAAGGCTATTTACAATTTGTACAGAAACCAGATGGCAGTTATAAGAGTCAAGGGACATGAAAGGGAAGCAGTGGTTGGGAAGGGAATGAGACAGGGTTGTAGCCTATCCCTGATGTTATTCACTCTGTATATTGAGCAAGCAGTAAAGAAAACAAAAGAAAAATTCGGCATAGGAATTAAAATCCATGGAGAAGAAATAAAGACCTTGAGGTTCACCGATGACATTGTAATTCTGTCAGAGACAGCAAAGGACTTGGAATCGTTAGTGTCTTGAAAGGAGGGTATAAGATCAACATTAACAAAAACAAAACAAGGATAATGGAATGTAATCGAATTAAGTCGGGTGATGCTGAGGGAATTAGATCAGGAAATGAGACACTTAAAGTGATCATGGTCGAAGTAGAGAGGATATAAAATGTAGACTGGCAATGGCAAGAAAAGCGTTTCTGAAGAAGAGAAATTTGTTAACATCGAGCATAGATTGAAGAGTCGGGAAGTCGTTTCTGAAAGTATTTGTGTGGAGTGTAGCCATGTATGGAAGTGAAACATGGACGATAAATAGTTTAGACAAGAAGAGCATAGAAGCTTTAGAAATGTGGTGCTACAGAAGAATGCTGAAGATTAGATGGGTAGATCACATAACTAATGAGGAGGTATTGAATAGAATTGGGGAGAAGAGGAGTTCGTGGCACAACTTGACCAGAAGAAGGGAACAGTTGGTAGGACATGTTCTGAGGCATCAAGGGATCACCAATTTAGTACAAAACGGACAAATAATTGGATGACAAGCTAGTTGCCAGAACTGCGAAAGGCTACTGAGACACAGGTCGGGAATTCCGCCATGCGACTTACCTCGTCATCAGTTCTCAGGTAGCGGTGCGTCTAACTGGTAATCAGAACTCAGGGGCCAGCAAATGGGTGTGACTTATCTCATCAGCAGCGCTGAGGAGATAAGCAGCGGCTGCGAATAATCTCGTCATTAGCATCCAAGGAGCAGCAGGCAGCTTGACGAGTAAACTCGTCAACAGCAGTCAAAGGGTTAAAAGTGTGTAGACAAAATGTCTCTGTACCTCTGTCTCTAGGAGTAAACAATACAATAGAATCAGATAGATTAAAACTAGCCCAGGTAACACCGATTTTTAAAAAAGGTGTCGAATACAAAATTGAAAACTTGAGACCAATGTCAGTACTTCCCATCTTTTCCAAAATAGTTGAAAAAGACGTATATAACATATTTATAACCTTTCTCAAAAAGCGCCATCTAATGTTTGAAAATCAAAATGGATTCTTAAAATGTGAATGAATGTGAATGTGAATGAACTAGCGCAGCAGCTGCTCAGTTAATTGAAGAGGTAATAAGTGGCATTGAGAAGAAGCAACATGTTGCAGGTATATACCCAGACCTTGAGAAAGCTTTTGACTGTGTGAAAGCTACTATCCTATTAGTTATGCTATGAAAGATTGGCATCAGAGTCACGGCTTATGACCTAATAAAGTATTGCATAGTTAACTGAAAACAGTTTGTGCAGCTTATAACTGAAAGTGGTGTTCACAAATCCAAATCAATAAAATAAAATACGTAGCGCCACAGGGCTCAATATTAGGTCATCATCTGTTTTTTATTTACATAAATAACATAAAAGACTGCACTCACAGTTCCAAAGTGGTTCTCTATGTGGATGATACGTCCATTGTGTATAAAAAGGAATCATTGGAAAGCCACTTGATTGTAAGTACTGGTGAAACAAGTTTCATGAGAATCAACAACGGTGGTTTTAATGATGAAATTAAACTACATGTTGGCAATGAATTAGTAAAAAAAGTTTACTGTAAAATTCTTCGGTCTAACAATTCAAAGCAATCTAAAATGGAACACACTTGTTGACATAATAGCACGTAAGTTGTCTAAGAATGTATTTACCATTAATATGATTAGTAAGTTCTACAAAGACACTGTTGTCCTATAGACTGCATACCATACATTATTTTCCTCTCATCTGAATTATGGAATAGAACTCTGGGGAGTAACAACGAAAGCGAATCTAAATAAGCTATTGTTACTTTAAAAAGGTCTGTAACAACCAGCTGTGGAGCAAAATATCAGGAATCATGACTTGGCTTGCTTCCAAAAACTGGTGTGCTAATTGTAGTAAACATGTACATTCTAAAAGCCATATTACTTGTTAAAAGACTGCAGCTCAACATTTGAGCTGATTCACATCAGCACAATACCAGAAATATAGAAAAATTTAACATCAGCAGCCACAGAACTGCACTCTATGAAAAGGGCCCACAACATGCAGATTTAAAATGAGCCAATGCATTGCCTAGTATAATTATGATCCTTCCCACAATGAAGCTTAAATTTCAGCTAAAGAAATTCGTGTTACACATTAGAAGAATACCATACTTACATGCAGAACAAGAGGTGTTTCGAAAAAATACGTAAAGAGAGTTAAGCAACTGATTTTATTTGTAATCTAATAATTTTGTTATCACTGACATATTCAGAAGTATGCATTACTGTTAATCAAGAACTGTAACCTGTTTTTGTACATATGAAATGAATCATTCAACATTGATATCATATTGTAGAACCTCTGAAGCATATTGTTAATCACTCCTTTTCCACAGGTACCTTTCCAAATCTTCTAAAGATAGCAAAAGTAACCCCCTTGCAGAAAAAGGGAGCCACAGATGATGTTAACAATTACAGACCTGTAGTACAGCTTAGTGGCTTCTCAAAGATCTTTGAGAAGCCCTTTTATAATTGATTGCTAGAATTTGTTAACAAAAACTTATTGCAGTCAAATCATCAGCATGGCTTCAGGCAATCTAGATCCACAACCACAGCAGTCTATGAATATTTGCACTCCATTCTAAAAGCTGTAGATGAAAAGGAAATGGCTACTGGAATATTCTTGGACCTATCCAAAGCATTTGACATTTTAGATCATGGTTTCCTACTATGTAAGTTGAAAAGAAAGGGAATTAGAGGTATTTCAAATGAATGGATTTGATCATATCTTACTAGCCAGCAACAAAAAGTTGTTTTCAAACAAGACACAATAACTGAAAACATTTCAAGAAGAACAACATACACATCAGAAAAAAACTACTATCAAATATGGTGTGCCACAAGGATCAACATTAGGTCCTATCCTGCTTCTTTTGTATATTGATGGCCTGAATGACACTGTCCATGCCAAACAGAAAACTTTATTTGCAGATGACGCCAGTATTTTGATTACAGGGTCAGACCAAAAAGAGCTTCAATTAACTACACATGCATCATTGCTGGAGCTATCACACTGGTTTGAAAAAAAACTTGTAATTAACACCGGGAAAACGGTGGCCATGAACTTTCATATATCCCATTGTAAACAACAAAATGAACATGCATTGAAAGTAAACAACAACATTGTAAAATTAGTTGATGATATTGAGTTCCTAGGAATATATCTGCAGAGTGATCACAAGTGGAATACACATATTAAAGCTCTTACAACCAAGCTATCATCAATTTGTTACATGCTACGGATGCTAAGTTCAAGCTGTAATAGAGAAATAGTAATACAAGAATATCACGCACATTTCCAGTCAGCAATCCGATATGGAAAAATATTTTGGGGGAATGCACCCTGTAGTCAATCTGTTTTCAAAACGCAGAAACGAGCTATCAGAATCATCTGCAACATAAAGAGGCAAGATTCATGCCGCTCTCTTTTTGCTACTCTAAATATACTGAACCTCCCATGCCTGTATATATTTGAAACAATAGTCTTTGTAAGAGAACAGCCTATCAGCTGAACAGCTCTGTGTGCAATTACACAACAAGAAATGGCAATAACAGTCATATGCCAGAACATCAGCCTACCAGAAGCGCGTCCTTCATAGAGACACACAGTTGTATAACCACCTTCCTAACAACATCAAGTTGGTAAAGCAAGACAGCTTGTTCAACAGCAAAAAAGTTGAAGTTATTTCTAAGGGACCACAGTTTCTACTCTGTAAATGAATACCTCTCAGAACAAAACAGAATTTTATAATGTTAAATTAATAAACAGGGCAACGGCCTTGCCGCAGTGGATACAGCAGTTCCCGTGAGATTTAGATTAGTTTAGAAGTTAAGCACTGTCGGGCGTGGTCGGCACTTGGATAGGTGACCATCCAGGCCACCTGTTCCCATCTTTCGGAATGCACTCAGCCTCGTGGTGCCAATTGAGGAGCTACTCGACCGAATAGTAGGCGCTTTGGTCAAGAATACCATCTTATGACCGGGAGAGGGGTGTGCTGACCCCACGCCCCTCCTATCCACATCCTCCACTGAGGATGACACTGTGGTCGGATGGTCCCGGTAGGACACTCGTGGCCTGAAGACGGAGTGCTTTAAATTAATAAACAATTTATGGCAATTATTTGTTTATTAAAGTGTACTAGTTGTACATGTAATGTTTTAATAATTTAGATATTTGTAGTCCACAGCATTGTATTGATCTTATATATATATATATATATATATATATATATATATATATATATATATATATATATGTGTGTGTGTGTGTGTGTGTGTGTGTGTAATTTTTAACTTTCTGTGTCATTTATAGACCTGTCCTATATCTTTATAAGATGTCACACGACCAAAACTAAATAAATTATTATTATTATTATCCTCATTATTACTTTTGATTGTTATAGAATATGTACAGCATTTCATTAAAACTTGACCTGTCCAAACTCATGATGTACTTACCGTACAGAAATGGCTAAAAAGTTAATACACAGTTTACTGCGCTTCGTGTGTTCTGACATTTCTGAAAAGCATATTGTGACGTAGAAAATATCATTTTTCTTTGAAATTTCTGACTTTTCTAGAATTTTTTCTAAAATTTTAGAGAAACCTGGTAACCAAGAGATTGGTCGATAATTCTTAACGTCTGTCTTATCTTTATTCCTGAACAGCGGTCTCAACTTCAGCGCCTTCAGTTTTTCGCGAATATATTCTTGAAGGCATGTAAGAGTTTGACGTCACCGTCAGTCACAAAATACGCTTTAAACAAATTTCGTACTTTATTTTTCGTTTGTCTAGTTTCCGTTCACCTGAAGATCTACGTGAATTCTCATTCTGGTCTATCATAGATAACATTTATAGCAGGTAGAGATTACTGCCAAAAACGGAACGATTCGATACCAACGATTTGCAACGTCTGAGAAACCCGCCAATGGAGTGTTGTGCAGTGTGCTTGTGGGGGTGTTCGGATGTTTGTGACATAGGTTTAAATGTTTGTCAATATCCAGTGACAGTTATTTGTTTAAATTTTATGTTGCCGTGTTAATAGCCAAAGAAAGTAAGTAAACAGTTTGAATTTGGAACATATCTTTCTTCCTCATCGTTTCCAGTCGCACGAAATAAAAAATAGCATTTCACATATGAAGACAAGTAAGGTATTGGTCAGTAGCTCGAGCTTCGAAAACTGTATCAAACTCGACGATTTAGTGCCGCCCATCTCCAGGTTAAGACAGTGATGCATACGAAGCCTAATAGTTATTTGAAGACTGACACTATCCTTCAGTAGTTTTGTTTGCGTTACAGTAAGGATTTGCTTTAGTCTCCTTTTTAAACTCGCCCGATCCGGTTTTAGCACAGATATTGTGAATGCTGTGACAAATTGTCATGTTGTTAAAGTACCAGCGTTCGCAGATGGAGAAAACGTAGAATAAGTTTTCCATAGCATAGCTATGTGGTGTTATCGAGCAACTCGTTGAAAATTGTAAATTAGTAAATGTCTTTCATAATATGCCTTTACTTAAATGGTACGGCAGAAATTGCCACTGTTTTGATTTAGTCGTTTTATTTTTTGTGTTTCAAAATCCTTATGTTGAAATGTAACTCAGGTGTAATATTGATAAAACAGGGTTGCTGTATGTTGTTAACCATAGGGACGAAAAAGTTGTGTATGTAGATATGGCAATTTGTTTATGTTGACAATGTTGTAATGCTACTTTTTCTTCCACAGACCATGTCCAAAGTGAAGATTTCAGCAGAATGGAAGAAACGTGTGAAATCTGAGTACATGAGATTGCGTCAGATGAAACGTTTCAAACGTGCAGATGAAGTTAAAGTTGCTTGGAATCAGAACCGAAAACAGATGAACGGTATGTAAACAGAGGAATACCATGTGCTGTGGTTAACTAGAAATTGATGTGTCTTCATTGGCAAAAGACAAAAATTTGTAGGTGCACAAGAGAAATAGCAGCTATATTTAACTGAGGTCTGCGGTGTACATCCACAGTAAACAGGATACTACTAAGCACCAACTGTTTTGTTCACAGTTAGGACACTGGTGTATGTGGTATAGAGTGAGAGGGTTTGTGTGTATAAACCCTATTTAAAAATTTTTGTTCGACATTTAGGTTAAAGTACTTTCCATAGAATAGTTCTGATTAATTTACGTTGGAGACCCAGTGATATAATCAAACATTTTGACATTCTATAACTACCTACTTTCATATTAGTGAATTCTTTTCCAAGTAGTTCACTCTTCAGGGCCTTCAATATATGCCATTACTTGGTGGAAGCGATTAGTGTGTTGTATTCATTTAAGTGGATTTTCGTCTTTTTGAAGTACTTTTTCACACCCGGAGGTAGGATTGCAGGTATAAAAACAACATATTCCAGGTGCCACTGTAACTTTGAAAACAGCTTCAGGAGACACTCATAGCGAAAGTATTAGACCACCTAGTTTTTCAAACGTATCAGAAGAGAAAATAATGGACAGCCAACCACATCTTATGTTAAGTGAAAATAAGGCACTTTAAGAAGACTGTAAAACAGCTAATGATACCACAAAAAGCCATCAGGAAGAAAAAGGAGGAGCAGAGGAAGAACAGATAAATGCAAATAAATGACCTAGCCAACTTCAGAGTAATTTGGCAGTTTATTCAACATAGGATTGTAACGGCTGTAACTCATAATACATTGAAATGTCGTAGCAAAAGTCATTGAAAGTAACAGAAACTTGTAGATAAATCAGAGCAATTAAAACTGTGGAGCAGTTAAATTATAGACTTGGTTATTGATAAATAACCATTGAACAAAGATGCTGATGGTCACATGGAGGGTCCACTAATCTGAAGTCATATCATAAACTAGTTTATGAAACAGTTGGTCAAACACTGCAATGGATTGTCAATAGGTGCACTTAGTGACTAGTAGAAAAATGTATAAGCCAGCGAGCGCACGTATAAGCGACAGCTGCTGCAACCGATGGTAATAATGTACTAGATACCAAGGAACCATCCTTTAATATGATGTAATACTATCAGTGATCATGTGTAGCATTTCCTTCTCATTAGCAGGGTGTAGAGAGCTTTTTAGGATTTTGCCTATATGTGGACTAACTCATTATAGGGCTGTGAATTTCGCTGTACAAGATTTTCAGTTACATGTGTGAATTTATTTGCCATTTTTCTAGACTATGATAATACAGTTGTCCTTTCAGTGAGGTTATTTTCGAATTCTGATGTTTCCCCCTTATAAAACACAGTTCTACATCTCTCTCTCTCTCTCTCTCTCTCTCTCATTTGCTATCCTTTTTGTTCTGTTTTATAAGCCTGCTGATAATTTTCAGGTCATCCAAAAGTAGTAGCACCATGCTTTGACCGTGTTGTACCTATGCAAGTTCTAACAGTTATTTAGACTGGTTGCAGATGATTTTGTTACATTTAAAATATTAGATATGTGAGTTTTAGTTTGTTTTACTGTGGATAGATATTGTAAGTAAAGGTCCGTATAATGGATTTGATAACAATTTGGATGTGTGTTCGCTTTTGATACTGCAGGCTTTGAGTTAGCAGGTCAACTTAAACGTACAGTATCAGGTTTTTGAATTATATTTGGGTTCCTAGTATTGAGAGCTTAGTTTGAGCTATATAGGTAAAGTGAAATTTGTGAAAATGGGTTTTTCCTTATGTTGAGGACTTTGTTTTTAGCTGACTATGTAAGACCAATGGTTTTCATTTTTTGGTTGTGTTGAATGTTAAGAACTTTTAAATGGTGTCGATATTCTTGTTGTCGTTTGTTTAGTTTCTTCCCATCCACAACTGTCTACTTCCCACAGTTGACATATTAGCTTCATTTTATTGCTGGTGTTAATTATTTCATGAGTTGTTTATGATTGTTTTTGAGGGTAATGAGCAGCATCTTGGTCACCATGTAGTGCACCCTTGCCATCTTGAGAAAGTTATGGGTCAAAGCAGACAGGTGGAATTGCAACGTTTAGTAGTCCTAAATAAAATATTAAATTTCCAACAATTAACAACATGGTGAACTAACAGTTTCAAAACTGAAAACAAATTAATAACCAGAAACTAATGATGATGAAATAACTCACTTGACAAGCCAACAAAAACAAACTTTCAGAGCACATAGTAAAAGTAAGTCCAATGCCTCACTAACATCACTTACATACAACTCACAAACATAAACATTCTGACCTAGAGAGCACCATCATAGGTGACAAAATTCCATCAAACATGATGCATTCCAAATACGCTTCGCAAACATGACATCATGTAACACAACATAACTAAGTTAAGAGTCAAATTCTACAGGCGGTACTGCAAATTTGGTTTGTTTGTTATAGTCACGGATCACACAGTGAAGTTGATGAGTGATATTATGTTGCTGTTATAGGCAAAGATATGGCCTCTACAATTAAATTTCTTCAGTCATATGGCCTCATGGTGTCACGGGTGAAGTGTTGCAGTGTGGTGAAGTAATGGAACTGACTGAAGTTGCTGAGTCTTGAAGCAGCATAATAACTTGAGATTTTATTTCATATGTTTGAGATTTAAAAAACACCCATTGTTATTCTTAATTTCATTCATATTTTGTATTCAGGTTTGTATGTATGATGTTTATCATAATGACTGTGTAAATCTTGTATGTTTTGAAATGATCTTGACAAATCAAGTGTCAGTATCATGACTATATGGGTGTTAAATACAAATATAACTACAAAGGGATTACAGAAAGTGTCCAGTATTTGATAACATACTGATCTGCTATCAAATAATTTGTAAAACTGGGAATGTAGGGAAAATTTGTATTCTGTTTCTATATGTTATGTGATTGTGTACAATAATAACCAAATTAAAGTTCTTTACTATTTAGATATACTTATCGCTGAACAGAAACGCTGGCAAGAAAGCAAAGCCATATGGGTTGTTTTGGCTGAAGCACCACCTCATGCAAACTGTATGAAAAAAGCAGAAGTAGTTTGCTGTGATGGAGAAGTGCAAAATAGTCCTGTCAAGATTATAAATGCTGTTACACCTATTCCAACTATGTACACATGGGCTCCTATACAGCAAAATTTCATGGTAAGTCACATCATAAACATAATGGTCTAAAACTGTATATGCATTAGTGGCTGTCACTTTTTATATTTCACTTCTCATTATTTTTAAGTAGATGTAACTCTTTTACTATATATGTGCAGTGTGTGTGTTGTTCGACGTGTCCGACAGAACAGAAACCATTGTTTTTGATAAAAACAGTTGCTGTAAACACCAGTATTTCAAGGGAGGTACTGACATCAACTGCAATTAGACACTGAAATAATTTGGTGGCAAAGGTTGAAAATTCATGCTGCACCAGGACTCGAACCTGGATTTCCTGCTTTAAGCAAGTGGTCACGTTAACCCCTTTGTCTATCTGAGCATGCTCTCCATCCAACCCAAATTCTCAACTTATCACACACTGTGAAGTGGCTTTCCTATCTACTTACCTCATTTACTAAATTTTTCCTATATTCTCGCAAGAGGTTCAGATCCTTTCGCACAGATGCACTGAGGGTATAATAGCAGTGAAGCTTACAGATGTACTATATATGTGCTGTGTCTGTTCTTTTGGGTAATGCTGCGAGCAATGAGGTAAGTGGACAGGGCTGCTTCTTTATAATGTGCAATAAGGTGAACATTTGAGTCGTATGAAGAACAGGTTTGGGTAACTGAAGTGGTTGAGGCGACAGCTTGCATAAATAGTAAATCACAGTCCGGGCCCCAGTCCAGCACAAATTTTCAACTTTTTTGCCTCTGAATTATTTCAGTGCCCAATTGCGGCTTATGTTGGTACCTCCCTCTAAATGCTATTAGCTGTTTTAATTAAGATAGGGTGATGTTATATTAAAACATGTACATAAAAATATAATGGTCACACACACACACACACACACACACACACACACACACACACAGATGTAACTCTCAGAGTTAACTCTAGACATATTCTTAGTTGAATATGAGGTAAACCAATGATTCTTCGCCCCTTAGCTCTAGACATATTCTTAGATGAATAAGAGATAAACCAATGATTCTTCACCCCTTCAAATTTTTTACGATGCCACTTTCATGAAAATAATGTAGTGTAGGGCAGAGTATGAAAAATATGCTTGATTTTATGCCACCATTTAAATGTTTTATTTTCCCAGACTCTTTCCCTCTGCAGCAAGAGTATCTTGAAGTGAAACTTCCTAGCATGAATCTGGATTTATTTATTATTGCGTACAACTTTGACACCAACCTCCTGGAATCTAATGCGAGTTGTATTTTCCGTAGCTACAGAAAGTTGTGTTTGACTTTTATTAACATTCAGTTCAAGATTTATGATTTAAACATTTTCAGTAGCTAGTAAAATTATTTATAAACGAAATAGAAAATGTATAAAATGTTAAATGAAAAGTAAAAACACCAAAACCCCTAACCTGGGATACTACATTTGTTACTCATCTACACTACCACCACAACGGATGGCCTAGTGGCATTTCATAATCTTAACCACATGGGAAACATCAGGGTTGCAGAAGATATTTTGTTCAGGAAGTACCTTCTCTGGAATTCTGTATCTGTGTGGTTTAGGGATGCTCAACATTGAGATTATCAGCACCCATACATTCTTGACCCATGCTACCAGTACTTACTTGTATACGAATGAGTCCATGATTGTAATCTCTAGAACCGGAATTCCAGGAAACCCAAACAATCCGAAATCCATTGCATATCAACCTAGCCACAGATGAGTTGTGCTGTCACCCGCAGTCCCAGTGGAGTCTACTAGTGGAACCTAATGGATCAACTGCACCACCCTCCCACAGCCTACTCTTTCTGTTAGACCCATATTGGTCACTTGCAGGTTCCTGTTCATTCCGCCGTAGTTCCTACATTGTTAGTTACATAGCCACTGCTTCTGTTTGCCCTCTATGTAAAAATTAATTCCTGGGTCAGTGAATCCATGGTGATGTTCATTCACTCACTCACAGTCTTGACTTCAGCATTATGATTTACAGTTGGGTTTTTCTTAGATTGTAAATATACCAGTTACTTTGGAATAAGGCTGGGCATCTCGGACATATTCTGAGTCGTGGTCACCTTTGTGCTCATACGGCGAAGACTACCAAATCCACCAGTTAGTCCCTCAACCGTTACGGCTAAAACTCAATGGGACTCGGGGTAAGTAAGGCTAGTAACCTGCTTCTCTGGTACTTTAAATATGGTGCTGGCAACAATCAGAGCAAAATGCCTCGGACCTTTGGAGGTGACGGAGTCCCACCTCCAACTGACAAACCAGGGACTCCTAAGATACGACTTGGCAAACAAATGGTAATGAGATGGGGAGCTATTAATATCAATGGGGGCTACTGTGGGAAGAAGATAGAGCTGGCAGAGGCTGCAAGTAAGACGAGGCTGGACGTTTTAGCTGTTAGTGACATTCGGGTAAGGGGTGAGAAGGAAGAGGAGGTGGAAGAATGCAAGGTCTACCTGTCAGGAGTCAAAGCAGGAATAGCACAATGGGGTGTAGGGCTTTACATCAGGAAAGAAATGGAACCCAGCATAGTTTCAATAAGGTATGTAAACGAACGACTGATGTGGATAGATTTGACAGTGTCTAGCAAGAAAATTAGGATTGTGCCAGTATATTCGCATTGTGAAGGGACAGATCAAGATAAGATGGATAGTTTTTATGATGCACTCAGTGATGTAGTTGTGTAGTTGTTAGAGTAAAGGACAAGGACAATGTTCTGCTCATGGGTGATTTTAATTCTAGGATTGGAAATCGAACAGAAGAGTATGAAAAGGTTATGGGTCAATTTGGAGAGGATATGGAGGCCAACAGGAACGGGAAACAACTCTTTGATTTCTGTGCCAGTATGGGCTTAGTAATCACAAACTCCTTTTTTAAACATAAGAACATTTACCGGTATACTTGGGAAGGCAGGGGAACCAGATCTGTCATTGACTATATAATAACAGATCAGGAATTCAGGAAGGCTGCGAAGGACACATGTGTATTCAGGGGATTCTTTGATGACACTGATCATTATTTAATCTGCAGTGAAATTGGTATTGTGAGGCCGAAAGTGCAGGAGGTCAGGTCCATATATAGGAGGATAAGAGTGGAGAAACTTCAGAATAAGGAAATCAGGCACAAGTACATAACAGTGATCTCAGAAAGGTACCAGTTAGTTGAATGTAGTCAATTACAGTCATTGGAAAAGGAATGGACAAGGTACAGGGACACAGTACTAGAAGTGGCTAAAGAATGTCTTGGAACAGTAGTGTGTAAAGGTAGGATGAAGCAAACAGCTTGGTGGAATGACACAGTCAAGGCAGCCTGTAAAAGGAAAGAGAAGGCATATCAAAAATGGCTACATACTAGAACGCAGGTAGACAGAGAAAGTTATGTTGAAGAAAGAAACAGAGCCAAACAGATAATTGCAGCATCAAAGAATAAATCTTGGGAAGACTTTGGAAACAGGTTGGAGACTTTGGGTCAAGCTTCCGGGAAACCATTCTGGAGTGTAATTAGCAGTCTTCAAAAGGGAGGTAAGAAGGAAATGACAAGTATTTTGGACAGGTCAGGAAAACTGCTGGTGAATCCTGTGGATTCCTTGGTCAGATGGAGGGAATATTTTGAAGAGTTGCTCAATGTAGGTGAAAATACAATCAGTAATGTTTCAGATTTCGATGTACAATGGGATAGGAATGATGATGGAAATAGGATCACATTTGAGGAAGTGGAGAAAATGGTCAATAGATAGCAGTGCAATAAAGCGGCTGGGGTGGATGAAATTAAGTCGGAACTCATCATATACAGTGGAATGTCAAGTCTTAAATGGCTACACAGGATAATTGAAATGGCCTGGGAGTTGGGACAGGTTCCATCAGACTGGACAAAAGCAGTAATCACACCAATCTTTAAACATGGAAACAGAAAAGATTGTAACAACTACAGAGGTATCTCTTTAATCGGCGTTGTGGGTAAAATCTTCTCAGGTATTGTTGAAAGGAAAGTGCGAGTATTAGTTGAGGACCATTTGGATGAAAATCAGTGTGGGTTTAGGCCTCTTAGAGGTTGTCAGGACCAGATCTTTAGCTTACGGCAAATAATGGAGAAGTGTTATGAGTGGAACAGGGAATTGTATCTATGCTTCATAGATCTAGAAAAGGCGTTTGACCGGGTTTCTAGGAGGAAGTTATTGTCTGTTCTACGAGATTATGGAATAGGAGGCAAACTTTTGCAAGCAATTAAAGGTCTTTACATGGATAGTCTGGCAGCAGTTAAAGTTGATGGTAAATTGAGTTCAGGGTTCAGAGTAGTTTCAAGGGTAAGACAAGGCTGCAACCTGTCTCCACTGTTGTTCATATTATTTATGGATCATATGTTGAAAACAATAGACTGGCTGGGTGAGATTAAGATTTGTGAACACAAAATAAGCAGTCTTGCTTAGTTGTGATGGCAGATTCGATTGAAAGTTTGCAAAGTAATATTTCAGAGCTAGATCAGAAATGTAAGGACTATGGTATGAAGATTAGCATCTCCAAAACGAAAGTAATGTCAGTGGGAAAGAGATATAAATGGATTGAGTGCCAAATAGGAGGAACAAAGTTAGAACAGGTGGACGTTTTCAAGTACTTAAGATGCATATTCTCACAGAATGGCAACACAGTGAAAGAACTGGAAGCGAGGTGTAGCAAAGCTAATGCAGTGAGCGCTCAGCTACGATCTACTCTCTTCTGCAAGAAGGAAGTCAGTACCAAGACTAAGTTATCTGTGCACCGTTCAATCTTTCGACCAACTTTGTTGTATGGGAGCGAAAGCTGGGTTGATTCAGGTTACCTTATCAGTAAGGTTGAGGTTACGGATATGAAAGTAGCTAGGGTGGTTGCAGGTACTAGTAGATGGGAACAATGGCAGGAGGGTGTCCACAATGAGGAAATCGAAGAAAAACTGGGAATGAACAGATGTAGCAGTCGGGGCGAACAGGCTTAGATGGTGGGGTCGTGTTACTTGCATGGGAGAAGCAAGGTTACCCAAGAGACTCATGGGTTCAGCAGTAGAGGGTACCAAGGAGAAGGTACCTGGATTCGGTTAAGAATGATTTTGAAGTAATAGGCTTAACATCAGAAGAGGCACCAATGTTAGCACTGAATAGGGGATCATGGAAGAATTTTATAAGGGGGACTATGCTCCAGACTGAACGCTGAAAGGCATAATTAGTCTTAAATGATAATGATGATGATGTAAATATTTTCTAAGTTCTCTGCCAGGTATCTTGTTTGCTACCTCATTCACCAGATGCCAGTTGTCCTTGTCTATCAATTTTTTACTTATTGTACCCATGTCAGTTATTTGAGTCCACAAATCTTCGTAGACTGGACACTTTTATGCAGTATGGTCTGGTGTACCAGCGTCACCATATGCACACCTATTTGTTGGACTTAAATCTTTATCAGGTGAACTGTTTATTATTGTTTTCAAATGATTGGCTTAAATGTAGATTTTTATTTTTAATGTTTTGTTGCATCATTTTCATCATCGTATTGACTTTTTTACTAGCTCTTATTTTTTTCCCATTGTTCTGTTTTCATTCGGGATCAGATTGTGCCATATATGACCTACAACCAAGTGCCAACTAGAACTGCTCGTTGGTTGGTATCGTGTCAGCACATGTAGCCAGTGTGGGGGTAGTTTCAGATAACTAATGAAAACAAGAAATTACATTTTGCTTTTAGTACTTAAACTGTAATTTTTCTGTCTGTACTTAGCTCATAGAAGTCAACTTTAATCACCGTCAACAAAGTGATCATGCAGAATGAGATTTTCACTCTGCAGTGGAGTGTGCGCTGATATGAAACTTCCTGGCAGACTGAAACTGTGTGCCGGACTGAGACTCGAACTCGGGACCTTTTGCCTTTTGCGGGCAACTGCTCTACCAACTGAGGTACCCAAGCAAGACTCATGCCCCGTCCTCACAGCCTTAATTCCTGTGAAGTTTCGAAGGTAGGAGACGAAGATACTGGCGGAATTAAAGCTGTGAGGACGGGGCATGAGTTGTGCTTTGGTAGCTCAGTTGGTAGAGCACTTACCCGCAGAGGTCCCGAGTTCGTCTCGGTGCGGCACACAGTTTTAATCTGCAAGAAAGTTTCAAATTGAGCATGATTAACTTGTCTGCTGCAGGATGCTTACCACCATTTTCTCAGCTACATTGCTTATCATGGGGTTGCGGTTAGGTTAGGAAATGACAGTAAGTTCAGGACTACAGAAGCATCACCTGCCACAGTTCAGTCATTTGTCTCTTAAAACAAACTGATGTTTCTACCATACCTGATGGCAGTTGCTTCCAACACTGCTTCACATAACATGAACAGCACTTCAGTACTTGTCACCTTTACCCAAGTGGCAGCCGATGTGGCAACACTGTACTGGTAAGCAACAGATGTCAGCTGTCAAATAATTTTAATCAGGCTGCAGTTGCTTCGGAACATATTGTTCTCAATGTCTTTTCTTTGTGGTATCTATGATAGCTGTGTATTTGATTTTGACTGATCTATATAACAGTAATCTAGTTTTTCTCTTCTCATGTTGTACAACCTCTTTCATAAAATTTGCATAGTTGTACGCCATTTTTTTCAGATTTGTAAGCTCTGCACTTCAAGGCAAGCCACAATGTCTAGTAATTTTCTGTACTGGAAAGGCCACATTTTGTGGATTTTGCAAGATTATTGTAAGTGTCTATGCCATGTAGTCTATGCTCTGGTTAGCATGTAGTATTTGAAGGTCAATTTCTGCACTTCATTTTTCTCAGTAAGTCTTTTACAATTATATCGAAAGTGATTGTGTTCCTGTCCCATATTCCTCCATTGTAAACCAGGATCTAACAAATGTGTCATCACATTGTGGCCTCTTCCAGTAACAACCGAGCAAGGTGGCACAGTGATTAGCACACTGGATTCACATTCGGGAGAACAACAGTCCAAATCTGCGTCCAGCTATCCTGACTTACTTTTTCTGCGATGTTCTTAAATCGCTTCAGCAAATGCCAGGATCTATGATAGGGCATGCTTGATTTCCTTCCCCATCCTTCCCTAATCTGAGCTTGTGCTCCGTCTCTAATGACTGTGTTGTCAATGTGACATTTAATACTAATCTCCTCCTTTTCCAGTATCATGCTGAAAGATTCTCCAAAAGTTGATTTTTGTAGCTGTGTACTGATTTGTTGGGTGTTCTGTCAATGTTGGCTGTGGTACCAGCACTGTTTTTAAATATGCCTAGACATCTACCCTATTCAGTACATGGAGGTTTAATGCATCAATTGCTTCCTCTATTTGTATGCCATGCTCATCTGTCACACAACAGTGCCACAGTACAGACTTTATATTATCGTCCACCGCTATTATATGTCGTGAGTCATCAGCATAAGGAGCCGTATCTCTCAGCCTATTGATGTATGGTTCAGTGCTATGTGAGTATTGCACATAAATGCTCATTAGTGTACCAAGTTATTGACACAGCATGTATGTCACAAAGCTGGAATATTTGTATTACTTGATCGGATTTCTGGAAAAGTACTATTGCTGCTTTTGCATGTGGATCACTTACAGTTGTCATTGCGTTAACTTGAAACTGAAGAATCTTACTGTGCTTTATGCACCCCTCTTGAATTAAGGGGAGTTTGCTGGGCCTATGCGGGCAATGTTAAATTAGCCTACTTCATGTACCTTTATCTCTGGAACCAATAAAGATAACATTGTACAATTTTTACAGTTGTCTTATCCGTGCTATTTATGCCTACTGAACCAGAATTAAGAGATGAGGTACAAAAGGAGAGATATATATGTATTTTCAGTTATGCAATTTTTTTTAGAAATAATTTTACACGTAATGCCCTAGATGGCCATCTATTCAAGTTATTGCTATGGTTGTGCTTCAGTAGGTACAATATATTATAATGAAATAGGTGCCGAAGTTTCATATAGCTATCACAAGTATATATAGGAACATAAAGCATAAAAAATGTCATTTTGAGAAAATCCCTTTGAAAGTATAAAATGATAAAAATTGACTTGTAATTTTAAATTAAATCGCAAAAACAGCCAGCAGCATAGTCAGCATCACCATCTTTGCCAGCTTCCTCCTCCAAAAGCTCCTTTATCTTGATTGATCTTGCTTCTTTGGTGGTGAACTGAGCTGCATGCTGTGCCCTGGCGAGTCTTATCTTCTCCAATAACTTCAAGCCCTGTAAAGTATGGTAGCCCAGAGTGATGTTAAGGTGTTTTAGAACTCTTTTTCTTCCCATATTTCCATCATTAAATGTTAATACAGCATCACTAATTCCCCATTTTAGTGTATTGAGGCCTACAAAAACATTTTTGGGCACTCGTGTCCTGCTATTGTCATTGAATGATACATTAGGATTCTGTGTTCGCCCATGTAGGCACTTTCGGAGGAGGTCTGGGTGAGCTAGGTCCCTATAAATTGATTTTATTGCTTCCGTAACAGCTTCAGGAATAGAGTTCTTGTGTTCAAAAGACACTCCTGAAACTTCAGCCTTCCGGCTGGAATTTACACCACGATTCAGGTCCAGGTGAGCAAGAGTGCATGTGTCGGTTTTCTGTCATTTGAAAGCTTGTGGAAGTATGTGGCCCAGACTGCTTTTCTCATACCTCCTAAATCATTTCTGTTATTTCTGATGGCCATTCCATAATACTTATGGAGCTGATCTATTGTTTTATCAGTCAGCTGACCTCTAAGTGGCTTGCCATCAGACAATGTGGTGGTGCGAAGAGATTGTTTTAATTTTCTGAGACGTGTGCTCGTCCTCTTTTGCACATGCCCATCACATTCCAATTTCTTTGTCACAACATTTTCATATGGATTTGCTTCAACAACACACTTATACACCTTAGAATCTCCATCCCCAAGGAACTGGGTGTAGCACACACCCTTTTCCTGCAGTGATCTGCTAAACATTTTCATTGCGGCATCAGCTTCTGTTCCTCCGCTAGTTCCTTCATAATTTTTCTGGCAGTTTTCATGTTCATTTTTTCCGTTTTTGTCACAGGAGCAATAGCAATGTTTTGTAAGTGCCTCAAAATCAATTACTTTGCCTGTGTCTACACTTGTGATTGTGGCAACTGAGTTTTTCAGCGTGTGACCAAGCTTTTGCCATGTCCCATCACGCGCAACTGGTATATCAATGTTGCCTTCGTTCACTTCAACAGCTTCATTTGCTGCAGCCTTCATTGACAGGGAATGGACAGATTCAACAGCTTCCCCTATAACTTCAGTATACCTCTGAATTTTCGTAGGTGATGGTGGTAGATTCATAACCGAACAGAAATACTGAGCTGCACTAAGACCTTTTCCGATAGCTCTCATGGCATAGAAAAGTCTAACAAATACCTCATAAAGATTATTCTTGCATTCATTTGACGTTACAAATGACTTTTTGCTGTCACATCCAGTGCAAATAATTACTATTGTCATAGAGAGTCCAATTCTTGCAGAAAAATCTTCTTCAATAATTACTTTTCCGCCACAAATATTACAGCACAATGTATCTCACAACATCTGAATTAAAATGTTCATATCACACAAAACATAGCCCAGACCAGAAATACTATTTTCTAAATTATCCTGCAGTAATCCTAGTTCCTCAAATTGTTTATGTAATTTAGTTTTACTTGCATTGGGTGATGTCGCATCTCCCTTGTTCTCTGGTGGCACATAAAGATAATTTGATTTTTCATTGCTTGTGGGTTCCAACTCTTGAACAACACACAGTTTTACACATCTAGTGTGTTGGTTTCCACCGAACTTAAGTTTCTTGAGTAGACTAGCACTTCAAGGTATGTTTATATTATGTCAAACTGCACCAGATTACGTTGAAAGTCACTGTTTCAATCAAAACAAACAAACAATGCCAAGCGACTGCAAAATAGCAGTGTGACTAACATCGAGCGCCACGTGTTTTCTGTCAGAGATGAAAATCACAGCCTTCTATAAAATGTAGTTTCCGAGATATTGATATATAAACAGATGCATGTCCGAAATTTGGTGGTCTCTCAGATATGCATGTAAGACTTCAAAATTAAAAATAAAATACTTCTAAACATCACACACAGATAATTTATGCACTATTTTGTGCAGGAAAGAGTTCATCATATTATAGGGCATGTTTTGTAAAATGTGAAAATTTTCGAATTTTTGCCTGCAAACCTCCCCTTAATACAAACCATAGTTTGGAACATGACCTTTAGCCTACCTTTCACAGGAAATGTTCTTGCCATCTGAATTATTTTTCCACTGCTTCAGCTGATTGGTACTGATTGGTACCTCTTAAGAGAGAGAGGATGACAGAGAATGGCTTCACTGCAGTGCTTCATTGGCCTGGTTCTAATTATAGGTTGTTTCTTCAAGACATCTTCCAGCTTGAGATCCAGGTCACCCAGCCAGTTGTAGGTTACCTACATATGGGGTGCAAATGTGAAAACATAATTAAACATCACAAAAATACTCCTAAAGCAATGAATGCACAAATAAAATGCATAAAGAGACACTCCATTAATTCCGTCGCTCTGAACAGTACCAGTATTGAGTGTTCAGAATTTGAGTGAGAAAAAAAAAACGGAACTTGATTGTTACTAACATTGGTAATCATTTTCAAATGTTAATTTCAGTATGGGAAAAACCGTCACAATACAGAAATCGGAAGGTCATTTTCTGATAATTTTGTTCGTTGTAATGAAGTATATTTATTTATATATCCTTTTCCATTATACCTTTTAATTTTTATTGGGTTGTATCAGTATTTTAAATGTATATAATATTCACATATTGAATTCTCACATCTTATGTTAAATTGCCAATTTCAATCTTTTGCAGGTGGAAGATGAAACTGTCTTGCATAACATTCCTTACATGGGAGATGAGATTTTGGATCAAGATGGGACATTTATTGAAGAGCTGATAAAAAACTACGATGGAAAAGTTCATGGCGACCGAGAATCAGGATTCATTGACGACACAATTTTTGTGGAGCTTGTTAATGCTTTAATGCAGTATCAGACCAAAGAGGTAAGATTTTTTTTTCCTTCTACTAAGGCAAATCCCAATGTTCCTTTCCTGCAATAATTACATATTTTGTATTCATGAAAAGCAAGTATATGGTGCTATCATATTTATGAGGGGTAACTTTTCAGGAAGCGTTTTGTCTGGCTATGGTTTATGCTCTTTAGAGTGGCTATGGCTCCTAGTAGTGACACTCGTATAATACTTCTTTGTTAAGTAGCTCTTTCTTCGTTTAGTTCTAATTTAAATTATTTCATTTTGAGATTTTTTAAAATTATGATGTTAGTTTTCAACATTTGTTAGAAAGTTGTTGTCACTGACTGGCACGAAAAATACAACACTTTGATTTTTTAAAATTTATTTTATATTTTTTAATTTAAATTTCAGTCATTTTATGATACTAATTTAGTATTTTACAATAAAATATTGTGGTATGGTCCTATCTAGATGTCCAACAACGAAAAAAGACTATTATAAACAAATTAAGTCAGAGTTGCAAAAGTAACATGAATGAATTCACATTTCAAGCAAATTTTGAGGAAGCACATGAAAGTAACACACCTTTGTTTTGATTTTCTGTGCTTCACACTTCACAGAATATTACCTCCTCTCATATCAGTCACAGCATCCAATCTTTCTGGCATGCTCGTGATTAATACTGCAATGTGTCTTGAGGAATCATCTTCCATTCTTTAAAGAAGTCCCCCGACAGGCCTTTTCGCATCTGCTCCCTTACATGTTCAGTGGGTTTAAATCAAGGCTTTGAGCTGGCCAAGCCATAGTGTGAATCTCCACTTCATCCAAGAATCCATGCAAAATTCTGCTACATGTAGGCAAGCATTGTTGTGCATTTTTGTAAACCCAACTTCAGTAAATGGACTGGAAGGCACAACATGCTCCAAAATGTATCCAGATATTGATGTGCTGTAAGGCTCCCATGCTACACAACGAACAAATCTGTCCACACAGTCGTGCTGATTCCTGCCCACACCATCATAGAACCATCATGAGAAGATGTCCTGCATTATGATGTGTGAGGAGAATACCATCTGTAGGCCTTATCCATACCCTGTCTCTACCATCAGATGATTGTCGACCAACTACTGGCTCATCAATGAATATCCTCACCAGTGGCTGATACTGAATGCAGTTCAGAGGTGCTACACATTGTGGTGGATGACCACCACCAGGGGCGTGCGAGGAACAATCAAACAATGTAATGTGGGCCAAGCAGCTCGCAGTAATAGGGCGAAACAGCTAGTGTGGTTAAGTCTTTTACAGTCCATTGCATAAGTCCATTGCATAACCTACTACCAGTCAACTGCTCTATTTACTGGATTAAATCCTGCTTTGTACTGGGATTTTCTTGTTCCCATTATTGGCTTTCATTCAGCACTCTACTTCTGAGGACTTGTCTTTGTTACATGTTATGCATTCATAACGGGAGTCGACAAAATAGTGGCGTGAGGTCTTACCCTATTGTACTTTCGGGGACATGTTTTCATCTAGTGCCGGTGTTATGTTCCCCGAGTTTTTGGAACTTTGACTCCAACATTTCCAACAATAACAGCAACTGTTTGTAGCTCAAGAGGAAAAGATCAACAACAGCTGTTACTGGAACAGCACCACTGCCAGGGGCAATGGCAGCAACAGCGAGAACTCCATGTTGCTTTCGGGCCTGTCTTGTTGTTGGCGCAGTTGGTAGTCACTCCTGCACCCGCATTGCCATTCTCTACCTTTGACGAGTCTATAGAGAGCAGGAAGTTTACTGTGGTCGTTTTGAACTGCCCTGTTTTGCTTATAGCATTTTTGGTACGCGACAAAGTGCTTCCCTCTTATCTTCTAGTTGTACAAAGTGGTACAGGAGTTGCAATCACTCTTGGACCCTAGTGCTTTATCTTTCATTATCCCTGTCCCCTGTTAAATGGGTACTATGATCATCAGAGGTACCTTGTTGTTAGGCTGCAGTGTAATTAGTGTCATAAACAACATGGACACTATTACGCAGAATGGCTGCTGGACAGGAGCCTTGAATCCCTTTTCAAACTGCTTCATGAAAATGGCACTGATATGGCGATCCCTACTAACCTTAAACAATTGCAATCATTCCTGGGTAAAATCACATACTATGCCAAGTTTTATTCTCCTAGTGGTGCAAATTGTATACTCCTTGAATCATCTGCACAAGAAGGACATCAAATTTTTGTGGTTGGCTACCGTAAGGACAGTGTCAAGGTGAAACCAGGTCTACCGTTGACACTTCCAGTGCTCACAGTGGACACATCCCAGTATGGCATTACTATGGTTTTGTCCTGTCAATTTTGGTTGGTTCTGAACAGCCAAATGCCTTCTCCTCCAAAATGTTGATTGCAGTGCTGCTCAACTAGCCACAGACTGAGGAGGAGGCTTCAGCAATCATTTGTGGGGGTCAAGAAATTTCATATTGTATTTGTATGGCAAAAATTTCATCTATTGACAGACCACCAACCCTTCAGTTTGTTATTTGGGCATTGTTCGATGCTCCTGAAAAGATACCCAACACACCAATGCAGAGGCCCTCTCCTGCCTCCCCTTCACCCCAACAGAATTCAATCACCAGGAAGCTGTCTGTTTTGCCCAAATTTTATCTGTGGTGCAGAATGAATGGCCAGACTATCTTTCCAGCTATGCCGACCTGACCTTTCCAATTTATTTTGTGTTGCCCTACCAATTCAGTGCCATGAAGGGCCTCTTAATGTTGACCACAAAGGACTTGAATGTCAGTTTGTCATTCTGCCCTCACTTTGGCCATGCATCCTCAAGCTCCTTCGTGCTTCACATTGGCATGTGACACATGGAGGCATTGGTCCTGCAGCATTGATATTGGTATGGCACTGATACTGACATTGAACATGTGTTCCGCTCCTGTTGTATGTTGTGCCTGCTCCATCAATCGTGTGGTTCCTGTGTAATGTTCCCCCTGCCCCCCACCGAGCGAGTGGCGCAGTGGTAGCACACTGGACTTGCATTCGATGACATCGCTGTTTGGTCTCTTCCCCCAACCCAACCCAACCCCCCCCCCCCCCCCCCCCCTCCCACACACACACCTTTTTTTAACCTTATAACCTCCTTTCAAGACTATCCATTCAATTGAACTGTTTAGAAGTCCAGTGCCGTCTCTGGCAGAATTACAATGTCATTGGTAGAACATAGCTTTTAGGTGATCAGAAAGTTTCCATTTAAGGGCCTTGGTGCTGTGTATATGCAACATAATTCAACACCAATGCAGATATATAAACACCAATGCGTAGTCAAGGGATTAGTGTGGTATTCATGTCTTTCTGATGTGTGCAGTAAATATGGAAACATGAACTATGGTAACATTATTACAAAATACATCCGAACAGGAACAAAATACTATTATTCTTTTCTTGGCTGCTGAAGGACAAACACTGGTAGACATCCATTGGAGAGTGAAGAAATGAGGCAGCAAGTCTAAAATTAGGGAGAGATGTCCAGGAAAACTAAGACAGGGGATGCTGCTGCTGCTTCATTATAATGCATGTCTCCATATTGCAAATATTGTAACACAAAAGTTATGCAAACTCAAGTGGGAGACACTCAAGCACTCATCTTATAGTCCAAATCTCTAACCCTGCAATTATCACATCTTCGGTCCCTTGAAATAAGGCTTTTAAGGGATGACAATTCTTGTTGGACAAGGATATGCTGCAGACAGTTTTGGACTTCTTCATGCAGGAAGACGCATTGTTTTACCAAACGGGTATCTTCAACCTGATGCATTTGTGGGATGATTGCCGCATTGCTCACAGCGATTTTGCCTGATTGGCATACTGGCTCAGGACTGTACGGCCTTCGAATGGAAACTTTGATCACCCCTTATATTTCTTCTCTCTGAACTTCAATTCCCTTTCCAAAACTCTCTTTGGTGTCCTTTACTGCTTGCTCAGTGTAGCGACTGAATAACTTGGGGGATAGGCTTCAAACCTTTTACGCTCCTTTGTCAACTGCTGCCTCCCTTTGTGCCCATCAACTCGTGTAATTGAAATCTAGTTCCTGTACTGTCATCAGTACTGCCTGAAAACTGTAAAACCATAGAACTATCACAGCACTGAGATTTTGCCATAGAAGTGCAAACAAAATCACATTATGTAATTGGTCATGATAGTGAAGGGAGTATATTGTAAGAGATTGTAAAAAGGGAGCATTTTTTAAGATGTGAATAAATTCTTTTTACTGCATATTAGTCACTTGTACCATGTAATAGCCGGATCCTATTAAACTCTGCAAGACATAAGAGGATTGTAGAAGAGAATAGTTTAGCCTTTTTGGTATTAAGGCACTTCTGACTGGCAAACAATAGCCTACTACTACTCACATAAACTAAAACTGATGACTGTGGGCAGTGGGAATATTGCATAGTATGAGTTTCCAATTGCTTTTCGTATGTCATCGTGAGATATTATGGCATCTCATTAGTGATACCTTGTACACTCTTTGGCTGAGTAGGGAGTGATTCTCAATTTTGTTTTGACCTTTCGTCTTGGAAAGAATTCTTTTTAGTTTTTGGTTTAAAGCACTCTGTGTGTGTGTGTGTGTGTGTGTGAGAGAGAGAGAGAGAGAGAGAGAGAGAGAGAGAGAGAGAGAGAGAGAGTGAGTGAGTGAGTGAGTGAAGGCCCTTTTGAGACCTTCAGCATACTGGTTAAGGGAGTTCTCATCACTGCAGATATGCAGATATACCATCCATGGCTGGGAGGCTATGTGGGAGGGAAGACATCCGTCAAAATGCAGATCTGGTTAGTGGTTGGTGAGTTTGGCATATTGAGTTGAAGAGGACTAGGTGAATTGGATCGGAGAGGAGGTGTTGAGGTTGTGGGGGAATGAGGATAGTGTGTCTTGGCCCTGATTCTTATCATGAAGGTATCATCTGTGAACCTGAACCAGACAGAGGTTGGGGTGGCTAGAATGGTATCCTCTAGGTAGCCCATAAAAAGCTTGGCAAACAGTGGCACCATGTGGGTGCTCATGGCTGTGTGTTGAATTTGGTTATATAATTTCCTCTCAAAGAAGAAGGTGTTGTATGTGAGGATATAATTGGTAATTTGGGAGAGGTAGTATTTGGCAGCGACAAGGCCGTGTGCATGACAGAAGATGGTGTATGGGGTGGTGGCATCAACAGTGAGATTAGGGATTTGGTAGGTAAAGTGATAGGTACAGCAGAGAGTTGCAGAAGGAAGTGGTTAGTATCTTTGATGTGAGAGGCTAGGTTTCAGGCAATTGGTTGGAGATGTTGCTCAACAAGAGCTGAAATTCTTTAAATAGGAGCACAATAACCAGCTGCAATGGGGCATCTGGGATTGTTGGGGTTGTTAATTTTTGGAAGCATGTAGGAGGGTTGCGGGGTGTCATCGAGGTGAGGACGGACATGGACTTGAGCGAGAAGTTATGGAATAGGCCTATTGATTTCAGTAGGGATTAGAGGTTATGTTGGACTTCTGGGATGGTATCTCTGTGGTAGAGCTTGTAGATAGAGGACCCAGACAGTTGGCAGATGCTTTCCATCAGGTAGTCTCTGCGATTCATCACAGCAGGATTGGAACCTTTGCCTGCAGGGAGGATGATAAGGTCAGGGACTGTTTTAAGGTTGTATGTGGCTGAAAGCTTAGTGGTCATAGGAAGGGACCTAGGGAAGGATGGTGAGGCCACGTTGGATGTAAGGAATTTTTAAATGGTGGCTAGGGGATGGTTAGGTGGGAATGGGGTTTGGTTGTGGTTGGATGGTGGTATAAAGTGGGGTTAAGTTGGCCTTGGTTGGAGGGACTGGTGGCAAAAAAGTGTTTCCACTTTGGGGTCAGGAAAAGGAGAGTAGGCCTTTGACAAGTCCAAAATAGTTAATCTTGAGTCTGGAGCTGAACGTGAGGCCTTTGGATAGGTTTCAAACTTCTGTGGGATTGAAGTTTTTGGTGAAAAGGTTAACAACAGTGTTTTGGTTTCTGGATTGTGCAGAATGTTGGGAGGGAGCTTTGGAAGATGTTTAAATTGAATAGATCACTTAGGCAGGGTCTGTTCTCTGTGAAGTGTTACCAAGAGAGTCCACTGTGGTTAGGATAGATGTTGATGAATAGTGGTTCCCCAAGGCAGGAGTGCATGGAGGTGCTGTCTGGAATACTCTTCCAAGTGTTGGTGGGCAAGATTTTTAATTTAGGAGATGAGCTGTTTAGTAGGATTACACAGAAGCATTATTTTGCAGAGGAAACAGAGGTGGTGTTAGGTGCCTGTGCCATGGAGATGTGTTTCTGCAGTACCAGGTTTGTGAGATATAGGGGTTGGTGGAATTTAAAAAGGTGAAGACCATTGTGAAAGAAGTCATGGGAACCAGAAAATGGAATATTTATGGTTAGGCCATTCAGAGGGACACCATGGCCAACCAGAATTTGGGAAACAGGATGTGGTACTTGGATTTAGCTAGAGAAAGGGATACTTTTCTGAACTGACATAGATAGAGGGAGCGTGGGCCCTTTTGGCTTGAGATGGTGATAGGAAAAATGAGAAATGCATGAATGAAAGCCTTAGGTGGTTGTAAAGGGAACTGGAGGACAATTTGGCGAATGAAAAGGACTAAAGAAATTGTACTGAGGCTATTAGGATATTTGATCATGCATAAGTTTTTGTTACGAATGGGAAACAAAAAGTAAACACAAATGGGAAAGAAAAAGTAAAGACATAAAATTCTGACGGGAGCTATGTGTGAGGAATGGTGAGTGGTTTTCCCAAACTATACAGGTCAGAGTTATCCTTACAACACATCCTTTGATCCCGTAACCCTCCTGGCCTCAGTTTCTGTTACACCACTGTCCCCACGCACTCCACCTGACAATTTCTCTTCCCTCCATCCTATCATCCCCTCTCGATTCACATTTTGATCTCACTTCATCATGCACCTCTCTCCTATGGCTCTCGCACCTGCACCTCACATGCATAGCCGATGCCAACTGCCACAACTCCCTCCCACATTCCTAGCCACCCCCGTCCACCTGCCAAACTATGTACTAGCTCAAGAAAAAAATTAGTTTGGAAGCTGAGTAAATGGGATGTCTGAGTCTTTTGACCATGGTGCCATGTTAAACAGCAAAATAAAGCAAACAGAAATTAGGGAAAAATGGAGAGGAATGTATGATTAGTCTTTTTCAGAATTATTTGTTTGTGTTTTCTTAATATATCTAGTATGATTGTTAGCATTGTCCCCATTTTCCAGGATGAAGCTGCTGGTGATAAACACGCAGAGAAAGAAACAAAGGACAAAGGCAGCCGTGCTTCGGTGAATGGCGGAAGTGCTCACAATAATAGCAGTGGGAACAACAACCGTCATAGTAGTGGATTCAACTCGTCAAATAGCAATGGCACGGGTCCAGAGCGACGCTCTGCAGATAAGCAACCAAAGGCATTCCCAGCAATGGTTATCTTCCAGGCTATTTCTGCCATGTTTCCTGATAAAGGGCAGCCAGATGAACTCAGGGAAAAGTGAGTGACATTGGACCAAATTTAAGTAAGAATGACTTACTTTTTAAGAAAGAAAACAGAAAAATTTCAGTGGAGCATCAGTGAGAAAAACCTGTAACACAGTGACATGTATACTCAGGGGAGACTGACAGTTGGCAGGCTGCTGGCCCCTATCACTTGACTCTCTGAAACATTAATCACAAAGTGATTTTAATTGAAGCATAGGTCACAACAGTATGTTAGTGCTGTCACCATGTTATCATGTTATCATATCTGAATGGTAGATAATGGATGTGCAATGCATCAAACAGTGAGCACTAGGTAACACCATGAACAGTGCCACACACTCAGTTGACACAATGTTACCAACACAAAATAGAGCTTGAAAGACGCATAATTGTGGGCCTTTGTGTGGTCAGCTTGTCAAATTGGGCCTTTACGTGTGACGATTGCACAATCTATCATCTCTCATCAGACCTAGTACCATCTTTCAATGCATACTCTCACATCGTACATGTGTCTACGAACATCATGCATGATATTGAGGCTTCTATTCCATCGTTCCATAATGTATTTCCTTGATGTAGGTTGTGTGTGGCCTCCTTATCTCTCCCTCTTTTTCCACCCTTCCTTCCCACATCTGACCATCCTCTTCCAACCAGCCCCTCATTAAAGAAAGAATATGAAGGTATCAAAAGATAGGAGTGCTGTTAACTGTTTTAATGTTATTGTCGTCAACAGTACTGAGAAGTACCTCTAGAAGTTTAGCACTATCCAGTTCATATTTCTGCTTGTGACTTTTAACATACTTTCGAAACAGAATTTTCACTTTTCTTTGCTGATATTCAATCTCTCACACATCACTCACTCCATTTCTTTGTTTGATAGGCTTGCTTCAGCAGTCTGCGGTGTGCTTAAAGATAACTGATGCAAAGAAAAAAAAAGTCCACCAGCAGAAAAATTCTTATACACTACTGGCCATTAAAATTGCTACACCAAGAAGAAATGCAGATGATAAACGGGTATTCATTGGACAAATATATTATGCTAGAACTGACATGTGATTACATCTTCACGCAAATTGGGTGCATAGATCCTGAGACATCAGTACCCAGAACAACCACCTGTGGCCGTAACAACGGCCTTGGTACACCTGGGCATTGAGTCAAACAGAGCTTGGATGACGTGTACAGGTACAGCTGCCCATGCAGTTTCAACACGATACCCCAGTTCATCAAGAGTAGTGACTGGTGTATTGTGACTAGCCAGTTGCTTGGCCACCATTGACCAGATGTTTTCAGTTGGTGAGAGATCTGGGGAATGTGCTGGCCAGGGCAGCAGTCGAAATTTCCTGTATCCAGAAAGGCCCATACAGGATCTGCAACATGCCGTCGTGCATTCTCCTGCTGAAATGTAGGGTTTCGCAGGGACCGAATGAAGGGTAGAGCCACGGGTCGTAACACATCTGAAATGTAACATCCACTGTTCAAATTGCCGTCAATGCGAACAAGAGGTGCCCGAGACTTGTAACCAATGGCACCCTGTACCATTACGCCGGGTGATACGCCAGTATGGCGATGACGAATACACGCTTCCAATGTGTGTTCACCGCAATGTCACCAAACACGGATGCGACTATCATGATGCTGTAAACAGAACCTGGATTCATCTGAAAAAATGACATTTTGTCATTCATGCAGCCAGGTTCATCGTTGAGTACACCATTGCAGGCGCTCCTGTCTGTGATGCAGCGTCAAGGCTAACCGCAGCCATGGTCTCCGAGCTGATAGTCCATGCTGCTGCAAATGTTGTCGAACTGTTCGTGCAGATGGTTGTTGTCTTGCAAACGTCCCCATCTGTTGACTCGGGGATCGAAACGTGGCTGCACGATCCATTACAGCCATGCGGATAAGATGCCTGTCATCTCGACTGCTAGTGATGCGAGGCCATTGGGATCCAACACAGTGTTCCGTATTACCCTCCTGAACCCACCGATTCCATATGCTGCTAACAGTCATTGGATTTTGACCAACGCGAGCAGAAATGTCGTGATACGATAAACTGCAATCGCAATAGGCTATAATCCGACCTTTATCTAAGTCGGAAATGTGATGGTACGCATTTCTCCTCCTTACACGAGGCATCACAACAATGTTTCACCAAGCAACGCTGGTCAACTGCTGTTTGTGTATGAGAAATCGATTGGGAACTTTCCTCATGTCAGCACATTGTAGGTGTCGCCACCGGTGCTAACCTCGTGTGAATACTCTGAAAAGCTAATCATTTGCATATCACAGCATCTTCTTCCTGTCGGTTAAATTTCGCATCTGTAGCACGTCATCTTCATGGTGTTTAATGGCCAGTAGTGTATAAAAACATCATTTGCATATTATACATATTGTTTGGATACTTACGTAAATTGCCAAATGTGGTAATCTTTGGCAGATACAAGGTGTGATCAAAAAGTAATGGGAATTTTTTTTAAATTTCGCTGGCAGTATACTGCCAATTTAAAAAAAGAAAAGAAAAGAAAAATGTTGGTACATGTGTTCCTGGTGTTATGTATGCATTGTCAGCTGTTTTTAATGTTTAATTTATTGTTGACAGCCAATAAGATTAAACGTGTTTTTGAGTGCTTGGCGAATTTTTACTTTCAAAAAAGATGGGTCAAAAATTTGTATTAAATTTTGCTTGGAAAATGAAATGAAGTGCAGCACTGCATTCAAAATGTTGATTGTGGCTCCAGGCAAATCTACTGTGAGTAAGACAAGAGTTTACAAGAGGTACAAACATTTCAGAGAGGGTCGAGAAGACATTGAAAATGACAACCACCTTGGATGCCCTAGCACATCAGTTACTGACGACAATGTGGAAGAAGGCAGAAAATGTTTCTAGAAAACTGCTGTATCACCATAAAAACAGAATCGCAGAAGGAGCTGAGCACCATAACAAAAAGTGAGTTCCAGAAATGCTTCCAAGATGAGAGAGGTGCTGGCACAAATGTATGCTATCTGGAGGGTGGAGGTTGGGGGTGGTTACTTTGAAGGGAACAAAGTTGATGTTGAATAAATAAAAATTCTTGAAGAACAATAAAAATTCCCGTTACTCTTTGATCACACCTTGTTTCTCTGCCTGATAATAATTTTCAAACAATGGAAAATCCACATAGGAATATCAACAATGTAGAGGAAGATAGATTGTGACTTACCTTAAAGAAGACACATTAAGTTACAGATAGGCCCAATTGAATGGCACTTACAAAAAAGTTTCGGCCACAACCTTTCAACGGCAAAAGAGAAACAGAAACACACCGTTCATACACACAAGCAGGCACATCTCACACACATGATAGCCAACTCAGCAGATCAGGCCAGAATGTTCTGTGTTTCTCTTTTGCTGATTAAGACTCTAGCAAAATCTTTGTAAAAGTGTCTTTTAATTGTGCCTGTCTGCAACTTAACATTTCTTCCTTACAATAAGTAGTGATCTATCTTTCCCTACATTACTAACAACAAATTTCAGTATGTAGTTTTTTATTAGTTTCTGGACTTGATATTGGTCATTATGCAGTGTTTTGTAGTTAACTGTGGTTATATGATGCTTCCAGGTACATTGAACTCACGGAACGACTTGATCCAAATGCCCTTCCTCCAGAGTGCACTCCAAATATTGATGGACCAAATGCAGAGTCTGTACCACGTGAACAGACAATGCACTCATTTCACACGCTGTTTTGTCGTCGCTGCTTCAAATATGATTGTTTCCTCCATCGTGAGTACAAAATTCTGTGTGATGACTCGGTTTCCGCGGGATTGCGTATGAGCGTGTGTGGAAGCTACTGCCCCATGCTGGAACTGCAAACTTTCTTTCATGAATCAACTTGAACTGAACATCTGATGAGTTCAGCGTTCTCAAACTGTTCAAAATTGAAATTGTTCGAACTGTTTGGAAATGGAAACTCATCACAGATGGGATAGTTTTGAATCCTTCACCAGCTGATGACATAACACAGTGCACACTTCAAATAAAACTTCCTTGTCTGTTTTTCCAGTTTAAATGTATAGAGAATGTTAAATGGCATCATGCTGTTGATCTTGGAGAGAATTCGTGCTAGCTTGTTAGTACACCAAAAAATTTCTTTCTGGTTTCAAATATAGTTTGGGAACATAGAGATGTTTGTGTTCGAGTTTGGTTCTCGTTATTAAATTATTGTATAGTTTGTACGGTGTTAAGCCTTTCTAGTTCCATAACATGACAATTGATAACATGATTATTGTGATCGCCGATAAAGTTTTAAATATTACTTTATAAAACAATTGCCAACAAAGTAAAATCTCAGGTGGTTTGAAATTTTAATTCTACATGTAAAGAGTGAGATGGGAGGAGCAGTGATCACAGGCTAGATATATTTTGTACCGGTTTACATATTTTATCAGAAGAGCTGAATTTGCAGCTCTTCCAATGGGTTTTTTTCCACACACACTTCTAGCATGCGTAGTTCCTGGTGGAAACTGAGAACTTGGTGGTGGAAAAATTGCCTACTTTAGGCAGGGTGAGACTGAATTCAGACTTACTTTGTTGATTGAGAGTATTTTGTTTGTATGCAGCATGCAAAGTGGCAGGAAGTCCAGCCACAAGTCGAGGTAAGACTCCTTTTCCTCTTACCTCACTGTTAATAGATTATTCGAGAAGATTTCATCATTGTCTGTGCTCATTATTATTCCTACATAAAGTAGTGTATTATTTACTGAAATGCACACTGCATGTGAGAAGAATCAGTCTAACTATAAAGCAGAATTTCTGCACTTGAAGTAAGGTTTACAGATTTTTCTGACTGGCTTTGAAAGGTGCCTTCTTTTTAGGTGTATACTTGTCTTTCACTGTTCATATGTAGGGAATCTAGGTAGAAATTTCTCAGAAATATCCTTTATTAGTAACAGTAAGCAGTGCGCATTAGTTTTCTTAGATCCTTTTTTAAAGACATAGTTTTAGAAGTGAAAAAACTGGTTGCAATTATTGTCATGATCTTATTTTTTGGAGGTGAAGTTATTCCATTTTTGAAAAGCTGCCTCATACAAGAAGTAGTCGTATCAAAAGCTATAATCAATAATATGACAGCTATAGAAGAAAGTTGTTTCTAGTGTTTGAAGAAATTAGGACAATCGTGGAGTTGAAATACTATCAATGCACATGTTTACTTACAACACATTTCTAAATAACTTTGTATTACTTTAATTTTATTCCCTCTCTGAAACTTGAATGATACTCCAACACTTGGCTTAATTTTATCGTATGATACATTTAGAATTTTGGGAATTGATTCTGTGTAATCTAGCATAATTTGCTTACACTGCAGTCATGATTTGTTTTAACACCACATTACTTCAAGCAAAATGTGTTGTACCGTTTAATGTATAAACTTCTAATTTTTTTGTTCCTAATTTGAAGGAAGGAAAAAAACTTCATTTTAAAAGAAAAGCTGTTCGTATAAGAAAAGGACCCTATTCTGTGATGTGTTGTTAACTTTATAATGTGTTGTTTTATTAAAATTAATTATTTTAATGTGATGAAGGTTTATTTGTTATTGTTGTTTTCTCTTTTGTTTATCTATAAGTGAGGGAATTAAATATAACTGTTTTTCTTGTGACCATGAAACCAACGTTTCACTGCATAAACTTCCAAAATAACTTTTAGTGACATTTTTGAGTAGACCTTTCAGGAACGAATAGGAAAAGGTGTTAAAAGTACCTATCTGTACACTCTTACATCTGATGACTGTCTCACGGTGATGGAAGGAACCTTTTCGTCTCCTCCCTTGTCCAGTTGTACTTTGAACACATATTTTACTGTTTCCAATCAAGTCATTGAGCATGACTTGTTGCCCAAGTTCAACAGATAATATTTATATGCATATGTTTATTAACCTTTCTGGCGAGAAGAGCTAAAATACTTGCCTTGAGTAAGTGCTGTTAGAAACAGATGATCTCAGGCTTTTGAACAGAGATTACATATATTTTTTAAAAAGATTGTGTCACTGTAAGGTTTTACATAGCTCAAAGAATATAGTGTCTTATGCAGGTTGCAGTAAAATGTAGAAATTTAACATGCTTGTGTATGATCCGTAGCTAACTTTTTTCTGTGGTTTATTCTTTTTAATAAACTATCCTGTGCAAGTCTGTTCATCTCTATATAACTGCTGCAGCCTACATCAATTTGAACGTAGTTACTGTAGTCTGGCCTTGACCTTGATCTCCCACTACAATTTTTACTCCACACAATCCCGTAACATCTCAGGGTGTGTCCCATCAATTGAGTCCCTCTTTTAGGCAGGTTGTGCCATAAATTTCTTTTTTCACCAATTTATTTCAGTGTCTTATTAATTTTCCATCTGCTCATTTATTCTTCAGCATTATTCTTTAATACCACGTTTCAAAAGCTTCTAGTCTCTTATTGTCTGTAATGATTATTGCCAACATTTCACTTCTGTGCAAGGCTACATTCCCCACAAAAGCTTTCAGAAAAGATTTCTTGACACTTAAATTTACATTTGATGGTAACTTTATCTTCTTCAGAATTGCTTTTCTTGCTATTGCTCACATGTATGTTATGTCTTTTAGTTGAATTTTCTCATACTGAGAAATTGGAAGGAGTGATCTGTTTTATCTGGTAAAAACCTTTCTAAAGCCAAAGACCACACAAATATTTCTTTATTTACAAACAACCTTTTGACAGACTTTGCTGCCATCTTCATGTCTTCAAAAATTTGTGTTATAAAACATGTTCATTTTGGGTTGGCATGAGGTCAGCTCAAAATGAACACATTTTATAACAAATTCTTGAAGACCTGAAGATGAGATTAGTGTCTGTCAAAACTGGTTGTTCGTAAATAGAGTAAATAAAGAAAATTTATGCAATCTTGGCTTTAGAAAGTTTTTATGTCTTATACTTAAGCCATCACCGGTTATTTTCCTACTCAAATAGCAAAACCCATCCACTGCTTCTAGTGTTTCACTTCCTAATCCAATTTCCTCTGCATCACCTGATTTAATTCACCTACATTCCATTACACAAGTTTAAATTTGTTGATGTTCTTCTTGATAAACTCTTTTCAACTCTGTCCATTCCATTCAACTTCTCTTCCAAGTCATTTGCTATCTCTGACACAATTACAGTGTCACTAGCAAACCTCAGGGTTTTTACTTCTTCTCCCTGATCATTAATTTCCCTTCTAAATTTTTCCTTAGTTTCATTTACTGCTTGTTCAATTTATAGGTTCAATAAAAAGGGGAGTGGGGTATAACCTTGTGCCCCTCCATTTGCAATCACGGTCTTTCTTTCATACTTTTAGAATCCTATAAATGCAGTCTGATTTCTGTGCAAGTTGTGAATAATCTTTTGCTTCCTGTATTTTAACCCTGCTACCTTCAGAATTTAAAAGAATGTTTTCCAGTCAGCATTGTTAAAAGTCATCATAAGATCTACAAATACTATAAACACAGGTCTCTCTCTCTCTCTCTCTCTCTCTCTCTCTCTCTCTCTCTCTCTCTCTCTCTCTCTCTTATGCATGCTATCTCATGTATCTTACTCACCAAGTTGAACGGCTTTGTTGTGGCTGACTCCCAAGGATTTCAGTGATTTTGAGGGAATGTCGTTTACTCTAGGAGCCTTGTTTGGAATTAACTCTTTCAGTGCTCTGTCAATCTCAGTATTGTATTTTCTATCTCATCTTCATGTGCTTCCTCGTCTCCTTCTGTAATACTGTCCACAAGGTTGTTTTCCTTTAGAGACCCTTTATGTATCCATTCCATGAGAGGTCAGAAATGGAGCAATTACAAATGTAATGTCATGGGTTGGATACACTAGAAATCAAGGCACCACTGTTATGTCAGTGATATGTTGGCTTCTTTTCTTCCCACTGTAGTTCCACAAGTATGATTAATTTGAGAACAGTGGTGCTGCAGTTGCTTCCTACACATCAACTTGTTCTCTCTTACAAAAGCATGCTGGAGTGAGGCTGTTAGTGAATAAGGGAACTGAGTGCACACTCATCCTGTTGTAAAGTAGCACTGACAGGGTGAAATGATCAATTGTTGGTATCAGGTGGCCTCTAATAAAGCTGTGTTTTGTGAGACTGTGAAGTGTGTGAGATGAAAATTAAGTGCTACAGTGTATACAATTGCAGATGTATGCCATTAGAAGAAGAGTGATGTCCAGAAACAGTTTGATGCTGTAGACCACACTTCAATCAAAAAAAAAAAATTCTATCTCAAACATGAGGAAACATAATGTGCTCCATCAAACGGAAACTGGGCACAAAGCAATGCACTGCTATGTTCCTGCAAGCAAAGAGCATGCTATTTCTTTATTCTTTAGGTAACGGCAAACTGGGTTTATGGGCGGATAGTAATTTGTGTAGGTTATCCTTTGTTTCTATAAACTTTTTGAGGACTGCTAATAATTAATTTCCGTGTAGAGAATACACTTCATCCTTGTGCCCTGTTTCATTGTATTGTCACCGTAGCCTCTGTGACCTGTCAGAAAGTGTGTGTATGTCAACATAATTGTTATACATCGTCTGAATTGAGAATACATATTAAAATAAATTTGCAGCAGTATGTGAAAAAGTTTTTTATATCTACATACATACAAACATATACACACACATGTATGTACATGCATTCATATAGGTACCCATCCACACATGCACGTGGGCCCACACACACACACACACACACACACACACACACACCTCTACTTGTAAATGTATGTGTAATTAAAAGCTAACTTATAAGTCATTGTATTGGTCTATAACAATCATTGTGCCCAAGTAGCAGCAATACCATGAGTCCTCAGTTATACCTGCAACCTTGTGTACTTGCTCTCCTGTCTATGCTAGTACAGTCCACTTCTATCTAACAACAGATTCAAGTGACAAGTTTTCAGTTACAGAGGCAACAGCGGAGACTTGCTTCTATTTCCTCCAAACGCCTCATTATGTTTCCTGCGTGCTGCATCTATGTTTCCCATAGTCATTCATGCTTCCAGAGCCTTGCATTCCTCATCTAGCCATTCCTGCTCTGCCAGTTTGCACATCCTGTCCTCTTCATTCTTAAGATGTCTTTATTCCTTTTCACCTGCTTCATTTGCTGCATTTTTATATTTACTCATATCATCGTCTCTCTCATGTGTCATCCAAGGATAAGTGTTGGATGTAGTCTTTTTATCTCTGATCATTTGCTGCCTCCACTACTTCATATCTCTAATTTACCTATCTGTTTTCTGTTGTATTCCTTTCCCCCTGTGTCAGCCAATTATTGGCTAATTCTTCTATTGAAACTCTCAACAACCTATGGTTCTTTCAGTTTATCGAGACTCCATCTTAATGTCCTGCATTTCTTCATTTTAATCTGCAGTTAACAACCAATAAATTATACTCAGAATCTGCATGTTTTGTACTTGAAAATCTGGGTTTGGAACCTCTCATACCATTATGTAACATATCTGAAACTTTCTGATGTCTCCAGTTCTGTTTCAAATGTACAGTCATCAGGTATGGTCAATTTCTTGACAGATTGAAATACTCGTTACTGAAACCACTTTATAAAAAAGAGTGAACGAGATAATATAGACAGTTGCTGACCAGTTTCTTCGCTGTCAGTGTTTTCAGAAGTGGAGACAGCAATGTATAGGAGAGTGGTGGCACGTCCCAGTAAACATGGTATGCTATCAGACTCTCAATTTGGCTTTAGGAAGGGAGTATCCCACAGAAAATGCTATTAATTCTTTCGTGTGTAAGGCACGAGCAGGGCTAGACTGTAGATAGATTTAGTAAAAGCACTTATTTTTGTATGGCATAATAAGTTGGAAAATTAAGGGATTAGGGAAAGCATCATCAGGGGTTCACTTCATATCTGGAAAGTAGGAAACAGCATGTTTTCCTTTGGTGTCAACGGAGAGGGAAGAGGTTTAAATCAAATTGGGGTCAAGCAAAGTGGGGGATATCACAGGGTTTTATCTTGAGACTATTCCCTTTTTAGGTGTATTTCAATGATCCGTCACTAAACATGACAGATGACAAAATATTGTTCTCTTGCAGATAACCAAAGTATTATTGCAAAAGATGTGGAATGTAATATAAACGCTATAGCTAAAAGGATAGTCGGTAATATCAGCGCATCACTTTCAGAGAACAGATTAATGCTTAACTGTATCAAAACACAATGTATACAGTTTCTGACACAAAGCTCTTGTAGAAGTGAAATTTTTATTGTCCTAATCTGTTCAGTCAGTCAGTGAAGTCGTCCTTTTTAAGTTCTTAGGACTGAGGGCAGACAGAAGGCTTTCTTGGAAGTATCATGTTCCAAAAAGTGAATGCTCCTTGTTCATTGTAAGACCAATCCCCACTGCATCTGACACTAAAACATAAAGGTTTATCTACTTTGCTTACTTTCACTCTCCTTTATTTTGGGGTAACTCTGTGTGCTCACCAATAATATTCTTAGCCCAGAAATGAGCAGTCAAACTGATCTGCACTGTCAGTTTACAAAATTTATGTAGGCCACTGTACACACGGGATCTTCCTCCCCTGGTGGTACATTAGAGTGTGAGTATATAGTGCAAGAGGACTCACTGTCCTCCCCTTATATTCACTCACAATAATTGGACAGAACAAATTATATGGTATAAGTGTTTATTAGAATAAAGCTTACAACGTGCACAGGCAGCACGCAAACTGTGGCTCCTGGCTTAGCTGGGAGACATACACGCCCGTCCGCTATGGGGTCTCGCGGCTAATCCTGTGTGCACGCACAAAGAACCTGGGAGATCCACTTCCGCATGAAGGTTGCAAGGTTCCCGACAGGGAGTAGACTATACTGGACAGTCTGACCTGCCCATCTTGGAAGCTGCCACTAGATGGCACTGGGAGTAAGTTACAGAGTCCAAACCTCCCACTCTAAAATGAGTTTTCTCATTTTACAAATAACCAAATTTTAACAAACAACAAAATCAAAACAAGGAAAACAACAAAAATGTAACTAGACTCAATATCAATGCACATAAAACAAGAATACACTAACATTTGGGATGCCAATACTACTGTCACACTGCATGTGAAACACGATGGGTACTAACATGTTGGGCACAAAACAATAAAGTGTTAATATCATAATACATAAAACATGAAAATCAGTAGTAACAGCAGTTAGTCCTCAAGAAACATCCACAGCCTCCCAAGCTTATCTTATCAATTAAGAGGTTGTTCCAGTAAATGGCAATTTGGCAGTGGCCGTGTATCATATACCACTACACAGATCTGAGGGAACACTTAATGATTCACTGCTTAGGTAGGGGACACAATTTTACTATGGGCCTCTTAATCTGCCCATTAGCAGTTTTTACCACCACACACACACACACACACACACACACACACACACACACCAGGACCGGGGAACAGCTGGTCAGTGACACCTACCCTCCACACCAAGGGAGGAAAATTATCCTCGTTGACCAGCACATGATCACCGATCTGGGGTTGCCATGCTGCTTCCAATGTCCATTTTCTGCGTTGTTGCAGATCATGTGTATTTTCTGTGTACCACCTCTTCCAAAACGACTGATGCAACTGCTGTACAAGTTGCCATCTATGCAATATGTTGGCGGGGATCTCAAGGACAGAGGGTTCAGGAGTAGCACAAAGGGGCTGTCCAGTTAGGACAGCAGAGGGAGAATCTAGGCCATGATGGGCCAGACCACCACTGAACAAGTGAACTCATAGCAGCTGATTAATACCACATGATAGGTGGTCAGGAGGATTATCCTCTGATTTGACATGTCTCCAGTTGGCAGCTGAACTCAGTTCCTGGATTTGAGAGACTCTGTTGGCAACAAAAATTTCCAATGACCAGGACTACGCTGCAGCCAGTGAAGAACTATTGTGGAGTCTGTCCAAATATGATTGTCGCCACTATCTATGATGTCTAAGGCATTGGCCCCCTTGTGAATGAGTTGAGCAAGAAGCAGAGCACTCATAATTCCAGTCGTGGAAGAGCTGTTGTTTTACAGAGGCAACCCGAGATTTGGCTGCAGCCAATGAGACCAACACACTATTATTGGGAAGAACACATCTGACATATACACACGCACCATATGCCGACTGTGAAGCATCACAAAAACCATGAATTTGTAATTTAACATACTGGGGGCAAGAAATGATCTTCCTGTTAATCAAAATACCATTTAGGGAAGGCAGTTGCACACAAACAGCATTCCATTCATCAGTGAGGTTGGAGGGAAGAATTTCGTTCCAATCATGGCTTAGTTGCCACAAGTGCTGCAAGAACAAATCACATCTTATGACTGCTGGACCTAGAAGCCCCAGTGGGTCATAGATTGATGTTATTGTAGACAGGACATTGCACTTGGTAACCTTTGAGAGCCGATGACTCTTCAGCTGCTCATGGCAGTGGAATGTGTCAGAGTCTGCGTGCCATAATATCCCTAATGTTTTTATGGCTTGTTCACCAGTAAGATGACAAGGTGAAGACGTTTCTCTGTCCTGCACAGGAATTTTTTTCCATGACCTTGTGACTATTGGAACACCATTTTCTCAGTAGAAACCCCCCAGAAGCAAGTAGTTGAGTCAGCTGGGTTTGAAGTTCCTGAGCTTCAGTTTCTGTAGCTGATCCACCTAAGAAGTCGTACACATAAAAGCTAGACATCAACACTTGCGATGCCGTTGGAAACCTGTTTGATTTTCCAAAGCCAACTATTAAATATATCTGGTAGCAAGAAAGGCAGCAGGAGCAGTTCCATAAGTGAGTGGACACAGCCTATACTCTTGTATCTGTTCAGATGGTGATTCCCACCACAGAATTCTCCAGAAGTTCTTATCATCAGGATGGAGAAAGACTTGGTGGTACATTTTTGCTATGTCAGCTGACAGAGCCACATTAAAGGAGCGAAATTTTATAATAATGGAAAATAAATCTGGCTGGATCATGGGACCAACCATCAAGATATGATTGAGAGATACTCCATTAAAATTGGCAACCCATCAAATACTACCCTCAACTTAGTAGTGGAGCTGCATTCTTTGAAGACAGCATGATGTGGAAGGAAACACCTTGGACCAGTAATACCTTGAGAATTAGAGATCTCAGTGTGTCCCAGTGTGACATTTTCATGCATGAATGCAGAATATTCCTTCTGCAGATTCGGTTGCCTTTTAAATCTCCTCTCAAGATGCACCAGTTTTGGAGAGGCTTGTTGTGATTCACCTAAGGGTTAACAGTCAGGTTTCACTGGTAGTCAAGCCACAAATCTCCCTTCTTCATCTCGTGCCATGTTGCGCTGAAACTGAGCATCACATATTTTATCGTGCTTACTCATTGTTTTCGTAGACAGCTCCTCTAACTCCCAAAACCTTTGCAGTTTGGTATCTAAACTGTCACCTCTAACAAAGCACGAGGCCACTGTGTAATGAGGCATTTTGCATGCAGTTGAAGGCACCCTACCAGACAAAATCCAACCAAATTTTGTTTCGACCAGTGAAGGATGACTTGGTTTCACCAGCCTTTCTTTTACAAACAACATCAAAGAAAACCTCAGCACCAAGAATTAAATCTACTGTGGCAGGCTTGTTGAATTCTGGATCAGCGAGCAGAAGATTACATGGGACACTCCAGGACCTTGTGTCTGTCATGCTCACTGGTAGGTCACTGGTGACATGGTCTCCGATAACACAAGTGGTTTTAACATGAAAGTCGTTGAGTTTAGACGACAGTTCAACATTACCGGTGTAAGACACTGAGGCTGCAAAGGCATTGTTTATGCCTTTCACAGGAAACGAATGTTTACTTCGTTTCAGTTTTAATTTCTCTGACATGCCCTTAGATATAAAGGATAGCTGACTCGCACTATCTAGCAGAACTCCGCAAACCTGCTGTCCTTAATGTTGACAACAGCTGTTGCCAACAAAACATTTCCTGTTTGTAGCTTGATAGGCCAAGGAATGGCCTCCTGATTCACTGTTCTGCCCATTCCTTGGTTCAGCAGGCTTGTGGAGCAGTATGTTCTGGCTTCCTTTACAGGTCTTACAAGGAGAAATCTTGCATTTAGTCGAGAAATGACCAGAATGGATGCACAAAAAACAAAGCTTATTTTTTGATACATATGCCCTCCGCTCATCAACATTTAGTGATTGAAACCCCTTGCATTTAGTGATAGTATGAGGTTCACTACAAAAATTACATGGCTCTTCAATTTCAGAATTAGCCAGATGAGCCCTCTTCAGGTCTCGTTTCATTTGAATTATTGGCATTTCCTTGTGGGTCCCTTGAGGTGTTATCCCTGAACCTGATCAACTCGTGGGCCTGACATTTTGTTTCCAGAAAATCTATCAGTTGATTTAATGTGGTGAATGTCAACCCAGGCATCTTTACCTCCCACTCTTGACGATCCATGGGTCACATACTAGACAGAATTTCTTCTGAAAGAATAACTTCATGAAGTGGAACATCAGATTTGAGAGCTTCTAAGGCCTCCAAATGGCTACATACGTGATTAAGTAGTTGCCTGTAATCGCACGCTGCCCTATGGCTGTAGGTAAGGCCAACAAAGCCTTAGCATGTCTGGCAGCAATTATTTTAGTGTTGTTACACCTTTGCGTAATAAGTCCCCAGGCTGTCGATAGGTTCCTGCTGTGGCAGGTATATGTTTCAATAGGTCTCTAGCTTCACCTCGCAAAGACAAATTAAGGTAATGAAGTTTTTGAACATCATAAATTGAAATGTTATTCATAATGAGACTCCCTATATGATGACCACTTAAGGTAGTCACCTTCAAAATTTGTCAGGTTAATAGCGGGTAGTTTCAAAGAACTAACACTGCCTGACGGATTGGAGCCCAAAGGCTGCTGCAAAAGCTGGGTGTACCTCTTCATTGAACCCTTGATAGCGGATTCAGTGAAGTCCCACAAATCTTCGAATTCTGCCCTGTCCTTACTATGACCTGCTGATTCATTTTCAGTTTCCTTCCATGTTTGAGACGACTCAAAATCAGACTGAATCGGAGTCAGTCGACTTAATTTTGATTCCAGCATTTCGATGCTGGCACTGTCTGCAGACTGAACAAAACTCGCTAAGTGCACGAGGGCGGCCTTTGTTACACCTCTCTGCTTGACTAATTTTGTTTTCTCTGAGGGCTCCGTTTTAGGACCGGGAAAATGGTAGCAGGAAGCCAACAGTTGCATTTACCAGGTCGCAGCGGCAATATGAGGCAGTACGAACTGGAACAGCAGCTGCATCACGGACACTGACAGCTGGCGTGGCAGGCATCGCAGTCTCCGTAGGCACAAAATTTCGGCGGGAGCAGGAGGTGACATCACCTGGCGCTGACATGTTTCTGTGCTTCTCGTGTTTGAGTATGAGACACATTAAACGTTCACAAATATGTCCCCGATCACTGTTGTTAAGGCTGTTACCGTCGAAGTCCCGAACAGGTCTTGGGACACTCGAAAGCGATCAACAATGAAACCGATAATGTGCCCAGCTCACACGTAGTTTTTTAGAAGTTCACAAATACCGAAAAATAAATCCACATGAACGTAAATTCCACATGGTCACTGTATCCGGCCCAGAGGACCAAAGAATGTATGCACAGGCTCTTCCTCCAGTGGTGGTACATTGGAATGTGAGTGTATAGTGTGAGAGGACCCACTGTCCTTCCCTTATTTCCACTCACAATAATTGGATGGAACAAATTATATGATATAAGTGTTTATTAGAATAAAGCTTACAATGTGCACAGGCAGCGCTCCAATTGTGGCTCCTGGCTTAGCTGGGAGACATACACGCCCGTCCACTATGGTGTCTCGTGGCTAATCGTACCTGCACGCACAAAAGACCTGGGAGATCCACTTCCACGTGTAGGTTGCAAGGTCTCCTGACAGGGAGCAGACTATGCTGGACAGTCTGACCTGCCCATTTTGGAAGCTGCTACTAGATGACACTTGGAGTAAGTTGCAGAATTCAAACAGCCATTGTTCAAGTGTCTGAATTCTAACTCAGTGTCGCTGTACGTATGTTATATCATGGGATATGTTGACAATATTGACTCTTTCAGAAGAAACTTCAACATTCATTCAGTGAACACAAGATGGAAAAATGATAGAAACTTGGATAGTACTTCCTTAAGCACTGTACAAAAAAGTGTGCGCTGTTCAGCAGATTTCATTCTCAATAGGCTTCCAGCAGAACTGAAAGAATTAAGTGATAACCCCAAGTATTCTAATCAAGTTGAAAGATTTACTTAGTGTACACTCCTGTTCAGAACAGGAGTTCCTCACGGTAGTTGAGAACTTCTCTCTGTAATGTGTTATTTATTCCTATACTTTCTTTTTTCATGTTTAATTAATTGACTGATATTTGGTTATAAATTTTCTGATCAGCATTCTGTTAACTTGGTACTAACTTATTCGACGACTAAGTTGCTTTGGCTTACGTTGTCCCGTAGAAACTGATAAATACATAAACAGAAAAAGTTATGGAATGTGCTAGCAAAATGTTAGTTGAGCACAGCAGTCATTTGCAAATTACAAGAGGAAGTGGAATTCATGTACTTCGGCCAAAGGAGAAGAAAGAAGGTCCACACAATAAATATTCCTTTGCCAATATGTTTAAATGTCTTCTTAGGCAGCAGATTCTGCAATATTATGGATAGTATAAAGAAATACCATCTTTACAAATATCACACAATCACACACCTTTTGTGAAGAAACAAATCAGCAAGAAAACATTCAGGAAAATTGTTCTGTCTGTGAAATTCAGTTAAAGGGGGGGTATGGGGGGGGGGAGGGGGGGGGGTCAGAATAAACTGATCAGCACATGCGAATGAAAGAACATAATTTCAAAAAGGTCATGGGTTTTTATAAAAGAATTAAACATTGAAATTAAAGTAGCCAGTGGCTTATTTACATGAAACATAAATAAATTTTGGCAGAGTGACTGTGCATGATGAGTATTGTCGGAACAAAAGTGAGTGTTAAATTGTTGGGCATGCATGGGATGACATGGATTTTGTTTAGGTCAGCATCTCATATGTCACCCAAAAAGCAAAACTTTATACTGTTATTCAAAAATTGGCAGCAAAATTTTAAAAAATTTGTGGAGTCGCCAATTATTACAGGAATACATCCAAAAAGTGTTGTCACTAGATGATCGCATCACATCACAAAAAACTCTAGTTGGCTAAAAAGTGAAGTACAGTCCTTGATGGCCAGTAATAACTTACATTAAAAGCCAGATCAAGTGAAATTTTGTCTGCCTTTAGTTAAGAAGCACCAACCTTCTCCTGTTTATTGTATAAACAAGCTTCTGCAAGAAAATGGATTTGTTGTCCTCTGACTGCTATAATACTATCCACACATAAACCCCATAAAAAGATTCGGAAGTTCTATAATATGTCAAGCTCCTTGCCCTTGGGAGTGGAGAGTGTGTGTGTGTGTGTGGGGGGGGGGGGGGGGGGTCAGTTGGTGCTTTTGCTGCTGTGACATTAGAAGTTGAAAAAAGGATTAAGTCTCATAAAAAAAAAGTTTTTCACTACGACGACAGGAGAAATGCTTTGATGAACAAGTCAGCTGACTTGTATGAGTTGGCATGGATCGAGGGAAGAGCCATCATTATCATCTGCCATTGTAATGACAGGCGAATAGAGGAGAAAAGCTGAAGATAATGACATAAATGTGGAAGGATACTGCCACAAAAGCTTTGTGAGCAGTTGTGGTAATGTAAATATACTGTACTTTATGTTTCTGTTCAAAATGTTTATTTAATTCAGTGGTGCACATATAGCACAGGCCCACATAGTACCAGTCTCTGCACTGTTGGCTCTGCCTCATGGAGTATTTCCACTTTGGTTCAAGACTGCTGGGGTACCAGGCACGAGAATCCGCTATGGGCATGGGAGAGATTGTGAATCATGCGTGCATATGTGTGTGTGTGTGTGTGTGTGTGTGTGTGTGTGTGTGTGTGTGTGGTGGAGGGGGGGGGGGGGGTCAATCTGGCAACCTGCAAAGTGAACAGTGTCACCTCTTACGGACAGAAATTCACAAAGATGCCAGACGACTGGTCGAGTATCTCTTTATTCTTAGGAAGTTACCTTTTTTGCCATATTGACTCAGGTTTTCTTTGCAGGTGTCTAGCAAGATGGATATTACACAGTAGCTATAAGGCATACCTATCAGTCGCTGCAGAGAAGTAATAGATGATTTCTGTACCTCTGGCAACAACCACATCCACATTGTACAGAGCATTGGCATACACATTGTGATTATGTAGGCTCCTGAATTTGGTTTTCTGTGAACCGATTTCCCACTAATGTTTCTAGCTGGTCATCTAAATGCTCAAATATCAGTTCTTGAAAGGCCTACCACCATTTAAGGCATGTTTGGGTTATTGGGATACTACTTGGTCTCTAAACTGTAGGTTATTTAGATGTTGTTATTTTGTGTTGAGTGAAGGGAAAAAAGTATTCTAGTGACCACAAAGATATTCTTTTCCTTTATTTATTTGAAGAGAGTAACATTTTATCTTTCCGTGAAAAAATGACGTACATAAGTGCCGATATATTTTCTCAATTAGTGGAACAAAACTGATGGGTAACAATTGTATTGTCCTACACAGCTGACTAATTTGTAAACTACTACACCCGCACACCGTTATCCACAATCATTTGTTGGTGATAAAACATTTGCTAACTGTGCATAGTAGTTTGAATGTGTCTTAACAGATTTGGAATTTTGCAAGCTATTGCAAGTCTCCAAGCAACTGGATTACAGTAAATTTCCAGCCATGACCACTTTGCAATTCTTTGTATAAAGTTCATAATCTTGGCAGGTGTAATGCAAGTGTCTTGTGGATAAGAGTTATAAACACCTATTTTTGAGCAACCTTCTCCTCATCCTCCTCCTGCTTTAGAGTTCACTGACATCCATAAATAATCTTGGTTCCTTATTGTTACAAAAATTATGAAATGCAGGCATCCTTGGCAGATCACGATGATAAAGTCTTCTTGAGTTGACAGCCAAGTCAGTGCGTCATTCTGCGGCAACATTTTAGCAAGTTTCTTACTTGCCATCTTCGGGCGGAGTATTGGGTTCACATCTCGTGTGGGTCTTTATAGCCATTGGACCATGGGCTTCTCTACATCCTCGGCACCAGTTAGACCAGACAGACGCGAGTGGAATTGGTGCGACGGCACATGGGGGGGGGGGGGGGGGGGGGAGGCATGCGGCAGGTCCCAGTGTCTCATCTCAGTCGACCTGTTTATTCCATAAGCCGCGACACCATCATGCTTCCATTGGTGCGCTCTCCTTATATTATTGCTAATGTTGTGTCCCATGTGGTGCTAAGTTGGAAGCAGCTATCCCGGTTGACCAGGTTATCATTGACTCGTATCTCCACTGCGTCTTTAATAATAAAGTCCCAGTTCAAATTGAACCATGTGCTCCCTGAGGCTGTGCTCTGCTATCAAGGATTTTTCCGTTTGTCCAAGGTGAACCACTTCTCGTGTGTTGAGAGAGACGTTGTGTAATGCAACACTGTGTCTGTCCGATATATTGTTTTCCACATTCACAGGAAATGCTGTAGACACGCGGTGTTCTTAAACCCAAGTTGTCCTTCATTGATCCCAGAATATTCCTGATTTTTGCTGGACAGAAGATGGTTTTGATTTTGTTCTTCTCCAGTATCCTGGCAATCTGTGCTGGGGTCGACCCTCTTACAGGAGGAATTCCATGCCCTTGTTGTCCTCTTCTTCCTGAAGGTCCTCCTCCTTCTTGCTTGTCCTCCTTCTTCTTGCTTGTCTTGAGAGTGTATCTAATGTACATTTCAGTGTAGCCTTTCTTCTGGAAGGTTTTCTTCAGGTACTGCATCTCAGTAGGTAGACCGTCCTTGTCGTATGTCTTGCGCTCTGCGGACAAAGGTAGTGACCACAGAGTTCCATTCTGCTGGGTCATAGCAGCTGTTGGAGTTGCTGGGTCATAGCAGCTGTTGGAATTGAGGCACAGATCTGTATGTGTCTTCTTTCAGTAGACCAAGTGACCCAGTGTGCAGTCCATTTTCTTCTTTATTAGGATATCATGGAAGGGTAGGCACACATTTTTTTTCTAATTCCATTGTGAACTTGATGTCCACATGTATGTTGTTCAGATGGTAGAGAAATTCTTTTAGGGTGTCGTCGCCGTGCGGTCAGACCACAAAAGTATCGTCCACATATAGAAGACCTTGGGTTTTAGGTGGGCTGTTTCGAATATGATATCCTCAAAGTATTCCATTTGCAGGCTGGCGATACGTGTTGTCAGTGAGGATATGCCCCCACACTGGAAATACGTGGTTGTGAGTGCATGGCGGAATAATTCCACTGTGTCTTTGCTGAAATGATCCTCAAGTAGTTTCAAGTAGTCCTCTGTCAGTAACCTCATAAATAGGAATGTGAAGTCAAAGCTGACCATAATATCATTTTTGTCAAGATGCCATTCCGTGAGTGTCTTAACGAACTCCATGGAATTCTTGATGTGGTGGGGAAATTTATCCATAAGAGGCTCGAGTAGTTGTGCCAGGTGTTTGAATATACCATAGGTAGGACACTTTATTGTGTCTACTACCAGACATAGTGGTGCCTCCCTCTTGAGTGTCTTGGGAGTCCATATAACTGTGGTGGAACTGGAGCTCTGGGGTAAAGCCTTTTTACCAGGTCAGTTCACTGCTGCAGGACAAGGCCTACAAACAATTGGAGGAGGACAGCACAATAGGTCTGACTAGAGAGACCATCGCTCTTCTCAACAACTCGGGTCTGGGCCAGGATCTGGTAAAAAGGCTTTACCCCAGAGCTCTGGTTCCACCACGGTTATACAGGCTCCCCAAGATAAACAAGAGGGAGGTACCACTACGTCCGTTAATAGACACTATAAATTCTCCCACCTATGGTATAGCCAAACACCTGGCACAACTACTGAAGCCTCTCGTGGGCAAATGTCCCCATACATCAAGAATTCCACGGAGCTTGCTAAGACACTCAAGGAGTTGTCTGGACAAAAATTATGTTATGGTCAGCTTTGATGTCACATCCCTCTTCAAAAGGTTACTTACTGCTAGAGGACTCCTTGAAATTACTTGAGAACCATTTCAATGAAGACACAGTGGAATTATTCCACCATTCACTCACAACCATGTATTTCCAGTGTGGGGGTGCAAGTTTTACCAATGGGTGGATGGAGCTGCTATGGGATCCCTACTTGCACCCTGTATTGCTAACCTGCACATGGAATACTTTGAGGGCATAACATCAGAAACAGCCCTCCTTAATCCCAATGTCTTTTATCATTACGTGGACGATACTTTCGTGGTCTTGCCACATGGCAAGGACACCCTGAAGAATTTCTCAACCATCTGAACAGCATACACGAGAACATAAAGTTCACAATGGAATTAGAAAAAAATGGGTGCCTACGCTTCCTCAATATCCTAATAAAGAAGAAAATGGATGGCACACAGGAACATTCGGTCTACCGAAAGAAAACACATACGGATCTGTAGCTCAATTCCAACCGCTGCCATCACATAGCACAATGGAATTCCGCACTCAATACCCTTGTCCACAGAGCACACAACATATGGGACAAGGACAGTCCACCTACTGAGATGCAGCACCTGAAGAAAACCTTCCAGAAGAAGGGCTAGACTGAAACACAGATTAGATGTGCTCTCAGGATGAGAAAGAAGAAGCAGCAGGAAGAGGAGGACAATGATGGCGGCCACCACCACCACCTTCAGGAAGAAGTGGACAACAAGGGCTCTGCGTTCCACCCATACACAGGGCCACCCATGGATAAGATTGCCAGGATACTGGAGATGAACAAGATCAAAACCATCTTCTGTCTTCCAGAAAAAATCAGGAATATGCTGGGATCAAAGAATAAAAACTTGGGTTTAAGAACACTGGGGTTCTACAGCATTTCCTGTGAATGTGGAAAACAATATATCGGACACACACAGCTTTGCATCACAAAGTGCCTCTCTTAACACATGAGACACCAGGACCTGCAGCGCTGCCTCTGCCTCACCCTCCCCACCACCCCCACGCCACGTGCTGTTGCACCGATTCCATTTGCGCCTCATTGGTCCCACCAGCACCAAGGATGCAGAGCAGCCCATGGTTCAGCAGCTATAAAGACCCAGACAAGACATGAATCCAACAGTTTGCCTGAAGATAGCATTCCTGGTGAACGACACATTGAATCGGCTGTCAACCTGAGATTTTATTAAAAATTATGAAGACACTGATGAACTAATTTCACTATGTTGACTGAATTGGAGCAGCTGATTTATATACACCACTTGTAGCAGACACGTGACACTTGGGAAACTGATATTTAATTGGGTTAGCAAAATTGATTCAGGCTTAGCATGTAAACAAGACAGTGAACATCATATTAGGATTTTAAAATCAGATTTTTGTCTTCTGCAAGTTTTGTCACAGGTAAACAGTGATACACTTGTAGCAATTGTCAGCACTCCCATTTTAAGCATATTGGGAGTGTATGCTATTACTACCCATTCTCCCTATTTCTTAGGTATGAACATGATGGTCTTCAGTTCACTTTGCTGATAATACAAACACAAATGAACAAATAGAATATTGAGGGAGATGGGAGGGGGAGAGGGAGAGATGTTGCATTTAGTGTTATTTTTCATTAGAATACCTGTTGGTCTTTGGATGTGATTTAGTCCTCTGAAAGTCACATTGCCTTTGAGAAATTTTTCTGCAGGCCTAAAGATTTGTTGGTTCTGAACTCTTCCCTCCCCAACAGTTTCTCACTCTCCTCTTAACTTGATATCAGATAGGGGCAGAAAAAAATTATAATTGCTAGATAACAGAAAGAGAAATGTACAACTCGAACATAGAAATAGTCAAAAGAGTAGAACATATTCCAGTAAATGATTTTAATTGATAATTAGGAAGGCAAGTTATGAGGGTCTGCTGGTCAAGGGAAAGTAATTGATTAGGCTATTTACCTCCAATCCTTCCTGTCTTTTGCCAGATTAATGAATCTTTTATTTCCTGAGGCTGCATCTGCTGCCACTTTGTTAGTAGGCATTTTTTCTGCTTTTGGGGCCCCTTTTGTAGATAGGTAATCTTATATTTAACATTTTATGATCTCAATTTAGATGTGATCAAATTGACAGATGAAACCTCAGGAATTTAGAAACAGTAATCTGATAATAATTGTTGTTTTAGGACTTCAAGCATACCATCCAGGGCCCAATTTGCAGAAAAGGAAAGGTCCTGATCTCAAACCATTCTCAGAGCCATGTGGACCAGATTGTTACATGCTCCTAGTAAGTAATTAGAAGAAGGAATTTAGTTTATTGTATGTGGAGTTTAACTCTTATTTCAGTGATTTTCAAGGTAGTAATATGTGTTTTTGTTTGGCATTCTCACTATGGCTTTACAGTTGTGCATTTTATCTCATTGATGTGTATCTGAAAAGATATCTGTTGAACTGTTAAGGTAATGTGCTCTTGCTACATCAAATTTGTACAGCCTCAAGCTTTCAATGACTTTCTCCATCATTTACACCAGGAGATTTCTGTTAAGCCATTACTACATGATTTAGTTGGCCAAATTATGTCATGGAGATATCACAAGGCCAAGGAACTTCCATATGTTACCAGAGATGATGTTGATATCTTATGATGAAAGATCATTGTTAACAATATTGATATCATTGGACGATGGATGACTCAGTTTATTTTTCTGTTGCCTTTCAGCATTGAGTACCCATTTCCATGGACTGCTGAGGGTATAGCCACTGTCCTGGTTAAAATTGTTGTTATATATTCTGATTCCAATGCTTTCTTTGATAACAAAATCCCACTAGGTAGATCCATTGGGATAGTATTTCCATATCCATCAAATATAATTGTATGTTTATTTATGAAACTGCGTTCAGCAATAGCAGATTTGTCAAAGATGGAGTATTTGATATGGTGCTCTATGCAGTGTTCTGAAATCATTCACATTGACTGACTAATGTAACTGATACTACACTCATGAGGAATTTTATAAATTCCAGCTACAGTCAGATCAGGGCTGTCTTTTAGTGGACACAGCATCTCTCTAATTTTCTTGGGTGGTTGAAAAGTATTTAATACCATATCTATCCAAGACTCCCTATTTTATTTCTTGTAGCTCTGAAGAAAGGAAGGAGTGCTATAAGCTTATCATCTTCTGGTAATATGAGCATCTGTGTTTTTGTTTCATAGAGATGGCTACATTTAATATCTTGTTCCCAGATATCTGAGAAACATATTCCAGAAGAGTGGCTATATTGAATGAGATAGTACATTGGCCATCTCTAAGAAACAAAAACACACACAATCAGGCATCAGAAGATGATTAGCCTGTAGCACCCCTGCCAAATAAAATAGGCATTCTTGAGCAGCACCTAGTAAAGAAAAACAGTCAGCTTGGTGTTCTTTGAATTTATAAAATTCCTTGTGAATATAGTAGCAGTTACATTGGTCAGTCAGTACGAACAATTTTAGAATGTTGCTTAGAGTGCCATATTGAATATAGCATTTTCGACAAATTTCCTATTGCTGAACACAGTGTCATTAATAAAAATACAATTATATTTGATGACTTTGGAAATACTATCCCAGTGCATCCACCTAGTGGGATTCTGTGATCAAAGAACCCGTTGGAATCAGCGTGTGTAACAGCAACTGTAACGAGGACAGCAGCTATACCCTCAGTAGTTAATGAAAATCGTTGCTTGGTGTCGAAAGGCAACAGAGAAATAAACTGAGTCATCCATCAATCAATGATATCAATTCCGCTACCATTTTCCCACACTCCAGGAAAGCTTCATGGAGCAACAGTTGCACCTCCACTATGCTCACAGGTGCTCTACCCAGCCTCCAGTGCTGTGAAAAGATGACATTTATCTTTTCTGGACTTCCTGATGAATCAGAAGAGTGATGTGTAGCTTGGCAATAGCATAGCAAGTAGAAGATAAAATGTGCTGACTCTCCTAGTTTACCAGTTCCGCCACAAGATATCAACTGCTCCACTTGCGACCCATGGAAGTACATTTTACTATGGCAGTGACAACACATGAACTCATAATTTCAAGAAATTTATGCCACTAATTGAAAAGTATGTGGATATAATTAACTTACTTCAGTAAACATCAGTTGCCTGCTAGTTTAGACAGTTTCTGGACAACCTTTGAACTTTTTGAAGACTTCAGCTCCTCCCAAATGTGTTTAATGCCCATGTAAAACTGGCATATCGTATAAAGAAGAACCAGCATATGAACGATGTCCATCACATGATCTTCACAGCATCCAACGTTTGATATTTCAACATTAATGTGATACATACTATTTAAACATTTGTAAAAAAAATTCGCCCCATAAACTGGCCTCAAGAAGTTTCACCGTAATGATATTTTCCACCTGGATAGGAATATTGGAGATGCCTTTCAATGGGTGCATGAGAAATGTCTTTTCCTGTAGAAGAGCTATAATCTCTAATAGACGTCAGTAAAGAGAATGGCATGTCAAACAAATTCCCATTTAGAAGGCATAAACACTAAAGGCATTTTGTGAATCTTCTTGCTTGATGCACCATGTAACATGCCAGATAATAAACTAAACATTCTTCTACTGAGGAGCTTTCAAGGGTCTCCAGCATATGTTGTGGATTGGGTTGAGCCTCTGTGAAGTTATACAAAACACAACATTTACCACCACCACCACCACAACTCTGTCTCTCTTCTTCTTCTTGTTCTTCTTCTTCTTCTTCTTCTCTCTCTCTCTCTCTCTCTCTCTCTCTCTCTCTCTCTCACTCACTCACACACACACACACACACAATTTTTATTTCCAATCTCTAGCTAACACATGCATCTGTGTTACTGCTGATATCAAAGAAAATTCACATATACTTTCACAGTTTCCACCGGAAGATAATGAAAGTTTAACAGGAATGATGTAAACACACTGAAAACATGTGCAAAGTGAGGAAGTCTATTACTGATGGATAATCATTGCAACTCGGAGACCTTATGATACTGAAATGACGTTCAAAATGATCATGATTAAATTTTGCTGTCAGGACGTAGCTGAAACCTCTATTCCACAAGTAAACAGATATTCCTAATGTACTTTCAATTGTTACTCTTGGAGACTGAAGCATTCTTTTGGAAGCAAAGCTGTTACTTCTGTCGACAAGAATGCTTTTCAAATCATTAAATTTTTGTGAACCTCCAAGTTTTTGTATTCCTTTGGAAATGAAGAGTTAAGAGCATCCACTAAGTTGTTGATACCTCTAGTGAATGATTTTGTTGATTCACTGCCTTCAAATCCTGCCATTTCAGTCTCCCTGAAGAATTTTATTCCATTGGCTACTGAGTTACTGAATAACTGCAGAGCTAATCTTACATTCATCAGTTGAAATGACGACAGATCCAAGTGGGTGGAAGTTAACTTGTGGCAAACTTTTAATCTGGGGAATTAATTATCTTGTTCATAAACTCTTCAATAAAAATTGTAGTTAGTGATCTCATTATTGGAAAGTACCTCCAATTTATCACAAATATTATACCTTATGCATTTTATTACATGAATAGTGTCTGAAAATACCAAAATTCTTCTGGTTTCATTAACTGGATTTGATACAGAGCAAGTAACTTTATTTTCTCTGCCACTAATTCCTAGACATTGCCAGACCTTTTTATTCGGTTAACTGCCATTGGAAGTGAATGCAGTAATTTTTGTTCCGGTTTGCTCTTGCTGGATAATTACTTGAATCAATATCTGTGAGATGATGTCACCGGGAGTTACATTGTGACTAGCATACAAAATAACACATTGGATCCAGTTACGCAGTAGAGGGACAAACATAAACACCAGAACATAATTTGTAAGTTTATTCTTACGGTTTTCTGGAGTGTATTCCCCCTAAATTGATAAAACCATCAACATTGAACGAAGTGCAATTGAAATGCAGTTCTTGGAGCTTAACTTCATCAAAACTCGAACACACCTAAGTGTTTGTTTTTAACACCATTCTTCTGAAAAATAATTCTTAATTGCTTCCACAGCATGCATATTGATTCCGTATGAGCATCTGAGGCCCTTTACTAAATTTTGTAGATGTGTTTTGGAAGGAAGCGGCAACAGTCCATGCTTCAAACAATATCTGTATCCTTTGGATGATGTAATTTTTAAAAGCACACTGTCGAGAAGAAACTCTATCATATCACATTCCCTTATTGTTTCTCAATTTCCATTCCTTATTAGAGTGTCTACTATATTTTTCAGTTTCTTACTGAGTTTAGAAATGATCTAGGAGATTTGACTGAGACCTCATACTCTTTTTGTCTGAGAGCAACTTTTGCAGAAGTTTATTTTGGCATTCGCTGTTCTTAATTTGGTTACGTAATCACACAACTCCCAGTTTCTTACACTTTACTGTTCTTCTTAATGAAATTATTGCTGCATATGGTACAGTTTCATTCCACAAATTTTCCTTGACAGATGAAGCACTGAGAGAGATTGTAACTTCTTGCTCAATATTTTCTTTGCCATGACTTCTCTCTTGTGAGTGTTTTACTGTCGATTTTCTGTTGTGTAATACTTTTTATGCATATTTTGGTAAACTGGGAAATAAATGAGAAACCACTCCTGGTTTTAGAGACCACCTTTGTCTTGGAATTGTAACTTGTTTACCATTGATGACAAAAAAGTCTGCTTTTGTGATAAGTTTTTCACAGAAATGTGAATCACACACAAAACAACTGTGAATCAGCGCTCTTGTCTTTCTGAGGTATTGCTCTCATCCATTTGGAAAACCATACTTCATTTTTTGGAGGTCTGAAAAAATGTTTACTTTTATTTTCTCTGTAGCTAGATCCACACACTGTAACAAAACATGCAGACATTTTTTGTTCTTCTTCTTTTTTTAATACAGGTAACTATAACTCTTAACACCGCGTTATCACAGTAGCATACAACTCTCCAACATTCACTCACAACCCTCAACGAACTCACAAAATAAGCGCAGACACTACAGTATCAACGCACACTTTCCGATATGGCAAAATCGTATCAACTTGAGTCACAAGCGGTAGTGCTGGTTGTAGTTCGTGGGCATGCTGACTGTACTATGCTACCTGTCTTAATACACAGCGAGTCAGCACATTTCTCTTCTACTTGCTATGGCCACAGTATCAATAAAAAGTCCACCTTTGATGTCTTGTATCTACATGTGCCCATTCGTCAACATTGGGCACGGAAAAATGATGTACTATGTATACTTGTTCACAGAACACTCGTTCTTTTTGACCAGGAAAGTCCCCAGCATGAGTTGTAATATATGAAAACTTTGTTAAAGAGAAACGTATATTATAGTCATTCAATATAATGGAAGGAAACATTCCACGTGGGAAAAATTATATATAAAAACAAAGATGAGGTGACTTACCGAACAAAAGTGCTGGCAGGTCGATAGACACACAAACAAACACAAACATACACACAAAATTCAAGCTTTCACAACAAACTGTTGCCTCATCAGGAAAGAGGGAAGGAGAGGGGAAGACGAAAGGAAGTGGGTTTTAAGGGAGAGGGTAAGGAGTCATTCCAATCCCGGGAGCGGAAAGACTTACCTTAGGGGGAAAAAAGGACAGGTATACACTCGCACACACGCACATATCCATCCACACATACAGACACAAGCAGACATCTTTAAATATGTCTGCTTGTGTATGTATGTGTGGATGGATATGTGCGTGTGTGCGAGTGTATACCTGTCCTTTTTTCCCCCTAAGGTAAGTCTTTCCGCTCCCGGGATTGGAATGACTCCTTACCCTCTCCCTTAAAACCCACTTCCTTTCGTCTTCCCCTCTCCTTCCCTCTTTCCTGATGAGGCAACAGTTTGTTGTGAAAGCTTGAATTTTGTGTGTATGTTTGTGTTTGTTTGTGTGTCTATCGACCTGCCAGCACTTTTGTTCGGTAAGTCACCTCATCTTTGTTTTTATGTATATTATAGTCAGAAAGATATGCTTTCTGACCCAGACTTTGAAGGCAAACAAATCTTGCACCACAGCCTTCCTATTGCACATTTCTCATACATCAAGAAGAATCAGTTACATTCAAAAGAAAAAGAATATGAAATGTGTATTCAGCTCTACCCTCCTCCCCCTGTCCCATACAAAACAAAGTGACCCTGGACACACATATGACTGCCTCCTATTGGGACTTTGTTATTATCTGCCTTTCTCACAACCTCATGGGCAAGGACATTGTGAACTTCATCAGTAAAGTATGGGACCTAGCATTGAAACTGTTGTGTATTTCATATCAGCACACTAGTGACTGCTGAGCAAGGAGATTAGTTGGGGCATCTGAAGACACATGCTAACAGAGAGGCCAACTGGAGTGGAGACAGCGCACACCAAATGACCTGACTATGGCATCTAAGTTTGACATCAAAATATTGTGCCACTTTAACCCTCGTATGTTATCTGAGAAGGCTCCCTTCAAGATACAGCCAAGAAAGACTTCAGTCTCACATCTGTTTGATTATTGCTGTGTTGTTGTTCCCATTTGGGTCACAGGGCCAGAACAGTATACCTATCTGTCTGTGCACTCTGGAGAATGATATAAGGCCATATCCTAAGCTTGAATGTTGAGTTTCTTGTTAATGTGTGCATCCATTCATTGCTTGTGTTCCATTCAGGTTGCACCAATGTCGTAAATATATGTTAACTTTTATAATTTGCCAGTGGTTCTTATAGGATTTTCATAATTAAAGTTTATGATGTTAGAGAGAGGATATTTTGCAGGGCAATGTATTGCCAGGCAAATTCTCATGGCTGTCTTTGTCTGGCAGTTGATAAGGGAGTACCAGTTGCAAGTGCACATTACAAAATAAGAATTACATTGTTTTGTACTTGTGCATATGGGTGACTGAAATGGTCATATCTACACTCGTGCTCATAAATTAAGGATAATGCTGATACATGGTGAAACAATACTCTGGTGGGCGGTTTGCTGGCTTAAATCACCTCGTGGTATGACCATGCAGTGCATTTGACCTGCAGTCGTCGCACAGTGGTGCTGGCAGCAGTCCACATACGTTGAGGTGTGTTGGTGCATGTCAGAGTATGGTGCAGCGAGTAAGTGTGCAGATGTTTTCAGACGTGCTAATGGTGACTATGTGTTGAAAATGGCTCGAAGAACATATATGGATGACATTATGAGGGGTAGAATACTAGGGCGACTGGAGGCTGGTCAAACACCAGCAGGTCATAGCACGGGCCCTCCTTGTGCCACAAAGTGTGAGCTCAAGATTATGGCAATGATTCCAGCAGACAGGAAACGTGTCCAGGCGCTACAGTATGGGACGTCCACAGTGTACAACACCACAAGAAACCGATATCTCACCATCAGTGCCTGCAGACTGCCATGGAGTACTGCAGGACCTTACAGTTGTCTCCAGCCATACAGTCTACAGACGACTGAACAGACATGGTTTATTCGCCCGGAGACCTGCAAGGTACAGTCCACTGACCCCTGATCACAGGAGAGCCCGTAAAGCATGGTGTCAAGAACACAGTACATTGTCATTGGAACAGTGGTCCCAGGTTAAGTTCATGGATGAGTCCAGGTATAGCCTGAATAGTGATTCTTGCCAGATTTTCATCTGGTGTTAACCAGGAACCAGATACTAACCCCTTAATGTCCTTGAAAGGGACCTGTATGGAGGTCGTGGTTTGATAGTGTGGGGTGGGATTATGTTTGGTGCACATACACTTGTGCTTGTCTTTGACAGAGAAACTGTAACAGGTTGGGTGTATGGAGACATCATTTTGCACCAGTATGTCCGCCTTTTCAGGGGTGCATTGGGTCCCACCTTCCTCGTGATGGATGATAATGCACGGCCCCACCAAACTGCCATCATGGAGGAGTATCTTGAAACAGAAGATATCAGGTGAATGGAGTGGCCTGCCTGTTCTCCAGACCTAAACCCCATCAAGCATGTTTGGGATGCTCTTGGTCGATATATCGCTGCACATCTTCAAACCCCTACGACACCTCAGGAGCTTCGACAGGCTCTGGTGCAAGAATGGCAGGCTATACCCCAGCAGCTGCTTGACCACCTGATCCAGAGTATGCCAACCTGTTGTGCGGCCTGTGTACGTGTGCGTGGTGATCATATCCCATATTGATGTCGGGGTACATGTGCAGGAAACAGTGGTGTTTTGTATCACGTCTTTTGGGATGGTTTTCTCAACTTATTACCAATAGCGTGGACTTACAGATCTGTGTCGTGTGTGTTCCCTATGTGCCTATGCTATTAGTGCCAGTTTTGTGTAGTGCCATGTTGTGTGGCAGCAGATTCTGCAGTTATCCTTAATTTATGAGCGTGAGTGTAGTTACACATATTTTATAATTTGGGATTGAATTTCCATTTAATCTCTTATTTCTCTAATTCAGGAGGGCATGCGAGAGAAATTGGCAGCTATAGCAGAGAGGAGCAAGGAAGAGAGTGACGTTGCTGCTGATGCACAAAATACTAGTCAGCGTCCTCGTAAAGTACGCAAACAGGCGTCTGTTGATTCTGGAAATGAAGCAAGCTCTGAAGACAGCAATGACAGTAACAAATATGATAAAGGTATGTACAGCCATTCATATTTCACTGCTGCATAAAGGCCTCATATAGACATAATTTATCCATGATGAATTCAAAACACTTGTTGTTTTTGACATGTCAATAAAGAAGTAAACTACAACCAGCCACACTACTTTTGAATGAACAATTTATTTCTTATTAAGTTGTTTTGGGCCTGGACTCATTGTTAGATGGCAACAAGGAATTTTAATGAAAATTTCACACATTTATATTAAGTAAAATTTTTCATTGCATGTGATATATGGGGCTATCAGCACTATTGTGGCCTAACCCACAGCACACTGGTTTGTGGGAACGGCCACTCAAAGATATTGACATTGGCAGAATTGATGTGTAAGGTAGTGATTGCGGCATATAGTAGCGAGTGTGGTATACATAACGTGGTATGGTGTCCGGTAATTGAGTATACGTGGAGTTAATCGTAATAGTGTTTTTAGACCGTTTTTTGTGTGGGTTAGGCCACTATTGTTTCGGTGCACTTGGCCGTAAATCACGAACCATGTGGGATAGGCCGTTATTGCTTTACACACTGTAGTCAAACATTGGACAAGATACACATGAGGCATTAATGTTCATCATCCGTGTCGTCATTTACAGGGATGGTGTCTCCACACGGCTGTGCAGATGTCTTCAAGTTACGGTAATAACCATAGTACACCGGGGTACGAATTGCAGCAAGGTCTTTAAGTCGGTCTTTTTCAACATGTTAATAGTGTGTCCATTGGGATATAATACGTCCAGAGTCTCAATTACTTTTGACCCTCATTTAGCAAAACTGAAATCAGCAAATGGGACATCTGACTCATTGGAGTACTTATAAAACATGATGTGGAAAGAGGATGCTTTATACTGAAACCACTGAATATGGATCCATTTCATCCTGGTATTTTGTGTCTACACTTTATGATTATGTATGTTTCTTTCTAAACGTACTATGGACATGAAATCATTCCTTGTCATTAGTAAAGTGGTGAAGGGTTGTTGTTTTCATGCAGTGATTATGACATTCATCCAGTCAGAGGGTTTGTATATGTTCGGGTGAAATTTCCTGTTCTTCGCGATGATACCGAAGTCCTGATCATGTGGTAGGTATGAATGTCCACTGATTAGGAATTTATGATGGATTACTTTTGATGGAAGTCTTCATGCAGAACCATGAATTGGCACAGTAAGGCCATTTTTATATTCCTATTTTGCCTGCCACATCGATCCGAGTTCGTAATCAGTTGCTTTGTTTGGATGGTATGTTCAGTGTAATGCATGAGACATGATCCAGTTTCTTGTGGTCCTCGGGATGCTTTGCCCTCACTCCCTACATGCATACACAGTTGATTTCATGGTATGTAGGTCGTGCTTTCCAAGGCAATATGTCTACAGTTGCCACTTGTAGTAACAGATACCTGTCGTAAGTACCGGTGTCAGTAAAGCCCTCATCAAATCAAAGACAATCACAGTCATATCGTTGTCCTGATGCCTCCCTTCTGCTGCATCGCAATGCATTCTCGTCTGCACGCTCTCGGCCATACATTGATGTAACTCTCTTTCACATTCCCATTTGCCCTTCTCTTCCGCAGTGTCAGCAACAGCATGTTTGACATGTTTGATGTTATAGAGGTCACATTTACGGCAGGAATCACTTACAGGGGGATGATAGGACAGATTAAATCGTGTATTAAATATCTGACCAAACATGAAGTATGAGATTGGATCATCATGCACGGCTTTATATAAATGGTATAACTTCCCCATGCTCAAGTCTGGTGACTAATACTTCTGATCCACTGTTTCATTCATCTGTGCATAATGGCTACGATATGCTGGAAACCGTTTCATGAAGTTCTCTACCGCAACCGCCTTTGTAATTTGTGTTTTGTTTTTAGCAGGGCATGCACCTTGCCTAGGGTCAGGTGCTGCACTTTGAGTGAAAGAACCCTTGTAATCCTACTATCTGATATCTGCAAAATGTTCTTAAAGAACCTTTGACATTCCTTCACATCCACGCCCACTTCATTCTGGAAATGTTATAGGAATATTGTTCCTCGTCACGACTCTGTAGTATAAGAGGAATATGCACTTGCCATAGGGACTACCTTCACCATAGCAAAAATGTACGCCAACTGCAAGTCGAAACTACCTAATGCATAGAATGAATCAAATATTGTTGCTGGTGTTCAGGTGAAAGATGTCGACCACATTCCTTTTGGCACACGCTTGCTCCAAGGGTGGGACATTTCTGACACTAAATTTCCCTTCACGCTAATGTATTCTTCCCCTGTTGATTGGGTTTCTTTTCAAATGTTCATGCCCACAGGTGTGCATTCCGGACCCATTTTCTTCCTCGTTGCAGTACTACGATCCCCCTCCGATACATCCACGGTTGATGTAGTGGGTGTGGTATCCTTCGATGTAACGGGTAGATTGGGCTGTCCTAACATGACACATGACTTGTCCACTGTACCACTTGCAGGCTGGCTGAATCGGCCAGGTGCACATTCCATGTCTGAGGCATTGGTAGTAGTATCCAATCCAAATATGTCTGAAATGGAAATGTTCCTTGTCCCCACCGGTATCTATATCAAATCATATGAGTTCAACAAGAGAGCATAACACCATCCTTACCTCACAGTGCTGCTTTGACATCATCACCATGGCTACTGCACATGTCGTTCTGCAGTACACACACACTAATGACAGTTCAGCGATGTGTCGACTGGAGGCCTCCTGCCACAAGTCGACCACATGACTCACAGCCCGTGCGCCCCCAAGGTCAGATCTTACTGAAGCTTGCAGACTCTCCAAGCCCTGCCCTCCTTGAAGAAGAAGAAGAAGAAGCCTTGGTACAAGGCCCCTCTGGTGCCTCCAGAAGTGCCAAATGCTCCTCACAACCTGAGTCTGACCTCTTTTTTATGGACGTCACCCTGTCCTTGTTGGTTACAGATGGTGACCTCATGATAGGACCAGTTCATGCCCCCTTATGCCTGTTTGCTTCCTATTTGGATTCCAGTTCTGCACTTATTCAGTGGAGTTGTAATGGATAGTACCATCGCCTTCCGTGTTGCAATCCCTTATTTTCTTTTACTCTCCAGATTGTATCATTCTCCAGGAACCTAATTTAACTGATGCTCACTCACTGACCCTTCTTGGGTTCTGCACTTTGCCCTTTGAGGGCTTCTGGTGGCATTTGCCCATTGTTCCGTGGGGATGTTGTTAGCATGTGGATCCCTCTTCATACCACATTGGAAACAGTTGCTGTCTGGTTCCACCTGGTCTCTGTGGTCACAGTTTGCAATCCCCCTCCTAACAGGCCACCTGCGCCCACTGCCCTAACTGCCCTCCTTTAGCAACTCCCCCCTCCTTTCCTCCTCCTTAGGGATTTTAATGATCATCAGTCCTTGGGGGGGGGGGGGGGGGGGGAGTACTTTTTCATAAAGATCAGATTGCCCCACTGGTCTTTCTGCCATGCTGATTGGCCTTATGCTCCTCTCAGGTCGTGTTTACCCTCTCTCTATCAGGCTGTATTGATGGAATCGTCCATGACTTGTCTGCTACAGTTATTTGTGCTGCAGCGACTGACGTCTCCCACTCCACAAGCCCCTTTTGCTGCTGGCTGGTCCCTTGGTGGAGCACAGTCATTGCCATCACCATCTGTGATCACCGTCAAGCCTTGCGATGCATTATGCGGCACCCATCCTGCACCGATCTTATTACCTTTAAACATCTTCCCGCCAAAACCCATTACTCAATCAAACAGAGCAAGTGGGTGTGTTGGGAATACTTTGTCTCCTCCATAAATTCATCTGTCCCTTCTTCACAGGTGTCGTCTACAAATGGCTCCCTTCAAGGTTGCCAACAGCCGTCTTCCATCCTGGACCTTGCCCTCCCGCGTTGTCTTTGTATGGATCCATTGATTCTTGCGGAACACCTTGCAACACATTTTCTGATGGCATCAACGTCAGTGCCGTGTCATCTGAACAAGACACAGCCAGGGCAAAAGCACCATAGGCGCAAAGAAGTGAGCTGGTGCCAGTGCCATAGAGACTCGCCACCTGCGCGGGTTCCACTAGTGCCACAGGCAGTGCTGAGGATGAAGATATCGACTTCGCCTCAGTCAGTTGCCGGCCGAGTACAATCTGCCAATGACCGGACATCGGACAAAAGCCTACTTGGAAGATAAAAGAGCAGCTCTAACCCACGTAGTTATAGACCATCATCCTGGGCTGACTTATACAGGGAATGTCGTTTAGTGAATTCGTAGAAGTGAACAGATAGTAGTTGTAAATTTTTGCAGTGTAGTAGACTTAGTCATTTAACAAGACACAAAGAGAAGTAACCCTTTTTGTGTGACTTTGATACTAATTTGTTACAAGTGTTGTTGAACCTTCATTCTCCTATCCTGTTATCTGACCCTGGGGCTTAGCTGTGTAACAGTGACAGGGGGAGATTGTCCTAGTTGTGTACTGCACCAGAAGCCGTTTCATGAACTCTGCCTCCACGGCAGTAGCAACAAGGCCTGTACAAAACTGGCGATGAGGTTGTACAACTGGTAGCCTCCTATCTGGCTGCCTCCCTCATCCGGAAACAGCGGATTGAAGATTCTCACTTACGTTTTCCACTGAAGAGCCAAAGAAACTGGTACACCTGCCTAATACCGTGTAGGGCCCCCACGAGCACACAGTAGTGCTGCAGCATGACGTGTCATGGACTTGACTAATGTCTGAAGTAGTACTGGAAGGAATCAACACCATGAATCTTGCAGTGCTGTCCATAAATCCGTAAGAGTACGAAGTGGTGGAGATCTCTTCTGAACAGCATGTTGCAAAGCATTCCAGATATGCTCCATAATGTTCATGTGTGGGAATTTGGTTGCCAGCGGAAGTGTTTAAACTCAGAAGAGTGTTCCTGGAATAGCTCTGTAGCAATTCTGGACTAGTTTGGTGTTGCATTCTCCTGCTGGAATTGACCAAGTCTGTCGAAATGCACAATGGGCATGAATGGATGCAGGTGATTAGACAGGATGCTTATGTACATGTCACCTGTCAGTCGTATGTACATCCATCAGGGGTCCCATATCACTCCAACTGAACACGCCCCACATCATTACAGAGCCTCCACCAGCTTGAACAGTCCGCTGCTGACATGCAGGGTCCACGGATTCACGAGGCTGTTTCCATACCCGTACACTTCCATCTGCTCGATACAATTTGAAATGAGACTTGTCCGACCAGGCAACATGTTTCCAGTCATCAACAATCCAATGTTGGTGTTGATGGGCCCAGGTGAGGCATAAAGCTTTGTGTCATGCAGTCATCAAGGATGCGCCTTCGGCTCTGAAAGCCCATATCGATGATGTTTCGTTGAATGGTTTGCATGCTGACAGTTGTTAATGGCCCAGCATTGAAATCTGCAGCGATTTGCCGAAGGGTTGCACTTCTGTCATGTTGAACGGTTCTCTTCAGCCGTCGTTGATCCTGTTCTTGCAGGATCTTTTTCCAGCTGCAGCGATGTTTGAGATATGAAGTTTTACTGGGTTCCTGATATTCACTGTGCACTTGTGAAATGGTCGTACGGAAAAATCCTCACTTTATCACTACCTCGGAGATGCTGTGTCCCATCACTTATGTGCTGACTATAACACCACTTTCAAACTCACTTAAATTTTGATAACCTGTCATTGTAGCAGCAGTAACCGTTGTAACAACTGTCCCAGACACTAGTTGTCTTATATAGACATTGCCAACCACAGTACCGTATTCTGCCTGTATACATATCTCTGCATTTGAATATGCGTGCCTGTACCAGTGTTTTTGGCAATTCAGTGTATCTGTTGTCAGACAGAATCTTACTGTTCACCTTTTACTGAATGGAAACTACCTCTGGCCCTCTCCTCTTCCCACAATTCAGCCCCTGGCCCTGATTTCATCCATAACCAATTGCTTCAAAATGTCAGTCTCCCACTACAAGACTGCGTCTTCTGGGTATGTAACTGTGTCTGCCTCCCAAGTGTTTCACCTCTTAGTGGAGGGACAGTATTATGGTTCCTGTGCTTAAGCCCAGTAAGGATCTGTCATCATTCAATAGTTACCAGCCATCTCTGTCCGTCATCCCCTGAAAGTTGTTTGGACAGATGGTGGCTCATCAGCTCTTTTGGATCCTCAAATAGCAGGAACTTTTGTCTCCTCTCCAGTGCAGCTTTCAGTGAAGGACAGTCTCCAATCAATCATCTACTTTTGTTACAGGCCGCTGTTCAGCAGTCCTTTTTCTCAGCACCGCCATAAGTTTTCTTCGATGTTTGTAAGGCATATGACATGGCTTGGCACCATCACATATTAGTTATACTCCATGAGTGGGATCTTTGGGGCCCTCTACTGATTTTTATATGCCAGTTCCTGTCCAACTGGTGTTCCGAGTTTGCATTGGCACCGTTCTCATCTGCAGACCCAGGATACAGGGTTCCGTATTGAATGTCCTGCTTTTCTTCATCGCTATTAATGGACTCGTGGCCTGTGTCAGACCATTGGTACCCCCTGGTCTGTATGTGGATGTTTTCTGTATCTGGGCTATTTCCCACTCAGTGGCCTCTACAGAGCTACAGCTCCAGGGTGCCATCCAGCACATTTCAGCATGGTCACTCTACACTTTTTTCGATTCTCATGATGCAATTCTGTTTCCGTACTATGGTCCATACTGATCCGCAGCATTACCTTGGCATGATTCGCAGCATTACCTTGGCACCCAGTGCCTGACTGTGGTCCCCCAGTTCCATTTCTCAGATCTTCTTTTTGACAATAAGCTTACTTGGTTGCCCCATCCACCTTCACAAGACTGGCTGTTTCTGTCAACCCAATGTCCTTTGCTTTCTTGTCCACACCTGTTGGGGTGCGGACCATTCGACTCTTCTCCGCCCTTATCTATCCATAGTTCTGTTCCGTATGGACTCTGGCTGTCAAGTTTATGGCTCAGCTGCCCTTCCACACTGTTCCTCTCGAACCTGGTTCACCATCGTACTATCCATTTGGTCCCTTGGGCCTTTCATACTGGCCCTGTCAATGGTCTTCTGGTTGACATGGAATCACACCATCTTTCAGTTTGGCAGTCCCAGCTCTTGGTTTCCTGTGCTATCATTATCTGTTTTTTCCTATTCACCCCGCAATTCTGTTCTTTTTGCAGCTTCCGATGTCGCCTGCCTGCTGCCTGCCCTTGGGTGTTTCTCAACTGCGATTTCCATCTTCCCTCGTTGTCCTGTTCCCAATTTTCTCTCTCAAACATTCCCCCAACTCATTTAGTTCCTCAGATTCGGATGGATCTCTTCTGGGATCTTAAAGCCTCTGTTGCTCCGATAGTGTTTTGTTGTCTGTTCCAGCCGCTCTTACAAGAGTTTTGGGATGCTATTATTTTTGACACCAGTGGCTCTAAATCCACTGATCATGTGGGATATGCCTTCACATCTTCTGCTGGCTGAAGACACCATCTCTTCCATGCCACACATGGGGTGTTACCGCATAACTAACTGCCATTTGCCAGGCATTCTGCTTTATTAAACGGCCTTCTCTCACCGATTCAGTGAGTGGCCTGTCACTTGATGTTTTACCCACCACCACTTGGTCTCTGCCATCCGTGGCCTTCTCACCAATCTTGACCTGCTGCTTGTTCAATTGATTTCCCAGCCACGTGGGTATCCTCCAGGTAACAAGCCTGCTGATCGTCTGGCTAGGGAGGCAGCCACCTGACACCATTCTCCATGACTGCTTTGGGGGCATATTTGCGACATCACATAAAGTTCCTTTTTATTCAGTTGGGGGCCTACTCATTGGGGCACTCCTGCCACATGACGTTCTTACCTCTGCCTTTCCCAGAAGGAATCAACCCACCTCTGTTGTCTTCGTATCAGGTTGACCGTAGTTTGACCTGTGGTTTTTACTCCGTAATGACCCCCTCACACCTTTTGTAGTTGCTGTGATCCATATTTTACTGGACTGCCCCTATCTTGTGGCTCTTCGCATTAAATATGGCCTCCCACTTTCCTTGTCCTGGGTGTTAGCATACAACCCTCACATGATCCTCAGGTTTCTTCACGAAAGTGGTTTGTCCTCTCAAATCTAAGTACCTAATTTCCTTCTGAAATTAAAGTCCATCAGTTAGTATTGGCATTGGCGTACATTTGGGAGGCCTTCGACCTTGCCTCTACACGGGCAGTGGTGCTGGCACCCCATTGCGCATAGCTTCTCTGGAGCATTTCCTGCCCTCTTCCCTCTCCCTGCTAGCCCCTCTCCCGGTCTTTACTCTTCCTGCCATCCCGACTTTCCTTCTGCCTCTTTGTTTGCCCATTTTCCTTTCCCATCGACTGAACTGTGTTGTTGGTGTTGTTCCTCCCTTCGTTTCTGCCACCTTAGATCTTGTGTCTGATGACCTCACTCCTTGGTCCACTTCAGCTACTCACAATTAGCAAATCGGCCATTCTCTGTTTTTCCCTTCAGCAGGTACGGATGTGCGCCTCACTGTTTGTTCTTGTTATGGAAGCACTTTGGTATTTTCTGGTTGTACCTTGTTCCACGTTTCCTTCAGTTTTCTAGCAAATCCTTGGACGTACTTTCCATGTCTACCCTTCTACCTAATCGTTTGGAATGGCAATGGCAGAGGCATTTTCTTCGCATACACAACCTGGAATGATGGCAGTTCTATACTAGGGTGTACTTACGAGTCGCATGCATTCACTAAAGAGGATAAATGTGTGCATCAGTCTGAATTGCCAGGTGTAGAAGTATGAAACCAGAATTTGGTTGCAATAATTCCACGTTTTTCTTTGAAACTGATAAACAATATTTTATTCAAAATAATCTCCATTGCTATTTATACATTTCTCCCACCTCTCCGGCAGGCTATGAATGGCACACCAAGAAAACAGTTTTTCTTTCGAACGAACTAGTCAGCGAGCCATTTTCATACAGAGCATGTCCCAGTGATGCAAATAGATCATAACCGAACGTAGCCAAGTCTGGAGAATAAGCCACATGCACTAGTATTTCCCTATTAAATTTCTGTATCGTTTACCTGACCTGTTTTGCTGTTTGTGATGGGGCGTTATCATGGAGCAATATGACTTTGTGTTGCCTTTTTCCATAGTATGGTTGTTTTTCACATAATTCTCGATTTAAATCAATCGTTTGATGTTGGTAGCGATCAGTGTCCACAGTTTCACCAGATATTATCAGCTCATAACAGAGGACACCCTTCTGATTCCACCAAACACAGAGCATTGTCTTCTTCTCAAAGCGATTTGATCTTGCAGTGGATGTCAATGCTTTGCCTGGATTCACCCATAATTTACAATGCTTAGAATTTTCAAAATATATCCATCTTTCATCACCTGTCACTATTCGATGCAGAAACTACTTTCTTTTGTATCTGGCGAGCAGCGTTTCATAAGTGGCCTTTTGATTTGTTTGCTGTCTTTCATCAGTTCATGCGGAACCCATTTTCCCACTTCATGCACCTTTCCCATCAATCAGAGAGAAACAGCTTTCTGTGTCACATTCAGTTGTTCCGTGAGTTCTTGCTAAGTTTGAGTATCAACTTCATCCAATAAAGCCTGCTATTTGTTGTCTTCGAACTGTCTTGTTGGTTTCGCGCGCTCGTCGTTTCTCATGTCAAAATCACCATTTTTGAATTTTTTGAACCACTTGAAACGCTTTTCCCAAGAACAAGTTTGCCAAAAGCTTCGACAAGCATTCAATGCGATTCTGTAGCCGTTTTCTTCAAATGCTAACAGAAAACCACAAATCATAGTTCGTAGGCACAAAACTTTACATGTTTACAGGTTTTTGAAACATTGTTGAAATTTGTCATCAGCTGTTACAGGAAGCAGATGGCGCTGCCAATGCAGTCTCATGAGCCTTACACTGATGGCTAGCACCATCTGTAGGGAAATTCTGGTTTGATACTTATACACCTGGTATGTGTGCTCACATAATAGCTAAGCATACCATCAGTCATCCAGTGAACTAGCTCCGTTCTTCCATTAGTTTGAGTATGAACTGGACTCATTCTTAACTTTCTCACTCTCGGTAATCAACACATCCTCTTTATGTCTGACATGAAGCTTTTCCCTTGGTCTGTAATTATTGTCTCCACTGGTCCAAATATCAACATCCACCTACTAACCAATTCTTGTGCAACTGTAGTTGCTTGCTGATCAGGTATCGGCACCATCTCGATGTAAAGTGAAAAATGACCTATTATGATTAGTACATACCAATTACCTGTTGGTGTATGATTGAAAAGTCCTAACATGTGTATCCCATTAAAACTAAACAGTTCTTTTGCCTCTGGCAATCTTTGTAGCAGCACCTGTTTTCGATCAAAACCCCCATGTTGAGCACACTTAATACAATTTCTCAAGTGTTGATAGACATCATTTTTGCTTCTCACCAACAGTATTTTTCCGCCACTCTCCAATTCATCCCTCTACAACCTCCATGGCCAAACAACACTGGACTGTGCATTTCATGTAGTACTTCCTCCTTTAACTATGCTGGCACTATCATTCCTGCGCCAATTTCCACTCTCTACGTTAAAAACCATCATACTTGCTGAACTGTTGCTTTTTTCCAAGCTGTTTACATTCCTCGTTAGTGTGTATTGGTGCTACTTTTCTGCCCAGTCTGACTGCATTTCCGTTCTCTTCTCTGGTTTGTGGATACTTTGTGCTCTTGGACTCATTTGGTTGGGATGTTTTCAACTCCCTCTCCCCCCTCCACTGCATTCCTCTGACTTGGCACCTTCAGACGGTCATCTTTTCACCCCGCTGAAGGCACGCATGAGTGGAATTAAATTTTCAGTTGATGAGCAGTTGCACAAAGAGGTTCTGAAGTGGGAGAAGGGTCTGGCAGCAGAGTTCTTCGAGGAGAGCATAAGAAACTGGCAGCACGGTCCACCAGATGCATTGAATGGGATGGTGATTATGTGGAAAAATAGTCAAGTGTGTCAACAATATACTGATTTTTTTCAAATGCAGTGTTTGGACAGCCTTAAGAAGAGTAGGGGGCAGTTGTTTGTTTGTGGAGTTCAGAACTAATTAATTTATGATGGGATTATAAATTTTTTGGGATTTCTTCACATTTTCTTTAAGTGCCAAGTTTTATGCTCATCTAACCATGAGAGACAGATCATCATTTATCTGAATAATGACAGTATTGATACCTCTTGCATGTGTGGAACTTGTGTGAAGCTGCAGATCATTAACATAGAAATGTATGTGTTTGTGTGTGTGTGTGTGTGTGTGTGTGTGTGTGTGTGTGTGTGTGTGTTTAATACATTTCTCGTAATTGAAACCCGTTAAAATAAGCACATTGGACAAAAACCACCCGCAAAGTAAATCATGAGAATGTTGTGTAACACTGCTTCTTGCCCTAATAATAGCCTCAGTTTGGCGAGGAAGGGAGTCCACAAGTTGCTTCAGGTATGCCATATCGAGCAGAAGCCACTCTTTTGTGCGTAGATCCATTAGTGCTACCGAGTTACATGGATGTTGATTATTGTGTTTCACCCACTCTTACAAATATTCTTATATGTTTTGTACAGGATTGAGAGCAGATGATTTAGCAGGCAAGCAGAGGTGTGGTAGTATGCTTCATTGTGGTCAAACCAAGATTGTATGCATGCAGAAAATTGGTGTATCCACAACATACTCACCACGGAGATGTAGAAGTAAGGGACAATGCCTGTGCACTGAGAATGCTAAAATTAACTTCATGGCAAACTGGATAAAAGGGCCCAAGTCATGATAAGAAAAGCACCCACAAAAAATCTTAGAACCACACCAGCCGTGGACTACAACCCTCTACACACATTGTGGATTAAACAGCTCTTTGAGTTCGTAGTGCACTCAACACTTTGTGTCACTTGAAAATAACTGAAACCACAGCTCATCTGACAATGCTACGAGCCTCCAGTCAGCTACAGCTTGGCCTTATGCAAAATGTAGGATTCCACATGTCCATTGCATGGAGATACCTTTGCAGTGCCTGCTTGGAAACTGATTGAGGTGGACCTGCCGGATTTGAAACCAGTCAACATACACAAGGTGTGACACTTGTCTCCAGTCCCTGTTAGAACCTGTTTATGACCACTGTTCGTACGCCGTGTTGCCTGGCTGTGAGTAGTACAGCTTTCATGGTGTAATCATAGGTGTGTCTGAACACCTCAACACCTATTTCCACCAAATTGTGCACACACACACACACACACACACACACACACACACACACACACACACACACACACCTACTGCCTGGCTTCTGTCACTGGTGGTATGTCAGAGTACCAACTGGTACCATTTCTGTGCCAGCTGCAGTATTCAAAACTGGCCATTGTGCTCTTTTAAGAGAATAACTAATATTTTGTCCAGTGAGCTTATTTTGCTAGCATCTCACAGTTGCCTCAGTTGTTGATTTTTATAAAATTATTTTTTTATAAAATTATTATGATTATGTGACTTATATTTTCAGATCTGATACACTTCATTAATTTTGTCAATGTTGTATTTTACCTTAATCTAGACTGTATTAAGTGAGCTCCTTGTTACATTATGTTCCTTAATGCTGGTCAGGACATTTAGCCATGAGGGAAGTACTGAATTTGATTCTTAACTTTGCCACCTTTTCTAATGATTCTGTTGTTTTAATTTCACTTTCATGTGTTTCAGAATTCAAACGTGGCTCGAAGGATGGGAAGCCACCTCCAGCTGACACAGTCAGCCAGCCCACCTCTACAAGGACCTCATTCTCACTTCTGGGTCTCATGGGTCCTGAGGAGACAGCAGAGTGGACAGGCGCAGACCAGTCTCTGTTCCGTGCTTTGCACAAAGTTTTCCTAAATAATTATTGTGCTATTGCACAGATCATGCTCACAAAAACATGTCAACAGGTGATGTTTCTATTTTGTGACTAGTACAGTTTCTTGGAAGATATTTTTCTGTAACATTGCGAAAAGCCATTGTTACATGTTACGCTCATCAACCTAATATCACCCTATACATTCTCCTTATTAAACATGTAAAAGCATATAACCAACAACTGTAAACCACTCACGTCTGCAGAATCACTTTGTATTAAGTAAGCCTTTTATTTTCTACTTTTTTGGTTGTTTCCTGACAACTATTTGTATTGTAATCACCTGAAGCAATACTTTTGCAGTGTGATTAATGATAATTTATGCCAGACAAAGCTTCTGATTTGGATTTCCTGATTTTCACAAGAAGTTGCATTAGCCATTAGAACATCTGGACTCCTTCCAGGTGCGAATCAAACTCTCATTGCCATTGATATGGCTTATAGTTATTTGAAACACTGCTACCAGAAGTTCTCGACCAAGATATGTTGGGAATAGCACATGTGCAAGTGAAATTGGAGAACCATGCCTTGCCCTGCTGTTGATAACAGGTGCTGCAGTGAGACAGGTGATTTTGAAACCTCCACTAGCGATAAAAAATTATTCAGAGTGATATAAAAGAAGTACAACATGAATTTACAATGCTTTCAATTTAAAATGCCCACACTTGAAAAAGAGATCTCGTAGGTGGCCGCTGCTGTTCTTCGCACACATTTCAGCTCTTTTACAGAAGTTAGACGTCAGATCTTACAAGACTGGCAGTGAAATACGATTGACTTCTCCTAGATTTGATCCTTCAGTTTCTGCATGGTGTATGGTGAGTCACACCGGAATATCTGAGATTTCAAGTGACCCCAAAGGAAGCAGTCACACTCTGAAATATTTAGGGGATCTTGGAGGCCAGGAAATGTCATTGTTCTTAGAGGTGAGATGACCAGGAAAGATGTTCTGTTGCACGCTGATGGAATGTGTGGTCGCGTGTTGTTGGAAAATGATTGCATGTTGGAAGAACGTGTTTGCAGTTATAGAAAGATTAGCAGGCATGTGAACATAATATTCTGTATTCAGAGCAACAACATTGCCATGATCGTCTTAAGAAAAGACCTTATGATATACTGCACCACACCACCACTCCCTCATTGAGTGTTGTTCCATGTAGCATTTCAGGATTTTCATGTGACCAGTATCTAAAGTTTTTCTTGCTAACAAAGCCTGACACACAAAAATTGGCCTCTTGGCTCACAATCAGATTGATGCAGAGGCCTGGGTTGTTGTTCATGAATTCCAATAGCTCCCACAAAAGCATAGTCTCTCTGGAAGGTCATCTGCGTTTAGTTTGCACTATCTTAATTTTGTAAGGGTGGTATAGCAGTTCCTTGTGCGATATTTGCTGTACACTGCGATTCGAATTGTCAGATTTCAGTGCAGGCTTTTTCCACCCCTCTTTCTCACTGTATCACCCATTTCCTCAAAGTTCTTTACCCCACTTTGATAGCATGTGCCGAAGGGACTGGGACACAGTGTGCGAGACAGTAATGAGCACTAAGTAAAACACTGTGCAGCCATGTGACTTGTTTTTGTGAAATGCCTTCACAGCTGAATATCGAAATTCTGATCAGTGGCAAACGTTAAAGTTGTCCAGATGGCACCACTCCCATTTTCTGATTCCTAATGTAACATACTATTTCCATGGTTGCCAAATCGCCTGTTTCACTACCGCACCTTTTATATATACCAACTTAATTAAGTTCTTCACTGATTTCATGTCCATTGACAGGGTAAGCCACAGTCCTGCACCAAAACCATTCACTCAGTCTTGCTGTTACCACATGCCCTGAACCCATCTCTGTAGAATTTGGAAATATCACCAACAATAAGAATTTTGATGTGTGGTCAGATACTCCAGTGTCCCACGTAAATTAGTTAAAAAAAGGATTAGAGTCTTGGTCTGGCACAAATTTTCAGTACCTACAACATATTCTTTGATTTCATCCTAGTCTTTTCATACATGTAATTTCAGTGAGTTTAATTCAATTAACTTTTATATTTACACATACGGATAACTAGGGGATCAGATGAGACCACATATTATGCAATGACAAGCATTTAATTGACTCTGATATACCTAAGCAACATACTTCCAGATAACGATATTGAACTGTACACTCAATACTTACAGTGGAACTCTACGTTTACACTTTTCAAGGGACTTCAAAAAAGTGTTGTAAAATGTGGGAAATAACTTTTTAAGCAGTAAAAGTTATGTATAGCATCCTTGCATTTTAAAGAATGAAACATTGCACCAGTTTCATATTTTTCCGGTGGTGTTCTGCCTCTCTTGCACCATAGTCATCCTTTGTAAGGTTATAAGCTATACTGTGCCTCCTCCATTATGCAGAAAACCACACAATTGCAAACCATTACTCACTATGTTTTTGGAATATCCCAAAAACTACTTACGTAAATATTGGCCCTTGGCAGTGAGAAAAAATTCTCTAGACATGCCATGCTAAGCGTGAAAAATTTGTAACAGGTGTAATATTTCATTATTATCCAAGCAAGAAACATTTGAGCAATGTCAAGGGAGCTAAGGTATCAACTAGTGCTACAAGTAGCCAAACAGCGAAATATGCGTTCAGGTAACGCAAAGGTCATGACCATTGTGAAATTTCACATGCACAGTAGTGACAGTTTGAAATCAGTTGTAATCAGCCATGATAACTTATTCAAATGAACCTAATTACTCCTATCAGCAACCATGCTGAGTAGAGCTTGGCAGCAACAGGAGACAAAGCGTGAATTGCTCTGTCTTTTACTGTTTCAGACCTGCTGAGTAGGGCACCCCGGTGTCAAGAAACTTAACTGCTTAACCTTGTGTGTAATGCTTGTAAATAACACTTGGAGGCCAACAACATTATGTCGTTTTCTCTCCACAAACATTGTTTCATTAAGCACAAATCATGGGAAAATTTTAAATATGTTAACACAAAATGAGTGCAAATTAAGGTTGTGAGCTTAGGAAACTTGATGGGTGCGATAAATGAAAATGTTGTAAATGACAGGAAAACTTTGTGGGAATATAAAAATGGGTTATAGTGTATTATCTATATGACTCAAAACATGAGGTTAGTTTTTGCACCTGTGGAATAGCCCCAAGATATGAGATGGTGATTAATATTGTTCCCTGACATAGTGTGCGGCTATTGACAGTGACACAAACTGCTTGAATCTTTATATGATACAATTGGAGGGTTTTTATTTCGGCGTACAAGGTTTAATTTTTTCCCCCATTTTTTGCTTAACATTTTAAACTTAAGTTATGCTTTTCCAATGAGGTGATGGATATTTACAAATGTGTTTTGTATGTTGTAGATCAATGCTACTTGAGATCTATCTGCCAGTAGGTGCTGAGATACATGTAGTGCTTGCTGTGTTAAGCTGAAAGTAAATGAGAAATATCTAATTTATGGTAACTGCAAAAAAGAATGCCAAGATTCCTGTAGCAAATGTCTTAGACCATGTTATGTCATTCTAAGGCTGCGGTTACAGTGGAGTGGCACAGTCAGAGCAGTGCGTGGTGAGCAGAACAGCGACGACAAAACAAACCAGTGCTGCTGAGTGCGCACGTTTATAGTGACGCTGTGTGCAGGGCAGTGCAAAGCAGAGCAGCACAGAGCTGCACTGAGTGTGTCAAACATGTTTGCTTCTGAGTGCGGCGAACAGAGCGTTCGAGTGTTTCCAGCTGCATTCGGGCAATGCCAGCAGCATTTGGATGTTGCTGTGGGTAGCAGAGTCAGTACTGTTCTGGCACTTGTGTTTACTTTCTTGTACTGTTGAGAAAATAGCATCAGCATAAGCCTTGATAGCAGTTGTGTTTACACTTTGTCCTTTATGGAACCACTGAAACAAGCATCATCACAACTTATTCATTTTGGAAAAGTTATCTGAGTAGGTGGCAGCAGAATTACAAACTTCAAGTACAGAATACATTTCTGTAATCTTTTATTTCTTTTCTTGCCTTAAAATGATAGGCTATAATAAAGTTGAAATAGCACAGCAAACAAATATGTGAAAATCATGTTTTATTATACAAAAAAATTAAAAGTGTTTTTGAAACAGTCTTATTTGAAGCTCTGTTTAAGTTTTATCCTGCCTGGTATGTGCCTTGTATAGAATGCTCAATATCTACTACATGTTGCTCGTTGAAACTTAGGAATCCTAGGTCAATGACAATGTTGTGGAGAACATGTACATTTCACAATAACTTCAGCAAAGTCTGCTGAAGTTTCTCTTGGCATCCAAAATATGCTTCACTTCGCTCTCATTATTCCTAAAGCACATTCAGTTATTTGTCGTGGTCTGGAAAAGCATTTGTCCAAATATTCTTTCCCTGGTTTTACGACTCATTGACTGTAAGAGCCGCTGAAATGCCTCAACAATGAATATGCCTCATCTCCAAAGAACGCAAAAGGCAACACACCTGACGTCTTTAATAGTGGAGAGTCTGACAGTATATTAACCTCCCCTTCTTGCATTAAGCGAAATACACTAGAAGAATGAAATCACCGTCTTCTCTTTCCATCCCGTGTCACCCAACATGGGTTATAATGAATTTCCTGTGAGGATCTGCAACTACTTGTAGAATTATTGAAAGAATATGTTTTAGAGTTATAAACATTTTACCATAATTTTCTGAGTATTTTAGATGAATATGATTTCTGTCAAGATTACTGACTGTATTTGGGAAGTTCTGATGTATAAATCATTTACAGTATTTAGAAAATCATTTTCAGAAGGCACTCATGTCTCATGGCTGGAGACAGCCATACACACTTTGTTAGGTGAGTGCACAAGTCTTACTACAGTGGTTATGAATCCTGTTGTGAATGTCAGAGCCATGTCTCGAAAACTCCGCCTGGTTTCCACAAACCTGTAACAATTCTTGTTTCATGAGTTGTTGATGACCCTTAAAAAATTACATTATTCCATTGCAAAAAAAATCTGTAGTTACTTTTATGTCGCACTAGATAAGGAAGTTACACATAGTAACAATATGCAACCTACGCTCCTCTTTGCAGGTTATTGTGTACCAAAATCTTGTTTCGATATCTCAGACTGTTTATGAGATACTAGGATGTTATGAATGGCAATCGACTCTCCTCTTTGCATGCTATCATTTGCCAAAATCTCATTATGATACCGTAGACTGTTTACGAGACACAAGTATGTTATGAATATTGAGAATAGAGTGAGCTATAGAGTCCATCCCAAGTTTAAAAATAGTGCAATATATTAACTTTATTTGGTATGCAGCAACAGATGACTTAACTTGCACCAGACACGCACCAAACACAAATGTATAGCAACCTCTGCTTTTCATTCCAAACTATTTGAGTTTTTTGCAGTAGCTTGCTTAATTTTGAAATATCACAATAACTGTGATGATTCAGTAAATGATAAGCAGTTCGTCACAGGCCTGCCTGCTGCCGCACCACTGCCTGTCCTCACTATACCTGGGCCCAAAGCTCTGCTGCGGTAATTGCCTAACGTGCAGCTCCAACCTGCTCTGTTGTTTCACAGGCTGCGACATTGTCGCCAAAAAACAGTGGCCCGTATATGTAATAAGTTTCCTTTAATTTACGCCTATGGTCACAAACTTTTTGTTAACAGATTACCGGTTTCGGTCTTCAATGACCATCATCAGATCTGCAGCAAAAATGGGAAAAACATAAATACACTCGCAAACTATCTACAGCTTAAGAACAATACATAGTCCATAATGAAAAGTAGTACTGACGAAAAGATAGAATGAAAACCATTCCTATGAAATTTAACGGCAAAATGTCCCTGCAAATAGAAAAATGTTTTAAAAGTCTGATGTCAGATGTGGCTTTCAGGTTAATAACACCCTAAAACTGCGAATAAAATATAAACTGAAAGGGAACTATGATAAATTTGATGGCTCTGGAGTATACAGGATTGACTGCATTAGCTGTGACAAATATTATATCGGTCAAACAGGCCGCTCTTTTAAATTGAGATTTAAAGAAAACTCACAGCCATGACACAAAACGGCTTTGGGACAGAAATTATCTGATACTGGTCATTCCATAGGGAGCATTGAGAATCGTACGTGTATTCTTCACAGAGTGGAAAAAGGCTATGCTCCTAATTTGTTAGAGGAGCTTTAAATTTATAAAGCAAAAAATAAAGAACCAACTAAACTGCTTAACTGGCAAAATGACTTTGTGCCCAATGCCTACTTTGCTTTATTTGACAATGTTTTACTCTAATCACTGCACGCCTCTGTTGTATATAGTGTGTTGATAATTTCACCTAGTATTGAGTGCCTCACATATTTATTTCATTTTCATACATTTTACGCCTTACTCTAGTATGTTCTTGTTCCTTCTCAATTCATTTCATAGACTGCATTAATCAGATAATGTGGATCATCCACTGTTATGGAATTTTATAATTCTTTTCTTGCAACGGAGTGCCGCAGGGTACGAGGGGCCCTCTGCCGGTCGCGTTCCTCCAACCACTTCCCGCCTATGTGGAATTCTCACATTAGCGCTAACAGAGGGCACTGATTATGTGCAGCACTAAGTTTTCTTTCATTTGTGACTCCTTTAGCGATTTGTTTTATGGTTGTTTAATATTACCCGGTGCACTATCAACGGTGTTTAATATTCAGGTCATTAACTAGAATATTGGCATTAGAGCACATGTCAACCACTGTTTCTTAACTCTTCCTCTTTTTAACAATCTTTCTTTTGTCGTGTTCTTCTTTTTATTGCTTTTTATTACTGTAATGCCTTTTATACGTTATAAGCTTATTACAGACTTCAACTATTGTAACCCCCTTTATTTTTCGCTGTTTCAATGAATTATTGAGAACTAGTATATGCCGACATTAGCAACATCTGGTGAACTTACAACACCAACATCTTGTGGCTACTGTACGGCATCTTGTTTTAAACAGTAGTACTACCGACAACATGAGTTGTGCATGTGATGTTATTTATATGTATTTACGATGCTGGTGCTGAATCCGCATTTAACAATTGACAGTGCCACCAGTACATTAGGACTTTGTTTTTATGAAACAGTATGCCTCTTCATATTTAAAGCACACAAATGTAAATTTTGTCAGTACTACTTTTCATTATGGTCTGTGTGTTGTTCTTAAGCTGTAGACAGTTTGCGAGTGTATTTATGTTTTTCCCATTTTTGCTGCAGATCTGATGATGGTCATTAAAGACCGAAACCGGTAATCTGTTACAAAAAGTTTGTGACCATAGACATAAATTAAAGGAAACTTGCTGCTCTGTTGTGCCGCTCCACTATAATCCAGGACTAAGAGGTGGTACTTTATGTAATTTTAAGACTACCTGTTTTGAGTTTGGTGGATAATACAAAGACAGAAACCATGTACAGCATGATATTAACTTGTTCTGCTGGCATATTGCTCTGTGGTAATTTAAGTCATTTTATGCATCCTCTCAGTATGGTGTTTAATTTGTTAAAATATTTTTTAACAGAGTGCAAAAAAATACTCCCCAGTGTTCATGAAGTTAACGTTAATTGGAAAGATAAGAATATAATAATATTGTTAGAGAAATAGTGTTTACTGGCAAAGAGGAGAAGGTTTCTTGTAAATTTGAAACTGATTTCAAGCATATTGGTGACTGTGAAGAAATATGCAGTGGCAGTTGCCTCTGTGGGAAGTTCTAATTTATAAAGTATCCATTGTCTTCTATCAGCTTCAGTAACTTCATAGCATTGCTCTTACTCAACCTTGTTTCTCACTCTTTATTAATATAATTTTTTGTGAAAGCTTTACTTTGAGAAAAATTATGGGCAGAATTTTACTAAAACAGAAATTTGTGTGTTGTAGTGTTGACTTGTCTTGTTATAGGTATATGAATTTGCTCAGAAGGAATCAGCTGATATAATTACAGAAGAATCGCTTAAAGATTTCACGCCACCACGCAAGAAGAAGAAGAAGCATAGATTGTGGTCAATGCATTGCCGGAAGATTCAGCTGAAGAAAGATTCCAGCTCAAACCATGTTTATAACTTTACACCCTGTGATCATCCCAATCAACCGTGTGACCAGTTGTGTCCCTGTATTGGTGCCCAGAACTTCTGTGAAAAGTTTTGCCAATGTAGCTCTGACTGTAAGTTTACTTTGTTTACATTAATTTGTTCTGTATTTGTCAATTAAGAGTAATTTGAATTCAAGCTGGAAACAATGACAAGGTGCCACTGAGGTATTTACCCATTTCCTCGAATCCTTAATCTGTTCTAATTTATCCATTTCAGTATACTGGCATTTGTGAAAGGCATATTTTTTTGTTTCCAAACTAGCAAGCACAGTATCTGTTCAAAGTGTTTTGTCACAGGTGTAAGAGTTATTTTGAGTTTGGCTTTTACTGAAAAGGGTGGGAGAATTGTACAGGTTGCACTCAGCCTCATGATGCCAATTGAGGAACTACTTGACTGAATAGTAGCAGCTCTGCAGTCTGGATAGTCTGCAACATGGCTGTGAGAGAAGTATGCTGACCTCATGCATACCCATACTGCACCTGCATGATGCTGCGAGGCAGAGGATGTCACGGCAGCTGGTAGACATCCGTTGGGCCTTCATGGCTTGGCAAAAACCTCACTTTTTATTGAAATGAAAAATATCATTCAGTGAACTACCATGTCATCAAAACACACAGAGAATAGAATTTTAACCCAGTCTTGTTAACAAAGTTAGAACCAAGACTTACAGTAAGATTCTAGTTGATACTATATACCATCCTTGGTGAACTGAGATTGTCATCCATGAGTTACAGAAAGAAGCTGCTCGAATTGATTCACAGGAATACTAATGAACAATCTTTTAGAAAAAATGCCTGTTGCCTCTGATAGCTTATGTTTTGTTGTTTAGCAGTGTATGAAAGTTTAATATCCTCACCAGCGGACATCACGATCGAGGCAGCTGAACTGGCATGGGTAGGGCAGCCGAATAATATGATAACTGTCCATGGAGAGCATATGCAATGTGTAGTAATGGCAGACCTGCTGACAGAAGTGTTTACCTGTGGGTGACTGTAAGCCAAGTGGACCAGTGCCTACCCTGAGTTCAACCACTGCAGACCTCACATTGCACTTCATGCCAGTGTTGTTTCCGAGTGCTGAGCTGTTGGCTGGTTGTGCCAGCCATGTGCTAAGTTTATTCTGATGTACTTTTGTATGTGGTTTCAGGGTCTCTGCTTCCTCTAGGTCGACTAGCAAAGCGAATTTTGTTTCCTGTCATGGGGTTCTCGTCCTTAGTTATTATCGAGCCACCATCGGCCCATGAAGCACCCGTGCTGACAGTGTAGTGTAGCAGGATTGTCAAACCTGTGCAGATAGTAAAGTGGCATCAAAGGATATTGTCATACATGTGACGCTCCTGATTTTTTGTTTCTCTTTGCCCAGTCTTAATTTTGGGCACCACAGACATGGCATTTCTGCATTGCTGACAGGGTGCTATACTCCATCCTCGCATGTTATAATAATCTGGAAAAGCACTTACATTGTCGGTAGTGATTTCACTGTAAGTGCAAAATATTTTTTGTCTTGACCCTTTTTTTTTGTGTTTGCCTTCCAGATCACTGACAAAGTGCATTTAGTGCCTCAATCTGTTCCTTGTCATGAACTGTACTCACTTACTGTGGTCATACAGCCTGCTGCTTGAGAATACCTTGGACCAGGAAGAAAATTCTGAGGCAATTAAGCCATTGCAGTACCTAAATATTGTCATGCTTTCCTCCACCACTCACAACAAGGTAAAGGCTGAGTTGCATCATTTGCAGGATCAGGGTATCGGTCCTCCTACTTTGTTGAGCCACTTGGCCACCCCTTTGATGGTAATTCAGAAGCCCGACACCATCATGTACCTTTGCAGAGATTTCAAACTAACACTTAACATGCAGTGTGGCTGAGATTCATATCCAATTCCGTGCCGTGTGGATTTGTTTGTGACGTTGTCGTAGGGCCAGATTTTTCACGCATCAGCTTGCATGTTGCTTGCCTACAGTTGCTGTTGGACACAGTTTCTTGGACTTCCTTGGTCCTCAACACCCCTTTTGGGCTTTATCAGTTTAATCACTTGCTTTTTGGAAACTCGTTTGTGCCCAAATTTATCCATGGTATTTGGAGCAGTTGATTCAGGACATTCCCTGTTGTGGAACTTGCCTTGATGACATGTAGGTAATGGAGTCTACTCGAGAGAAGCATTTACAAAACCTTCAGTCAGTTTTCCAATGCCTCCTGCAGAATGACCTAGCAAGCTGGAAAAGTGCAGTTTTTTGGGTTATGTGCTTAGTAAAGCTGGTCTTGTCTCCGAGGACAACCACATCAAAAGCATTGTCAACCTACTAGCACCCAAGAACCTGAAGGAGCTCCAGTCTTTTTGGGCAAGATTTTGTGTAATGCATATTTCATTCCCCAGTCCACACACGTTTGGCATCTTCATAACTGGCATTGGTGTCATCCAATTCCATTAGAACTTGGATGGCAGTGAACACCCCATCGCTTGCACATTGGAGATACTTTCCATTGTACAGTGTAATTATTCATAAGTGGAAAAGGTGCTAGCTATTATTTTCAGAGTTAAAAAGTTTAACATTTTCCCTTATGGGGGTGAGAGTCCTTCTCATTACTGACCACAAGTCGCTCGTTTCCTTATGTGCCCCTCATTTCAAGCTGCTGGACAGGACTACCCAAGGATTGCAGAGGTGGGCCCTCTTTTTTTTTTTTTTTTTTTTTTTTTTTTTTTTTTTTTTTTTTTTTTTTTTTTTAGTAACTATTGCTATGGCATTTGTTACAATTCCACTGCCCACTGCTGATGCACTGTTGCGGCTACTGGTGGGGTCCAATCCAGAGTTCGATCGGCAGGAGGCTTTTTGTTGATTATACCTTGCTGCAAACCCTGTCAGGTTTTCTGTTACAACACAAGACCCACGTTTCCAGAAATTTATTTCAGCTGTCCAGTTGGTTTGACATGCTTGACTCAACATTTTCCATAAGATCCTCATGCTTGCCGTGGGGGAGCATTGCTGTCAAGTGATTGTCCCTCCAAAATTGCATCTTCACATACTCCAGTTGCAATGTGCTTTGTCACACTGGGTATGACTGGTATGGAGGCATTGCTTCTACATCACGTCTACTGGCCGACAATCAGTTGCGGCATCAAACATCCAGTATGGGCTTGTGGGGCCCATGGACAAAACCTGATACACTACCATTCCAGTTCTCTTGACCGATCCTGGAGCAACCTTTTGGAAGCGTTCATGTTTGTTTTACTGCTCCAGTTTTGTGCAACTTGTGGTTGGTGGTGGGCAGGCATTGTCCAGTTTCCTGTAAATAGCCGAGCTGTCATCCACATCGTAGACTGCCGCTATTCACACATTGTCGGCTATTTTTGCCGTTGAGGAATCCTTTAGGACCCTTGTGTCTGATAGCGGTAGGCAGTGTGTGTCGAGATAGTTTGAAGAATTTTGTATTCGCAGTGCTATCCAGCATCTGACTACTGCCCTCTTTCACTCAGCTTCTAAATCAGAGATGGGGCGCTTCATACAGACATTCAAGAACCGAATCAAGAAGTCTTTGTCTGCCTTTCCCCGTGACTATGCATTGTCACGTTTTCTGGCTACATACTGGGCAATGCCAGTCAGGGGGTGCAGTCCAGCAGAACATTTGCACGAGTACCAGCCACTGGGTCTCCTAGATTTGTTGCACCCTAAGTCACATGCCACAAACTATCTTGGCCCAACACGTTTTTCTCCTGGAGATGTCGTTTGGGCCCGGTCCTTCAGCTGATGGCAGGGGTGGTTGCCAGGTGTCTTCATGGGCCAGGAATGTCATCAGTTGTTTGTTATGGATCTCATTAGGCACCATTGTATCCATCGTGCAAATCATTCGTCCGTGCCCTGTTGGGGCACAGACATTCAAGAACCGAATCAAGAAGTCTTTGTCTGCCTTTCCCCGTGACTATGCATTGTCACGTTTTCTGGCTACATACTGGGCAATGCCAGTCAGGGGGTGCAGTCCAGCAGAACATTTGCACGAGTACCAGCCACGGGATCTCCTAGATTTGTTGCACCCTAAGTCACATGCCACAAACTATCTTGGCCCAACACGTTTTTCTCCTGGAGATGTCGTTTGGGCCCGGTCCTTCAGCTGATGGCAGGGGTGGTTGCCAGGTGTCTTCATGGGCCAGGAATGTCATCAGTTGTTTGTTATGGATCTCATTAGGCACCATTGTATCCATCGTGCAAATCATTCGTCCGTGCCCTGTTGGGGCATTGCAGCCATAGTGTTCTGATTAACTCTGCAGCAGGCTGGTCTCGACGCTGTTCCAGGAGTGGGCTCTCACGTGAAGCAGTATGCCTAACATTGCCGTGCCTTCCCCCACTCTCCCTTTGCCTGCAGCCTCAAGTCCCAGACAGGCTCACGATACACCTGCCGAAATAGAGCCCTTGAGTTTTGACCCATCCTCTTTCCCTTCCATTTGTCCTCCCCTCCCCCCATTTCCCTTCGACGGTCGAGGTGGCCTTGATATTGCCTCCCTCGGGGGTTGGTCTCCTGCCTGGCAGCCTGTCTGATTCTGTGTCAGAGGTTGCGATCCAAGCCTGGCTGTTTTTGGCCCTGCGAGGCCTTTTCAGGAGGGGAAGCATTTAGCACTGGACACCACAATGGAGGCAGATGCGCTGGCGTATGTAGTGCAGTGAAAGTGCTGAAACCAGCCATGGTTAGTTGAATTTTATTGATTTATCATGTAACAGAAGTTTAACAGATTCCTTTTAGCATGTGTGGATGACTTCACACATTTCATTATTTAGGGTCAATTGCCAATTTTCTCACCGAACAGATATCTTATCTAAATTGTTTTGCAGCTCGTTTTGATCTTCTGATGACTATGAGATGATAAACAACAGCATCATCTGCAAACAACCATGACAGCTCTTCAGATTGTCTCCTAAATCATTTATATAGATAAGGAACAGCAGAGGGCCTATAACACTACCCTGGGAAACTCCAGAAATCTCTTCTGTTTTACTTGACAACTTTCCATCAATTACTGCAAACTGCGACCTCTCTGACAGGAGATCAGGAATCCAGTCGCATAACTGAGACAATATTCCATAAGCACACAATTTGATTACAAGCTGCTTGTGAGGTAAGTGTCAGAAGCCTTCTGCAAATCAAGAAATATGGAATCAATTGGAAATATCTTGCCAATATCACTCAGCACTTCATGTGGGTAAAGAGCTAGTTGTGTGTCAATAGACCATTCTTTTTGAGTTACTTCATAATGTTTGAACACAATATCATTCCAAAACCCTACTGCATTTCGACGTTGACAATACAGACCTGTAATTTAGTGGATTACTCCTATTGCCATTCTTGAATAATGCTATGACCTGTGCAACTTTCCAGTCTTTGAGTATGGATCTTTCATTGAATGAGTGATTGTATATGATTGTTAATTATTGGGCTGTCGCATCAGCATACTCTGAAGGTAAACTAATTGGTTTGCAGTCTGCTTTTATGAAGTCATTTAAGTTGCTTCATTACTCTGAGGTTATGTACTTCTAAGTTACTCATGTTGGCAGCTGTTCTTGCTTTGAATTCTGGAATATTTACATCACCTTCTATGGAGAAGGAATTTCGGGAAGGCTGTGTCTAATAACTGTGCTTTAGGAGCACTGTCATCGACAGTCATGCAGAGAAGGCATTCATTGTGCCTTGCCACTAGCATACTTTACATATGACCAGAATCTCTTTGGACTTTCTGCAAAGTTTCAAGACAAAGTATCGTTGTGGAAACTATTACAAGCATTGCTCATTGAAGTCCTTGCTAAATTTTGAGCTTCTGTAAAAGATCATCAATCTTGGGGATTTTACATTTGTTTAAATTTGGCATGCTTTTTTCGTTGATTCTTCAACAGTGTTCTGACCCATTTTGGGTACCAAGGGGATCAGCTCTGTATATTGTTAATTTATTTGGTATAAATCTCGTAGTTGCTGTCAATAATATTTCTTTGAATTCAAGCCACGTCTGGTCTACACTTACATTTTTTAATTTGGAACGAATGGAGATTGCCTCTCAAGAAGATGTCAGACGAATTGTTATCTGCTTTCTGGAATAGGTATATTTTTTGTATATTTTTGGTGGATTTGTTTCAGTATATAGTGATATGTTCACAAAGTTAGCTAAATAATATACCAAATACAAGCGCCAAGGTAGGCAGCAAGATACACTCTCTCCTTACAAGGGTGGAGTTTGTGCCTCTGTTTCCAGCTTTGAGGCAAATCTCGCTCAATGTTGCTTAGTCCTTCGGCAGAGAAAAAGCAATTTGATCTTTCCGTTGACATTTGTGTTTCAAATTTACCTACATGTTTTTGAGAAAACTTCAGTAAAGACCATAACAAAAATTATATTGCTGAACTATATCTAAAAGGTTTTGAGCGCTGTTGAAAAAAAGTATGTAATTCTATTTAGCAAAAAAAAATATATACTCGCCCATAAAGACGATGCAGTTGTCAACAGTACAGCAAATTATTTGGTCTTTTACATAACATTTGCTGGAAACACTGTTTCACTAGCTTGAATGATTCATTAAATATTCATACATTAAGACAACCACTCACATATAACTGATTGAAATGTGATGCATAGAAACAGGTAACAGAAAACTGTTGAATAGTAGCTTTTGAGCTCTTGCTCTTTCTCTAGTAGAAGCAGATACATTCATGTACACAACCACACACACACACCCAAATGCACTTGCTGTGGCCATGGAATTTCCATTGTTGTTAAATATTCAAGTTATCAAAGATTGGTTCACCCTATATGTATCTTTTTGTTTCCACTGACTTCTCTTCCACATTTAGTGTTATATTGTTTCTTATTACTTAAAGTGCAGTTAAAGACTTATTCTGACACTGTACAAAGTATTTCATTTACAAGCATTGTGTCTGCTTCAGAATGGATTCTGAATTACTCTGTAACATTGAATTTTTAACAAATCTGATGAATTTCCATTTGTGAAGTTCATTTTAACCACCAAAACAAAATTTCTTATAAGACTAGCTATAGATTGTATATATTAATAATTAATTGTATTGATTGATATTCATAAATACTCCTATTAAATTATTGAAGTATTCATGATATTTGAGTCAAGTTTTGACTGATATCCAATTCACTACGTCACATAAAATACTTACGTCATGTTTTCTGTCCCTATGAAATCCATATACATTTATATTACCTTCTGGCCAAACAGACGAGATAATTCCCGTGAAGTTAAACTAATGTGTTTGAGTATTAAATGCACGTATTTAGTTTATTGTATCTTGTATCTGTTTGCCCACTGTCCCTTTTATTCTTAGATTACATACAAACATCATTTGTCTGTTATTTTTGTTATTGTTTCTTTCTTTTTGTTCATTGGTGACACATTTAACTTTTCTCATATCTGATAATGCCATCTCTATTTTGTAGGGTTAAGTCATTTGGAAAATTCGTGTTGGTGTTGTATGGTTTGAACTATTTCATGTCTTATAATATTGTCACTACAGTATTGTCATTAAGAATATACATATTCCTGTCAGTATACTCTCTAAGTTTTTTACTTGTTTATGTTTCTAGGCCAGAACCGCTTCCCTGGTTGCCGTTGTAAGGCACAGTGTAACACAAAACAATGCCCATGTTACTTAGCTGTTCGTGAATGTGATCCAGATTTGTGTGTTACATGTGGAGCTGAGCAATTTGATATTTCCAAAATTTCTTGTAAAAATGTCAGTGTTCAGCGTGGATTACGTAAGTTTTTTTGAACATGATTAATCACTGTTCTTCACTATATTCTCCTCTTGTAAATAATATTTGTGCAGATAACTGAAGAACTTATTAAATTTATGTTTACGTGATAGAATGAAGATGTTAGGCATTCTCAGTCCCTTCTGTTATATTAAATGTTGGTATAGAAGTGGAATTTTGATTTTAACATAAAATTGCCCCACTTGTGATGATTCAAACTTTGGTCTTCCACATACCTTCAGGAGGACTGAACTGTTAAGTCAGTCTCTTGTGCTTAATTGGCAGCTTTATAGGCTTGTCAGGAAACTTTGATTTTAATAATGCCTGATTTTAACCCATATTCATTTTATTTTGATTATTTTGTATTAGTGTTTGTCGTGTATAACATGCAGTCACCACCTTATTACATATGTGTTACATCTATTTAAAAATGTTCTGTCAGCACATACAGAGATCATAATAGTTGATAAAATATTGCAGTAATGGCAACAAAAACAATTTTAGCTGATTACAGAAGGGGTAGAAAGATATAGAACAATAGAAGTGCCTTACAATGTTGTGTCCCACTAATTAGTTGGGGAGTCTCTGATGCCTATCGTATGGAAGTCATGAAGGGAGTTTCTGTAACTGAAGCATATCTTTCATTGTTGCCATTAGAAGTCATCTACTGCATATTGAATATATATAGCACCATTTGCGGAAAGAAACACGGTCAGATTGTTGTACTGGCAGCGATGCTATTTCTTCTCAATTTTACTTCCATGCATTATATGTCCTCCGTTTAAGTTCAGAGATGTTGCCAGATGGGCTGAATTGCTCATTGTATGTCACGTCCTCATTAGGGAGTCTACATGCTCATTTGTTGTGCTGGTATCCAGAGAAATTTCACCACTTGTAGCTCAACCATCATCTACCATACAGTCATAAGGTGAATATTGTTGTCTCTCTGTGTTGTTGAGATAGTGAGAACCGGTAGTATACTTTATGAATCAGACATGTGAATCTTGTTCAGACCAGTTGGCCTGATGTCTTGGAAAGTTTACTTACATGATGGCTACTGACTTGACCTGAGATAGCGAATACGAGCGTTCTGTTCACAACTCGGTATAAAAGAAGTTGCTATGCATGTATGGTTGATAAGTTATTTTCGAGATGTTAGTGATTGTTTTAATTGCATGTGGTGAGTGCCTTTGCACTGTTGATTTTATTGGTGAAACTGAGATGAGATAAACAAGTAGGAATGAGAGATGTTGAATGACTGCTGAACAGATGGCTTCAGTGAAAAACTGAACGGGCTACAAGTGTACACCATGAAGTGAAGAAGTAGCTGATTTTGGGACTTTCATTTTTGGGGATCACATGGATGATGGGTGAAAGTGTTAACTGATAAAAAGGAATTCTGATGAGCTGCTTTGTCTGTCGGACTAGATTGTAGAGAAGCTATTCAACAGTGTGGTTTTTGTTTCAATACAGAGATAACATTAGTTCAAAGAAGCTTCTGTAGGTCAACTGCTGTCTGAAAAACTGGAGGCTCCAAAAGTTCAAATTTTCCGCAAGACAAATTTATCTTCCAGGAATTCGTGCCAGGTATAGAAGTATTTCCACAGCTTCCTGAAGCATAGTATTTTGTGTTTTCTTGTAATGTTATCTTGATTTCATCTGCTCAGTGATCAGATAAAATTGGGCTACCAACCCTCTGTTGTTGATGTGTAATTGTATGACCATGTTATCAGAAACCATTTTTTAGAATCTATGATGACAAATCGTACCTTGCATATAACCTTGTGCACAAAGATGAGGAAATTTGTCTGGTTAGCTATTACATAATTGAAATCAAGTAGCAATGAGTGCATTACAATGACCACAGTTACTATATAGTGATGTATTGTGCAAGTAAATCAACAGTAATAAAACCTATCCAGATTGATTGAAACAGTATGAAGTGAGCGGTGTTAAAACAAATATAATTGGAGAAAATTAAAGTTTAAGTACCTGAGATTTAGCTTACATTTTTGTTAACGTGCTATCATTCTGATTGTCAAAATATCTGGTATATTTACAGATAAACACCTGCTTATGGCACCATCTGACGTTGCTGGATGGGGGATATTTCTTAAAGACAGTGCACAGAAAAATGAATTTATTTCGGAATATTGTGGCGAAATCATATCACAGGATGAAGCAGATCGGAGAGGAAAAGTTTATGACAAGTATATGTGTAGCTTCCTCTTTAATTTGAATAATGGTGAGCTTCTCTTTGCAGACCATTTAGCATATAATAGTCAACACTCATATTGTATCTTCATTATAATTTTATATATAATCTTTGGTTCCAGTGTTTGATAATTTTTCATTACTAATTCTTTTTATGTAAGAAATAAATCATCAGTAACATACAAGTACAATTGAAAATAAGTAGAGGAAATTTCTAACATACTAAGCTGGAAAAAGGAGAGAAGGAAACATAGTAGGTGAATATGGATTTGGGGGAAGAAATGAAAGAGGAAGCCGTCTTTTAGAATTTTGCACAGAGCATAACTTAATCATAGCTAACACTTGGTTCAAGAATCATAAAAGAAGGTTGTATACATGGAAGAATCCTGGAGATACTAAAAGGTATCAGATAGATTATATAATGGTAAGACAGATTTAGGAACCAGGTTTTAAATTGTAGGACATTTCCAGGGGCAGATGTGGACTCTGACCACAATCTATTGGTTATGAACTGTAGATTTGAAACTGAAGAAATTGCAAAAAGGTGGGAATTTAAGGAGATGGGACCTGGATAAACTGACTAAACCAGAGGTTGTACAGAGTTTCAGGGAGAGCATAAGGGAACAATTGACAGGAATGGGGAAAAGAAATACAGTAGAAAACGAATGGGTAGCTCTGAGGGTTGAAGTAGTGAAGGCAGCAGAGGATCGAGTAGGTAAAAAGACGAGGGCTAGTAGAAATCCTTGGGTAACAGAAGAAATATTGAATTTAATTGATGAAAGGAGAAAATATAAAAATGCAGTAAATGAAGCAGGCAAGAAGGAATACAAACGTCTCAAAAATGAAATTGACAGGAAGTGCAAAATGGCTAAGCAGGCATGGCTAGAGGACAAATGTAAGGATGTGGAGGCTTATCTCACTAGGGGTAAGATAGATACAGCCTACAGGAAAATTAAAGAGACCTTTGGAGAAAAGAGAGCCACTTGTATGAATATCAAGAGCTCAGATGGAAACCCAGTTCTAAGCAAAGAAGGGAAGGCAGAAAGGTGGAAGGAGTATACAGAGGGTCTATACAAGGGCGATGTACTTGAGGACAATATTATGGAAATGGAAGAGGATGTAGATGAAGATGAAATGGGAGATATGATACTGCGTGAAGAGTTTGACAGAGCACTGAAAGACCTGAGTCGTAACAATTCCCCGGGAGTAGACAACATTCCATTATATATTCCATTATATATTCTAGCAGTTGTAGACTTAGAGAAAGCTTTTGACAATGTTAACTGGAATACTCTCTTTCAAATTCTGAAGGTGGCAGGGGTAAAATACAGGGAGCGAAAGGCTATTTACAATTTGTACAGAAAGCAGATGGCAGTTATAAGAGTCGAGGGGCATGAAAGGGAAGCAGTGGTTGGGAAGGGAGTGAGACAGGGTTGTAGCCTCTCCCCGATGTTATTCATTCTGTATATTGAGCAAGCAGTGAAGGAAACAAAAGAAAAATTTGGTGTAGGTATTAAAATCCATGGAGAAGAAATGAAAACTTTGAGGTTCGCCGATGACATCGTAATTCTGTCAGAGACTGCAAAGGACTTGGAAGAGCAGCTGAATGGAATGGACAGTCTTGAAAGGAGGATATAAGATGAACATCAACAAAAGCAAAACGAGGATAATGGAATGTAGTCAAATTAAGTCGGGCGATGCTGAGGGAATTAGATTAAGAAATGAGACACTTAAAGTAGTAAAGGAGTTTTGCTATTTGGGGAGCAAAATAACTGATGATGGTCGAAGTAGAGAGGATGTAAAATGTAGACTGGCAATGGCAAGGAAAACGTTTCAGAAGGAGAGAAATTTGTTAACATGGAGTATAGATTTAAGTGTTAGGAAGTCGTTTCTGAAAGTATTTGTATGGTTTGTAGCCATGTATGGAAGTGGAACATGGACAAGAAGAGAACAGAAGCTTTCGAAATGTGGTGCTACAGAAGAATGTTGAAGATTAGGTGGGTAGATCACGTAACTAATGAGGAGGTATTGAATAGGATTGGGGGGAAGAGAAGTTCGTGGCACAACTTGTCTAGAAGAAGGGATCGGCTGGTAGGACATGTCCTGAGGCATCAAGGGATCGCAAATTTAGCATTGGAGGGCAGCGTGGAGGGTAAAAATTGTAGAGGGAGACCAAGAGATGAATACACTAAGCAGATTCAGAAGGATGTAGATTGCAGTAGGTACTGGGAGATGAAGGAGCTTGCACAGGATAGATTAGCATGGACAGCTGCATCAAACCAGTCTCAGGAGTGAAGACAACAACAACAATGTTGGAATGGATTCAGTCACAAATGGGAAGTCATTAAAAGCTAGGATTCTCTCTTATTGTGTCTCACTTTCTCTCCTTTGTCCTGTATTACTTTTCATAATTCTGTGAGTAATTTGTAGTTCTCTCTTGCCAACGGAAGGTTTCACCTCTTATGGAAAGTGACATTTTTTTAAATGTTGTTTTTCTTTTAGTGCCTTTGTCTTAGTGTGACAAGAAATGGCAGCTTTAAGATATGAAGAAAGTGCTTCTGCAAGATCACTTTGTATGGTATGGCTTAAGAAAGAATTTGAGTAATTATCAATGTCTCACACAAAAAGTGACTCAGATCTGCAGTTCGTGAAATTTCAGAGATAACTAGTTTTGTAGTAGATGGACATCTAAAATTTTACGCCTCACGTTGCTGTTCACAAATGATGTATTTTTTGTATCTTATATAACATATTGTTTATCCTCTGGTTTGTCCATAGATAATCTAGTGAAAAATGTGTAACTTATAACAACCTCATTAAATATCATAGTTTTACTGGTTTTGTCATGTCTTGCTTCAAGATGTGCGTACTGTCCGCTGCTGAGAAGAATGCACGCAGCAATGAGTAGGGGTTCATTGTGATGTACTCTAGAGCAGAATAATTTGCACTGTTAAAAAATACATAAATTTCACCCCATTTAAATTGTATGTGTGACTCAGTAGATGAGGTTCAAGTGCCATAAATATCTCAGATGGTCTCACCTCATAGTGCACTGATACTTCCACAATAATATTAGTCAAATTCTCCATTTTTGCTTACAGGATTTCAGCAGTTGCTTTAGAAATAGTTTCATTAATATTGGCACTTCATATGCAATAATGGAAATGTAATTTTTCATCCTGATAATATATTCCATTTTATTCAGTTAAAACCCATTTGTTTCTGTCATACAATGACATGTAAGCATCATGCACTTTTCACTAGGATTTTTCCCTTTGTCAGTCATGTTGCGCATAAAAAAAAAAAATAAAAATAAAAAAGAAAATGGTTAACCACAAACAGCATACATTGAAACACAACAGGGCTGACAATGAGGAGGTGTGCTGGTAAGGTAATATGTTTTGTGTGTTATAGCAAAGGTCATGGGTAACTGCAGGGCAGAGGGAGTGAGAGTAAGGAGGATTGTTTTCCAGTATCATCCCTCACAGGTATTTGTATCAGTTGCCTACTGTAGATGTAAGTTTATTGGATCCCTTCAGAAACCAGAGTTTACTGTAACACCTCTGCAACATACTGAGCCTTACATTCATGCCACATTAATAATATTTTTAAAATATTGGAATACATTTGAAGTTCAGGTTCAAAAGAGCTTGGTTCTCAAAGTAGTTGATAACTCAGATATTTCTAATGGTATTTTTACAAGTATGTAGAAAAAGAATGTCATACATGGTAGCAACTGAGGATTAGTGAAGTGTATTGCTAGGTCTGGCTGATGATTTTCTCTTGTTGGCTGCACCACTACATACAAAACAGCCACAGAACACTCAGAAATAGCAAAGAATGCCAAGTGGACAAGTGTTCTTGGGTGTTTAGAAAAATGAAATGTTCTCATCTTTATGATGCTGTATTGGTGCCTGTAAATGAGAAACAGTGCTTGTTTCCCACTTTCATTTTTTTACAATATTCTGTAGCATTGCAAGCTCCCTCACTCTATATTTTGTTGATACTTAATTGAAACAGTTTTCTTTGCAGCAGTGAGATGTGGGTTAGGAGAGGTTAACAGGGAGAACTCACATCATGCGAAATCTGTGTTGCCTGAAATAACAGCAGCTCTTTTTATATATAAGGACAACAGTTCATATAATTACTTAGTTTATTGAGATTGTAAGTAACACAGTTCCTAACAGTGGTTAGACCCCACCATTCTCATATTAGTAGTTAAATTTAGTCACACTGGAGTTTGCCGTTATTGTATTGATTTCCCAAATTAAATTATCACACTATAAAAATTTACAGGTGTCCCAGTAATTGGTCAAGTAATAATATAACCCACCAACAAATGCTACTGGCGAAGAATGACATACTGATTCTTACACTTTGTTCATGTGTAATAACACACACGCTTTGTGAATTAACCAGTTATCATTCACTGTTGTGCCACCATTTCTCAGAAAATTTCCAGACTTGTATTTTGTCAACTTCTGCAAACTGTTCATATTTTTTTATGCAACTTGACTGCATGCGATTTTTCAACAAAAAACCACCTGTGTCAACTAACTTCACATCATTTAAAAGGCATGAATAGTAGGGCTTGTGCATTGTTGAACAAAACAAGAAGACAGTGCCTCCTGCTGGAAAACACATTCTCAGCTTCAAATGTTGCAGAGAACCTGCGATTTGTAAAGGGTGGACTGAGTATTGATAGAAGTGCCCCTTACAGCCCCTCATATTTTTTGAGTCACTGAACTTGGTTGGGTTGATGTCATTTTCTCAATTTCATTAGCCTGAAATAATTTGACTGATTTTTGTTTCCATTTCTCAGCCATTATAATTTGTACACCTGTACAATCTTCTCAGATACCACAACATAACTGCAAAGCAGGTCATCATACTAGGGAGAAATTTGTATTTCAGATATGTTTTATATCATATGTGTGGCAGTGATGTGAGATGTGAATTCCTTTTTGGGGGGAAGAGGGGTGAGGTTGAATTGTGATCAGCTACAGTTGTGAAGGTAGTAGCCTCCTGCATTAGTAAGTCATGCAAACCTTGAATTGATTACTGCGTTATATACTTTTTAAATATCTTAATTGTGTATTGATTAGTTAGTTGAGCATAAAGCATAAATATTTCATGAAACTAATTTTTTATTCTCATGAATAAGCAGATTTTTTAAGAAATTGTAAGAGATGTTTTGAGTAGTAAAATAAACAGTTCTGTTGTGCAAATAAGTATGTGTCTTTTGACATCACCTGCTTCTACATTTGTTGATCACTGAAGAATATGCTGACAAGGGTTTTTGCCGTTTGTGTGTAATTACTATGTCATGGTTTCTGCATGTCATTTACAGAAAGTAACTTTCTTCTTGATCAGGACAGAACAAGGGTTATGGAAAGACATTTTGGCTTCTCCAGGAACCATAATGCATAAGGAATAGCAAATTTAAATGAAGAGATTGAAAGTTACAGTTATAAGTAAGACTAGATTGTGAATATGATGTTCATTGTATTTCCTCTCAGCGTTTATTTTAATTCATTTTAGCGCAAACCTAATATGCTAAATTATTGGTTTCACATTCCTTAAAAGTAATATATGTACACTAATTTTGTTTCAGATTTTGTGGTTGATGCAACCCGCAAAGGAAATAAAATACGCTTTGCTAATCATTCTATAAACCCTAATTGTTACGCAAAAGTTATGATGGTGAATGGGGACCACAGAATTGGTATTTTTGCTAAACGTGCCATACAGCCTGGAGAAGAACTGTTCTTTGATTACAGGTTAGAAATATGAATTGTTCAAAGTTATTAACTGTTTTGAGCACTCATCCTTTTATTTATTTATTCATTCATCATTTTATGCCATACTTAAGGTGAGCACGATGCACTGTTTTTGAGCAAAACACGATGTGCGTAAAAGGCTTTTAGGGGCACTATTAATTTAATAATTCCAAGAGCTAAGTAATTCTTGCATGTCCACATTGCATTTTTTCACAAAATAGTAAATATTTCACAAATAAAGAGATTTGGATTTGGCCATTGACTCAGAAATCTATCCAAAATAATTGCTGTTAATAACCTACTTGAAAATAATTGCATAATATAACAGAACATACATTAAGAAAAAAAGGAAACAAGAACAGAATTGAAACAGAGGTTACAAATTAGACATTAATCATGGAATGAATGTCCTCCAGTTTTAAACCATTATAATATCAAATGTAATGTGATTTGTCTTGACAGGGGCACTCGTAGCAGTATTTTAAATTTCACCTGCCTTGTTGAAATTTCTGTTTTCTGAGTTTAAAGACAACTTATGACTTTTCCCCTTTACCATTTTTGCAGGTATGGACCAACTGAACAGTTGAAGTTTGTGGGAATTGAGCGAGAGATGGAATTCTTATAAAATATTGATCTTTTTTGACAGCTGCATTTAGTTTTGCAATTGAATTTGAATTGCTATGTATTCATATTTATTGTTGTGACCCTTTGAGAAGTGGACACCTTATATGTAGGCATTGAATTAATGAACAAATTGAATGTAAATAATAATTACATTGTTGGCAGTATCTGCATAAGCCATAACAGAAAATTTTTATGGTTGTCATACCAAGTTGTAACCTATGTTTGTTATATATTGTCAAAATGTATGTCTGGGAGTTCCTTTCAAACTGTGTGTTGTTAAATGTTATAGCAATTTGTGTGAAGCTTCTGGGAAACCATCAGAGCATTTTTTTTACTGCATTTATTTACTATGATGTTGCTTTTATTTCTTTGGATTATTTAGGACTAGGCTCCTGAAGGTAGCATTTGTAGTAGTGAATCAGAAGTGTTACTGTTGCAGTTACAGAAACAGTAATGCTCTCTGGTATGTGCACATTTGGTTAGTTACTGTGCCATAGTGTACAAAGTCTGTATGAGATAACAAATTAGGTCATGGAGTGTTATCATACAGTATAAAAATTCCTGCAGAATGCAGTTGATAGAAGTTGGTACATACTTATCACCAGCCTGAGAGTTCCTGAATGAAGTGTCAGTTTTTTTTGTACAAAATCATGACTTATGCACCCAATTTGTAAAACAGATGTGCTAAACTAAGTGAATATTAATAATCAGTGTTCATATTTATTTAATTTTTGGTTCTGTTCTTGTTTTTGGTCTACACACAAAAATGTGTCCACAGCTGATAAACATGGAAATAAATACTAGGTTGAACAATTGTTAAATTATTAAGAATTAGCCTTTTTATGGAACTTGAAATGTGTGTGTACAAGTTTCACTGCTGATTCATATTTAATTTTATATTTTTACAAGAAGTTTTTGCCAGTAAGAATACATAGTTACTTTTGTAAAGAAAATATTAATGTTGAATTGTAGTCATAATCCAAAGATGTCATTTTAGTGTACTTTCATGACCACAAATAAAATAAATGTTTTTCTAAAGTTGGTTTTCCTATTACACCTGTTTTGCCAACAGCTAAAAAGCCGCAAACTGCATTGTAGTTTGTTTATTAGAACTTTACTTTCTAGTCTTACTTGTTTTATACTTTTTTTGAAGAGTTAATTATCCAGTTCAATCAGCCTTCGTCATTATTCAGCCTGTACCCTTTCTCACTTTTTCTGATCCTGCAGTATTTTATTTTGTCTTCTACATGATGATTATGAATTCCCGTTACAGACTGCAAGGTCGTGTAAAGTGCAGCAGGTAGAGAACAGTTTCATACGGAACCAACATTCAGAGATGATACGCTGAGAGAGAGATGGTGCTGTGGTTAAGCACTGGACTCTTATGTGGAGCAGGGGGGATCACTTCCCCATACAGATTTAAATTTTCTGCGGTTTCATTAATTGTTTCCTGAAATTGATTAAAATGAATGCTGGAGAGATTCTTCTTAACTATACGTAGGCAGTTCCATTCACTGTCTGAGCTTGTGCTTCATATCCGATGACCCCAACATCCGTGGGACATTAAACTCCTATCCTCTTTTTTTTAACTAGATACAAATCATGTCTGCTGCATGAAAGGGTGATTAACTATACTTTGATCAAAATTACTAAGTGACTGATGGTAAGTGGGTTCCAGGGCAGCTATTGTAGCAAAAGCTATTCAGAGAGTACAGTTGATCCTGTCTTCTATTCCCTGTCATCAAGTGGCTGTGACCCTCCTCTTCAGATCCCCATTAAGACACTTTTGGATGGCAGTTGCAGCTTGAAGTGTAACTGTTATGAATTGTTATCATTATTTGCTTTGTTTATTTTGCCAGTGGATTAATTTTACAGTATGTGAAGTTAATCACGACAGAAAAATACAGTTGCTAAACCAGAAATTCAGTGATGTGCTCATGTTTTGTTTGTTCATAAATGTGAGTTAGTGTGCTCAGTCTGAGAATATTTAAAAACAAAAAGGGAGAGAGATACCATATAACACCTCTGCTGCATCTGACAAGATTAGTGATAAGAATTGCAGAAGCTTTGAAGATGCATCAATACACTGTAGTGAAAAAGCAAAATACTTTGTGGAACAGCTAAGACACCAACTAAAAAGAGGAAGGCAGAAGAATTAGGATTCATTTCAGCAACACACAGTGGGATGTAATGTATCTTGTTATCAAAAAAAGAAACATCAGACTTAAATAATCTGAGTGGTACTGTGTACGAGGCTGAATTATTCGGTGGCAACAAGAATTATTTCTTAACAGTTGTGAAGTCTCCAGATTCCCTATCGAAGAAAATTAATGGTCACAGGATCATTATGGAATGAAGTGACATCATTGTCTGGTACTGCCCATATTTAAAGAGAAATTTTGAATGTACTTTTTGGGGACATTGTGTGGTTGTATTAAGTCCGAATTAATGCCAGTCATTCTATTATAAAAGATTGGACAAATGGTAGTAGGCAGATGTTCTGCTGTTCCGTGAAGAGAGGTATCCTGCATGCTGGAAGTTCTTCCAGATTCATATAAAAATCAAGGAAAACAAAGACCATCATAAAGAAAGCAATCATGATAACTTCATAATTTGTTCAAAGGGCAATTACTATAAAAGTCTGTAATTGTTATAGATATTGGCCCATATTATACAGTTATTAATCAGGGAGGTCTGATGATGCCAGTGAAAAGAGGCAGCATTTTTAACTGGTTAATATATCACCATGTGCATGTTCAGGATGATATGGGGAAGGCAGAGAACTTGGATAACTTGTGAAATAAAGCAAGATATAATTTCCACAATATGTTGTGGATGTGATTAAAGAATAGTCACAGGATTGTCAGACTTCCACCATAGCACTGATGTTTCAACATCATTATCATAATGTCTGTGTTAATCAAGCATTATGTGTCAACAAATGATAAAAAAAGCTTCACTGTAGTTATTCGAGGATGCAGTGTCATGTATGTAAAAACTTCGAGAAGAAGTCAATTAGATTTAAAGAGAGTGGCAGATGAAGTTAGGTCTGCTATCAGGACCTCATACTTAGGAAACTGTCCAGCCACCAAGACATCCACGGACAGGAATGTACAGTCTTAGACATAAAATCTGTCCTTCGGCCAGCCGCTGCAGGAACTAAGTTCACTTAAGAGGTCCAACAAAACCAGCTGCCCCTCAGAATTCTAATTCTGGCCACATACACAGTCTGGCAACACTGGTGGATGAGGAATTGTCTGCTGTATCAGCTCGTAATCCAGTGGTAAGAGTCGCTCAATGTAGATGCAAGGCATGAGTTCGAGTCCACTCCTCCGCTTAAGTTCTCAATCTGATGGAATGCCAAAGATAATTCGCTTCATATTCTAACACAATAGTAGCAGCAGAAACTTCAAGAAATAATTTCACAAATCAGCTTGTGGCTGTGTCTAGATCAGAACAGTTCACCCTAGAGATTTTGCTCGCCCTACGGTGACCTTCAGCCGTATGCCACCTGTCAGGCACTGTCCATCCAGTTGACTGTGGTGGCATGGGTATATTTATCAACTGTAATTTTCTTCCTTGAAATTGTAATATTTATCTTGCAGTTACACGTTGGAGTTTGCTTACTTGAAACTTATGAACATTGTCTAAACCATGTAAAATAGAATCACAAGTGGAAAAAGGTCTAACAGACATGGCATGTTCACTTTGGATTTAATAGAAGGGTGAAAGCAGCTCAAAACTGTTGTATTGTGTAAGGCGAATGATTTTGCACAAAACACATCACAAAAGGATTTTTTTGTTTGAAGAAAGATCGTTCTGGAATGAATGATTTTCCACATTCAAGACGTCTTTGATAAAACGTAATGACCTGCAGTCATTTAACCGTCATGTGACATTTGCATTCAGTAGGCAAGTTTTAGAAGTTGGGTGTTTGAGTATTGCATACTCAGTTTCAAAGCAACAAAAAGCAAAGAGGAGACTATTACTACATTTTTGTTTGAAAGTCATCAGTTCACTGATCATTCCTGTGCAGTGTAGTTACTTGTGATGAGTTATGTTAACTTCTTAAGAAGTAGTTAACATATGTGCCCTAACAAAAGACATGTACTCGAGCAAAAGTCAGTGTGAACATAATATTTTGCATTTGATGGTTCAAAAAAAGTATTGTGGACTACAAACTCCTCCACAGGTGTTTGTCCATCGCAGCAGTTATTTGTTACCAACTACTAAGACACCTTGGCTCATAGTGTAAGAAAAATAACCAACAAGCCATCATCACACATTGCTGCTACACTTTAATACACTCTGCTGGTTGCACAAACAAAACTATCCAGCAAGTTGTTTGGGAAGTCATCCCTCACACACTTATTATTTTGATCTTAAGCTGTCAAATGCCTACCTTTCCCACTCCTTATTAAACAACCGACAAGAAAATTCATTGCCGGACAAAAATGCTCTGCAAACCTGGTTTGACAACATCTTTAACTCAGAACTAGGAGGTTTCTACATTTATGGAATCAGTAAACTATCTGAGCTTTGTCAGACTGTTTCAGATAATGTGAGAGCATACATTGTTGATGATTAATTTCTCTCTGATGGTTACTGTTTTGGCCAATAAACTAGTGGAAACACCTTTACAATATACTCCATACTAATACAAATTAAATGCAACATACCTGAAACACAAGTGTGCCTATATTGGCATGAATTAGTAAGATATTACTCACTTGGTGCTTCAAAATGATCTGTGTTTAGTTGCTATCCTGTATCATACTCAAGTAGGTTGTAAATGTGGCACTTCATAAATAAAATTATGTTTTCACAAAAACCAAAAATTATGCTGGCGGAAACAGAAAGAGTCGGCTGCATTAGCCGAGTGGTTTTAGGCACTTCAGTCCGGAAGGGCGCTGCTGCTACAGTCGCAGGTTCGAATCCAACCTCGGACATGGATGTGTGTGATGTCCTTAGGTTAGTTAGGTTTAAGTAGTTCTTAGTCTAGGGGACTGATGACCTCAGATGTTAAGTCCCATAGTGCTTAGAGCCATTTAGAAACGGAAAGAGGCATTATCAGTTGTATAATATTGTAAGTTTGTTGCTCTTACACTATGAGGTATGGTAAGCAGCAAGATGATATTTGTGATTCTTCAGTTTCTCTCAGCATATTTCTTGCTCACAGTCCACAGGTGTACTGCCGATCCATAGTGTCCAACGGGCCAATATTTTGGCGATCAGACATGTCACCATCGTCAGGTGCGCTGACGAACTGAGCTCCTGAGGGCGGGCGGCCGTCTTAAATCTCCTCCCCTCACGAGGCATTCACTCCGCTGTCTGCGCGCGTGCGTCAGTGGTTGGTGAGACGCTGGCATCGGCATCTGTGGTGGCGTCGGTGTAATTGCCTCGTCCGCCCTAGTCGCCCATTCGTTTCCTTTGCTGAGCGTCTTTTTATTTAGACTCAGTGCTGGTTCCCGTGCCCTGCTGAGGTTGTAGCCACAATCTCGGTTGACAAGTCCGTCCCTGGTACGAATATCGATAGCATCTCTAACGATGCTGTTCCAGTATTTAGATGTCTGTGCTAAGACCCTGGTATGTTGGTCATCCATTTTGTGTTTTTCAGACAAACGGTGCTTTGCGACCGCCGACTTGTTGCAGTACCAAAGTCCAGTGTGCCTATGGATGTTCTCAGCAACAATCTTCGATGGTGCGCACTGTCTGTCCAATATAAGTCTTCCCCCATTGACACGGAATATGTTATATGCCGGCCTTCCTCAAACCGAGATCATCTTTGACACTTCCCAATGACGCTCGCGTTTTATTTGGTGAGCAAAAGACTAGGGCGGACAAGGCAATTACACCAACGCTACCACAGATGCCGACGCCACCAAAGATGCCGACGCCAGCGACTCACCGACTGCTGATGCAAAGACTGCGGAGAGAACGCCTTGTGAGGGGAGGGGATTTAAGATGGCCACCCGCCATCAGGAACTCAGTTCGTCAGCGCACTTGATGGCGACATGTCTGATTACCGAAATATTGTGCTCGTTGGACACTATTGACTGGCAGTACACCCGTGGACTGTTTGAGCAAGATGACTTTTGATGGAGAAGTTTTCTTAACATTTCCGTACTGATTTTTGATGTGTCTGCTTGTTGCTCTGTAGCAGAACAGCTAAAAATCTGGCCTTCTGCAAGACTTGACACACACTTTACAAGCAACCACATTAATTCAGAATTGGTGAGTGGCTGCAGTATTCATCTCTCACTTACTGACCCAGTGGTGTCTAGGTAAAGTAAATCACAATGTGAAAGATGGAGTAGTTGCAGTTTTCTTCCTTTCAATGTACTACCACCACTGTAAATGCTACTGAATTTAGTAAACTCCAATTATCCTATGATGAAAGCACGAGAGTGTGTATTATTTGCTTTTAAACTGACATCTGCTGATGTACTTTTGTAGCACCTGCCAGTATCATGTGAACACATTTGTGTAACTACTGTTGCTTTTCTAGCACTTGCAATGAAAAACGCCTTTGTCTTAACACCTAGTGGCAAGAAGCAACACAATACAAAGTATAAATGTGTAGTCATTCCGTGGCAGGATACCAATTGTCTCAAAAGCTTTTAACATGCAGTTCTCTATCAAATGCAAGAAAGTACGGAAAACAGATGTGGGGAAATAAAAAAAAATATAAAAAAAAATTGAATATGAACAGTATACTTCCAACACATTTAAATTGAACAGTTCACATACTGATTCATAAGCAGTAACAAATGTACATGAACTCACAGAACACTATATGACAAAACCAGCTTCTGTTTTATATGAACTGAAATGGCGTGCACATGGGGATTTTTCAGGCTAGGCAGTAGTGCGAGGTGTCCTGATGATCACTCACTAGTCGACATGCAGGCAGGGAAATCAGGACGTGGTCAGTGTAAAGACACTTCAGCTATAAAGATATAAGCAGTAAATTTTCAGAGTATTCGGAATACAGTTCCTGAATTTACTGCCCTCCAGGAAGCGTGTGGGGCGCAAATTATTCTCGGGACTGAGACCTGGCTGAACCCTGAGATAGGAAGTTCTGAAATATTTAGTGAGGGTTGGAACATTTATCGGAAAGACAGAGGTGGTGTCTTCATTGCAGTTGACAAAAATATTGTGTCTACTGAGGTCGAAGTAGAGTGTGATTGTGAAGTTATCTGGATACGTTTAACAGGGCTAGGGGAAATAAAGTAAATTGTGGGGTGTTATTACCGGCCACCAGGTTCCATCGTGACAGTTCTAAAATCATTCAATGGGAGTCTACATTCTGTATCGCAGAAGTACCCGGATCATGCTATACTAGTCGAAGGCGACCTCAACCTAGCTAGTATAGACTGGAATGTCTATGGATTCATTACAGGTTGTACAGACAAGCCGTCGTGCGAATTACTTTTGAACACATTATCCGAATACTGTCTTGAGCAGCTAAATCGACAACCAACGGGTAATGGAAATATTTTAGATCTGGTAGCCCCGAATAGACCAGACCTCATCAACGGTGTCAGTGTTGAGACAGGGATTAGTGATCATGATGTTGTCATTACGACTATGGTTACGAAAGTTAAAAAGTCAGTCAAGAAAGCTAGGAGAGTATTCTTACCAGAAAGAGCAGATAAGCAGTTGTTAGCATCCCACCTAGTAAATGAATCGACTTCATTTGCTTCCGATACTATGAACGTGGAAGAATTATGGGAAAATTTTAAACACATTGTAAATCACGCATTGGACAAGTATGTGCCGAAAAAGTGGGTTACGGACGGAAAAGACCCACCGTGGTTTAACAACGCAATTCAAAGAATGCTCAGGAAGCAAAGGCAGTTGCACTCGCAGTGCAAGAAAAATCGGGAGAATGAGGACAGGCAAAAGTTAGTGGAGATTTGTGCTGCTGTAAAAAGAGCAATGTGCGAAGCATTCGACCACTACCACCGTCATACCTTAGCAAAAGATCTTGCTGAAAACCCAAGGAAATTCTGGTCTTACCTAAAATCGGTAAGCGGGTCGAAGGCTTCCATCCAGTCGCTCACTGATCAGTCTGGCCTGACAATGGAAGACAGCAAAATGAAAGCTGAAATTTTAAATTAAGCATTTGAGAAATCTTTCACGCAGGAGGGTCGTACAGACATACCGCCGTTTGATTCTCGTACAGATTCCCGTATGGAGGACATAGTGATAGACATCCCTGGGGTTGTGAAGCAGCTGAATGGGTTGAAAACGAATAAATCGCCAGGTCCTGATGGGATTCCAATTCGGTTTTACAGAGAGTACTCTACTGCATTGGCTCCTTAGCTTGCATTTATCACGAATCTCTTGCCCAGTGTAAAGTCCCGAGCGACTGGAAAAAAGCGCAGGTGATGCCTGTATATAAGGAGGGTAGAAAGACAGATCTTCAAAATTACAGACCAATATCCTTAACATCGGTTTGTTGCAAGATTCTCGAACATATTCTCAGTTCAAATATAATGAATTTCCTTGAGACAGAGAAGTTGCTGTCCATGCATCAGCACGGCTTTAGAAAGCATCGCTCCTGCGAAACGCAACTTGCCCATTTTTCACATGATATCTTGCAAACCATGGATGAAGGACATCAGACAGATGCCATATTCCTCGACTTCCAGAAAGCATTTGACTCGGTGCCCTGCTGCAGACTCCTAATTAAGGAACGAGCATATGGGATTGGTTCCCAAGTATGTGAGTGGCTCGAAGACTTCTTAAGTAATAGAACCCAGTACGTTGTCCTCGATGGTGAGTGTTCATTGGAGGTGAGGCTATCATCTGGAGTGCCCCAGGGAAGTGTGGTAGGTCCGCTGTTGTTTTCTATCTACATAAATGATCTTTTGGATTGGGTGGATAGCACTGTGCGGCTGTTTGCTGATGATGCTGTGGTGTACGGGAAGGTGTCGTCATTGAGTGACTGTAGGAGGATACAAGATGACTTGGACAGGATTTGTGATTGGTGTAAAGAATGGAAGCTAACTATAAATATAGATAAATGTAAATTAATTCAGATGAATAGGAAAAAGAATCCCGTAATGTTTGAATACTCCATTAGTAGTGTAGCCCTTGACACTGTCACATCGATTAAATATTTGGGCATAACATTGCAGAGCGATATGAAGTGGGACAAGCATATAATGGCAGTTGTGGGGAAGGCAGATAGTCGTCTTCGGTTCATTGGTAGAATTTTGGGAAGACGTGGTTCATCTGTAAGGGAGACCACTTATAAAACACTAATATGACCTATTCTTGAGTACTGCTCGAGCGTTTGGGATCCCTATCAGGTCGGATTGAGGGCGGACATAGAAGCAATTGAGAGGCGGGCTGCTAGATTTGTTACTGGTAGGTTTGATCATCACACGAGTGTTACGGAAATGCTTCAGGAACTCGGGTGGGAGTCTCTGGAGGAAAGGAGGCGTTCTTTTTGTGAATCGCTACTGAGGAAATTTAGAGAACCAGCATTTGAGGCTGACTGCAGTACAATTTTACTGCCACCAACTTACATTTCACGGAAAGACCACCAAGATAAGCTAAGAGAGATTAGGGTTCGTACAGAGGCATATAGACGGTCATTTTTCCCTCGTTCTGTTTGGGAGTGGAGCTTGGGAGAGAAGATGCTAGTTGTGGTACGAGGTACCCTCCGCCACGCACCGTGTGGTGGGTTGCGGAGTATGTATGTAGACATAGAAATGTGGAACCAATTACTTCACCAAATACTAGTGGATGCGAGCAGAAATAAAGCAGAGTATGAGCAACATTCAAAACACTATTCAAATAGAGCATATACATAAGAAGTCATAATCATTCTCTGTCATGTGACATCTGATGACTTTCAGGTTTTCACATCGGTTAAGATGTAATTATTTCCACTTGATAATGGCCACACAGTTGAAATTGCAATTTTGAATTTTACAAATAAACAACTTTACAGCAACGATGCTGTTATTTATGAAAGTTTACATGACTGTGAATCCCTGCCCCAAGAACTTGATCCTGGTTTTTGATTGAGAGTTCTCAGATATACTATTGTTTGCAAGGTAACAAAAACCTCAAAGTTTTCAGACATGTACCTCACTACCAGATTACTAGGCTAACCATAAAGTGTAAATGAAAGAAGTAGAAATGCAGATTTTTGCATCATATTTTTGTGTATTCAAAGTTCACTGCCAGACCACAAGGAGCCCTGCTGTCAATCTCTACTTCTGTATCATAAAACTCCTTTTACACTAAACTGATCACAAGTGAAACAAGCAAATGTGCATTCCCATGAATATTGCACAAGGATCGCTAGTATGAGCTTTCCATACTTCTACCTGTGAACAGGCATTTGCAATGGAGTGGACAGAAGAGAACACTAGGTAACTGATCAACCAACCTGTTGATTACAGTGTTTGCAAAGCTAACATGCCATATTTGGTGGTTTAAGTATTTGTACTCATGTTTTATGAAAATGCACAGTTTTAGTGATACACTGCATGAAAGATCTCTCCGAGATGCATCATTTTTAATGTGGTTTGTTCTGGTGCAGTATCGGGAAGTGTAGTAAACGTGAAATCCATGGAGGTAGTGTACTTAACACTGAATTGCAGATCCAGCTTTCCTTCGCACTACATATGTAGTTTGATGCTTTTTGCTGGCTTCTCATTATGACTGAGGACAAAATTTGTAAGCAGAACACTAACATCACTTGTTTATTATTACAGCAACTGGAGACATTCATTTTAAGAACTGTTTCATATTTCAGTAGGTGCTATATATCTGATAGTCTTTTACGTCTGCAGTGACATGTATGAAGCGCTTAAAGGATTTTATTACAGTACGTACAAGGAAGATAATGTAAATGGAATATGATTAATGAAATGTGAAATATACATATGACATGTCACAAACAAGTGGCAGTCAAATGTAAACCGAACACCCATCACACGGGACCATGGAATGGTTCCATTTAAAAGTAATCACCACAAAGATTAATACATTTATCCCGCTGGGAGATGAGACAATCAATTCATGTTTTGTAGATCGTGGTCAGCTGCAGGCGGACCCACAACTGCACCCACTCTTGCACTTCTTTGTTTGATGTCCATGCATGTCTTTCTTCAGGGTGCCAAATGTGTGAAAATCACTTGGTGAAACGTACAGGCAGCACAGAGGATGTAGCTGTCTTTCCCAACCAAATCAATGAAGTGTAGCCTTCATTCAAATGGTTCAAATGGCTCTGAGCACTATGGGACTTAACTTCTGATGTCATCAGTCAGCCTTCATTCGATTGGCAGTGTGCGGGTGGGGATTATTGTACAACTGGATGATTCCATCCAAGGCATCCCTGGGTGTTTTGACATTATAGTGTGCTACCGTTTCTGCAATGTGTCTTAATAGTGTCACAACACTTTTCCCCCCTTGAAAAAAAAAAACACTCACTTCCTTGGAGACATGGACTGTGCGGAGACATCCATGGCCTCTTGTGAGGCCCCGAGAAGATCCCGCGGAGAGACATGAGAGTATGGTCGAAAATGTCCAGTACGGAAGCTCGTGCGCGGAATGTGCCTCCTGGACGAGATGATGGGTGAAAACTCCGGATCAGCATCCATAGGTGTCGTGGACCTGGGGGTGTGCTCCAGTGAGATGGGTCCCAGAGAAGGCGGCGTCGCGATTGGGGGCCGGTTCCGCCGTACTTGGAAGCGGTAGCGACGTCGGCTGCATCAACACGTGCGGTAGATCGGCAGCAGCGACAGGACTGGCTTCTCGGGCTGGTGGAGGTGAAGGAAGGGGCGGTGGCACCGGCGTGGCCACCACTCGTGGGTGCATCTGGTCGTAATGGTGAACAACCATGCCGTCGTCCATACGTATTTCACAATGCCGGCGGCCGCGAAGAGCCTTGACCACCCCTGGAATCCATTTAGGGCGAGATCCATACCCTCGTGCCCACACGTCGGCGCGCACCGAGTATTTTCCCGCACTAGGGGACACAGCACAAGGCCTGACAGGGTGAAGCAGGTGCAGTAGAGTGCGCGGTTGGCGGCCATGCAAGAGTTCAGCAGGGCTGCGATCACCCAGAGACATGAAGCGATAAGAACTCAAAAATTGCAGCAGAGCGTCATCTGTGGAAAAATCACTAGGGAATTTTTTCATCTGGCTTTTGAAAGTGCGGACAAGGCGCTCGACCTCCCCATTTGATTGCAGATGGAAGGGCGGTGCTGTAACATGATGAATCCCTTGTCCAGTACAAAAATCACGGAAGGCCTGCGAAGAGAACTGAGGGCCATTGTCTGTGATGATCGTGGATGGAAGACCTTCTAGCGCAAAGATTTTGGACAAAGCCAGCGTCATCGCTGCAGTGGTGGGCGACGGACACCGAACAACAAATGGAAACTTCGAGAAGGCGTCAATCAACAGTAGCCAATAAGTACCGAGGAAGGGGCCGGCAAAGTCAGCGTGCACCCGTTCCCATGGCTGCGCCGGATCAGGCCACGGAGAGGGCATTGTACAAGGTGCAGCCAGTTGTTGTGCACACTGACCACACGCAGCAACCATGTGGGCGATGTCCGAGTCAATACCAGGTCAATAAACGTGCCTGCAGGCCAGGGACTTAGTCCGAGAAATACCCCAATGGTCTTCATGCAACAGTTTGAGAACATCTTTGCGAAGAGAGGCTGGCACCACGACCCGTGGAGATGCACCATCCGTGGCCAGAAGAACAACACCATCATGAACAGACAGATGAAGGAGCAAGGCATGGTAGTTGCGAAGGGGATCCGATGCCCAGCCCTTGGTCCTGTCCGGCCAACCCCGTTGAGCAAAACCCATCACCTGACGCAGGACCGGGTCCCGCGCAGTAGCCGACGTGACCTGTGAACCTGTAAGTGGAAAACCCTCGACCGCACAACGTTCTTCCTCATCAATGTGGAAACAGAGTAGTTCCTCATGATCGAAAACCAGGTCAGGGTCCATCGGCAATCGCGACAATGCGTCAGCGTTGGCATGCTGGGCCGTGTGGCGATAGTGAATCTCATAGTGAAAACGAGACAAATATAAGGCCCAACGTTGTAGGCGGTGAGCTGCCTTATCCAGAAGTGACGCCGATGGGCTGAACAGAGAAACCAGCGGCTTGTGGTCGGTGATGAGGTGAAACTTAGAACCATACAAAAGAACGCTGAACTTTTTTAGAGCATAAATGATAGCGAGCACCTCCTTTTCGATTTGAGAGTAATGCCATTGCGCATCGGTGAGGGTCTTGGAAGCATAGGCGATGGGTCGTTCCGACCAATCCTCATACCGATGGGCGAGAACAGCCCCTAGGCCATACTGTGACGCGTCAGTCGCCAGAACCAAGTGCTGACCAGGACAGAATGTGGCAAGACAAGGCGCCGACTGCAAATGAGCCTTCAGGCGGACAAAAGCCTGCTCACACTCGTCGGACCAACAGAAAGGGACGTTTTTGCATAACAGCTGATGCAGAGGATGAGCTATCGCCGCCGCGTTTGGAATGAATTTGTGATTATAAGCAATCTTGCCTAGAAACGCCTGAAGTTCTTTGACCGTAGACAGCCGGGGTAGAGCGTTAATGGCCGCAACGTGCTGACATATAGGACGTACACCCTCACGGGACAAGTGGAAACCAAGATACACAATGGAGGGTTGGAAGAACTGTGACTTGTCCAGATTGCACCTCAACCCAGCCAAATGCAAAACCCGAAACGGTGAACGCAAATTGCGAAGGTGCTCCTCAGTGGAGGCCCCCGTGGCAACAATGTCATCCAGATAGTTTATGCAGCCGGGAACGGAAGCTGTGAGCTGGTCCAAAAACCGCTGAAAAATGGCCGGCGCACTAGCGACGCCAAATGGTAACCACTGGTACTGATACAGCCCACAAGGAGTGTTGATGACGAGAAATTCCTTGGAAGAAGCATCCAACAGCAACTGATGGTACGCCTCCGAAAAGTCAAGTTTGGAAAAGAACTGGCCCCCAGCGAGCTTGGTAAATAACTCCTCAGGACGGGGAAGAGGATAAGTGTCAATGAGGCTCTGAGCGTTGACAGTGGCTTTAAAATCACCACACAATTGCAGACTCCCGTTTGGTTTAGAAACCACCACGACTGGCGATGCCCATTCGCTGGAGGTAACAGGAAGGAGAATCCCTGAAGCTGTTAACCTGTCTATCTCAGCCTTGACAGGTGCACGCAACGCCACCGGAATAGGGCGTGCCTGGAAAAACTTAGGGCGAGCTGTAGGTTTAAGAGTAATGTGGGCTTCAAAATCTTTGGCACGACCCAGACCAGCAGAGAACACGGACGAAAATTCAGAACACAATCCATCCAGCTGTTGATACGGAATATCCTCAGATATGAGGTGCACATCATCATCAATGAAGAACCCGAACAACTGGAAAGCATCATAACTGAACAGGTTTTCAGTGCCCGCATGATCCACCACATAAAACGTGAGGGGCCTAACAACAGACTTGTAGGCAGTGGAAGCATCAAACTGGCCAATGATAGGAATTTTCTGTTTATTATAAGTTCTCAGATTTTGTGTAACTGGAGACAAGGGAGGGGAGCCCAACTCCAAATACGTGTGAGAATTAATGAGAGTTACTGCAGAGCCAGTGTCCACTTGCATGCGAATGTCTTTATCCAGAACACGAACAGTAACAAACAACTTATTTGTTTGAGAAAGCACACAGTTAACATCCATGTCCGATGCCTCGTCCTCGTCGACAGGAACTTTAGCGGACTGACACACGGAAGCAATGTGGCCTTTTTTCCTACATGAATTACCCGTGGCCCAATGTTTTGGACATGCGGCCCTGTCATGCTGTACGAAACAATGTGGACAAGAAGGAGGTGTGGAACGAACCTGCTTCTGTGGTTGCTGTTTTCGCTGCGAGCATTGCGGCCCAACGCGACGTTGTTTACACGAGTGAACCGCCGCCACATCTTCATTCTCCTGTGAAACAGGCAAATTGTCCATGTCGAAAGTTGACTGTACAGCGCCTACATCACACCACGTGTCTATTTGTGCGCCAGCAGCGTGAGACACTTCAAAGGATTGAGCGATGCTTAGAACTTCCGACAACAACGTGTTTGGCAGTTGTAGGGCACGTTACCGAACTTCTTTATCAGGAGCAAGCCATAGAATAGCATCCCTAACCATTGAATCAGCATAAGACTCATGATGAGTGTCCGTGACAAACTGACATTTCCTACTCAGATCGTGTAGTTCCGCCGCCCGAGCCCGGTAAGATTGATGGGGCTGTTTACGACACCGGTAGAACGCCATGCGGGCGGCAATGACGTGGGTGTTTTTTCGGTAATAGTTAGACAATAAGTCACACATTTCTTGGAAGGACAGAGAGGCAGGTTCCCGCAGAGGGGCTAACTGAGATAGCAGCTGATAGATCCGTGGGGAAATCCAAGATAGAAATAACGACTTACACATAGGAGCGTCGACAATGCTGAAAGCCAAGAAGTGTTGCCACAAACGCTTCTCATAATCCTCCCAGTCTTCAGCGGCCTCGTCGTAAGGAGGGAATGGAGGCAGAGAAGAGGAAGACAGACGATGAGTAAGCGACGTCGACAACGCCTGAATAGCAGCCGTCAGCTGTGTTTGTTGTGCCTGAATAGCAGCCGTCAGCTGTGTTTGTTTTTCAATGAGCGCTTGCATAAGCTGTTCCATGTCTGCCCCGCCACAAACTCACAAATCCACAACGCAGTGAAAATATCCGACCTCGTCGCCAAAATGTGTTATAACCTTTAATCACCAATAATTCCGTGGATATTCAAACACACTCACTTAGAAACAATAGCTGGTTACATGATAACAACTCAGTATCTCTTATTCAACTGCCGTGCCGTGACATGCGGCCGGTGCAGTTCATAGCTAGGTGGCGCTCCTGCGCTCAGCCGAGTTGCAGAGCGCCTCTATCGCCGTTTGCTCGTACTGTCATGGCGGCACTGTTAAATGTCGTGGCACTGTCACAACAGTAACCTCAGCCCCATATTGCTAATTGGATGAAGGCTATGCTTCAGAAGTGTGGTTGGGAAACACTGCAACATTCTCCACACAGCCCAGATCTTTCACCATGTAGTTTTCATAGCTTTGATGACCTGAAGAAAGACATACTTGGACGTCGGTTGCAGTTGGATGAAGAAGTGCTAGAGGGGGTGTGGTTGTAGATCAATCAGTGGGTGACTGCATTCTGTGAAACAGGAATTGATTGTCTTGTCTCCATGTCTTGTCTCCACTTGTTGTGCTTACTTTTGTATGGAATCATTCCATGGTCCTGTTGTGACGGGTGTTCAGTTTTCATTTGACTGCCCCTCAGGTTATTTGATAAAATCTGTTAGAGGGCAGAGATTGTGATCCCGAATAAATTAAAATCTGGTATATAGTTTGTTAGAGGACAGATAGCATGATATCAGGTAAACCATTTTTATTTACCATCAAAAATCACTATCAATGATACGTCAGCCATGTAATCACAGATAGCATGAACATAAGCAGGAGAATGATAAGCGTTTTATGTACACTTTTAATTTTAGTCAGAATAATAAATATACATGCACATTTATTTACTTTCACAGAAATTTATTGTGCTTTTCCTTTTTACTAACAACAATTATGAAGCTTACGCTCATTCAATAATTTACTTATTGTCTTTCTCATCTCCCCTGTAGGTCTTTTAAAAGCTTCAACGGTTTTCTAACGATCTTTTTTTTTTTTTTATAAGCATTTGCTCTAAGTATCTCTTAACTCACAGGAGCACATATGATATCTGTATTCTTCTATCAGCAACATGACATTCTGTTCAACCCACTCCATTGTTTATGCAACTCATATCAACAACAATAAAAGCAGACTAGATAGCAGAAGAAAGCAGAGAGGGCGCAAACTTCGTTTGACGGTTCACTCACCAACTGTTGGTTTCTTCTTCTTTAGTGTACAACGAGTCTTGTTCCTAATTTGCTTCAAATTTATTCCAGTACTAATTTTAAATTTGGTATGCATTTTTTTGTATCAACTGTGAATGCTACAATACCTTGTCGTGTGCCTATGTCCCTTCTTCAACAAATCTGCTTGGCTTTGGTGGCTAAAATTCAATCTGCAGTGTGATATTCTTCCAAACCTTGATCTGCAGCATACACTAAATCATGCTTCTTGCAGGCCTCATCATATACATTAATCACCATTAGCTAGACACTTTTTGTTTCGCTCCAGGTCAACAGAAATTGTATCCAGGAATTTGAAGTTCGACTGGCAGTTTATCAAGGACACCACGACCACCTATGCTGATGTAGTTGCGAATAATCATGGTACTTTACTGCACTGTCTGAGGTTTGTGCACCTTGTTGTATAGCAAAATGCAGGCATTCACCCAACTGTTCTGGGATGCGAAGGGGATTTTGTTTGTAGATTATCTCCCCACTGGGCAAACAATTACTGGAGAATACTATGCTAACCTCCTGGACAAATTGCAACAAAAGAAAGCCAAGCCATTTCACTATAGCATTGTTCCAGTGACACTCATCTCGATAACGAGTTTCCTCCAGGCCCGCAAAATAGTTGTCAACTTCAGCTATCAGTCCGTTTGAAGTGAATCTTCGTCCACCAAGAAAAATGTTCAGTTTTAGAAAGAGGTGGAAGTCTGATGGAGCCATATCAGATGAATAAGGCAGGTGTGGCAACAATTCATACCTTAGTTCGTGTAATTTTGCCATGGCGATGGCAGATGTGTACAAGTGCGCATTGTCTTGATGGAAGATGACTTTCTTCTTTGCTAAACCTGGCCTTTTATTGCATATCTTTTGTTGCAATTTGTCCAAGAGGTTAGCATAGTATTCTCCAGTAATTGTTTGCCCAGTGGGGAGATAATATACAAACAGAATCCCCTTCGCATCCCAGAATACTGATACCATGACCTTTCCCACCGAAAGAATTGTCTTTGCTTTCTTTAGTGGCAGAAAGTCAGCATGTTCCCACTGCTTTGACTGTTGTTTTGTCTCTGAGGTGTAGTAGTGCACCCAAGTTTCATCTTTCATTACAAACCAGTGCAAGAAAACTTGTTTGTTTCTCCTACAACGGCCAAACATTGTTCCGATATGTCGATTCTCTTGTGTTTTTGATCCGGCATCAAGAGGCGTGGCACCCATCTTGCACATAATTTTTTTCATTTCTAATTCTTCAGTTAAAATGTGATATTCCCTTTGACATCCGGTAAGCACGAGCAATTTCATGCACTTTCAATTGGTGATCCTCCATGACAATTTTTTGCACTTTTGCAATGATTTTTGCAGTAGTGACACATCTTGGCCAACCACTGCGTGAATCAACACCTAAGCTCTCCCGACCAAATTTAAATTCATTTGTCCACTTGGCAACAGTTGAATATGAAGGAGCAGAGTCCCTCAGTGCATAAAGAATGCAAATTTTCTGCAGAGTTCTTATTCTCCCAGTCACAAATAATCCCACCCAGTATTAAGTGTGAGTTTCTTTTTATTTTTTATTTATTTTTATTTTTTTGAGGGGTGGGGGGGGGGGGGGGAGGGGAGTGGTAGGATGCCCAACTGACTGACTATGAGCAGAGGAAGCATGACACAACATTTTAATTTCCACTGTTCTGAATATAGGCTTGATGGCTTCCATTACAAAATGTACATGTTCAAATTCCACAGAGCGAAATACAGTGACGTGCGATAGAAGAATGCTGTGTGAAGAGCTGTGGCACTGCACTTTGGCACACTTAAAACCAAATAACATGACATCAAACTCTTGAGAAAGATGTGTACTACAAAATGAACATATTTTTGAAACATCAATTTAAAAAACAAAATGTTAACATCTATCTCTAATGCTCGAAGAACTATCACGTTTTCTTCCTTGCTAAACCTGGCCTTTTTTTGCTTAGCCTCCTAGACTGTATGCTGGTTAACATTTATACTTATCAGCCAGGAACATTGAGAGTATTTTATTTATGCAGTTTAAGAAATGTGAAGTGCACCTGTTTGGCAGTTTTGCGCCATTTCAGAAATAGCATAGATCCAGGGCTCTGAATGGCTTGTTGGTTCCTACATGTTCATCGTAAATATGCTTTCAATTCAGATTGTCCTGTTTGAAAGCTATAATAATATTTGCATTATCCCACACCAACTGCGTTGGGATCCTTATGTATGTCTGGCTCTAATAAAATGTATTGACTTGCATGTGGCAGCCAAAGGAGAAATATTTCTTAATTTCATCCTGATGTTTCACTGTGATGTCATCAAACAAGTATTCATCCTCCCCCCACCCCTTCCACGTGTGAGGGAGCTGCAGCCTGTGCTGAGCTGCTGGATAGGATGGATGTAAGTTTTTATTTTGTATGCATTGCAGAATATTGTTTGTTTAAAAAAAAAAGAGTTGGACTGGGGTAGTTGCCATTGTATCCAGTTTTGTGAATGTGGAGAGGATATTTTCGCCATTAATCCAGCACTAGACAGTTGCTCCAGCCAGTCTAGCCAACAGCCCTGTATCGAAAGGGTGGGTAATAATAATAGGACAGCAAGTGATCACTGAAATGCAGGGGAGTAGCCTCCTGCTGATCTACAAGTGAGTAGCTGCTGGGAGGAATAGAAGCATTGGTAATAATAATATTAGAACAGTGACTCACTGCCCCACTACACGTGTAACTCCCTGCCCCCGTATACAGGATTCATGGAGCAACATCATTTGGGAAAGAAATACACACCTATTTACGAGTCACAGGTCGCATCCTAGCCAACAGAAATTTGGGAAATATACTGTACGATAATTTTTTACGAATGTAGTGCTCAGCATATTACATGAAAACAGTGTCTCAAGATGAAACAAAAACTGATCAGCCACCTCCAGTTTGGTCCAGCACCACCTACCGAGTGTATCGTGCACCTTAAGAGCTGGCCATCTGAGAAACCGCTGCCCATCATAATCTTAAGCCTTGACTTCTGGTCGCCCGATCCCCTCATTACCACTCCTGTCACTGACCATGGCACAATTCGGCATGACTTGGACTGACTGCTGTTCCAGTCCTGATGTAGACACCTCAGTTCAAAAAACACAAAATGAGGTGGTGTTTTGACAAAATAAATCTCTGGTGAACGGCCTAGTATGAGTGTGCATAGGACACAATATTTCGGCAATCGACCACATTGCATCATCAGGTGCGCTGATGTACTGAGATTTATTTCGTCATAAAATACGCCTGGAGAAACTGAAGAATCACAGGTGTTGTTTTGTCAATACACTTCGAATTTCTCATGCAAAACTTAGATTCCTTATCAGCTTCATATCTGCTACGTCATGCATCATCTTTGGTGGCACTCGTATGAGGTTGCCACTTCTAGAATTGTCAACTGGCAATTGTTGAGGTGCTAGGGACAGCAGTAGTTGCAGCTGCAGCAGCATCGCAGTGTCAGCAGCAGTCATCGCAGCCAGCAGTCGTCACAGCTAGCAGCAGGGTCAGCCCTAACCTTCTCGGAGTCGCAGCTTTCCGGAGTTGTAACCTTCCCAGAGTCGCAGCCTCCCCGGAATCGTAGCCTCCCCAGAGTGACAGCATCCCCAGAGCTACCACCTTCCCTGTGTTGGCCACCTCCTTGGGCCCACAGTCACCATCGGCAGCCCAGGTGACGAGTTCTTCACTGCTCACCAGCTTTCAAGGCGCCAGTCACCTATGAGACCCCACCAACACCACCAGCAGGGCCGGGCCCGGCCCCCACTCACCGCCACCACCGTTGTCACTGCAGCAGCAGTAGCTGCATTCCTAGATTTCTTCAGTATCGTCTTCATCTATGTCTTCATCGTCCATCGTACTCAGTGTTTTCCTTACTCCTAATTTGTTCTCTGTCTTTGCGCCATGACAACCTCACCACCACCACAACCACCACTGCCATTACATATACCTTTCCCTCTGCTGCTGCCAACACCATTACGTGGTGTGCCCAGTCGCCCCCTCTCCAGTCTATCCCCCCCTCCTTACCATAGCAACAGCCATGCCCGTCACTGCCCCCACTACTACCACACCTCAGCAACCCTTCACGCCCACTCCCAATCTCTTCTCTCTCCTCCCCCCCCTTGAACTTCAGCTCGGGTGATCACCCGGAGGGCCATGGTCCACACCAACCCTGCTTCAGCACTGACACCGTTACCGGGTCCTGCCACCCTCCACCATCTCTGAGTCACTCCCATCCCTCAATCCTCCTCCATAGCAATAAAACACCCCAGCACCTCCCATGCCTCCTCCACTCCCAAAAAACATCTTTCTCCCCCTCCTCCTCCCCCACTCCTTGACGCCAAAGATGTCTCATCTCCTGCTACCTCGACCCCTGCCCTTCCCATAACCTCCCCCTCTGCCTCTGCCACCACCTACAGATACATCCTTACAAATCCTGACCCAATCCTAATGGAAGCCCGGAATCTTACTCTGCTTCTCCGCAAATACTACACCGGCGCCCCTATCTCCCTCCTCAACCCCCATAGGGGCTCCGTCCTCATTTCTTCTCCTAGCTCCAGTGTCGTGAGGCTCCCATTTGCCCACATTGCAAACAAGCGCACTTCCTCCGGCAGTGTCCTAACCCGGAATCCCTCCCATCCTGCAACAACTGTAGCCTACCCCAACCTACCTACTCCCAAAATTGCAAGGCCCGACCCCCCCTCCCCTCCCCTCCCCTCCCCTGAATTAATAGTCCCTATCCATCCAATAGATGATCCAATCCCTCCCAGAAACAGCCTTCGGCCCTCCCCAAGGGTGAGGACGTCATCAGGTTTATAATCATTGTCCTTCAGAACATCCACCCCCTTCAATGCCCCCATACCCTCCAGCAGATCTCCGTAGCTGCCCGTTCCGTCTTCCACCTCAATACCTTCGCCACCTACTCCCATAACCAGGCCCACTTTACCTTCTCCCGTCTAGATACACTAGTTTAAACCCCACCGTGGTGCAACAGCACCATATCTTGTTTAACAACATCCACTCCCTTCCTACCAACAAGAATCTCCTCATGCACACCTGCACAACCCACCGCATGGATGACTCTCTCCTGAATGAAACCTTTCTCCAACCCACACGTATCATCAGCTCACCTCCCTACCTCCTTCACCATTCCGACAATCCCCACCTGATAACGTGTGTCAGGGTAGCCATTGGCCACCTTTGCCAGATCCCTGTTCGGTTCCAACCCCTCCTTCCTGACCCAACTGAACACTTAATCCTCAGCCTCTTCTTCCCCAGCCTTACCATTACCTGTGTCACTATCCATGTCTGTGCCAATACCCCCATTCTGGTTGACTGTTTTTCCCACACTGACCGTACCTTCTCCTCCTACATGATTGCCACCAACCTTAACACCCATAGTTGTACCGCTGCCTAGCTACGGCATTAGCATCAGTTCCTTACCTAACTACAAGGTGATCTCCTCCCCCACAACACACCTGCCCTGAATCCAATACCACTCCCGATGTAGTCCTTGCCTCTCCCAACCTCCTTGAATGCATTATGGTGACCGTCCTATACCCCATCGGTAGTGACCATCTCCCTGTCCTTCTTACTGTGTCAGATGGACATAACCCTCATCTCACTCCCCGCAATGGCCCTCCCCCGAAATATGTCCGTAACTACTCCCATGCTGACTGGAATGCCTACCGGGACACCCTCAATACCCAGGTCAAAAGCCACCCTTTCACCTACCACCACCCCGATGACATCACCTTTGCCGCCTCCTTTCTCCAGCAAACCTTGTCTGAGACTGTTGACACACATGTTCCCACTACTGCCATTTATCCGCACTGTCCCACCTTACCCCCACCTTACCCACCTTCTTCCTGCAAGAAACCCGTCGTCTCTACTGTGCTTTCCTCCACACATGAGACCAGGACACACTCCAGCACCACAGGCGACTCCAGACACACATTCGGCCAAAAAACGCCGGAACTGGCGCCAGACCTGCACCCACCTAAATGCTACCCTCCGTATAAACTCGTCTAAGTACTGGTCAGCCTTCCATTGCCTTACTGGCTCTAAACCTTCCCCACAGTATCCTCTCCTCCATGATGGCCAACACTTTCCCAACACCCTCAGTAAGACCAACCATTTGGCTTCCTGCCTCTCCAGTATCCTTGCTATCCCTGATGATTTCCTGTTCGATTACTCCCTCTTCTCCAATGTCCGCGATCGGACCAACACCTCTGCCCCTCCACTCGCTCCTAGCTTGCAGTATTTGGACAACATCCCACACACAGATCTCAACACCCCATCACCACTCAAGACATCATAGCCACACTTCACACTAAACGCAACACCACTCCCAGTCATGATCATGTCACCTACAGCCGTCTCCGTGAGGCTTCCATTTCTTTCCTTTCCATCCAGGCCAGACTTTATAATGTGGTCCTCTACTGGTTTCTACCCCAACCTGTGGAAAACCTCCCAGATCCTGATGTTCCCCAAGCCCAAAAAACTGCCGTCTGATGTTTCTTCCTACCATCCTATCAGCCTCACCTTGGTCTTCAGCAAGGTCTTGGAGCCCATCCTCACCCGACGCATACACCAACACCTTCACCTGCACCACCTCCTACCCCTTACCCAATGTGGCTTCCGACCCTCCTTCTCTGCTGCTGACCTTCTTCTGCATCTCACCCACCTCCTCTCCCACCAACTAAATTCCCACCGATCCGCCATCTTCGTCTCCCTCGACCTAGAACATGCCTACGACCGTGTCTGGCATTCCGGTCTCCTATTCAAGCTCCAAACATTCGCCCTACCCATTAATTACGTCCGCCTGATCACCTCCTTCCTCTCTCATTGTCCTTCCTATGTTACCCTCCACGATGCAGACTCCTATACCTTCTAGCCCTCCACCGGCATGCCCCAAGGTTCCATCATCTCCCCTCTTCGCCACCCCAACCCCCATCCACCTCCTTCAATATGCCTATGACACCGCCTTCCTTGTCCTCGCCCCCAGCATCCAACTCTCCCAACACCTTCTCCAATTGCACCTTGAGCAGTTCACTGCTTGGTGCAACCAATATCTGCTCAAGGTCAGTCCTCTCAAAACCCAGGAAATCATCGTAGGTAACACTGTCCCTTCCTTCTGTCTCCTGGATTTTGACCTCACCATATATGGGCGTCCCATCACCCTAACCCACACCCTCAAGAACCTTGGCAGTACCGTCAATTGCCGCCTTTCCTGGAACCCCCATCTCTGGGCAGTCCAAGCCAAGGCACGTACCCGACTCCGCACCCTTAAACTCCTGTCTGGCTGTACATGGGGTCTGGACCCCTCCACCGTCCTCCTTACTTATACACTACTGGCCATTAAAATTGCTACACCATGAAGATGACGTGCTTCAGATGCGAAATTTAACCTACAGGAAGATGCTGTGATATGCAAATGATTAGCATTTCAGAGCATTCACACAAGGTTGGCGTTCGCGGCAACACCTACAACTTGCTGACATGAGGAAAGTTTCCAACCAATTTCTCATACACAAACAGCAGTTGACCGGCGTTGCCTGGTAAAACGTTGTTGTGATGCCTCGTGTAAGGAGGAGAAATGCGTACTATCATGTTTCCAACTTTGATAAAGGTCGGATTGTAGCCTATCGTGATTGCGGTTTATTGTATCGTGACATTGCTGCTCACGTTGGTCGAGATCCAATGACTGTTAGCAGAATATGAAATTGGTGGTTTCAGGAGGGTAATACGGAACGCCGTGCTAGATCCCAACGGCCTCGTATCACTAGCAGTCGAGATGACAGGCATCTTATCCGCATGGCTGTAAAAGATCGTGCAGCCACATCTTGATCGCTGAGTCAACAGATGGGGATGTTTGGAAGACAACAACCATCTGCACGAACAGTTCGACGATGTTTGCAGCAGCATGGATTATCAGCTCATAGACCATGGCTGCGGTTACCCTTGATGCTGCGAGCACCTGCAATGGTGCACTGAACGACGAACCTTTGTGCACAAATGGCAAAACATCATTTTTTCGGATGAATCCAGGTTTTGTTTACAGCATTATGATGGTCGCATCCGTGTTTGGCGACATCGCAGTGAACACACATTGGAAGCATGTATTCATCATCGCCATACTGGCGTATCACCCAACATGATGGTATGGGGTGCCATTGGTTACACATCTCGATCACTTCTTGTTCGCATTGACGGCACTTTGAACAGTGGACGTTACATTTCAGATGTGTTACGACCCGTGGCTCTACCCTTCATTTGATCCCTGCGAAACCTTACATTTCAGCAGGATAATGCACGACCGCATGTTGCAGGTCCTGTACGGGCCTTTTCTGGATACAGAAAATGTTCGACTGCTGCCCTGGCCAGCACATTTTCCAGATCTCTCACCAATTGAAAACGTCTGGTCAATGGTGGCCGAGCAACTGGCTCGTCACAATACGCCAGCCACTACTCTTGATGAACTGTGGTATCGTGTTGCAGCTGCATGGGCAGCTGTACCTGTACATGCCATCCAAGCTCTGTTTGACTCAATGCCCAGGTGTATCAAGGCCATTATTATGGCCAGAGGTAGTTTTTCTGGGTACTGATTTCTCAGGATCTATGCACCCAAATTGCATGAAAATGTAATCACATGTCAGCTCTAGTATAATATGTTTGTCAAATGAATACCCGTTTATCATCTGCTTTTCTTCTTGGTGTAGCAATTTTAATTGCCAATAGTGTAAATCCCTCATCCACCCCTTCCTTTGCTATGCCCACCCCACCTGGATTTCTGCCCCTCCCACCAACTACAAGTCCCTCCAAGTCCTGGAACCCCAAGCGTTCTGCCTCGCCTATCACATCCGTCTCCCATCCCCCATGTGGATCCTATACGATTTGATTCCCTTTCTGCACCTTCTCCTTTTCCTTGAACTGATATGGATCCTTTAAACCTCCCCAAGCTTGATCCTCCCCACCCGCTTGTCTCTCCCATCGTCTCCCACTCCACCCCGCTGCCGCATCTGAAACATTGCATGGATATCAGCAAAGCTGGGGAACAACAAGGGTACTCTCAACCTTCTCTATCAGTCCCTCGAGTGGTCCAGACAACATGCATCGTTCAGCCTATCATGTCCACAACCTGCAATTGCTGATGCACTGTTTCCTCAATGGCTACTGGAATAGCTTCTTCTGCATGTGGAATGAGCCCATGGGAATGCATGTTGAATGCTCCCATTACATGTTGTCATTTTGCTAAGGAGTACCAGTATTCGCCATACATTTGAACTGCCAGCAGTTAATAGACCCCTACCTCTTTTTGTTTTTCTACCTTTGCTGTAGGATTAAGTATGTTTCCCATCAGGTGAAGTGAGTTTCACTTTTAGTTTCAGTGGAAGACAGCATGTCAAGTTTGTTCATTAGATGCATAGGTGTAACACTCTGAGTTTTCCTTGGATCTGTCTCCCCTGTATAAAGTGACTAGCCCTCAAACTAACTCACCACTCAGGGTCAAGCTGACGAGTAGTGACAGTATTTCCTGTAGAAGAGACAATATCCGCAGGAGAGGATAGTAATTGAGGTACCTTTGGTATAATACACTGCTGAAAAAAAGTACACCTAGAAAGACTATGTCTAGTTTGAAATGGGTCAAACTGTGGCCTTCCAAGTGGCGAAATTGTTCTTTTGGAGAATTACCACACACGTTGAACATACTGCATCAGCTGTGCAGCAATGATGGTATCAGATTTGCCTACGCAATCCTATGATCAATTCCTAATAAATTAGGAGGTGTTATTGCACTATTCTTATTACGTGGACATTCTCACACACATAGATGAGGCCCTGGGCATCCACACAGTACAGACGCCTGCCAGGATCGTCATATTTTATGGGCACCAGTGGCAGATTAGACAACTACCACAGCACACATTTAAGGCATTGTGAGCCTAGATGTGTCAACAAGAACTGTTGCAAACCAGTTATTAGCAGTGAGACTATGAGTATGCACACCTCAACCCCCATCTTCCACTCATGCCGCAGCATTGACATGCACAGCTCATACCTCTAGCTCGTCTTCCATTCATGTTACATCATCGAAATGCGTGGCTCAACCAATGCCATCAGAGGGTCACTTGGAATATGGAGTGGTCAGCTGCTGTCTTCAGCAATGAAAGTAGATTCTGCCTGCATGCAAATGATGATCGTTTGTGTATACTACATAGACCTGGTAAGCACTTTCTCATAGAGAGCATTCGTTCAATACGTATTAGCCCCACTCCAGGCCTTAGGGTCTGGGGTGCTCTAAACTACAACTCTTGTCCACCTTTGGTGATTCTGGAAGGAACGCTGACCAGCACTCAGTACATGTAGAATGCTGTTAGATGCAGTCTTTTGCCATTCTTGCAATATTAGACTAAGAAGTCTGATGCCTTTTAAAGGAATATTGCAATACAAAGCAAATCTAGTATTGAATTACTGATATTTATTCTCGTGATCATGCATCAGTCTGTTAGCAATGAGTCAACAATCACTGATTACCCCGATTTCTGCCTCAGCTCTGCCTTAAATCTGTGCTGTGGTAGTTGTCTAATCTGCCACTGGTGCCCATAAAATATGACGATCCTGGCAGGCGTCTGCGGAACTGGAAAACCGGAAATTAGAAGCAGATTTCCAGAATCAATTTTGAAGTGTTTACATGACTATCCAGAATCGGTATTGGGGACTTCGTTTTACGAAATCCGGTTTTGGGGGTCCCATGTAAACGAGGCGATGATCTAACACTAAGGAAAATTTGGAAGTCGGTTTGTGTGTATAAACAAACGTGCAAACTGGAGTATTTACATGCTACGACTCTCATCTCCCACACTCTCCTATTATAATACATTGCATACATCTAGTAACTAATGAGAAGAAAACCGGAAAAAATAGTCGCTTATCACATTCAGATACATTTACAAAACAATATTACATGTTTTCTGGAACTAACACAAAAAAGAAACCAGATCATGTATATTTAACTATCATTATGATCTAATCGATACCTTTACAATTTTGTTATTGTATCATTATGATGTAAATCAGTCATGAAAACTTTTTACACAATAAAGCAGTCAGTGGTATCATCTCCATTGTCGCCTTCTTAATCATATTAACCGTGGAGAACATTGTAGTGAACACAGTTCACGCAATTAGGACGATTTCCTGCTGCTTATGAACAGCTCGTGCTGTGTCCAAGAACAACATATGCAGCTGGAGTAACACTTCACAGAACATTAAACAAATAACATGAAAGTATGTTGACTGATTCCCTTTTAATTTATGGATGTGATCAGCTACAGATATTACCAATAGACATTTCGAACTGAAGGGATTAACAGCCATAATGACGTGTGGTATCTATTATGACAACAGAAAATCTGAGTACAAAGTTTACTGTTTCTTAAAGAGTGTGGGTACTATGATCTACAACTGAATAAATGCAGTGTACGTTTTATGTACTTCATTGGTACAATACACCGCTGTCCCCATTGGGGTAATTGCATGGCAGTGTGTATTTGCACCCTAACTGTCTGAAGACAGTTTTACGTGCTGGCTTATAACTGGAAAGGTATCCCGTCTGTGTAAACGTGTTAGACTTTCCAGTAGATTCTAACATTGCACTGTTTGTGTCGTTTTCATCTAATATTTCATTGATTGTGTATCATGATAGAACTTTATTTTTGGCATTTGCAAGTGCCGCGAATAACTTAAATATATCATCAACTGTAAAATTAAATTGTGCTTCTTGCAAAGTTATAGTCATAGTATCCTTGCTCAAAATCAGTCATTTCCTAATTTCATGATACATTTGCGTGAAAAAAATATACTTTTGAGAATTTACAAATGCATAATTTGCGAGTATTTTGCATGATCTGTTTTGCAGGAAGTCAGCGCATGAGTTTTACAGTTACTGTAAATAACTACCATACCATGTCTCAGTAGTTTTCTCTTATAATGGGAGTGTATTTTGCCTGCCATTTATCGTAATTTAACGCTATTGTCGGATATGTTAATGACCATAACCTGGAAAACGTCTTGCGGTGGCGTAAGCAGTCGAACATGTAATTGAAAGTGTGGACTGTCGTTGTGCCCAAGTGACACGGGCATCTGGAGCCAACATCGTAAGGGATCCTCAACTATCGAGGATTCCGACTGGGACCTATCCGGCACACATGCACTGCATTTACATGCGACACATGCTCCGAAAGAGGAAAACCAAATTTCGGAAACTGTTTATCGCTGTATTATTTACCTGTCAAGGTTTGAAGCAGATTTGCTAGCCTAGTTAAGTATTGGGCCTGGAAAACAGATGATCCAGTTTCTGATTCGGTCAACACAGTTGTTATTTCTCTTCACTTAAATATTACAGATAGACAGCTTCATGCTTGTTAGTCTAATATTTCTGATTCTTCTTTGCTGCACAATAAGTCCACATGCCTTAATTTTGAGAAAACAAGACGTAACTTGACAAACACAAGCTTGTTTCAAAACCTGTTGCATTTATATGCGAGCGAAAATCGATTGCGGAACTGGAAAACCGGAAATTAGAAGCAGATTTCCAGAATCAATTTTGAAGTGTTTACATGACTATCCAGAATCGGTATTGGGGACTTCGTTTTACGAAATCCGGTTCTGGGGGTCCCATGTAAACGAGGCGATGATCTAACAGAAAGGAAAATTCAGAAGTCGGTTTGTGTGTATAAACAAATGTGCAAACTGGAGTATTTACATGCTATGACTCTCATCTCCCACACTCTCCTATTATAATATATTGCATACATCTAGTAACTAATAAGAAAAAAACCGGAAAAAATAGTCGCTTATCACATTCAGATACATTTACAAAACAATATTACACATTTTCTGGAACTAACACAAAAAAGAAACCAGATCATGTATATTTAACTATCATTATGATCTAATCGATACCTTTAAAATTTTGTTATCATATCAATATGATGTAAATCAGTAATGAAAACTTTTTACACAATAAAGCAGTCAGTGGTATCATCTCCATTGTCGCCTTCTTAATCATATTAACCGTGGAGAACGTTGTAGTTCTCAAGCTTCATCTTCACAGAACATCAATAAACATAGATAATACTTCATTTTATTCACAATACTAACTTCTCCCTTAGAAATACCGTAGATCTTCAGTATTTCACAGCAAAACTCAATTTCTCCAAAACATACACCTCTCCCTCCACAAGAAAGCGGGTAGCCCAGTGGACTACTTTCCTGCCCACAATATAGGCTACATTTGAAAACCTTTAAACGATTTCTGTCATGCTCTCCCATATTAACGAATTTCTAGAGATATTGTTGGCATATTTGCTGCTAATATATGTAATGTGTCCCAGCGAACCTGGAGCAGTTTTACTGACAATGTCAAGGCAAGTACTCATCTCGTATCTGTCTGGTGCCTCAGAATATTGCTGGTTTAGGTTGGTCACACTAATGTAAAGACAGAAAATCTGGACCATTCGATTCTGTTGCAACTCTCAAGCCACACCGTGCTTGATCAGTGCTGAGCTACCACTAGTTACCTCTGCGTTATCATTAAGCAAGTTAGATTTTAACTACACACATATTCAACACAATCTGAGCCTACCCTAAGAACTTCTCAATTTTAATTATTCACAGTTCTCATTCTACTTTACAAAAGCAAAACTTCGGTTATTTTGGTCTATTTCTAAGTCCTCTTGGCACTCATGGTTTCCCACGTCAACACCATGTGCACTCCTGGCACTTGCTTGTCTAATGACCTTTTCGATGAAGCATGTGACACAGTGCATGGAGCGGAGTACCCGGGTAAATTTCACTGGGTGCATACTACTGGACTTGATGCTCCATCTCTCGGTCCTTTACCAAACACTACAGTTAGAATTAACCCCAAAAATAACAGAAAAAAATAAGGAACGTTCAAACCCAAGGCTGTAGGGAATTGCAGAAGTGAAAATATAAAAGATATGTGCTGCTAATAACATATCTAGTCACTGTTGAATAATTGATAGCAGTCTTCTGCCATCAACATTCCACGTATATTCTTGGTTGTCATTGATCCACTGGTTTCCAAACTATCTTGGTTCTGACACCAAATTTAGCAGGTAACTGCAGAATCGCCCCACGTTGGGTGCCAAAATGTAGCAGAGCTGGCGTAGCTGTGGAGACAACCAGAGTGAGACAAGCAGCTCTTGCTTGGTGGGATAGGTTTGAATCTTCCTGTGGATGCGGTATGATCTATTGATGTTCTGGTTCTGGAAGACAGGTGCGATATGTAGTGATGTGACAGTCAGGCCAGTGGTGGACACATACTCAGTCCTTTATTCAATCATTCAACTTGATTCTTCCACGAATGTCAGAAAGTATTTAATTATTACTTCTGACTAGAACAGTCAGTCAAGGGAATTTCCTTCTTCAAGTAATCTTCTGCACTGAGCTGCAGGCGATCACAAATGGCGAGTAGCGTGCATGCACTACTCAGGAGACAGAGCACTGGGCCATGTTGAGTCATGGGTGGCCACCACATCTTCTCTACTGAAGAAGGTTGCATCATCCCAGTGACACACTGGTGGTGTGGACCAACACTGAAAAGTGGGGGCTGGTGGCTAATATGGTGTTGGCTGCATGGGTCCACAACTCAGTGGCGTTAGAGTTTGTGGCAAAGACTCTTGGCTGACAGACAGCAGGTGCCTTGCGTGCACCTGTTGTGCTTAACATGACATACTCAGCTGGGCCAGCGTTTAAATGTGGGTTCTTGCCACTGAATTTGGGGAAGGGCTGTTTTTGTGGGGCACTGCAAACCATGGATGTCTCACATAATTGTCACTGCATATCAGTGACGTGGAAATTAGTCAAGCCAGAGTGGCTTCTCAGAAGCTGGTTTCAGGGCATTGACACCTGGAACAGTGTCACAGAAGTCTTGCTGCTCGCCATCTGGGGTGGCCGAGCGGTTCTAGGTGCTACAGTCTAGAACTGCGCAACCAGTATGGTCGCAGGTTCGAATCCTGCCTCGGGCGTGGATGTGTGTGATGTCCTTAGGTTGGTTAGGTTTAAGTAGTTCTAAGTTCTAGGGGACTGATGATCTCAGAAGTTAAGTCCCATAGTGCTCAGAGCCATTTGAACCTTTTTTTTCTTGCTGCTCCTGAGGGATACTGTTCAAGCATGGTTGATGGCCAGCTACAGATAATGTCCGTGGCCTGTGGCCTGATATCGGCGCTCATAATCTGATGACACAGGAGGTGATCACGCTTTTGAATTACCAGTACTTGCTGTCTAACTGTGACCTCATTATAATTCTGCTTCAAGTTCTCCTATAGTTTTGCCCCATTACAACAGAAAGAACTACTGCAGTATAATACAGAAGGCAACAATCAGACCTACAGAAATGACACTTTCATTCAAGCACAATAATTACACTGAAATCACCACAATGCGTGTGGTCTCACAGACATTTATAAAAGATGGGAACTGGTTCTCAGTATAATTTGTAACCACCACAGACAGCAGCACACGCTCTGCAACGTGCTGCCACACTGACCACGAGGTTGGTCTGGAGTTTTTGTGGTAGGGCATTTTAGTCTTCCACCTGTGTGGTTGGACTGTCTTTGTTGCATGTGGATATGCTGCAATATGTCTCCTCCCCAGCACATCCCACATGTGCACGATGGGATTTAAGTTGGGGGAATAGGCAGGCCGGTCCGTGTGCAAAATATCCTTTAGTTCCAATAGCTCCTCCACCTACACTAATTTGATGTGGTTGTGCATTGACATTCATAAAAATGAAGTCAGAGACGAATCCACCACTCAAAAAATGCACATGGGGAAAGAGTACAGTATCACAGTAATGTTTACCAGTGCGGGACTGTGTTCAAAGAATTGGAGAGCAGTATGCCCATGCAACATTATGTCTCGCCACACTGTAACAACTGGACCACTAGAACAATCATGTTCAACAATATTTCTAGTTGTATTACATGTTCCCCTTCTCACCATGTCATGGTATATCCACCAATGTATATGCCATAACAGTATTTTATGCATGTTCCAATATTCATCAAGCTAAGTGACTTGGAAATGACAATACTTGTAGTGCAAAAGTTACTTTCGTACTAAAATTTTGCTAGCCAATATATTAGGAGCTGTTTTACTATTCAATTGCATGATTTACATATATTAACAAGAAGTTGGTTTGGATGTATATGATCAAGTGCCGTTACCTGACTATGAGTACTGCAGTTTACCTTGCAGAATAGATATAAGTGAGGATGCACCAGGTTAAATAATGGAGATCACGAATACCATGATTCTACACTTTATTACTGGCTAGAGATACAAAACACGTGTACAACACAACAGATGAGAACAGACCAGTTCAAAAATGCTTTTGTACCAGAAGCAAAGTGCTGGCCAAGGAGTTTCCTTATGTTGCCACTCACCATATAGCAGAGTTGTTGAGTCGCAGATGTTGTTGTTGTTGTTGTGGTCTTCAGTCCTGAGACTGGTTTGATGCAGCTCTCCATGCTACTCTATCCTGTGCAAGCTTCTTCATCTCTCAGTACTTACTGCAACCTACATCCTTCTGAATCTGTTTAGTGTATTTATCTCTTGGTCTTCCTCTACGATTTTTACCCTCCACGCTGCCCTCCAATGCTATATTTGTGATCCCTTGATGCCTCAGAACATATCCTACCAACTGGTCCATTCTTCTTGTCAAGTTGTGCCACAAACTCCTCTTCTCCCCAATTCTTTTCAATACCTCCTCATTAGTTATGTTATATACCCATCTAATTGTCAGCATTCTTCTGTAGCACCACATTTCGAAAGCTTCTATTCTCTTCTTGTCCAAACTATTTATCGTCCATGTTTCACTACCATACATGGCTACACTCCATACAAATACTTTCAGAAACGACTTCCTGACACTTAAATCTATACTCCATGTTAACAAATTTGTCTTCTTGAGAAACACTTTCCTTGCCATTGCCAGTCTATATTTTATATCCTCTCTACTCTGACCATCATCAGTTATTTTACTCCCCAAATACCAAAACTCCTTTACTACTTTAAGTGTCTCAGTTCCTAATCTAATTCCCTCAGCATCACCCGAGATAACTCGACTATATTCCATTATCCTCGTTTTGCTTTTGTTGATGTTCATCTTATATCCTCATTTCAAGACACTGTCCATTCCGTTCAGCTGCTCTTCCAGGTCCTTTGCTGTCTCTGACAGAATTACAATGTCATTGGCAAACCTCAAAGATTTTATTTCTTCTCCATGGATTTTAATACCTACTCCAAATTTTTCTTATGTTTCCTTTACTGCTTGCTCATTATACACACTGCATAACATCGGGGAGAGGCTACGACCCTGTCTCACTCCCTTCCCAACTGCTGCTTCCCTTTCATGCCCCTCGACTCTTATAACTGCCATCTGGTTTCTGTACAATTTGTAAATAGTCTTTTGCTCCCTGTATTTTACCCCTGCCACCTTCAGAATTTGAAAGAGAGTATTCCAGTTAACATTGTCAAAAGCTTTCTCTAAGTCTACAAATGCTAGAAACGTAGGTTTGCCTTTCCTTAATCTTTCTTCTAAGATAAGTCGTATGGTCAGAATTGCCTCACGTGTTCCAACATTTCTACAGAATCCAAACTGATCTTCCCCGAGGTCGGCTTCCACCAGTTTTTCCATTCATCTGTAAAGAATTCGCGTTAGTATTTTGCAGCTGTGACTTATTAAACTGATAGTTCGGTAATTTTCACATGTGTCAACACCTGCTTTCTTTGGGATTGGAATTATTATATTCTTCTTGAAATCTGAGGGTATTTCACCTGTCTCATACATCTTGCTCACCAGATGGTAGAGTTTTGTCAGGACTAGCTCTCCCAAGGCTGTCAGTAGTTCTAATGGAATGTTGTCTACTCCCGGGGCCTTGTTTTGACTCAGGTCTTTCAGTGCTCTGTCAAACTCTTCACACAGTATCGTATCTCCCATTTCATCTTCATCTACATCCTCTTCCATTTCCATAATATTGTCCTCAAGTACATCGCCCTTGTATAGACCCTCTATATACTCCTCCCACCTTTCTGCTTTCCCTTCGTTGCTTAGAACTGGGTTTCCACCTGAGCTTTTGATATTCATACAAGTGGCTCTCTTTTCTCCAAAGGTCTCTTTAATTTTCCTGTAGGCTGTATCTATCTTACCCCTAGTGAGATAAGCCTCCACATCCTTACATTTGTCCTCTAGCCATCCCTGCTTAGCCATTTTGCACGTCCTGTCGATCTCATTTTTGAGATGTTTGTATTCCTTTTTGCCTGCTTCATTTACTGCATTTTTATATTTTTTTTCTTTCATCAATTAAATTCAATATTTCTTCTGTTACCCAAGGATTTCTACTAGCCCTCGTCTTTTTACCTACTTGATCCTCTGCTACATTCACAACTTCATCCCTCAGAGCTACCCATTCTTCTTCTACTGTATTTCTTTCCTCCATTCCTGTCAATTGTTCCCTTGTGCTCTCCCTGAAACTCTGTACAACCTCTGGTTCTTTCAGTTTATCCAGGTCCCATCTCCTTAAATTCCCACCTTTTTGCAGTTTCTTCAGTTTTAATCTACAGTTCATAACCAATAGATTGTGGTCAGAGTCCACATCTGCCCCTGGAAATGTCTTACAATTTAAAACCTGGTTCCTAAATCTGTCTTACCATTATATAATCTATCTGATACCTTCTAGTATCTCCAGGATTCTTCCAGGTACACAACCTTCTTTTATGTTTCTTGAACCAAGTGTTAGCTATGATTAAGTTATGCTCTATGCAAAATTCTACCAGACGGCTTCCTCTTTCATTTCTTTCCCCCAATCTCAAATTCCAGTCACCCATGACTATTAAATTTTTATCTCCCTTCACTATCTGAATAATTTCTTTTATCTCATCATACTTTTCATCAATTTCTTCATCATCTGCAGAGCTAGTTGGCATATAAACTTGTTCTACTGTAGTAGGCATGGGCTTCACGTCTATCTTTGCCACAATAATGCATTCACTGTGCTGTTTGTAGTAGCTTACCGTCAATCCTATTTTTTATTCATTATTAAACCTTCTCCTGCATTACCCCTATTTGATTTTGTATTTATAACCCTGTATTCACCTGACGAAAAATCTTGTTCCTCCTGCCACCGAACTTCACTAATTCCCACTATATCTAACTTTAACCTATCCATTTCCCTTTTTAAATTTTCTAACCTACCTGCCCGATTAAGGGATCTGACATTCCAAGCTCCGACCCGTAGAACGCCAGTTTTCTTTCTCCTGATAACGACGTCCTCCTGAGTAGTCCCCACCTGGTGATCCGAATGGGGGACTATTTTACCTCTGGAATATTTTACTCAAGAGGATGCCATCATCATTTAACCATACAGTAAAGGTGCATGCCCTTGGGAAAAATTACGACTGTTGTTTCCCCTTGCTTTCAGCCGTTCGCAGTACCAGCACAGCAAGGCCACTTTGGTTAGTGTTACAAGGCCAGATCAGTCAATCATCCAGACTGTTGCCCCTGCAACTACTGAAAAGGCTGCTGCCCCTCTTCAAGAACCATACGTTTGTCTGGCCTCTCAACAGATACCCCTCCATTGTGGTTGCACCTAAGGTATGGCCATCTGTATCGCTGAGGCACGCAAGCCTCCCCACCAACGGCAAGGTTCATGGTTCATGGCGGCAGGGGGGGGTGGGGGGGGTGGGGGAGTCACAGATAGGTACAACAAAAAGACACACACACACACACACACACACACACACACACACACACACACACACACACACACAAATGCATGCGTGCAAACACAACTCACACACACTGCTTCACAGCCTGTGCCATATGGATCCTTCCCACCAACACCAGCTTTTCTGGGTTGTGAGGTGGGAACTTACCCTGCAATACATCCTATGTTCCCCTAACCCTCCTGGCCTCAACCTTTGTTAGTCACTGTCCTCGCCCATCCAGCCCCTTCCTTGTTCCAATTCCAGCACTACACAGCCGTCATTCCACCACCACACCCAGTCTTTTAATTCCTTTATATTTCTCTCCTTTTCCGCTACTTCGCCTCCTTCCCCACCTCTCCCCTGCCCTCTGTCTAACCTGCAGCACTTCACTGTCTGCCACCACCACCATACTATTCCCGCCCCTCCCCACCCCAGCCTTCTCCTTATCCCTACCCAGACGCCAGTCCCGTCATGCACAGGTGCTGCTGCTCGCAGTGTGGTTTCAGTTGCCTGATACTGCAGTTGTGTGTGTGAGTTGCGTTTGCATGAGTGTGTGTGTGTGTCTACACATGTGTGTCTATTGTTGACGAAGGCCAATGGGTGAAAGCTTTAACGGTGAGAGTCATTTTGTTGTGACTATCTGCGACTCAGCACCTCTGTTATATGGTGAGTGACAACTTTCTTTCTTATAATATTGTTACATTCCATCCTGGAATTTCCATTGTTAGTTTCCTTATGTTGAATCTGCTAGATGGCCACAGAAGAACCCACTCCTCCCCCCCCCCCCCCCCCCCTACCCCTGGAGTGCGGAGCACTGGAGGAGGAGGAGGAGGAGGGGGACTATGTTGCTGCAGACTTCATCTTTGCACAGGATTGCATGACCACCCATGCCATGGCAGCCTGGACCATTTCTTGCTGCATTGTTTAGGTGGAGCATGCATGGTTGGTAGCAGTCAAGAAAGGATTGTTTTGTTCAAGATGAGGTGGTAACCAGTGAGGTTGTCCAAAACTGGAGTGGAAGTTGGGGTAGACGAGTGGTGGAAGCTGATGTAAGGGAGGTTTCAGTGCTGTAGCAGTGCATGTGTCTTGCTCAGGTGGCAAACGCTGGAGCTGAGTGTGTTTTTTGGCAGCTATGACCATGATAGCCCATCTGTAGAAAATTGGAAGCCATGTAAGCTGGAATGATTTATATTTAAATTATTTTTTTATTTTATGTATCATGTTCCTTAGTACCAAATTGACGAGAAAGTCTCTGTGGTCATGGAACAAGTCATTACATGAAATTGTAACAGAAAAATGGTATTAGATCAAATAAAATGTATATGAATCCTATGCAGACGAAAAGCCATAAGTATAAATAAACATAATCAACAACATAACACAGGAATTTTGTTTTTTCTGTGTCTTACTCAACAGAATAGAAGGGGTGAGCCATGAGGAAACTCTTCCGTTTAGACTTGAAAGTGCGTGGATTATTGTTAAGATTATTGAGTTATTGTGACAGTTTATTGAAAATCGATGCAGCAGAATACTGCACACCTTTCTGCAAAAGAATCAAGGACATGTGTTTCAAATGGAGATTGGATTTCTCCCTAGTATTATCTGAGTGAAAATCTTTGAAATAAGTTGATATTGTTAACAACAAAGAACATTAAAAATATATGTATTGGGAGGCCAATGTCAGATTTCTCAGTCTACTGAACAGGGGTCGCCATGAGGTATGCGAACTTATGTACACCACATATTGCTTGAACTGCCCATTTTTGAGCCAAGAATAACCTTTTTGAATCAGAAGAATTATCCCGAAAAATAATACCATAAGTTATAAATGAATGAAAAGAAACAAAGGAGACTACTTTTAGTGCTGAAGTATTACTTATTTCAGATGCTGTTCTACTGGTAATTAAGGCAGTATTTAGTTTTTGAGAAAGGTCCTGAACATGGGTTTTCCATAATTTTAATCCATTCAGAGCCTCACAGAGAAAATAGAATATAGCATTTTCAGTCGTTAAACTGCTTCTGAAACCAAGCTCTACATTTGATAGAAAACCATGTGAAATGAAAACACCAATTACCCTTCCCTACATGCAGCCTTTCAAATAACTTTAGCAAATACTGATGGAATAGAAATATGTCTAAAATTGTCTATATTATCCCTTTCACCTTTTTTATAAAGCAGCTTCATTACTGAGTGCTTTAATCAGCCAGAAAAAGTTACGGATATTGCTTATTACTTGGCTAACATAAGCAGAACATTGCCTTAATACTCAACTAGATACCCCATCATATCTCTCAGTCTCCCTCTTGACAGTCTCAGAAAGCTATTTTCTAAGAATGTAATATGATTCCCTGCAGGAACTAACCTTCTATTTAGTTCATTTGCTATATGCAGAAAGCTATTATTAAATACTGTGCACATGTTTTACTTATCAGTAACTGAAATATTCCAACTATGCACTGACTTTACATCATCAGTCTGGTGCTGTTGACCAGAAACTTCCTTCATAACTGACCATATGGTTTTAATTTTATCCTGAAAATTAGCTATTTTATTTGTGTACCACGTACTTTTTACCTTCCTAATAACATTTTAAGCACCTTACAATACTTTTTGTAATGGGCTACTGCAACTCAATTGTGACTACTTCTAACATTTTGATATAATTACCACATTGCTCCACGTGATACTCTCATCCTCCCTTGTCAGTCACCCAGGCTGGTTGTTAGGGCCAGTACCCTGTTTTGAACGCTCCACTGGAAAGCAACTTTTAAAGAGCATGAGAATTTGTCGAGGAAAGCATTATATTAATTGTACGTGTTACTTAATGAAGTTTAAAAAGATCTCTATTGCAACCAAATTAGCTCTACTTACATTGTTAGCTGGCCAGTGTGGCCGAACGGTTCTAGGCACTTCAGTTTGGAACCGCATGACCGCTACGGTCACAGGTTCGAATCCTGCCTCGGGCATGGATGTGTGTGATGTCCTTAGGTTAGTTAGGTTTAAGTAGTTCTAAGTTCTAGGGGACTGATGACCTCAGATATTAAGTCCCATAGTGCTCAGAGCCATTTGAACCATCTGAACTACATAGTTTACAATCATATTTACCATGTGATTGAGCACAAAAACCTTTCAGCACTAAAATTTGTGTGTCATGGTCTGAAAGGCCATTCACCTTTTTGCTGACAGAATGACCCTCTAGTAATGAAGAATGAGCAAAACTGTTGTCTATGATTGGGCTACTATTCCCCTGCACTCTCACTGAAAAGAACACAGTCTGCATTAGATGATAACAGTTAAGGAGATCTATCAGCATCCTCTTTCTTGCACATTCACGTGCACAATTAATACTTAAGTCATCACATGCAACAATTTTTTTTATATATCGTTTAAACTGAATCAAGAACACTCTCTAGCTTCAGCAGAAATGTTCTAAAATCAGAGCCAGTGGTCCTATAAATAACAATTAGAAGTATAGTTCCACTAAATTAAACCACACCTGCAAAACATTCAAATACCTCTTCCGTGCAGTGCCTGGAGACATCAATGGACTCATATGGACTACCGTTTTTCACATACATGACAGCACTACCTACCTCCCCCCCCCCCCCTTTCCCTCCACTGCAAAGATGAGAGTCTGTATTGTTGTGACAATGTGCCTAGGAGTGTGTTGTCATGGACATGTTGCTCATCTTGTCCTTCCACAATAAGAAGATCTTCGGTTCGATTAGTTTGACTGAGATCTCCTCAGTTTAGAACTGGTGCACGTTTACTCACGCTATAATTTGTTTGTCATCCAGGTCAATGTGCTGAATTTCTTCTATATGGCTAATGCTATTTCCAGGCAGGTCAGTGGCATCAAACAGGGTCCACGTCAGTTCAAATCTGTTAATCCCAACAGTAGTCAGTTTGCCATGCAGTAAACTGTCAAAGGTGTTGTTGCCCCATCTAATTACTTTGTGTGGACCTGGGTAGGGTGGGTGTAATGCCGGTCAGACAGCATCAACTCGCTGCATGACGTAGTCACAGTCCTGCAGAACTTTATGGATGAAGATTTTCTAAGAGCCATACCCCTGTGGGAGTAGTACAAGAAGGTGTGCAAAGTGTTGCTTAACTTCGTGTACCAGCTGCAGCAGTTATTTTTCTGTAGGTAGTTGGGACTGCTCTGTGAAGTTCGCCATAAGAGTGAATGATTCTCTGTAAAGGGGTTCTGCCAGAGACGCTTAGAGATCTTCTTTATAAGCCAAATGAACACCTAAAAGAACCCACAGCAGGGCATCTGTTCATTCCTCTCCATGACACATGTGAGCTGTTTTAAGCATTTGTGGCAGCACTTTATGGACGGTAAGCTGTTGTTCAGGAGTGCTGAACACTACGTAAGTGACAAAGTTCAGTAAAAAGTTTTGATTCGAATTGTCTGCTTGATCTGTTGTTACTGTTGAGGGGCAGCCAAAACGGAAAATCCATAGACCTTCAAATGCTTTATGCAGTTGTCCCAGCAGTGAAGTCTGGAATTGATATAGCTTCAACCCAGCGTGTTACTCTATCGATAATCATTTGAATATGGAAGAGGACCAACAAGGTCTAAATGGGCGTACTGAAAACAGTCCTTAGTGATGAAATTATGGCCGTGTTGTGAGTGTGCATGCTGTTCTGTTTTAGAGCGTTGGCAGGCAGTACATTCTTGCATCCAACATTTACAGTCTTTCTTGACATTTGCCCATACGAAGCCGTCTGTGATGTGCTTTGTTGTATGTTGGATCCAAGCGTGTTATAATCAGTGTAATTTACCAAAAATGGTCCACCTCATGGTGAGCAGTACTAGTGAACGAAGACATATTTGTGAGACATCAGATAGTAGTAGTGTTGAAGAGTCAGGAACATTTTGAGGTGTTTTATGTGAAATCCTGCTATGTTGTCATTTAGGAGTTTATGAAAGCAAGTGTCCTGAATTTGCACTACTGCAAGTTTGTAAATATCTATATCTATTGGGAGAGCATTGACTGATGAAAGTATAAAAGCCACAACATTGCCCACACCGTGAAAATGTCAGGCTTATATTGTAAATTGTAGTCTAAATGGCAAGATATGTTGAGGACAACAATCTTTTACTGGGCTGCAAATAGAATCCTCTAGGATGTGACGATACGTATGGACTGTAAAAGGTCTGCCCTTAATGTCATCTTTAAAGTACTATCTTGCTTCGTACACCGCCAACAGTTCCCTGTCATAGAGCAATCACTTATGCTGGGAATCCGTCAACGTTTTGGAAAAGAAACACAGTGGTTGTTGCATGCCTGCTGATGACTGTTGGAGAGCGACACGAATCACAAAATCGCTCACATCACAGCTAATCATCAGATGGGCAGTGGGTAATTGGTGTGCCAGAATTATAGCTTGAGAAAAGCAATCTTCAATTTTTTCAAGTGCTCGTTGCATCTGGGGGATCCACTTAATATTCTTTTTGTCTGAGGTATGCTTGGTTGCTAATGTGTCTGTAAAAGGTGCCTGGAGGGCAGCTGCCTTAGGTAGGTGTCTACAATAAAAATTTTATCATGCCAAGAACTCGGCGTAATTCTATGAAAGATCTGCGCCCACAATAGATGACAAATGAGTTCTGCACATTGTAGTGTAGGTTGCATGCCATCACAGCAAACCAAACTGCCAAGGCAGGTAACCTGAGACTGCTTCAGCTGACACTTATCATCGTTGATGACGATGCCCAGATTGCATAAACCATCGAAAACTAGTTTGAGATGTTTGTCGTGTTCCTTTTGGGAAGCAGGAAGGCTAAAAAATCATTCAAATAAGAGTAGCAGAAGCAAAATTTCAAAAGAGCATTGTTTATGAATCTTTGCCAAGTATGTGCTGCATTTTTAAGTGCATGTGTCATATAAAGGAATTCATAAAGTTTGAAAGGGGTGATGATAGCTGTCTTCAGGACGTCGTCTGGCTTCTTAGGGATCTGCAAATACGCATTTTTACAATCCAATTCAATGAACACAGTCACGTCACCGAAATAATGTGCAAACTTCTCAATATTCGAGACAGGATATCTATCCAGTATGTGCTTGAATTAAGAACCTGGTAATCACCAGACAGTCTATCAGTGCCGTCTTTCTTTGCTACGGGTTAAATAGATGAAGTCCAAGAACTATCAATCAGTTTGACAATACTGACTTGCAATAATTCCTCTAAAACAAACTTAGCCATGCATAGTATTTACTTTGTGAACTGTTTTGTTATTAATAGCACACTGTCTGAACTGTATGCATATGCATGAATCTGGCAAGGGGGTGGAGGGGGGGGGGGGGGGGTTGCTGGCAGTTGCCAGTCGTCTGCTGATTGATTCATGATGGTGCAGCTGGGATGATTAATCTACTCCTGAGTACAACAGTAAGCTCAGCTGTAGACGTGCGAATTTTGTCATATACTATATGATTCTCTTTGCCTAAGTGAAAGGTTTCCTGTTGTATGTCGCTGCATTGCTCAATGATTCGTTGCCGCAGCACTAATGACAGGCAGTCTCACAGTATATGTTGACAGTGTTTGTGTCAACAGAATTGACAGTATGTGAGCTGGAGTCCACAATTGTTGGTTGCATGATGGACAGCAGGGTGCCGAAAATTGTAGTCACAGAACGTCCACTGCTTTGATATGGGAGAGTTCCATGTGCCAAATTGTGGGAGATGAAAATCTCTTGACAACTCGATCGCCAATACTACTTTGTTGATGTCAGAGATGAAAAATTATTAGGAGAACGTGTCTTCTAAGCTGAAGTCTAAGGTTCGAAATGTGTTTCCATACACTGCTATGTGAGCTGAAATGGAAGGTAAAGTTGTCCCCTCGGTGATGATTTGCATGCGATGACACTCACCTCAGATCCAGTGAGAAAATATTGCTTGCAAGTGGGATCCAGGACGTAGAGTCTATCGCGAAAGGGCGGTGTGCAACGAGAATGACCCATATGTTGAGGCGTTAGGAAACTTGAATTGGGGCAACAATCTGGACTGTTTATCTCGTAGAGGTGCTCACAAGGTGCTGTATAGTTGCATGCTCTGTTGCTGAAATAGCTCTGAAACAAACAGAGGTGTGGTCGAGTCATCTTGTCGGCTAGTGGCGCGTTGTTAACTGGCCGCATATTTGTTTCGGCTAGCTCCTAGGTTGCAAATGGTCTTTTCGCAATGGTAACACCGGTTCCCGTCAGATCACCGTAGTTAAGCACTGTTGGGCTGGGCTAGCACTTGGATGGGTGACCATCCAGTCTGCCGAGCGCTGTTGGCAAGGGGGTGCACTCAGCCCTTGTGAGGCAAACTGAGGAGCTACTTGATTGAGAAGTAGCAGCTCCGGTCTCGGAAACTGACACACGGCCGGGAGAGCGGTGTGCTGACCACATGCCCTCCATATCCGCATCCAGTGACGCCTGTAGGCTTAGGACGACACGGCGGCCGGTCGGTACCGTTGGGCCTTCATGACCTGTTTGGAAGGAGTTCAGTTTTAGTTTTTAGATGCTAGGTCGCTCCCCACGCGGTTGCGACTGACGTCTCCATCGACGGCGTCCGTGCGTGCTCCGAATCATTCGGCTGCCTGCTGTCACGCGTTATGGTGTTCTTCCCGACTGAGGCAGGACTGATCATTGTTGTCCGGTGAATTAACGCACTGTCACTGTTGTAACAGGGCTATGAGTCTGTCTACCAAAATCAATTTCTTTTCTAATAGCTCATTCTTACGCGAGATCATTGCTAGCTGAAACTGGGGAGATAACTTTACGATCCACTGTGTATGTAGCGCGTGACCTGGCACGAGTGCTGCACCGGTTAGTGTTCGAAGACGTCTTCAGAGTTCTGAATGTGTCTTGGTGTCTAAATTTACATAGCAAATAACCTGACGCAACTGTTGTTCCAGCGTCTAGGCGAGACGTTGGGTGGGCACTGTCTTCGTCACGTCACGTCACATTTATTGGTAGCCAGAGGTGACAAAATAACATCTTATTGTGGTAGTTACGGAAATAGGCACCTCAAGATCATCTCATCACCCTACAGCATTGCCAGTTAGCGATAATTTCAACTGTTAGTAAAAACAGCTAAAAAATGAGTCATCTCTATTTTAGTCAACAATATAATGGAGTACTTTTCAAAATAAAATTGTCGGCAGTTACTTTGAAAAAAACAACTAACGCTACGAGAAATTTTAAAGCAAAACATTGTTTTACTTCAGCCCTATGGACACAGTGGGTCGTAAAGTTACCCCCACAGTTACAGTTAGCAACGACCTTGCATGAGATTAAGCCATTAGATAAGAAATTGGTTTTGGTGGACAGATTTTTAGGCTTGTTCAGAAAATGGTTCAAATGGCCCTAAGTACTATGGGACTTAACATCTGTGGTCATCAGTCCCCTAGCCTCAGAACTACTTAAACCTAACTAACCTAAGGACATCACACACATCCATTCCCGATGCAGGATTCGACCATAGCAGTCGCGCGGTTCCGGACTGAAGTGCCTAGAACCGCTCGGCCACAGACCTTAGCTTTGTCGTCCACTAACATATTTGCACTGAAAAGAGAACATACCAAAATTCTAAAAGTTTATAGATGCATGTGATACTTACAGTATATGTATGTGAAAAGATAAAAATATTCTGAGATAAAAAAAAGTTAAATACCAAAAAAGCTATGAAACTGTTTCACTTTTGTAGCGAAAACGTCGTTGCTAATGAATTTGTGTTCTGTTGGGCCTTGTTGAAACTTCCAGCGAGAAAGTTGTTAAGCAAACTATCAAATTAATTTTGGTATTATCAGAGATAACATTATTGTATTGTGTCACGTATGAACACATTTTATTATGAGAGCCTCCGTGCGTGATATTGCACGAGTACTTTTATGCCTCCGCCAGCATCTTAATTTCGACGGCTTGCCTAAGTTGACCAAGGATATTCCCTCCCTATCTCCCGAAAAACTTTTATTTGCAGCTCTTACAGACCCTTCGTCACTGCACACCTCACCCAAATCGCCGATATATGCTGTACAAAAGTAAATATAGGTACTTTTAGGCCAATATTCCCATTGAAATAGAGCAAAATACTCACATCAAAAAAAGTTTTGCATCACCTCGGTTCCGAGAGTTCCGGAACCTGTACAGAAAATTGAAATAGAGATTAACATAAAGATCATTCCCGTCCTTTTTATTGCTCATGAAAACCACACATTGCATGTTGTACCACCATACAGTGAGACCTTCAGAGGTGGTGGTCCAGGTTGCTATACACACCGATACCTCTAATACCCAGTAGCACATCCTCTTGCATTGATGCATGCCTGTATTCGTCGTGGCATACTATCCACAAGTTCATCAAGGCACTGTTGGTCCAGATTGTCCCACTCCTCAATGGCAATTTGGCGTAGATCCTTCAGAGTGGTTGGTGGGTCACACCGTCCATAAACAGCCGTTTTCAATCAATCCCAGGCATGTTCAATAGGATTCATGTCTGGAGAACATGCTAGCCACTCTAGTCGAGCGATGTCATTATCCTGAAGGAAATCATTCTCAAGATGTGCACGATGGGGGTGCGAATTGTCGTCCACGAAGACGAATGCCTCGCCAATATGCTGCCGATATCGTCGCACTATAGGCCGGAGGATGGCATTCACATATCGTACAGCCGTTACGGCGCCTTTCATGAGCACCAGCGGCGTATGTCGACCCCACATAATGCCACCCCAAAACAGCAAGGAACCTTCACCTTGCTGCACTCACTGGACAGTGTGTCTAAGGCGTTCAGACTGACCGGGTTGCCTCCAAACATGTCTCCTACAATTGTCTGGTTGAAGATATATGCGACACTCATCAGTGAAGAGAACGTGATGCCAATCCTGAGTGGTCCATTCGGCATATTGTTGGCGCTGCATGGTGTCGTGGTTGCAAAGATTGACCTCGCCATGGACGTCGGGAGTGAAGGTGCACAACATGCACAGTGTATTGCGCACAGTTTCAGCCGTTAAACACTACGTCCTGTGGCTGCACAAAAGCATTATTCAACACGGTGGCGTAGCTGTCAGGGTTCAAAAAAAAAAAAAAAAAAAAAAAAAAAAAAAAAAAAAAAAAAAAAAAAAAAAAAAAAAAAAAAGTTCAAATGGCTCTGAGCACTATGGGACTTAACATCTGTGGTCATCAGTCCCCTAGAACTTAGAACTACTTAAACCTAACTAACCTAAGGACATCACACACATCCATGCCCGAAGCAGCCGTAGCGGTCGCGCGGTTCCAGACTGAAGAGCCTAGAACCGCTCGGTCACCTCAGCCAGCAGTAGGTAGCAGTCATCCACTGCAGTATTAGCCCTTGGGCAGCCTGAGCGAGGCATGTCATCGGCAGTTCCTGTCTCTCTGTATCTCCTCCATGTCTGAACAACATTGCTTTGGTTCACTCCAAGACGCCTGGACACTTCCCTTAATGAGAGCCCTTCCTGGCCCAAACTAACAATGCGGACGCCATCGAACCGCGGTATTGACCGTCTAGGCATGGCTGAACTACAGATAACACGAGCCGGGTACCTCCTTCCTGGTGGAATGACTGGAACTGTTCGGCTGTCGGACCCGCTTCTCATGCATGGTTGTTTACATCTTTGGGTGGGTTTAGTGACATCTCTGAACAGTCAAAGGGACTGTGTCTGTGATAAAATATCCACAGTCAACGTTTATCTTCAGGAGTCCTGGGAACCAGGGTGATGCGAAACTTTTTTTGACGTGTGTACTTTTTTGCATATAGTTTTGTGTATCCCAAGTTTGATTACAGCACACTACAAGACTGCTGTCTTCGGCAGGCAGTAAGTGCATTTTATACAGAACTTCGTTCTCATTGCTGCAGTATTTCTGCATTCCATTAAAAATCTTTATCCACCATTATACTTTTTGAATCAAAAACTAAGTGAATGGAGAAGACAAAGAATGGAGGTGCTGAGCAAGAATAATTAATTTTGTCATGTAGATAACTTCGTATTTATCTAGCTGTTGAATACTCTCCTGTGTCATAGTATCGAAGTACATGTCTATGCACTACCTTTTTCTCAAAATCGTCAAATTCCGTAATTTTCTTCTTCATTTATGTTCCTTTCTAGGAGAATATAACACGTGACTACTTTTATGTTACTGCAGTGTTAATACAGAATATAGTCGATTCGGAAATACCACAAGGTCTTGCTATTTTATGAACTTGTGCAAAATTTATGTTATTCTTGCCTTCTTCACTGTTGGCCAGATCAGTAAAAAATCTTCAGTACATTCGATATGACAGTTACCTTGTCGCACTTTACACACACTGACCTATGTAGGCCCTTGCTCTTGCATTATGCTCACTACGAAACACATGTCAGTGTACCATTCCACGAAAGACTGAAACCACATTTGAACACATACATCGCACAGAAACGCTGAACATGCAGCGGGCGCTGACCCACAGCTAATAGTATATATGTGACGGTACAGCTATGAAGCACAGAAACCACAGCACATAGCTTCCGCAGACTGCAGGTACAGGTGTGACCAAGAGGTGTCTGTTTCGTGGTGGTCTCTCAAATGAGATCAGCATACTCGCCAAGGTGGCACAGTAATGTGATAAACATGGAGATGTCAACGGAAATGTCGTGACTGTGGAGAATGCACTCGATTTTAGTGAATCCCATAGCTGGTTGTTTCAGCCGGACAATTGGCAGCTTGGGTTGGAAGTCAAAATTCTGGTATGCATACGGTGCCACAGTTGAACGAAGGCAATGACTGAGAGCTCATGTGTAGTGGCTGTGACATGGAAGGAAATCCCAGGTAAAAACTCATGTATGGCCCCACTGAGTAAGTTTCTTCTGCAAGACACTTGGGCAAGTTAATTTAAGGAACTTCCTGCAAGTACTTGCAGAAGTGTTTGCATTAGAGCTTCGTGGTGAGATAGGGAAGGGAATGGTCACAGAGTCGTAGTTAAAAACCAGAGCAGCCACTGCCAACGTTGTTGAATTATTATTACGAAGAAAAATGGTTAAGACAACAAAAAATTGAGAAAGGAATAAAATGTGTGTGTGTGAAGAAATGGATACAGAAGCATAGATACTTAAGTTATCAAAAAACACTATTTAATGAAAAAAATCAGAGGACTTCACCCGAATTAAAAACGTTCTTAGAATTTCGTATGCAAGTTTCGAAAATCTCTTGTCTATTGTACAATAAAATAAACAGAAAGGGAAGACAAAAATGCTGCAAGTTATATCGCCAAGACATCGCCTTTTAATTACTCTTCGATTTTACAAACAACATGTATTACTTTTATTACAAATATAACACATTCGAAAGATACCAAAATGTTGCGATCTATATCACCCAGAGATCGCCTTTTACTTACTCCTCGGTTTTTGCAAACAGTACCGGTATTTATTGCTTTTATTACGAATGTAATTTCATTCGAAAACAATATATAAAAATGGTGAAAGATATACCACCAAGGAGCGCCTTTTAATTGCTCTTCGATTGATACAAACAAAACTTATTAAAATATTTATGTTTACACTAAAATTTAAAGGCGTCTCCACCGCCATTCTACTTCCCCTTCTCGTGAAACAAATTAATCGGTTAATTCCTTTCGCACTTTGTTGGCTAACGGTGGCCAAATATTTAAGTTTAATAGTTCCAATGGTACATTTGATTCTGTCCATCTGTCTTTGTGCCATTCTCCTTTTCGCCACTGACATTTCTTATGGGCATTCAACACACGAAACTTCTGCAAGTTTGAGAAAACCTTCCAGCCACTTGGGGAGTTCGGTAAGTACAGGGTTATTACAAATGATTGAAGCGATTTCACAGCTCTACAATAACTTTATTATTTGAGATATTTTCACAATGCTTTGCACACACATACAAAAACTCAAAAAGTTTTTTTAGGCATTCACAAATGTTCAATATGTGCCCATTTAGTGATTCGGCAGACATCAAGCTGATAATCAAATTCCTCCCACACTCGGTGCAGCATGTCCCCATCAATGAGTTCAAAAGCATCATTGATGCGAGCTCGCAGTTCTGGCACGTTTCTTGGTAGAGGAGGTTTAAACACTGAATCTTTCACATAATCCCACAGAAAGAAATCACATGGGGTTAAGTCGGGAGAGCGTGGAGGCCATGACATGAGTTGCTGATCATGACCTCCACCACGACCAATCCATCGGTTTTCCAATCTCCTGTTTAAGAAATGCCGAACATCATGATGGAAGTGCCGTGGAGCACCATCCTGTTGAAAGATGAAGTCGGCGCTGTCGGTCTCCAGTTGTGGCATGAGCCAATTTTCCAGCATGTCCAGATACACGTGTCCTGTAACGTTTTTTTCGCAGAAGAAAAAGGGGCCGTAAACTTTAAACCGTGAGATTGCACAAAACACGTTAACTTTTGGTGAATTGCGAATTTGCTGCACGAATGCTTGAGGATTCTCTACCACCCAGATTCGCACATTGTGTCTGTTCACTTCACCATTAAGAAAAAATGTTGCTTCATCACTGAAAACAAGTTTTGCACTGAACGCATCCTCTTCCATGAGCTGTTGCAACCGCGCCGAAAATTCAAAGCGTTTGACTTTGTCATCGGGCGTCTGGGCTTGTAGCAATTGTAAACGGTAAGGCTTCTGCTTTACCCTTTTCTGTAAGATTTTCCAAACCGTCGGCTGTGGTACGTTTAGCTCCCTGCTTGCTTTATTCGTCGACTTCCGCAGGCTACGCGTGAATCTTGCCCGCACTCGTTCAACCGTTTCTTCGTTCACTGCAGGCCGACCCGTTGATTTCCCCTTACATAGGCATCCAGATGCTTTAAACTGCGCATACCATCGCCGAATGGAGTTAGCAGTTGGTGGATCTTTGTTGAACTTCGTCCTGAAGTGTCGCTGCACTGTTATGACTGACTGATGTGAGTGCATTTCAAGCACGACATACGCTTTCTCGGCTCCTGTCGCCATTTTGTCTCACTGCGCTCTCGAGCGGTCTGGCGGCAGAAACCTGAAATGCGGCTTCAGCCAAACAAAACTTTATGAGTTTTTCTACGTATCTGTAGTGTGTCGTGACCATATGTCAATGAATGGAGTTACAGTGAATTTATGAAATCACTTCAATCATTTGTAATAGCCCTGTACTTGCTGCAAGATGCTAGGACAAACGGGCCAAGAATTCGGCTGGCGGTGTGTGCCCTGGCACAAGCGTTATGGCGTTTAAGATGTCGGCACACAGACCGTGCTGTCGAACGTTAACGTTGAGCGTGCCGAGTTCAACGTCGTTGCTGAACGCTCAGAAATGATGGTACGTGGGCCCCAACGTGGTATATGCGATCGCAACGCACTCCACTGGCAGTTGCGGGATGTTTCTAGTTTCCATTGTACATATGCTAGTCACGTTGTTCTATATGTAACATACAAAAATGAAAACTTCAATATCCATGTACATGTTTTAAGAGGAAAAGGAAAGTACCATGTCCAATCAGTAAGGACACAGGCTTATAAAAGTCCCATTACAAACAGTGTGATACAAATTTACAATAGTTCTCCACATAAGACAAATATTATTTCATCATTCCCACATTTTTGTAAAACTCCAAGATCATTCTTACTTGATCACTATTCCTACCCAGTAGCAGAATCTTTCCATTATATGAATTACGAAACGTAAAAGAAAATGGAGCAAAATAGCTTTATACAAGTAGCGCAAGTTGTCCTGTAGAATAAGCCAATCAAACAAATTCACTCCACAAGGAAGGTGAACTTGTATTTACATAACATCAAATATTATAGTATATACTTATATTAAACTAATAATAAAGCATCAGAACCTATTTAAAACGCGAATCTTAGAAAAAAAATTGAACGTGATGAGACCCGAACTATCACGCCTTTTGGCAATAATCAGTAACACTAGTCACTACACTAAACCTAAAACACATGGTAATGAGCCAATAATAGCGTGTTGCCACTTGCTAAAAGCTTTAATTGTAGCTATGTTACTAAATAAAATTTAATTATAACAAATTGTACCAAGGACAATGTGTTTTTGGTGAATCCTCAGTGTGTCGCTGCCTTCAAAGATGCCTCATAATACGCAAGTTACAATAATTCTTTTGCCACGAATATGGCGTTTCTCATTATTTCAATGCAACCAATCACACAGCTAACAATGGGTTTTCGAGTGATTCTCAATTTGCTGGTGCTTAGAAACGGCATGTTTACGTATAGGCTTGAACTGAATGCCAATATGGCGGCTCACAACTCTTTGCTGAAGGGAGATGGAGGGCATGTGACGTTGGTGGCGTTGTGCCATCTGATTGGTCAGCGCTCAGACGCAAGCTCAGAATATCTGACATGCTAGATATTGCTCTGCACGTTCGGAAGGTTCCCGTACGTGCTATTCCACGCCATGACGTCAGAAACTCGGCACGCTCAACGTTCGGATGCACGGTCTGTGTGCCGACGGCTTTAGCACAGCTGGCAAGTTCGCCGCACTGCCAAGCTCTGCTGTCTGATAGTGAGAAGGGGGCATCTGGAGCCGCGCCGCAATGCAATCGCACTTTGTATGACGTGGCTTTGTATTCCACATTCCTCAACAACACAGATAAAAAAACAAATTTTCAGTATTATTTAATTATTTTTGCGGCGCTGAAGAAATAATTTTTATCTGGTACAAACTGCCAACGTGTGGACAGCCAGGGACAATTCCACAGATTTTCTACAGATTGACTACAGACTGTACAGACTGACTACCAGTCTTGGTTCTATGTGTAAATGGTGAAATGAATGTTATTTCATACTGACCACTATGCATAAAACTGTTTATTTACTGTGAAGTGATAGTATCCTCAGAGTTTTATGTTTAGTAGAAATCGTCATTTATTTAGCTTCATAACGGAAAAAATGATTTTCACACACGTTTGTTGGATTTTGCTTATGAGACTGCATAATTTATATTGAGAATTCTCAATTCTCGTTCCTCTCTTCTGTCATTCCCATTTATTTTTTAGGGCTTGTGACGATAGATCGCTAGCTGTCTCTTTTTGCACAAACAGCTACTGGATCAGTGATCATTTTCCATACCGCAAACAAATATTGAAGTGTAAACATGGCAGACTGAACTGAAGAGAGTTGTGCTGACCGGAAAATGCCACACCGCAATACGCAATTAAATGTCGCCTTGTTCCGGTTCTTCCGAGGAGGACCGAATAAAGCTGAGCCTTGGCCCACACACTCTACATACGTGAAGTCTGGCAAGCTGTTACCAGCCCTATGCTAGGAAGTGTTTCCACTAATGTGCGGAAGCTACTTCTGCAAGTTGATGAAACTTGTAGAAGTTGACTTGCTGGGAGTGTTTCAACGTCAAAGAACTTGCAGAAGAAGCGCCTGCAAGAGACTCAGGGAAGTTTACTTGTTAGTGGATACAAGCCTATATACCAGAGTTATAATGCCGAACTGAGAAATGCAAACAAATTTTAGAACACAGAACAGACAGAGAAGTGAGATTCATTCACTGGTTGAGTAATAAGAATGCATAATAGTAATTGGACTTTTTAAGAAAAAGTTATTCATATTAGCATCACACGTATGAGAGAGAGTTTGGCTTTACAAACTAAAAGTATTTATCTGTGTATAGTAATGTCCCATAAATACTTTCACCATTCAACACTATACTCAAGTCCAATTATCTCATTATCATGAAGTCTCATGCCTCTGCATTCGTTGCTACTCAAATCATCTACCTGCTGTAGCAACTGAATAATGTATTACTATGTAGTAATTGTGACTCCAGACAATTTATTACTTTCCTTGTACTGTTAACCATTAATTGTACGAAGTCAACCTATGGTGTCCATTTCAGCACTAATTGTAGGACAACTTGACAAAAATGAAGACATAATTCTGCAGCACTTTTGGCAGTTTCAAAATAATGTTTTCGCATGATTATTCCAGAGGCTTCCTCCATGAACTATCTCCATCAGTGCTTACTGTGAACTTTCACAACGAAATCTTTTTAAAAAAAGCGAGATGTTTCTTGTCTTTGGGAATAAACATAATTGTTCACATCATTGGTTTACATACTGTCCTTACTCACTTATCAATCCTATTGTCTCTCTACAATACATTTATTTGCCTTTACAGTAATATTTGTTTGTTTCCACAACACATAAAACTCTGTAGGTGCTATCAGTTCATAGTTCATAAACATGGTTTTATGCATAACGGTCAGTATGAAATACACTCCTGGAAATGGAAAAAAGAACACATTGACACCGGTGTGTCAGACCCACCATACTTGCTGCGGACACTGCGAGAGGGCTGTACAAGCAATGATCACACGCACGGCACAGCGGACACACCAGGAACCGCGGTGTTGGCCGTCGAATGGCGCTAGCTGCGCAGCATTTGTGCACCGCCGCCGTCAGTGTCAGCCAGTTTGCCGTGGCATACGGAGCTCCATCGCAGTCTTTAACACTGGTAGCATGCCGCGACAGCGTGGACGTGAACCGTATGTGCAGTTGACGGACTTTGAGCGAGGGCGTATAGTGGGCATGCGGGAGGCCGGGTGGACGTACCGCCGAATTGCTCAACACGTGGGGCGTGAGGTCTCCACGGTACATCGATGTTGTCGCCAGTGGTCGGCGGAAGGTGCACGTGCCCATCGACCTGGGACCGGACCGCAGCGACGCACGGATGCACGCCAAGACCGTAGGATCCTACGCAGTGCCGTAGGGGACCGCACCGCCACTTCCCAGCAAATTAGGGACACTGTTGCTCCTGGGGTATCGGCGAGGACCATTCGCAACCGTCTCCATAAAGCTGGGCTACGGTCCCGCACACCGTTAGGCCGTCTTCCGCTCACGCCCCAACATCGTGCAGCCCGCCTCCAGTGGTGTCGCGACAGGCGTGAATGGAGGGACGAATGGAGACGTGTCGTCTTCAGCGATGAGAGTCGCTTCTGCCTTGGTGCCAATGATGGTCGTATGCGTGTTTTGCGCCGTGCAGGTGAGCGCCACAATCAGGACTGCATACGACCGAGGCACACAGGGCCAACACCCGGCATCATGGTGTGGGGAGCGATCTCCTACACTGGCCGTACACCACTGGTGATCGTCGAGGGGACACTGAATAGTGCACGGTACATCCAAACCGTCATCGAACCCATCGTTCTACCATTCCTAGACCGGCAAGAGAACTTGCTGTTCCAACAGGACAATGCACGTCCGCATGTATCCCGTGCCACCCAACGTGCTCTAGAAGGTGTAAGTCAACTACCCTGGCCAGCAAGATCTCTGGATCTGTCCCCCATTGAGCATGTTTGGGACTGGATGAAGCGTCGTCTCAGGCGGTCTGCACGTCCAGCACGAACGCTGGTCCAACTGAGGCGCCAGGTGGAAATGGCATGGCAAGCCGTTCCACAGGACTACATCCAGCATCTCTACGATCGTCTCCATGGGAGAATAGCAGCCTGCATTGCTGCGAAAGGTGGATATACACTGTACTAGTGTCGACATTGTGCATGCTCTGTTGCCTGTGTCTATGTGCCTGTGGTTCTGTCAGTGTGATCATGTGATGTATCTGACCCCAGGAATGTGTCAATAAAGTTTCCCCTTCCTGGGACAATGAATTCACGGTGTTCTTATTTCAATTTCCAGGAGTGTAACATTCATTTCACCATTTTCACATAGAACCAAGACTGGTAGTCACTCAGCTACAGCAGTTGCCTATAGATGGTGCTGGCTCACAAGAGCTCATGACCATGGTGCTTCCTAGCTCAGTTACGTTGACATGATTGTCTATACACGGTGTGAGCATACTCTGTGTTTGTCAATTGGTCGGTTTTCGAATATCAATGTTGGGAGGCACAAGAGCTCATGACCCTGGTGCTTCCTAGCTCAGTTACGTTGACATGATCGTCTATACATGGTGTGAGCATACTCTGTGTTCGAAATTGGTCGGTTTTCGAATATCAATGCTGGGAGGCAGTCCAACAGCTAACACAAAGAGTATGAATCGGCATGAAATTTAGTAATGAGAGATAATTACTATAGTGGCCGGCACCAAAGTAGAGTCCTCAAGGTCACGGCCGCTGCCTGCCGCCAGCAGGGGCTGTCATTCGCCCGCCTCTCGGCTTTGTTGCCATGAAGGTACCATTAGCTGTGCGGTAGGTCAGAGCCGCCGAAAGCTCAGTGTTACCATGCTATATTGAGTGTTCACATCTGATCTCATTGTCTTACTATCTTTAGAAAGGTGCTTTGACGTGTGTTCGGCGGTGAACAACAATGCAGGAGCAACGGCCTACTTTTAGTACTCCTCCGGTCGGTGTGCCTAAAGAGCGGAAAGACATTCGTAAACAATCGAAAATTATCATATCGAATGTACTCAAGGTTTTTACTGATCTGGGCGACAATGAAGAAGTGAGGAATAACTCAAATTTTGCGCAAATTCATAAATTTACTGCTAAAGGCAGGTGGTAGAGGATATAGGTTCCTTGTGCAAGGGATTCACAAAGCAGGATCATGTGATGATAATGGGTGGAGTGGGAAACAGTATTGATAGAGATCAGGGCTACAGCATTGAGTGTGACCTGGTGAAAATAGCCTCGGCAACGACCCTGCTTTCGTGCGGCATTATCAGCCCCAGTTGAACCACTCTGTCAGGAGGGTAAATATGGAGTTGGATCAGTTGCATAGGGCAGCCACTCTGTCAGACATTGGATTGGTTCCCGTTGAGGCTATTGATAGGGGGGATTTCACAAGGCATGGCCTACATCTCAATAGGAAAGGGAAGGGTAAACTGACAGGGTTGTTAGCGAAATCCATAAGGGGGGACACTAGACTCATGGATGTACCTCTTTTTTAGACTAATATCAATGTCCAATGAGAAGTTCAGGCAGGCAGGTGCTAAAGAGGTCCAAAACTCACAAAATTCTCACAATAGGAAAGTAAATAATAATGTTACCACATTTAACCAAAGTAGTGGTGGATTAAAGAAAAAAGTAGATTCTCACAAAAGTAAAGTAAAAAATAATGTAACCATTTTCACCAGAATATTCCGGGATTGAAGAATAAAGTAGATGAGCTCCTGGTTTGTTTAGATGACATTGAATCTGATAATGTAATAGATATACTATGCCTGTCTGAGCATCACATTGTGTCTGACATAGAAAAGTATATATCAGTGGTTATAAACTAGCTGTACATATGAGTTGAGAGAATAAGGTGGGAGGAGGAGTTGCCATATATGTCAAAAGTTATCACTGTGTAGAAAGCTTAGATACAAAGAAGTTTTGTCTAGAGCCACATATAGAAGCATGTGCCTGTCAACTTAAACTGAAGGAGGGCTCTTTTATAATTGTAACAGTTATAGGCCCCCTTCAGGAAACTTTCATTTATTCCTGGAAAACTTGGATGCCTTGATGTGCTATCTGTCAGATAGGGAAAAGCAAATTATGCATCAAAAGTCTGACAGATAGCCATATAGCATTTAAAAGGAAATTAAAAGAATTTCTTAATGGCAACTCCTTCTACTCATTAGATGAATTTTTGGATATAGTAAGTGGGTAATTTCCCAACGCCCACAAAAAAAATTAAAAATATTGAGTGTCATGTAATATTTTGTCTAATTTAATATCTTGTATAGACACCTTTTATTAACCTGACACGTTCCACATCATTACGAAGTGTCGTATTCATGATCTATGGAACAAGTACTAACCTAATCTAATCTAAAGCGTGTGGTGCCTCCAAGTCAACTGTAGGCCGTATTAGCAAATTCGTGTCATTGGCGGAATCTGCAGACATGAATGAGTGTTTCGATTCTCCAAGAAACGGATACAAACGTGAACGGAAATCAACCGACTTTGACGATTTTAACAAAGAGCTCGTGTGTAGAACTGTAATTGGGTATTAAGACAGAGGAGAGTATCCAATGTCTAAAAAAATGCGGGCTGACCTCCGTGAAAAAATTAATTACTCGGGCTCGCAGACCACCGTTCTTCGTCTTCTCCGCTCACTTGGTTTCCAATTCAAGAAGCGCAATGATTGACGGAAATTCTTAACTTAACGCAGAGACACTGTAGCAGCAAGAGCGAAGTTTTGCGTACAACGCACTTCTTGCATGCTGAAGACACCAGGACTGTAATGTACTTGGATGAAACTTAGGTTTCACAGAACCACACCGATAAGTATACATGGCACGACTCCAAAGGAAACAGCGGTTTAAAAGTGCCTACTGGTAGAGGTGGCCGATTAATCATCGCCCACGCTGGTTCATTAACGACAGGCTTCATACCAGAGTTCAAACTTGTTTTTCGTGGTGGGAAAGGTTCTTGCCAATCCGATTACCATTCAGAAATGAATGGAGAAGTTGTTAAGAATTGGTTTATTCGATTGTTGTCTGCGCTGGAAGAAGGATCAATTATCGTGATGGATAACCCCAGCTACGACTCCATTCAGGTAGAAAAGCTCCTACGTTTAAATTAGCGCAAGGCAGATGTTATGGAATGGTTAAAGAGAAAGAATGTTTCATTTTTAGTCGATGAAACGAAGGCTGAACTCCTGTCTAAGGAAGAAATCGTAGGTGCCAAAAAGACTTACGAATCAGATCAATTGGCAAACGAAATGGGACACCAAGTGGTACTTCTACCACTGTATCACTGCCAGTATAATCCCATTGAATTGATATTGGCCCAAGTAAAGCGAGAAGTAGCGAAAATAAATACTATTTTCAAACTTACTGATGTCGAGAAGCTAACACACGAAGCTCTTGACAATGTTACTCAACAGGACTGGGAGAGGTGCGTAAAAGGCGCAGAAGCATTGCGAGAAACTGATTTCTTGAACCAGGGCTTAAGAGACGCCGTAGTGAAATCTGTGATGATACACCTGGCTGAAACAAGCGACAGTGAATCTGAAGACACGGAGACCGAAGGTCCTTCAGTTTAGGTAAGTGCGGTCTGTGTAAAAAGCTGCCTTGATTTAAATGTTTGTCATTTCATTTCATTTATACAGGACATACTGCGATTGTTTTTTCCCTTACAGTAGACGTCTGATAAATTTATCACAAGTGTTGGCGATTAGCTTACTCGACAGTAACTGTCAATTAAATTAAGACTGTCAATTCTGCATTAATTAACAACAGTTTTTCCTAAAAACCTGAATCGAAAGTCTTTACATTCAGATATAATCTTACTGAATTCAGTTTACTTCTACATTCGAAATTTAACTCCTTTTTTTCATAGAAGGATTTACTCGCTGTTTCGTAGTAAGGGTAATTCGAAATTTAGCTCCTTTTTTTCATAGAAGGATTTGCTGGTTGTTCGTAGTAAGGGTAATGCAGTTCAGAAAATGACAGAACGTTGTGGTGCTTCTGTATCGAATATATATATAAACAGTGCAGCAACATGAGACCAGTCCCAGCGCCTTTCCTGATCCTCCGAGAACAGCGTAGAAATCTATGATATTTGATGACTTACAAAAAGCCAGAACATAGAATTGTATCACTTTAGTATGACAGAGGATAGTATCCGATAGCTAGAGAAATACAGAGTTATGTCCGTGATAAAACTGATTGTTCTGGCCAGTCATTTTAATGCACTGTCTTCTCTGCCCACTTGTTTTTTGGTTCAACAACTGTAATGACAGACGAAATTTGTAACGCAAGACAGGGACATTGCAGTAGTAAGAACGAGGTTTTTGTGTACCAAGCACATATTGCGTGCTGAGAATAATAGGCTTACAGCAAATTTAGATAAAACTTGGATTTCACAAAACCTTTCGAACAAATATTTTGCTCCACTTCAGTGAAAATATTGGCTTCAAACTAACTACAATTGCTTTTGCGCGGCGCATATTGGCGTTTTGAGTGACGTGTACGATACAATCAGTAATGATATCTGGAACGTTACCATAATTAATTTTGTAGTTTTCTTAAACACTTTCTCGCGGGAAGTTCCTTTGCAGTCCTACACAACGAAAATTCATCAGCGACTACATTTCTCGCTAACCAGTCGGCACAGTTCCACACCTCTTATAATATTTCATTTTTTGTGTCAGAATACTTTTATGTTTCCGAAATAAAAGACGCAGCATATGCATCTGTAAACTTTGAGGATGTTCATTTTTTTCAGTCCAATTACATTAGTGATTCTGTTACTAACGCAGGTTGAGGTAAAAAATTGTTTTCCTCCAAAATTTCTTGTAACGGTTAGTTTTCATCTTTTTCCTAGCAGCTAGTGAGAATTTTCTTTTAGAAAGTACTCCATCATATTCTAGACTAAAAATAGATTGCACAGTATTTTTTTTTTGAATTTTTACGAACATTTGTAACGAAGAAAAGAAAAGAAAACTGGAAATGCTGTAAGACGATGAGATGACCTTGAAGCCCTAATTTCGTGCTGGTCACTATATTTGCAGTACTGGAATTAAAGCATAGATTCTTGTTGAAACTAAATTGGCACCATGAACAATCTTCCTCATAGCGTAAGAAAAATACAATGCAACGTACAAATACTGAAGTCACAAAAATGAATAATGTATACAGGATAATTTTTCTCACTCTGTCCATGGAGATTTTTAGAATGTTTGATTTTGCCGAGAGCTTGGAGCTTAACAAAAATTCAATTGTTCGATTGTTACACATATACGTTTCATGGAAGTCACTAGTAGCTTATACTGATATTGTCACATCGAAGAAGGTGTAATTAGATGAATGACGAACACTAGTTCGCTTAACGACGGTTTATTCAGCACATGCACATAGAAGAGCTGTACTGTAGACTGACACATCTCATTTCATACGAAATTGTTGTTTTGTGACAAATTACATATTCTGGTCTTAATTTCGCAGATTCTGGGGTGATCCGGACAGTTTGAGGTTTGTTGATAATGTGTGTTGTAATTACCCATCGATAAATTGAGTTTGGGGTTTGTTGACAATGCGTGTTGTAATTACCTATCGATAAATTATGACTGCAACGAATGTGATTCACTATTTTAAATATGCCAACTACGCCAATGAAATAAAATTTATGCTACATTTAAACTCATACTTCGTTTATACGTCCACTGGAAACGAACAACAATGACTAACGGATTTGTAATAACATTTATTTCCTCTTAAACAATATTTTTATTCGTGTCTTACATCTTGTGAGAAGATAAGTGAACTATAAATTATTGTTTCTTTTGTATTTAATAAGACGACGCAGAGCGAAAATCGTACCGATTTCGTTGTAACATTAATGTACATCTCTTGTCATGTAATGCTATGATCTTTGGTTGGTGTTTGTGTTCGGTAGTGTTCGAAAGCAGAACTCGACAATATTTTTTGTTTACATTGGCGACGGCAAGTGAAATTTTGATTTCGTCTATCCGAAAGTCTGCTGTTGACATAATGTATGCCTCTCCTCGTCATAAACGATCGTGTAATTTTCTTGAGAGGCACAGAACTTACGATCAATTGGAAACAACTTCAAAAACGCATATGGAAAGGTAAGATTAATTTAATATGCAATTGATAATTATACTTATTACTACATATCAAAATGATGAGACATGCTATGTGGCATTTATTTGTTGATAATTATGCGCAGTTGCTTGTAGTTATGCCTTAGGGCACAGTTAATTGTGTTTAATTGTTTTGTAACCAGTAAACAACCTCTTGTTTTTTCATCTGGAGAAATTACGGTGTAGGTTTGTAGCATTATTATGCTATAGATTATAGATACGAGGTCGTTGACAAGAGCGTGCCAGTTATAGCAAGAATGTCCACTTTGTGTTCGCTTCAAGATAGAAAGTGTCACTGTCGGTATCCCTTTCATTATATAGGCTACTATAACTGTCGTACTCTCCGCTCCAATACTACTTTCTTGACGAGATTAATGTTAAGAGTTGGTCACAAAGTACACAAATGTCCCATTGCAGTCTTCACATTAAACAGAAATATTAAGAAATACAGACCTTTTTGAAAACTGCCGCATTTTACTTTGTGAGAAGGCATTCATGATATTTTAAACTAACATTTTTACTCTCTCGTCTGACAAGTGTGCATTTGTTTTTATTTGGAAATGGAAATACGCATCTCCTCTACAGACTAAATTGTAAGATACCAGCATCCAGCAATTTTTCATATCATCACCATATTTTAATTATTCATATTGTTTTGTCCGCAAAATATGCAAGTGATATCGTTTTTTTTACTACATTGCTAATCATTAAAATTAGCTGATTACGAAACTGAGTTCAGTTCATAATTCGGATTGAAACTGTTTTTGAAGCTTTGAGATGTTTAGAAGGAATGTTGTGTGTAATATGATTATCTGAAGCTATAATGTTGCTGAATTGAAACGTGATTAAAGTGTGTTTATGAAAATGACAGCAACACTTGAATGAGCTGTCCAGACATGCTTCATGGTGGGAATCACAGTTTGAAATTGTTTGTGATGCTCTGTTATTTTGAAGCTCAACAGAGGTGTAAGTACAGATCTAGGATCTGTTGGTGAAAGTATAGTGCAGATAAGGGCTTTGACATAGTGTGCGGGGATCTGTCATAAGTGTCATTATTATTTGCAGTTCTTAGATAAGATCCATAATTTAATTTCTTCATTATTATGTTACACAGACACATACACATTTTTAACCTATAAATTCTAAAATGGAGCAGGAAATTAAAATGTCTTAATCCAGTCAGTGATAATATAGAGGAGGGAATACAACAGGGTAGGTATCATTGTCATGAACTATGGATTGCATCTCAAAAATAAGTGTAGGAGTATTTTAAAAATTATATATAAAAATGAGGTGTTTAAAGCAAATGACAAGCTGTAAACACAAAAGCTTATTGTTCAATACATATGATATTGAACAGAGAAACAAATAATGTTTACACAGACTAGGAATACTGCCTTAGGGAGGTACAGTGGCTGTCTTGTAAAGCTTTTAATTAGGCCTATATGTGTCAATATTATGCAAAGGATAGATTGCTACACACCATATAGTGAAGATGCTGAGTGGCACACGGGCACAACAAACAGGCTGCTAAGCATGTGAGCTTTCAACTGAAAGGCCTTCTTCTAAAGGAGACAGAAAACACACACACGCACAAGCCACTATCTCTGGGTGCTGAGTCCAGCCTCGGTACCAGGACAGTGGTTTAGATGAAATTTTTTGGCCGAAAGATCACTTGTTAAGCAGTCTTTTTGTTATGCCTGTTTGCGACTCAACATCTCTGCTATATGGTGAGTAGTAGTTATCCTTTTTATAATAATGTCATTATACCATCCTGTATTTTCCATTGTTTATTTTAACTGTGTATGATAACCTCAAATTAATCAAATGGTATCATTACCAATAACAATAAGATGAGATGATTTGAATGCAACAGTCTTACACTATAACTCCTGAACTATACAGGTTGAGAGAGACATATGTATGTTTAGAGTGTGAACATCCCCTTGGGCCTGTTCTGTTGAAGAATTAGTATATAAAACACTCAGATCATCTGAGAATGACTTGGTAATATGTTGAAACTGGTAATGGTACCTTGTGTGTGCTCTGACGGCAAAAAAAAAAAAAAAAAAAAAAAAACACCCAGCTGAATGTATGTTGCCAGTGGTTGACCAGTCTTCCTGCAGGTGGCATCTTGGGGATTACAGGAGCGTCTGATTACACCCGTCTGCTTTGACCTATGATGTCACCAATATGGCGGAAACGAACATTCTCAATGTCTCCAGTATTGTGCTGATGATGACAACAAACACAATTTTTATGAGTGTGCTCTCAACTTCATGCCCTATGAGACAATCTACAATAATGATTTTAGAAAGATTTGTTTCCTAATTACACTGCCTGCTCAACTTGCATGCTGCATTGCAACTAAATTCATGTAAGTTCTGCATTTTTTGGTCAGTTTCATACAGTAACTCATTATCTGTAATGGTTTGGTGATTCCTGGACAATCGTTCTCCAAGCTTTTGATTATCTTTTAGTACAAAACATTTGCTTTATTTTTCGTTTGCTTCAATGAAAAATCATCATTGGAATATAATATGTATATCAGGATGGATCGCTGTACCCACCCATATAGCTGAACTTATTAAAGTGCCCTCTTCGGGGTCACAGGGAGATGCGCCAGCCCCAGATCAAATTTGCCTCACAGTGTGTTTTTAGGCAGTGTTCTGCATTCACCGATGTAAATACCAGCCTAGTTCCCATGTCCTGCCTCAAAAACATTATGCGCAAGTGCTTTAAAAACACTGTGACGTTTCAGTACCCGATTACACTAGCCTCAGATATAAGATAAACACCTGACAGCACTCCATCCGCTCCCTCTTTACCCCTTTCCCCTACTTTGGGATACAAATGCACACCACCCCGTCTGGAGGATTGCCATGTTGTTTAGTAGGGGCCTTCTGATTGACAATTTCTTTATGATTATGATGACTGAAAGCCTACTGACTATAGTGACACCCGTGACATGTTTTCAGCTATTAATCTTCCAATTGCTTTGTGATGATTTCCATGTGATCCTGTCCCTTCCTTGTCACTGCTCTACAGAACATTTAACACATTGGGTTCTCTGAAGAGCCAACTGGAAGTTGTATACCTATGTGTTTCCCCACTGTCCACCAGATGGTGTCAACAAAATTGTGTGAAACATTTTCAGTGCTATCAGAAACACTTCTGGAACTGCTGTCCCCCTTTCTGTGGGCTCCCTCAACTGGCAGCCTTCTCTGTGATTTACCAAAAAAAAATTGCAGCAGGTATTCAGGTCTGTCGATGGGCACTGCATGACTCGAGCTTCATGCTTTGCAGACTGCCCTAATCACTTTTGAGTGGTTTCTTGCAAAGGCTCACTACCCAGTTAAATACAGTAAGGAGTGCTGGGAATGTTAAGGTCCTCTCCTTGTGAATGTATGCCTCATCATCCCTGGTGTGGAGGTGTGGGCAAATCCGATTGTCTAATGTGCCAGCAAAGATCAACAACTTTTAATGGTGTCTTCCTTCATGGTGGTATTTCTATTGGTGCGTCAGTTGTTACCGAAGATCTCATGACCCAGTTTCTGGCAATAATGGCATCCTCTTCATACTTCTACCTCCTGAATGCATAAAAGACAAGTTGATGATGTTCCATAATTCTTTACTCCCATAACCCTGTATTGTATCATGAATCTTTCACAAATCTTGGAACTGCTTCAGGCTGTTGACTCGTCTCATGATACAGCCCCAGGACCTGATTCAATTCATAATCAGATGATTCACATCTGAATTTGACTCGCAGACTACATCTGCTGAGTGTCTTCAACTTATTTTCCTAGAAGGTGTTTTCCTTTCACAATGAAGAGATAGTACCATTCCAATCCTTAACCATGGCAAAACTCTGTGTGTTGACAGCTACTTACTCATTAGTCTCACCAACATGTTCTACAAACTGCATGAAAGACAGTAGCTTGATGATTAGGCTGGGTCCTTTTGCCCCCTATCAATATGGTTTCCAGGGGGGATGATCCACAGCTGACTATTTAGTTAGGTTGATTCCAGCACACTGATAGGCTTGTTGTAAGTGGCAACATTTATTCACAGTCCTGTCTTCTTTATGTAGGGCATATGACATGACTTGGTGGCATCTTTTATTTAGCCTCTGTGACTAGGCCTTTCGAGGCTCCCTGCCCCCTTTTTATTTATCAGTTTTTTCTCTGATTGTAACGTGTTAGAGTTGGTGCATCACTCATCTCCGCAAGAGTCCAAGTGAAAGGTGTCCCTCAGGGCTACATGCCAAATGTTACACTGTTCCTATTGCCATCAGAGTGTTAAAGTGTCCTCCATGGAACAAAAGACTATCCCCACAATATGTGGCGGTGACTTTTGCTTTGAAACTGTCTGTGGGGACTGCCTCCTACTCCTCTGATAGTGTGCCCTGCCTTGTAGCCAACACCAGGGGTGGCAGGGTGGCTTTGGTGCAGGATGGCTGATAGCGGAGGGTTGCAGAGGGGCTGTTGGCTTGAGGTGGGCTAGAGAATTGGCTGTTTATTTTACTCAGATGTTTGCACTCTGGCAGTGTGGAGTAGCGACCACTCCCCTCTCAGCACATGGCGGGGGTCACATAGCCATTGAGGGAGGTGACAACTAGTGTCAAGCTAGCTCACAGCACATCCAGTCAGTGCCCAACAAGCAGCATGCAACACAATTACATGAATTGTATCATAAGCACACAGTGTCAGTGGCACTTAAAGGTGGCCACAGTACTTGCAGTAGTAGCCAGCTCCCTGGTGCACCGATGCATCGTGGCCGGTAATGGTGTGTAGCCTGGCAGTGCTTGCATCAAAGACAGCAGAAGGCATCTGCTGTGACTGGGACTCGACTCGTTGCCCCCCTGGGTAGGAGTCGAGCTCACTGGTAGAGTGGGTGTGGAATAGCTCTGCCACACTGTGGCACTAAGTGCAGAATGTGGACTTGATGTAGGAAGGTGATACAGCGACAGAGGATTGTACTTGTGACAGCTGTTGGTGGCTCCCTGTTGTCCATTTCATACTGTCCATGTCCCAGTAGTACTGCTGGGCTGTAAATTAATCTACTACAAAATGACACTTGTTTATACTGGATAGCAGTGCACTTGTTATGTAAGTGTTCCACTTATAGTCAACACTAACACTAAAGTTCGTCAGTGGAGAAATCCCATTGCTTGTGCTGTAAGAACCGTATCTTACTGCTGTGCTGACAGTTTTTGCATAGCAGAGCAAAGGCAAACTGTCCTGTTACTGTAATTGAAATGCCAACACCTCACAATTGCCAGCTGCCAGCAGCAGCAGCTGCAGTGCATTTTATACTCCCATAGATTTGCCCACAAAATGGTAGTGGCGCTGCACAGCCACTCCTCTTATTGGAAGACCCCCCCTCCCTCTCCATGTCCCCTCTTGTAGAGTCATTCTGAACCTTAGATTCCCAAGTCCAGGGAATGTTGTATCATATTTATAGAACCAGTTTCCACTACAGGTGTTCCAAGCAGCTTAAACTACACATTTCAGAGGCCACTTTTAGCCTACAGAGCATACTCACTTGAGTTTCCTTTATGTTAAAAGGCTGCTTATTTGCTGCTATCCTTAATAGTCCATCACACATCACATTGTGCCTTTTTTTCCTCGCTGGTCAAGTGTCCTTGCAATGCTCTCTCCAAGCCCCCTGTTCTGAGGCTTTGTACCATCCTGAGCTCTAGGGAATACATTTCTCATCAACACTTTAAGTGCTAGAATCAGTGCTGTCGATGAATCAGAATGGTGGGAAGCTTTCCTCCTTAGATAGATGAAGGCTGTTTTCAAGTCATCAGCCTTCTGACTGGTTTTATGGGGCCTGCCACTAATTCCTTTGCTGTGCCAGTCTCTTCATCTCAGAGTAGCACTTGCAACCTACATCCTCAGTTATTTGCTGGACGTATTCCAGTCACTATCTTCCTGTACGTGTTTTACCTTCTACAGTTCCCTCTAGTACCATGGAAGTACATTACAACTGTGCAACCACATGTTTAAACATTTTGATGTCTTTCAAAATCCTCCTCTCACCTCACAATTTTTGAAACAGTAATACGTTTATGTTAAGTAAATCTAATAGTATATTTTACAACAAATTCAACCATATATGATAAAGTTATATCCCAAAGTCGCAGTAGTTTGATGTAAGTTGGAAGTACCCCTATACACCGCTATATGCACGCTCTGTCTGGTGTATGACACTTGTCATACATGGCAGGAGATTTGTTTGCAATTTCACAATGCAACTGTGCGGTGCAGTGCACTGTCGAGTCTGGGAATAACCAGCATGGAGATAGGGAGAGGCTGTTCTGATTTTTTTTTTTTTTTTTTTTTTTTTGTGGTCTTGTTTTATTTGTTTGTTGTTCGTTTTGTATCATTTGTTTAGTTGTTTGGTTTTGGATATTATGTATGACATCTACTTTATTATTTTACAGTATTTTGGGTGACTGATAATCAGTGCAGTATTGAGGGGACATTGTATTACCCATTGCAAAAAATGTGCTACATAAACATACACATTGTGCACCATACACATGTGATTGTTGCAGTATTATTACACACTTTACAACATGTACCACAATTTTTAAAGCAATAATTAACAAGAGGTTCATATTTATCAGGTGATGTATCCTTTCTTGAACCACACATACCTAAACATGTTCACAAATCGAGGGGGGTGAAAACTGATTATGAGTAAGAGATTGAATTTTCAGGATGTTATTCCTCAGGTGCAAATTTACATTATAGCCATGTAGTAGGGTTACATCAGAGAAGTGTTTTAGAAAATTTTTCTATTGTCTGAATGTGTAAACATCAAGTGGCTGGATAATGCCGTTTGTTCCAGCAGGAATCATCATCCATTGTACATCCTTATTTCCTTATTCCATATATTTGTGATATATCGCCAGAAGAGGGTATTATGGGAAAGACCAAACTGGTGGCACTGATGTGCATTTTGTGCAACTGTTTCAGCATCATGATTGGCCTCATCTTAATGCGGCTGTTAGGTGCGTTAACATGGGGCTGGAGAAGGCGCAGATGGCAGAGGGCATGGGTCACATTTCAGTGGTGCCAATTGGGTCTATCAGTAGATCAAGTTTCACTAAGCATGGCCTGCACCTCAATAGGTATGGGAAGGGGACGCTGGCAAAGCTTATAGGTGACAGTGTAGGGGTGGTGGTGGGATCACTTATGGAAAAATGTCTGTAGTGGCTGGTGTTAGAGCTGCACCTTTTTTAGATTGAAGTCAGCTGATAGGTATAGCTGCTTAAAGGAAGTCCCTCTAACTAAGGGTTCACCTTCAGAGGAAGTCATGTTTCCCAGTAGAGAAGGAATTAGCATATTTCATCAAAATATAAGAGGCATTAGAGATAAAGTTAGTGAACTGCTTATAGATGTTGACTGTGAAATTACTGATATATCAGAACACCAAGTAAATAATTTTACAATTCAGAGACTTCCTTTACCAGGATCTACATATTGGCTGGCTGTTTTTCAAGGAGTTCCTTTTGGGGTGGGGGGTGGTCATGTACGTAAAAAACAGTATTCCATTTGAGTTCATAGACATATCACAGCACTGCGCTGAACAGATACTGGAATGTTGTGCATGGGCAGTTAAATTTAGTGAAACTAAACTTCTTATTGTTGTTGTCTTTTAGGTCCCCTAACTCTGACTTCAGAGCACTTCTTCTCAAACTAGAGGGGGTTCTTGATTCACTATATAGGAAGTACCAAAAATTAGTTATATGTGGTGACTTCAATGTAAATTTTGTATATGGTGGTCCAAGAAAAAGGATGTTAGATCTCCTAAATTCATATGATCCGATGCAGACTGTGTGCAGGGTGCAGGGGAACAGGAGCACAGCCATAGACAGCATTTTTATTCATTCTTCATTACTACGTGGGCATTCTGTTAGTAAAAGGGTGAATGGCCTTTCAGACCATGATGCACTTTTCGGGGATGCTTTTCGGGATTGATGTCTGAAATACTCCTTTGTGATACAGATAAGAGGGAGATTGGGTCAATAATTAAATCACTGAAGACTAAGGACTCTCATGGATATGATGGAGTGCCTAGCAGAAGTACTGTGCTGCATGTGTTAGCCCTGTACTTAGCCATATTTGGCTATGCTTTTGTACTCAAACATGTGTCACATATAATTACAAACTATGTGGGAAAGTTAATCCAACAGCAATTAGAGGAACAAGAGTGGCAGGATGTTTATAGCGCTGATAACATAGATGACAAATATAATGCTTTCCTTAACACATTTCTCATGTTCTTTGAGAGTTGCTTTCCATTAGAATATTCTAAATGGGGTACTAGTAGTAAAAGGCAACCTGGGTGGCTGACTAGTGGGATAAGGATATCATGGAGAACAAAGTGGGAATTATATCAAAATGTTAGGAGTAGTCACAGTCAAGCGACAGTAGCTCATTACAAGCAGTACAGTAAGGTGCTTAAAAATGTTATTAGGAAGGCTAAGAGTATGTGGTATGCAAATAGAATACCTAATTCACAGGAAAAAATTAAAACAGTGTGGTCAGTTGTGAAGGAAGCGTCTGGTCAGCAGCACAAGGTCGACTATATAAAGTCAGTTCATAGTAAAAATATTTATGTTCCTGGTTAATCAGATATATGCACAGTATTTAACAATCATTTTCTGAGCATTGCTGGTGAATTAAATAAAAATTTAGTTCCTACAGGGAATCATATAACACTCTTGGCAAATGCCTTTCCAGAATAGATGTCTGAAATATTCCTCTGTGATACAGACAAGAGGGAGATTGAGTCACTAATTAAATCACTGAAGACTAAGGACACTCATGGATATGATGGAGTGCCTAGCAGAAGTACTGTGCTGCACGGGTTAGTCGTGTATTTAGCCATATTTGTAATTTTTCCCTTAGGAATGATCAGTTTACTAAATGATTAGAGTACTCAGTAGTAAAGCTGCTTTATAAAAAGGGAGACAGGGATAATTTGGACAATTTTAGACCTATTTCTATGCCATCAGTGTTTGCTAAAGTTATTGAAAATACTGTGTATATAAGGATAATTGATCATTTTGTATCACATGATTTGCTATCAAATGTACAGTTCGGCTTTAGAAATAATTTAACAACTGAAAATGCTATATTCTCCTTTCTCTGTGAGATACTGGATGGGTTAAACAAAAGGTTTATTTTTTGATTTAACTAAGGCGTTTGATTGTGTTGATCACAAAATATTGCTCTATAAGTTGGACCATTACGGAATATGGGGAGTAGCTCACAATTGGTTCACGTCTTACTTCAGCAACAGACAGCAAAAGGTCATTATTCACAGTGTTGAGAATGGTTGTGATGTGGGGGGTGCCCGAGGGAACAGTGCTGGGGCCACTTCTGTTCCTTATTTATATAAATGATATGCCCTCTAGTATTACGGGTAACTCTAAAATATAATGGATGTTGTGTGCAACATTGGCTTGGTTTCAGATAGTGCAGTTCCTGACATAAGTTCATTGTTTGTAGAAAATAAACTAATGCTAAATCACAATAAGACTCAGTTTCTATAGTTCAAAACACACAATTCAACAAAACCTGACATTTTAATTTCACAGAATGGGGATCTGATTAGTGAAATTGGACAGTTCAAATTTCTAGGTGTTCAGACAGATAGTAAACTGTCATGGAAAACCCACGTTCAGGATCTTGTTGAAAGACTTAATGCTGCCATTTTCACTATTTGAATGGTATCTGAAGTGAGCCATCATTCGACACAAAAGGTACTTTGCTTATTTTGATTCGCTTATGTCATATGGTATTATATTTTGGGGTAACTCTTCCCATTCTAAAAGGATATTTTTGGCTCAGAAATGGGTGGTTCGAGCAGTAAGTGGTGTAAGTTCATGAACCTCTTGTCGACATCTGTTCATGAGTCTGGGTATTTTGACATTGACCTCTCAATATATATATTCCTTACTGTCATTTCTTATTAACAATATTAGCTTATTCCCAAGAATAAACAGCTTTCACTCAGTTAATACAGGCAGAAATCAAACCTGCCTTTGGATCGGACTTCCTTTACTCTTGTGCAGAAAGGTGTGCAGTATGCTGCTGCACCCATTTTCAATAAGCTACCACTAGAATTCAAAAATCTTAGCAGGAATCCACGCAGTTTCAAATCAAAACTGAAGAGTTTCCTCATGGGTCACTCCTTCTATTCTGTGGAGGAGTTCCTTGAAAAATTGAGCTAATTCTTGTTTAGTTGATTGCATTTACTTAAACTTATAGGTTGACTTTTTTCAGGTTCATAAACATTTTATTTTTATCTTTTATTACTTTTATGTCGCCATTTCATGTACTGACGCGTTCCATGACCTTGGAGATTTGCTCCTCAATTTGGTCTTAGCGAACTTGGCGTGTAAATAAATAAATAAATAAATAAATAAAATACCTATCTACACTATAAATTATTACAAAGGCTGCAGTAACTATGAGCATGTAAGAAGCATTAATATGGACTTATTCTGGCCACACGTATATTGTGATCTACACTGTGATCATGAACCCAGGGGGGGTGGTGACAAGGGCATGACACTCTCAGTCAACCCCACACCTCGGCACATGCGCGCGTGGCCACCTCATGTTTACACCAATACAAGTCAAGCGGTAGGGCGTGTATGGACATTAAATTACTTGGTGGAAACACAGTGTTGGTCAGCCAGGCAGCAGGATAGGTATACATTAATGTACTCATGCACTTCAACTGCACAGTGTACGATGCACTTACTGTCATTCGGTAATCACTACTCCCATAAACAGGCAACCGAAATTTGCAGACCGAATGTCAGATTGAAATTAAATAGCATACGCAGACTGTAACAGATTGAATGTATGCACGTTTATTCTGAATACAACATGATGAATCCAAAGACTGTATAATACCTATTAAGCAAAAGCTTCGATCATCTGCAATACAATAGCGACTCTTTCATTACCGACGCAGAAACATTGTTCGCATTAAATTTAGTGGATTTTATTACAGTGTCCGTTAACACTGACATGATTGCAGATTGTTGAAGCACTTTGACTTATGATGGGGAAAGTGTATTTCCTGAGGCTGTTGTAGTGGAATAGATATTTGTAGTGGATTATGAGGTTGTTGTGGAAGACAGTAAGAAATAAGTCTGTTGATATTTTTAAAAATATCAGGAATCCGATATATTGATATTTAATAAAAATATCATTATCGAGCTTCGATATATCAAAAAAATTATTGATATATCAATGGAAAAAAATACTGATGTGCTGGCATATAAAAAAATCAGCTGCACGATGTAAATATACTGCCAGTTTTAGATCTGTATCTTTAAGTATTGATTAATTATTAGATATTCTGTACATCAACAAGTTAACAGTCTGCCTATCCTTTTTAGACCAAGAAGAGAAAGAAAAGTTATGCATATTCACACTTGCCGACAACCACTTTGCCAACAATGGTAACTGCAGGTAAGTGGCACAATAAAAGGTGTCTGATGGGTCCGTCTTTCGGTTTAGTCAGATAAGGGATTTGTATAGAACACTTCATGCCAACTTCCCTGTTTTTTCATTCCTGCAAATGCCAGCAACACACCAGTTGTAGTGCCAAAATTGCACGGTGAAGTTTAATGTTGCAGCTTCTGTTGGTAGCGCAGAGTGCTGATTACATCAGCATTTCCCCTTACATGTCTTTGCATACCACAAAGACCTATCTTGCCATTTAGATTTCATCAACTGTTTTTGAAGAATGCCGATGTGACAAAATAGTACACTGGTTACATTAAAAATTGTTTTTGTAATGCAACTGGTGTGCTATTTCTTCACATTGGAAATCCTGTTATTCTATTCACACTGCCAGCCCCCAGTGTAATCGGACTTCTTCTTTGTGCCACCTATATTTACTTCACACAGTAAAAGAGAAAGACTGGACATGATGGAAGCTCAAAAAGTAGTGAGATTAATTCACATAGTGAAAGTAAAATTATGTGCTACTGCAATTTCAAAAGAACAATTTCAAATATTTACCAAAAATTGTGGAAAAAATATAATCTAAAATAAAAATATTTGCACTTGATGTTGCAGTTTCAATACCAATATGGGTGAAAAAATATCACTGATATACATTGATATTTTTTGGAGAAAATATTGATATATCGATATTTTATGAACATCCCCAAGGTAAGAATAGTAAAATGGTAACAGATTTGGAATTAAAAAAAAAGGCAATTATGTTTTGATGTGGAAAGAAGTTTAAGAACAGTCCAACATAATTTCAGAAAGTTTAAGGATACAAAATCACTATATAGATGTGAAACACAAGTCACTGAAGGTGGGGCACGAAGTGACAAATTCCAGATGTGTATTGAAACAATTGCAGAAGGTGTGCGATAAGTCACTACCTATTCATGATTTTCACCTGGAACAATAGGCTTTCAGAGTGAGAAATTAAGTTATTTTGTTGTGCCACGTATTCATGGCAGCTATGAAATGGGTTCACCATTTTAAAGTAAGGCATAGAAGTATTTCCAGAAAGATTACTAAATTTACCACCCAAAAACAGTCAACCAATAAAGAACAATTAGTAGAAAAAGCTAATACATTTGTGGCGAATGTAAAATCGAATATCGCGTCATTAGGAGAGGACTATGTTTACAATTCGGACCACTCTGGATTTAATTTGGAGACACTTGTAGGTAGTAGCCTATCCTGTAGAGCAACACTAAAAGCTGAATGACTCACTCAGCTGTTGAATTCGTTAACTCCACAATATAGCCAGTTCTACCTGTAAGTGGTGTTTTACAATCCTCTTTGCTCATGGTGCGGCAGGAAACAGATGCTCATGTTGGACCCATTGTTCAACAAACTATGTACAAAGCTGATAATATTGTTGCATTTGCCTCAACACATGGTAAATTAACATCAGACAACGCCATCAAACGGTTTGCTGAACGATCTGTTCTGTGTTTGGATTCCTGGACAGCCCAAATGAAATAGAAATTTAACAACATAGACTGAGAAATTTAACAACATAGACTGAGGTAATAAGGACATGAAAATTGTGACCATTCCTGCTGGAACAACCGGCATAATCCAGCCACTTGATGTTTACACATTCAGACCATGGAAGAATTTTCTAAAACAGTCCTACTATATGACTATGATGTAAATTTGCACCTGAGGAATAATATCCTGAAAATTCAATCTTTAATTCATAATCAGTTTTCATCCCCTCGATTTGTGAACATTTTTAGGTATGCGTGGTTCAAGAGAGGATACATCACCTGATAAATATGAACCTCCTGTTAGTTATTACTTTAAAAATTATGGTACATGCTGCAAAGTGCGCAATAATATTGCAATAATCAATGGTGCACAGTGTGTATGGGTATGCAACACTTCTTGGCAATGGGTAATACAATGCCGCCTCGAAACTAAACTGATTATCAACCAACTGAAATACTGTAAAATAACAAAGAAGATGTCAGACGTAATATCCAAACCCAAACAACCAAAGAAATGAAACAAAATGAGCAACAAACAAATAAAACAAAGACCACGAAAAAACAAAACAGAATAGCCTTTCCCCACCTCCACGTTGGTTATTCCTGGACTCGACAGAGTGTGAGACCTTATTGTTTCAATTAAATCCTTCAGGAGCATGTCTTTTATGGTTGCACTGTGAAATTGCAAACAACTCTCTCGCCATCTGTGACAAGCGTCATATGCCGGACACAGTGTGCTTATAGCGGTGTATAGGAGTACTTCCAACTTACATTGGACTACTGCGACTTTGGTATATAACTTTATCATATATAGTTGAATTTGTTGTAGAATATACTATTAGATTTACTGCACATAAACTTTTTACTGTTTCAAAAATTGTGGCACTATGCTTTTGGAAATGACTTACGATTCTCAAGCACAACAGCTGCTTGCAGCTTTGCTCCTCCATGGCTATCCTGTACATGTCAAGGCCCAACACATGCTGATTCTATACGTGGTGTTGTTTACGCTAGGCTACTTGATGGTCTGACTGAGACTGAAATCCAGATGTACCTCTCTGATCAGGGCGTCATTGCAGTCTATTGGGTAATGAAAAAGGTAGAGGCATCCTTAGTGCCCACATGCACTCTTTACCTGATGTTTGACAGAGTGGTGCTTCTGTCCAAGATCAAAGCAGGCTTCGAAGTTATCACAGTCTGACTGTACATTCCGAACCCAATGTGCTGCGCTGCCAGTGTGTCATCGTTACAACCATACTCGAATGTCCTGTCGACACCTGGCCAAGGGTGTAACCTGTGGTAGGGATGCTCATGAGGGTGATTGTCCAGCTCCTTCTCCCCACTGCATCAGTTGCAATGGTGACCGTACAACCTTTGTGTATCTCAGTGAGCAGGCTGTCCAGGAGTTCCAAGTGAAGTAAAAGGACCCTGTAGCTCACAAGTTGTTGGCTAGTCGGAAACCCTGCGTTTTACCATCTGGCACTTACAGTACTGTTCTTGCTACATCTTGTTCCACGAAGGACATGGCCATGCAGACATGCAATCTCAAATTCAGCAGTATGGTTGTAAGATACCCAATGTCATGGTAGCATCCCTGTGTCCTCTTCCAGCTGTGCAACAAGTCACCAAACTTCCACTTCATGTGGCGAAATCACATGCTACACCATCGGCTGACTGGAAAGGACAGAAGGAATAGTCCTCTGACAACGTCTTATGTCATCCAGCTAACAGACATCTGAATCATCATTTGCCACTTGCAAAGGCTCCAAGAAATCAGACAGAGGCAAACGGTCTTCTCCTTCGCTGATTGGAGATCCTCTTCAACAGTGTCACCGCGTTATACCCTCACTTGGCAGACTGCCATGTCGCCAGTGCACACTGCCAACCATTTTTCTGCCTTGGACTCTGAGGACCGACAGAGGGAGAACACCAGAAACTCTGTAGATCTCATGAAGCAGGATCCCTTACCCGCCTCTGGAAGCAGTGAGTCTTTGAAGGCTGACACTCGGCTGCTGCTAAGGTGACACCCCTTTATTCCCTCCCCCCTCCCCCCTCTCCCTCCCCCTCTCCCTCTCTCTCTCCCTCTCCCTCTCCCTCCTCCCTCCTCCCTCTCCGCTTTCCTCATTATGACTCTCCTCCAATGGCACGTTAATGGCTTTAGAGCCAGAAAAGAAGAATTATGGCTGTTCTTGGAATCATGTTGTCCACTTGTTCTCTGCCTCCAGGAAACAAAATTGCATCCTCATGACTGCCTTGACCTCTCGCATTTCTTTCCAGTCTGCTCTGACCTTTGCCCTGAGGACAGCATTCTATCTCATGGGGGAGTCATGCTGCTCATCTGGAATGACTTTCATAGTCAAACCGTCTCCCTGACTGCCGAGCTTCAAGCTGTTGAATTCCAAATTTTCCTTCCTCACTTGAATCTTTCCCTTTGTAGCATTAACATACCTCCATTATTCAGTGTCACCAGGGCAGACTTCCTCCAGCTTGTTGGACAATTCCCTCACCCTTTCTGCTGCTCGGTGACTGTAATGTGCACCATCTCCTTTGGGGTTCCCCCAGAACCTGTCAGAGAGGTGCCCTCTTAGCTGACCTCAGTCAACTTAATGTCATCTGACTTAACACAGCAGCACCCACATTCCTTTCAAACTCCACACACTCCTAATCTCATTTGGACATCTCCTTCTGCACTGCCCAGCTTGCCTATCGTCTTGAGTGGTCAGTTCTCTCCAACACAAACTCGAGCGACCATTTCCCATGTGCTATCCGTTGCTGACTCCTACCATGCCTATGTGAACACCTTAATGGCAGCTTTCTAAGGCTGGCTGGAGGCTTTACTCCTGCCTGGCAACCTTCAACGAACATTATTTCCCCAGCTTTGATGACCAGGTAGACTACCTTACCTACGTTATCCTTACTGCCGCACAATGTTCCATTCCTCGCACTTCACCTTTACCTCACTGTGTCCTGGTCCCTTGGTGGACTGAGGGAGGCCGTGACGCAATTTGCACACGGAGATGTGCTCTCTGCATTTTTAACCATCATCCTACGATGGCAAACTGCGATTATTATAAACAGTTGCTTGCTCAGTGTCATCGCCTTCTTCGAGCAGTGTCGTCGCCTTCTTCGGGATAACAAAAAAGCTAGCTGGATTTATTAGTTCTTTCAACAGTCCCAGTCCCTTTTCCATCATTTCGGCTAACCTCCAACAGCTCTCAGGGTCCAAAGTCCGTTCCCCAATTTCCGGCCTGACCATAGCAGATGATGCAATCCCAAACATCTTGGGCCACTATTTTGCAGAGATTTCAAGCTCCACTCACTATCACTTTCCCTTCCTTGGTCAGAAATGAGTGGAGGAGGCTCAGGCAATACCCTCCTCTTCTCAGAATCATGAGTGCTACAATGCTGCGTTTACTATGAGGGAGCCAGGTCATGCTCTCAATTCATCCCGATCCTCCATCCCAGGACCAGACGATATTCACATTCGGATGTTGCAGAAACTTTCTCTCTCCTTCATACATACAATCATACCCTTACCTAAGCCTGGTAAGGACAAACGCCTTCCTTCTAGCTACCACCCATTTCTCACACAAGCTGTGTTTGCAAGGTGATGTAACGTATGATTCATGCCCGTCTGGTATGGTGGCTTGAGTCTCGCAATTTATTAACTACCGCACAATGTGGATTTTGAGCATGCCGTCCTGCAGTTGACCATCTTGTCACTTTGTCAATCCATGTCATGAATGGTTTTGTGTGGAAATACCAGGCTGTGGCTGTGTTCTTCAATTTGGAGAAAGCCTATGACACCTGCTGGAGATATGGTATCCTCCGTAGTCTCTATACGTGGGGCGTCTCAGGCCACATGCACTATTTCCTTCAGGAATTATTAAAAGACCAAGTTTTCAAGGTACATGTGGGTTCTGCCTTGTCGGACACCTTTATCCTGGAAAACAGTGTGCCTCAGGGTTCTGTCCTGAGCATCACTTTCTTTGCTATTGCCATTAATCCTATTGTGTACTGTCTCCTGCCTGGCATCTCCAGCTCCGTGGACAATTTTGCCATCGATTTCAGTTCTCCACAGGCTTGTCTTCTTGAGTGGTGTCTTCAGCATTGTCTCAATCGCCTTTACTCATGCAGCGTAGACTATGGCTTTTGCTTTTCCACCGACAAAACTGTGTGTATGAATTTCTGCCGGTGCAATTGGTTTCTTCTACCATTTTTACATCTTGGGCCTGTTGTTCTCCTGTTCATTGAAACTATGAAATTCCTGGGCCTCATGCTTGATTGGAAACTTTCCTGGTACTGCCACATGTCTTACCTGGCCGCCTGGTGTCCTTAGTACCTCAATGTCCTGCGTGTCCTCAGTGGTACTTCCTGGGGAGTGGATCGGACCAACCTCTTCCGTTTGTACTGGTCCCTTGTCTGTTTGAAACTAACTGTGAAACTAACTGTAGGTGCTTTTCAGTATCAGCATCTGGAACACTGCTTAGTATTTACAGTGGAGCTCTTCGCCCTGCATCTGGCCATGCAGTACATCCAGCGACACTGGCTTTTAAGTTGTGTCATTTGCTTCGACTCTCTCAGTGCTCTTCAGAGACGCTGTGTGCTGTACACCATCTATCCCTTTGTGCAACAGATCCAGGAAAGCTTTCAATTGCTCACTCTTGATTTTACGTGGGTCCCAGGTGATACCGGTCTGACGGGCAACAAGGCCGCTGACGCTGCTGCCAAGGCAGCAGTCCTTGAACCTCGGCCCACTAGTTCTTCCATTCACTCAGATGGTCTCTGTGTTGTTGCTCTCTGTCAAAAGGCGGTGTCACTTTGGTGTCATCATTGGTCTTCCCTTCATGGGAACAAGCCAGGGGAATTAAAACTCTCCCAATGGCTTGGCTGACCTCCTCTTGGCCCTCTCTCTATGAGATCATTTTAGCTAGTTTGCCTGTTGGGCACTTGGCTTTTGTTATTGGTGATCCCCCACCACTTCGTGCTTACTGTCCTCAACCATTGACAGTTCATGATTTCCTGATGGAATGCCCTTTTTTTAACCACTTATGTTTTCATGTATGTTTTCCATCTAAGTTATCGGCCCATTAATGAACAACATGTGGGCTGTCTACTGCGTTTTACTTTTTCTCTGTCGTAGAAATATGGCGAAGGACATTTAATTTTTAGTTCAGGACCTCCGCTCTCTTCATGGAGTATTTTATGGACCTTTCTGTGAGCCCCTGTTTTTAGCTGTCTTTCCTTCCGCTGATTGTTCTTAATATGTAGTCGTTTTCAACTTCTTTTTGTCTTCGTGTTCTGCAGTTCTGACGTGCTTGTGAACGAGCCTACTTGTTTTTGCACCCTAAAACGAGAAAACAAATGAAATCGAGTTTTCATCAAACAGGTGTCCTTTTGTCATTTGAACGAAACTCAGTGAAGAAATCTGAGTACGAAAAAACGAGTGAAACTTTGTTTGTTTGGTTTACTTGATAAAGACAAAAAGGAAATCAAATTTCAGGGCATGATGTGTAAGGAAAAGCTGTATTTTTTAGAGATGAGTTAAGGGAAAGTGAGGACGATTTTACTGCAGGTTCAGTATGTTTGGATAGGTGGAAGATGTGATACAGTGTAAGGCAGTTTGAAATTTGCAGTGAAAAACTTTCTGCGGGTTCTCAAACTGTTACACAGTTTTGTGAGAAATTAAGAAAAGTCATACAAGAAAATAATTTACTCCTGATCAACTGTGTAACTGTGGTGAAACAGGGCTAAATTATTAAATGCTTCCATCTAAACTCTAGTCTTAGAAGAAAAAAAAGTCTGCCCCGGGCTACAAAAAACTAAAGAGAGGGAACTCTGCTAAGCCTAGAGCTTTAAAAATATCACTGCTTTTGCACTGCTTATTGCAGTATGTCCCCCAAGTCTACTTGGCTGGACGGAAATATTTTTAAGAAGTGGTGTTTTGAAGATTTTGTTCCAGAGACCAAAAGATACCTAAAGAAAACATGCTTGCCCTCCAAAGCAATCCTAACACTTGACAACGCTGGTTCACACCCTGATGAGGAAGAATTACAATGTGGCGCTATTTGCGCATTATTCTTACTCCCTAATGTGACGAGTTTAATGCAGCCTACGGACCAAGGCATTTTACAGTGCTTGAAGAAAAGGTGTTGGTCTGTTTGCACTTCAGGCACTTCTACAGACAACAGAAGGTGGAGCAACTATCAAAAAATTAAAAACAAAAACAAAAAAAGACAAAAAACTATGATAAAAGAATAGTTTACTGGATAGCCAGTTCATGGTCTGAAATAAAGCCAGAGACACTGTAAAAGCCTTGGAACCAGATTTTATGGAATGAAACTATACTGACAAAGATGAACTACTGTTGGCAAAACGGATGAAGAAGCTTACTGGACATTAAAATGTGAATGTGATGGATGTTTCAGAGTGGATGAACAGCTCGAAGTGACCAATTTTACAATTGAAAGTTGTTAGTGAACCCGCTGAAATCAATGATGACGAGAAATTGCCTGAAGAAATTGTACCAGCCATCACTCACTCTTAGTGTTCGTCAGTACTCGGTGTGATCATTGCATTATATTGAGCAGCAAGTGGAAGCTTCTTGGAAGATGGCACAACATTGTTGCTAAAACGTGACGTCCTGTTTAAAACAAAGGACTATGGACAATTTTTTAAAAATTTAACTTATATTTTTGCAACTTGAAAATGTACGCCCATATATGTACATATAACACAGATATGTAGTATATTGTTTTTTATTCATTTTTAATCATTATTGTGCTCATTAAACATTTATTCATGATTTACCCATTGGTTAGTGATATTTCAATATTATCCGAGTGTTTTGTAATTCAAGGTAGCCTCAACCCCAATTAGCTTGAATTACAGGTGCTGCTCTTCTGAAAGAAGTCCCTCTTACATGGCAATAAGTTGTTTCAGGAATGGATAGGGCATGGTTTCAATGTGGTGTCGAGGAAGATCAAATTCTCCATTGGAAATATCTCTAGTGACTCGTCCGGCCAGTAGAAGAATGGTTGTGTTCCATTTAACTTAGTAGTCCCTGTGACCTGGGCTGTTAGATGGATGTTGGCCCTGTTATGTCACATGGTATCCTGCTAATCGACAACCCACTTCCTCTCATTTCTGCTTGTCTTGACCCCATGTGTCTACCCTGCTCTAGCAGTTTGCCACCACTACCATGATGTTGCACACAGAAACAGTATAATTTTGCTTGCTGGAAGTAAGTTTTAGGTTTCATAATGTCACTCGGACAATCCCAGTCATCTGTTTTCCCTATGAAAAGCTGTGCCAGTTTGAATCACTCAGGCCAAACACACCGTAATCTGCTACCTCTGGTAGTGTTGCAGTTGCACGTCTGTCCCCTGTCAGATTAACAACATGTTAATCTTGTACTTGTACAAATTTCTCTAAGCCCCCCCCCCCCCCCCCCCCCCCGTTTCTCTGAGCAGGGGTGAATAGTATAACACATAAACTGCACATGTGTTTTTGCTACTGGGAACTAAAAAAGTATGTGCAGTCATACTTGGTCAGTCCTCGCCTTTATTAATGTAGCGCGGTTATAGAGAGGTAAAACTCTGCCTACTGGGTAGTGCAGTCAGCTCAACTCCAGCGGCATTTCTCATTGCACCCTGCATAACCCCATCAAGTATTGCTCTGGTGATAACACAACTGGAATCAGCTGCCCATGCAGTACATGATGAATAGCTCACCATCATCACCTGTGCATCTGACATGCTGTCTGCTAATGAGTTTAACAGCTCAGTTGCAGTGAGTCTTGTATCTAACACATCCGACCGTGCTTGCGTGATTCCTAGATTCCAATTTAAGGTGTCCTCTGATGCCTTTGCATAATCCTTCACCTCACTTGTCACCTTCTGTAGCATATGCATATTGTTCAACATCTCATTGCCAACTCGACCTCAATGCATATGGCCACCTCCGACATGGGGCCAACATCATTCTCCTGTCCACTCCTCCACTCCTTTGCGTCCTCCTTAGGCTTAGATCCTTGAGATTGACTCCAGAGCACATTGGAATGTGCGTAGACATCCAACGTGCTATGTTGTCAACCTTGTCAGCAGCTGTAGTCTAATGTTGATAGGTAACATAGTACTCTCACTTGACAAGGTCTCTGGTACCTTGTACAATTTTTTTTAGTCTTACCCATTGGCTTGTATGGGCTAGATAACACTATTCACTAGCCTACCCTTGTTGTTGTTGTTGTTGTTGTTGTTGTTGTGGTCTTCAGTCCTGAGACTGGTTTGATGCAGCTCTCCATGCTACTCTATCCTGTGCAAGCTTCTTCATCTCCCAGTACCTACTGCAACCTACATCCTTCTGAATCTGCTTAGTGTATTCGTCTCTTGGTCTCCCTCTACGATTTTTACCCTCCACGCTGCCCTCCAATGCTAAATTTGTGATCCCTACCCTATAATGTGGTAAACTCATTGTTCATTTAACATCTGTCTCCTGCCTTTCTAATGCCCTCGTGCTCACTTTCTGCACTCGTTTCCCCACTTCTCTTACCATTTTAATGAAATTATGGATTGACTTTTCATTGTTGCCCCTGCCTCTTCTTGTCCTAATCATATCCAGTGGCAACACCATTTTCCTGCTGTATACCCTGTATGCTGCCATGACAAATGAGAGGTATGTGTCACAGTTATTATGATATAGTTTCACATAATAATTTAATATCCTTCCGGTCGTAAGGTGCCCAGTAACTGAATACCCTTGTGGTCATAAGGTGCACTCATTGTGTTCTACTGTTTGTCTGCGGGTAAAGAGGAGTAGCTCTCAGTTACTCCACATGCAACAACTGATATAATTCTTTCATCAAGTCAGACATGAAATCCATCCCTTGGTCTGTAATCATTGTCTTTGCTACCCCAAACTTAAGCATCTAGCTGGCTGTTATCTGTTGTTTGTGTGGCTGTAACTGCTTGTAGGTTCGGCATAGCTATTATCTCCACATGCCGCGATGAGTGATGTGTTATTTTTAAAACAAAATGGTTTCCTGCTGACGGCTGGCTAAATGGTCATAACATTTCCACCCCAATCATCTCAAATGGGTTAGATGCTTCCAGCAGTCTCTGTAATGGTATTTGCTTATGATTCAAATCCACATATTGTGCACAGTGCACACAGTTTGTCACTTTTTGATTCACATCTTCCTTTCTTCCCTTCCCTAGAACATCTTGCTTTCGGTTTGTTGCTTTATACCCTCCAGGGTTAGACAGCATGTGATCATTGTGATCATGTGCCTCTCTCAGGACTTCTTCCCTCAACTTAGCCAGCTCCGCTACTTGTTGCGCAACCCAGTTACTTTACACAAGTCACTGTCGCACATGCTGAACTGCAGTTGCATCCTGCACAGCTTTCAGTCACCATCAGCATTCTGCGCTGCTTGCCATTCGGCAAGGCCATGACCCGGTACTTGTACTGTTGCTACCTTCTGCTCAAAGCATCTCCATTTCTGTGATTCTTTCCAAGATTAAGCAGCACTTCATAATCAAACTCATTGAGTCTTAATGCCCATCTTGTTAAGCTGCTGATTGGGCCCTTGAACCCTAATAACCATTTCAGAGCAGTGTGGTTGGTCACTTCTTAAAATTTCTTCCCATACAAGGAACACTGAAAATATGATTCCATAAACAAGCCTCAACATATACTCTATGGAAGAATAGTTTTTTTCTGCCCTATTAAGTTTTCCTGATGCGTAGGCTACTGGATGTTCTTCGCTGTTGCTCTCATAAAACACATCCCGATGCATGATTAGATGTGTCGCATGATAGTGTATACTCCATCTGAAAATCTGGAAAATGAAAACTGAACTTGACTTTAAAACTTTTTTCAACTGTTGAATGCAGCCTAACAGTCCTCCATCCATATCAGTTGTGTGTCGTTTTTTCAACAGCTATGTGAGTGGTCCCACTATATTACTGAACACATTCACAAATTTTGTATAATGACTTGAAAGTCCCAAAAAATGACTGTAGCTCCTTACCTGACTTAGGAACTGAGAATTCCTGTACTGCTCATACCATTCTTGGATTTGTTTTTCCCCATCTTTGCTAATTATAGGCCCTGAGTAATCTATTTTCTCTGAAGCAAAATGACCTTTCCTGTGCTCAGTGTCAGATGTGCAGCCCACAACCTCTTTACAATGTTGTGAAAAGGAAAGTTGCTGCTCACCATAAAGCGGAGATATATCTCCACCGTGTAGTGAGTAGCAACTTTCCTTTTCATTATATAATTACATTCTGTCCTCTTAATCTAGATATAGCTGTTGTCTTCAGGAAGGATTTTTACAGAGGCGCCTAAAACTTCTTTTACTACTTTTTTTTATTTTACCTTCCAACAGATGATGTTAGTATAAACTTCAACCAGCTTTTACATCTAGTTGTTTAAAACAACATTTGGCTCTCGTTGTTGAGTCAGCATTGTTCTGTTTGTATGAGAAGACTTGGTTTGCTGAAAATGGATAAGCTGCCTGACCTTCTGGTTGATACATAACTATGACTTCTCTGTAGACATATGTATTACAGAAATAAGGCTTCATGTATTCTCTTAGAAAGCCATTTTAATATAGTAAAGGGTAA